>NC_133622.1:155342931-156005120 GCF_048593235.1 Sminthopsis crassicaudata
TCACAGGGAAAATAATCCTTTCTATAGATTATTTAACTGAAGTAACCTAAATATAACAACTTCTTAGTTGCTATTTTATAATTTGTAAAATGAAATTATCCTACCTATGAGAATTAAAATGAAATCATGCAGATGAAAGTGATTTTAAAATTATACAAATGCAGCCTATTCTATCTTAAGTAACATCTACTCCAAAATATATGTTGTACATCATAAATAGTTTCAATTTAAGTAAATCTCAAAAGTTGGGCCTGGCGCATCTATTTCAGGATGTACTTTTTGCACAATATGATAATATTAAAATTTTCTGGGTAAATATTTTTTAAAGTTAAAGGCTATGGCTTATAGGATAATAAGAGTAGTCTGGTATCCATGATTAAGATAATTTAACAATCCAATTTCGCAAGTGTTATATGCTGTTATACAAAAAGAAATGTTCTAAATGCTGGGAATATGATGTAATTGCCAAATTTCAAATAGCACATGTATCAAAATAATTTCTTTTTCATATTTCTTCTGCTTTCTGAAAAAAAAAACTGCCCCCACATTACACTTTAATACGTTTTTATCATAGCATACAATGATAAAGGGGGAGTTTACTCTCTCATAGAAAGCCTATAAAACAAACAAATAAAAAAAAAACAACTTCTAGGTACTCGAATAATTAGATTGTATGCAGTTCTCTTTATAAAGTCTACAAGAATTAAATATTCATATAAGGAAGATGTCTTTAAATTATTCAAAAGAGGATTTTTTATATGCTGTCATTCTTTTCTTTTTTTTTTTTCTGCCCAACCTTCACATCCTCTGTGCCACACATCACAATTTATATAAAAAAATCCAGGCCACAATTCTTGATTTATTTTTTTGTTGTTGTTGTTGCTTTTTTTTTTTTTCTATATATCGGTAAATTAAAAGTATAGAAAAGGAAAATCCTTAAAAAATAGATTTCAAACAGGAAGAAGAAAATTAATATTCACTTGAGTTTCTTAATGGAAGATGACTGATTAAAGTCAAAGCAAAAACATGAAATTACCTAATAAAACATCGGCTGCAAGCAAGTGGTCCATGACACTATCTAAAACATAAGTTTGAAATTCTTTTTGCTGAGTCCTTGTAGACCTTTCAGGAGAAGCCTGCAAAGCAAAAGATTATTAGGAGTATAACCACATAAAGGAAAAAATATTATGAATTTCAACTTAGTAATAGCATCAAACATCAAAATTTTAAAATGTCAAATAGCAAAAGATGACATGAAATGGTGTAATTGTTCACAAATCTTAAAATTTCATATCTATCTGTGATATCTTGTTAAATATTCCATGTGGGAGTTATCATCTCCACTATGATAAATTTTTGTACCTGTTTATCTTACAAAATCTGTTCTTTAATATATGTATGATTTCTCTCCCTCATTGAATATGGAGAGATCTTAGAAGCCATATAGAACAGAATTTTAAAAACTCCTTTCCACAACAAATCTAAAGGATTATCTGCCTTTTGCCAAGAGATCTCCATAGTTTGTCAAGCTAGTCTACAACTCTCAAAAAGGCAGGCAGTTAAGGCAGATCATTTCAATCTGAATAGTTGTCAAGAGATCTTTCTTTACATCAGGGCTAGATGTGCCTCTTTGAAGCTTCCACTCATCATGTCTACCTGCTTCTATGATCTTGTGCCAGGAAGAGCAAGTCTGAAATCTTCCCACGAGAGATCTTTGTTCCTCCTTGTTATGTGGTTGAATGAAGGCAATAGTCAGTTTGGAAATTCTCGTCTCCAAGCTCTCTAAGCCCAGTACTTTTGACCACTATTCAAGCTTGTGGATGATTACCTCTTTGGTAATCACTAAATGCAATACTTCAGAGCGGCCTGGCCAGAAAGGACTAGGGTTTTTGGCTGTTGCCTGAGATAATTCTAATGTCTTTTGGGTGCTATCCAATTGCTGACTCCTACTGAGCGCACAGGATGTTCAAACTTCCAGATCTTTTTCTAAAGAATTGTTTGTGGACTAGCTCTGTTTCCTCCAGATGTTACCTAGATATTTAGGAAGTAAACCTTAAAATTCTCATAGCAATTTGTTTCCACCTCTTTTAAGGCCTTATGTGCTATACTGCACGCTTTTACTCAAATACTTATTGCTCAAATAGAAATTGTAAGCTACTTGAGACATACTCCTTTCTCTCAATACATCTTTGCATTATCTTAGTGTCTAGAAATGATTCGCATGTTGTAGACATTTAATAGATGTTTGCCAAATGAGTAACAGATGACTGGTTTAACTTTAAACTTACTTCAGGGAACTACTGCTATTTTATTTTTTTGTCTTTTGAAAACCCTAGCACTAGTGGTAAGGGAAGCCTAGTGGTGACAACAGAGCATGGTGAAGAGTTATGACAAGCTTTATTATAATCTGCAACAGAGCATTTTAATTAATTTACCTGTCTTCAAGAGCTATTCAGGAAAGATCAAAATCTGTTATGTGTAACGACCTTGAAAGAAGGAATTTCCACATATCCCTTCTCAATCATTTTGATATCAAACTATTCTGGCAAAAAAATTTATCTCCAAACAGAATCCAGGGGTTGAACAAGTCTCTAGAGAGCTTCCAATCCAAATAGCTCTCTTCAAACAGGTAAATAGCTAATTCATTCAGCAGAAGCAATTCTATCAGCTTTTCCCCCAGGATGTTAATTTTTAATTATTTTGAATTTGAAAAACATTAACATGGACATTCCAAGGCCTCTAAGTGAAACCATGTTACAATTTAAAGGAAAATATTAATGATAAATTTAATGCATCCATCCCAAAGCTATCCTGTTATATAACTAACTCTCCTTCTGAATCTTCTGTATATTATTATTTTTTTAATTGATGATTTTCTCTTTCTTGGAATCACTAGTGTCCCTCTCCCTACTTTATTTCTTTCACTATGAGAAATCTATGTAGCAAACAAGAATAGCTAAGGCAGCAAAAAAAAAGAAAAAAGAAAAAAAAACAAAACCATATGCTGGTCATATCTTAAAATGGATGTCTCCCCGCCCCCCCTCCTCCCCCAGCCAAAAGGTAGAAATTAAGCTTCATTATTAGTCTTCTAAAATTGTGGTTGGCATGGCATTGTTCCAAGTCTTTACATCTTTTCAAGCTGATGTTGTTTTTACAATGTTACAATCTCTTTTTACCTTGTTCTGGTTCTAATCACTTCACTCTGTACTTATTCATACTTGTCTCCATAAGTTTCTTTGAAACGATCTTTTTTTTTTTTTTTTTTTTTAAGCAATGCAATAACTTCCGTAATTTATTTTGCCACTCCCCAAATGATAGCTATCCAGTGTTTCGAGAATTTTGCTATAAAAATATGCTGCTATAAATATTTCTGCACATGTGATTTAAGCTCTTCAAGGTATTATTATACCGGTTCTTAACTATAATAGAAAGATACTCAAAAAGATTAAGTAGAGAGAGCATCCAGAGTCAGCTGAATTATCAAGTCAATGAGTAGGCCATGATGATCTGACCAGGAAGTAATGTCAACAATCTGATCTTCAGATCCCCATGTTAATTAAATCTTAAGAATGTCTCCAATATCTTTTAATAGAAAAAGTAGTCTAATTTGCATGTAGGTAGAGAATATTGTTTCTATTACAATAGCTACTTACCCACATAACATTTATCTATATTTTGGGGGGGAGGGTTTGCTTCTAGTTTTTTCAATTAGGAAACATTTAAAAAATTAATCTGTACTTCCTTGAACCCTATTCTCATTCCACTGAATAAATTAAAAAAAAAAAAAAAGACTTCAATATACAGGTGTGTTTTTAGACAAACCAAATTCCACAATATCTATGTCTGAAAATGTGCATCTCTGCTTTTTAAACATATATCTAAAAGGAAGTGTCTTGTTTCATCTTCATTATTTT
Source organism: Sminthopsis crassicaudata (assembly GCF_048593235.1). NCBI lineage: Eukaryota > Metazoa > Chordata > Mammalia > Dasyuromorphia > Dasyuridae > Sminthopsis > Sminthopsis crassicaudata. The sequence goes on from NC_133622.1 coordinate 155,346,846, forward strand.
AAACTTCTGGTTTATCATTAGTCTTTCAAAGCTTTCATGCCCAATTTCTCTACAGTGCTGGTCCTTCTCAGTAATTTGCTGGAAGAAAGGCTTCATTTTCCCTACTTAACGCACTGCATAAATGTCAAATGTTATTATACTTCTTCCCTGAGATTGCTATTATTTGAAAATTTAACAGGTCTACATTTACTCAATTGTATGTTTTATTAATGAACATTTTTCTTATTTAATCACTACTGAGAATTCTGAGAACACCAAACAAACAAGCAAACCCCCCAAATATTCCTTTTGTCTCCTTAATGTCCATGTGTTATTAATTATGGTCAAGTTATCTTACTAAACAATACACTATAGCAGGGGTTCTCAAACTACAGCCTCTGAGGACGTTTATGCGGCCCCCCCGGGTTATGGCAAATGGCTAAGGGGCGGAGACAGAGTGTGAGCTGTTGTTTTTACCGTAGTCCGGCCCTCCCACAGTCTGAGGGACAGTGAACTGGCCCCCTATTTAAAAAGTTTGAGGACCACTGCACTAGAATGTTCTCATATAAATTGCCTTGCAAGTACTGCATTGCAGTGTTTCTGTTAACCACAAGAGGGAACACTTACTGCCCAAGTAGTATTGATTAAAAAAAAAAAAAAAAACATTATTTACAGAAACAGGTTTTTAGCAAATAAAATTGCTAAAAATATACCAAAAAAATATATATTTTTCATAACCTTTCACTTTTCTTTAGATTTGGCATTATCAATGCTATCAGGAAAGAAACTTAGTCACATTTTCATTCTGAAGTAAAAAACAGAGCTACAAGAAAACAGGGCTAGAAGCAAAGTGGACGTTAACTCCTGATTCAAAGCAATTAATCCATAACAACAGTGATATACAGATGCAGAACAATATCTCTAGTCATTCTAGTCTTCATGTTGTACTCAAAAATACTTTTATGGGGCCCAAATGTGACGAATCCTTTCTACATGTGAGAAATGTTCTGTTTCTACATTTCTACTAAAAAATGCTTTTAGCAACTAAAAAATTTGCAAACACTTTTCTGATCCCAATAGATTACATACATTCTGCCTCTTCATGAAACTACATTGAGAAAAGTTCATTTCTTTGATTTTACCTCCAACAGCAGGTCAATCAATGGAGTCTGTTTGCTGGCAGGTGTGAGGCAGAGATTGTCAATTATCAAAACTCGCATGAAATCAAAAACAAACTTTTTTGCTGGGTGGTTGGTCAAGTAGGTTTTGGAGCCAACATTACAGTATTCTGATTGGCTTCTGTTCATCCCTGTGTCACCTGTAAAGGCTTTGAATTCTTCTGCTGGAGATCCTACTTCATCATCAAGATCAGTAACCTGTTCAAAAACAAAACAGAAAAATGCCTTAATCTTCCCACTACTACTAAGCATTATTTACCAAGGTGCTAACTTCTATTTGATTTCACATAAGTTACATAACAATGTGTTACACTTAATGATAGCTCACAAAAATTACTTTTGAAAATGATGAAATCCTAAGATTTATAATAATTCAATCTTTTAAATAGATTATGCTTAGGAAGTGCAAAAATTGCAAATATGAATTAATTAGAACTTTGAAACCAAAGATATAGATCACATAGAATCCTCTAAGTGGTTGGAATATATAGCTTAATTAAGCAACAAGGAATTGAAAACTACTATGAGAAAATCAGTTAGAATGATGTGAAAGGAAATAAAACTAAATGTTTGGGGTCTTCGAGATATTATAAATAATGAAGTTATAGTTTATAGGTTGACTCTAAAGTTACCAAAAGCTGAAAATCTGAAAGCTTTATAAAAGACTGACAGATTAATTCCAGGTGGGACAATTTTCCTCTCTTTCCAATGTCAAAAGTAGATTTTTGGAAGAACATGACTGACTCCATTTTATGATATATTTGTTATTATTGTATTTTTTTCTTTTTATCACATGAATGTACTGTCTCCTTCAGTAACTACTTTTCCCAATCACTTTATGGTTACAAAAGGAAATTCAAAGAATTTTGAAAAGTTACAGGAACTCATCTAATTCTCTTTATTCTATTTTATCTCCCTCTCCCTTTTCTTCTTCTCTCTCCTTTCTTTTTCCTTTCTCTCTCCCCCTCCCTTTCTGTGTGTGTATGTAAATGTTTGCATATACACATGTACAGACATACACACACAGATATGTATATACTTTGTTACCCATCTCCTATTGATAGGGTACATCATACTCTTGAATGGATAAATAAAATATGTACTTCTCTGACTATAACTTGTGCTGGCCTGTTCTTTTCAGTGACTAGCTAGGATTCTGAAAATTCTTGTTACACATACCATCTCAGAGTATGGTCGGATGTTGAAAGGAAAGACAGTAGCTGCTAATGCACACAGAAATTCCGGACTCATCCACATTGAACTGAGGTCTGGGACATTGTGATATAAATATCTAAAAAACTGCATCAAAGTAACAGGATATTCTCTGAGCCAAGACCCTTCTTCTTCTGACTGCCAAGGCTGTTATGAAAGCAAGAAGAGAAATAAAAAATTAGCATATGCTACTCTTTAAAAAGTATGAGAAACTCACTGTAAACATTAAAAACACACACATTAGCACAAATTCAATTTAATGATTTGTATATCATGAAATAGTTATATGTTGCAAAAACAGTCTTCTCCCTGTACAATATGGATATTCAGAATTTCTTTTTTTTCCCCTGAACTTCAGAGAAACTTTCCCATGGAAAATCAAAGAGAAATCAAAATAAAATAAAATAAAAGACATATTCTGGGTATTTTCTCTGGCACTCTCCCATGCTTCCATAGGAAAGCATTTCCTCCTCAACTCAATATTTATTAACTTTGTCTCAAAAAAACTATTTTAAATGTAACTGAGGAAAAGTAACAAATAAACAAATTTTAAAAAAAGACTTTTAAGTCCCAACTAAAATTTCTTCTTTTACTGGAATCCCTCTTAATTCTAGTGACGTCCATTTGCTAATTAGTTCCAATATATTTTGTATATAAACTTGTTTTGTAAATATTTGTTTGCATTCCCCACCCCCACCCCCATTATATTATAAGACATAAAAATAACAAAACCAGTGCTAGTACTGCAGGTTGGGTAAAATAACATATAGCAAAGTGTGAAATAAATTCCAGAGTCATTTCAGAGTACATTGGTGGCTATTATTGTGATGTCCTTTTTCTTTAGATTGTAATCCTTCTCTGGGAGCAGATCCTTTATTTTCTCCTTCAAGTCTTGTCTCCTTCACTTGGAGCTCAGGTAGCTTTCTGGAGGCCTTCCTCTCTCTTTGGCTCCTTAGAGCTCTTGTCCAAGTGTCTCCAGCCAGTAGAATCTTGAATGACTCCTAACTCAGAATCTCCTAGAGTGTGGGAATCAGACTCTGCCTCCAAGAGTGTGGGATTGTGGGTTTCCCAGAAGTCAATTCTAGTTGTGAATCTCCCAGAAGTCCATGATTTAAATGTGATGTTCTGTTTCTCTAGAATGCAATCATCCTCTGGGAGCAGGATTTCTTGGGGAGCTCCTGGAGACAGCCTTGGCTTCAGTGCAGTTCAATAATCCCAAAATGCAGCCAGGAGTTAAAGTCCAGATCCTCTATTGTGTCCTTCAAAATCCCGAATCTTTTCCTGGGGCCTGGTTGGCTTTAGTAGAGGCCTATCTCTCTCCTTGGTTCCCCAGTGAGCTCTTGTCAGAATGTCTCCAGTCAGCTTCAGTCTCTAGCTCCCTCTGGATCCAAAGCCTCCAGGCAGCATGAAGGTAAATGTGGGAATGAATCAGACTCTGCCTCCGAGAGTGTGGGATTGTGGGTTTCCCAAAAGTCAATCCTAGTTGTGAATCTCCGGGAAGTCCATGAGCAGGCTTTTCCTTCAGATTTGTGAATCTGCTGGACTTGCGAATCTCTCCACTGAATCCTGGCTCCTTATATCCTCCCAGAGAATGGGCTTTTGGGAGCTCCTTAAAAGTATGCTCTCTTAAAGGTGTGAAAGGTGTGAACTCTGAACTAGAGAATTGTTAAATACTATGCTAAATTAGATAATTATACCCATTGACTTAGCACCTTGTAAGAATCCTAACAACTTATCATCCCATTACAAGAACAATGATCTGTATTCTGTATTCTCTCTAAGTCTCTAAGTCTAGGGCTACTTAAGTATAAGGACAAACTATCTCAATTAGCCCCACATACTATATACTATAATACAAATATACGGTAAGACATTACTAAATGTAGTACTACTATAATAGTATATTCGTAGTGTTAATAGGCTATACTAGAATACTAGTACAATAATATAATAACTGATGTACCTAATAATACTAAGACAGCAAAAACTTAAAGTATGTTCTTTAAAAGGGCAAGAAAGCAAGACCACATTTTTTAAAGATTTCCATTAAAAAGTGTTTAAAATATATTTTCAAATTTCTAAACATATGGCTATATAAAACGACCTCCAAATCTAAGGGTTATTTTGAAGCATTGAGGATTGTCGATCTATATCACGTTTTAAAATATTGCTTTGTGCAAGGTACAAGTCCTTTGATTTTTGTCGTTGTGTAATGAGGCAACATAGTTTAACCAGAAGCACAGGGGTCCTGGAATCAGAAGATTTTAAATTTCACAGTTCAGTGCTGTTTGCTTATCTGTGTAACTGAAAAAAACAAACCTATTTAACTACAATGAGCTTCAGTTTCTCACCAATGGGAGAAAAGTACTGGTTATACTATAAAACATTATGCAAAAGTGAACTTTTATTTAAAGGTATCTATGATAAATAGTTTTGTTATTCTGTAATCTGTTTAAGGTAAGAATGTATCCACATATACAATTTGAATGTGTATGTTCCCACATTAATCTCTAGATCAGAATTTCAAGCATTTGTGGCACACTTATCTGCAAGTATATCATAGTGTAGAATAGGAGAGTGTGACAGACACGGAACCAAGTACCAAGATAAATCCTGGCTCTGCCATTATGTGCCCTTGGGCATTTGTCCACTTGAACTCTCTGGTTCTCCATTTCCTCATTTAAAAAGTAGGCTCTAAATAGGCAAAGGGAGAAAATGACTTCTAATCACCCGAAGCTGAAACCCCTTTGACCTTTGTCCTGTATATGTGTGCTCATGTTTGTTCTTATACTTGTCCCTACTTTCCCCATAAGCCCTCAATACTAAATATGCCTAGCACAATGTTTCTCAGAAGGTGGTAGAGAAGAAAATGCTTTGTCACAGTTTAAAATGCTACATGCTTGAAAGTTAATAAGGAAAACGCCATAAAACAAATACCATAGGCCTTCAAGACCAATACCATAACATTTATAACAATACACGATATAAGAGTAGGAGACTGAAAAACCATCCCAATCAATTTAAAAACAGAAGGCTCAGACCTTTGCAAGTGAATTAAAATATAAGCTACATGTCATAGAAGTGCTTTAATCATTGGGTGAGAGCAGATGCCACTCGGGGAATATGGAACACCCTGGGATTGGCTGGAAGAAGCAGAAACGCTTCTGGAGCAGAATATTACCCACCTAGGAAGGAAGATCAGAATCTGGCATTTCAAAGGCAGCCAATCCTATGAATGGAACTAGGCAGGCCTGAGAAAGGGAATCCCTAAGAGCTGGAAAAGAGTCCTGCCTTCCTCACTACTGATCCCTCATGAAACTGTATCAGTCTAAGAGATCTGTCAGAGCCAGAGATGACCCACTGGCAACTCAAAGTGGTAGCAGTATTCCTCTGAAAGCAATGCCTAATCATAGCACTGCATCAGGATCCCAGAGATACGTGAGGATGAGAGTTATGATAATGAAAATATCATATATTGGTACAAATGTTTTGATAAGGTTCTTCTGTACCAATGTAAGGCATTATTTTCATGGAGATGAAAATGGTGGGATTTAGGTTCTCAAATCTAATCACAGTAAAGTGAAGTGGACCATTTTGATTAATGTCCTTTTATTCAGAATAACAGAGGCAGATGGAGTTATTAATGTTTCCCAATGCTTCATCATACTTACTGAATTTAGCATGCTACGAAGCATTCCCAATAACAAAAAAGCAGCTTCTGTGCAAACATTATGGATTGAAGACACCACAGTTCCACTGGAAGCAGGAACTCCAAAAATAAATGTCCAAATGGAATCCAAATCAAACTATGGGAATGAAGTAAAACAATAATTAAGTACAGATTCTTTTCCTCAACAGGAAACTGGACTTCTAATATTTTAACATCTTTCAAATAAAATTCTTTATTAAATGATCAGATGGATGTTGGTCTAATAATCACAATCACAGTTTTAGTTAGTGTGAAGAGACAGAATGAGAGGCGAACTTCACTTCCTCATAGATCCTGTAATACCTTTCTATCTAAAAAGATAAATTGTAAAAGATACTTACCAGAACATTCTATCTTATGTATTTGTTTTGTCTTATCAACATAAATAGACTATACTTTATAAGACTACATATATTCTTTAAATAAATTATTACAAAAGAAGAATTTCCAGAATAAATTATATATGTGGTCAAAGGAATGAAATCATATGGAACTATACTGACTAACTAGTAAATTTAAAGCACAATAATTTTCTCAATTGATTCTCAGTTAGAAAATAATTTTAATGAACACCTTCCCCCAAAACAAGCAAAGAACTTTCTAATTTGGTTTAACGTTGCTCATAGAAGTTCTTGCCACTAAAGTAAGGTATAGTTGTGGGGGTTTGTTTCTTGCTGAAGTGCAATCTTTTTAACCATGTGAGCTTGAAAAATAATTGTTATGCGATTAAACAGATCTCTATCAGGTTACTCACTCATTTATTAGGCCAACATTAGAATACACAGTGGAGGATTTTAAAAGGATTAAAAAATATTGGAACTGACTAAGATAACTTTAGCATTTTAAAGAGTTTGTGCTTCAGGATGCTGAGTTATAATTAACTCTAAGGTAACTTGAAAAATCCTTTCCATGCATGGCTACTTTGCTATCTCCTCACCTTCTACAAGAAGCTTTGTTGAACCCCTCTTAACTCTAGTGCTTTTCCTCTATCATTTTCTCTTTATTATAGCTTGCCTTGAATATCTTTGCATGTTGTTTTCTCTATTTTCCAATTAGATTGCAAGTTCCTTGAAAGCAAGAATTGTCTTTTGCTTCTTTTTGGATCCCCAGTGCTTAGCACAGTGCTAAGTTAGGTGCTTGATAAATACTGATTGAGGGGCAGCTAGGTGGCGCAGTAGATAGATAGAGCACCAGCCTAGAATTCAGGAGGACCGGAGTTCAAATCTCGTCTCAGACACTTAACACTCCCTAGCTGTGTGACCCTGGGCAAGTCACTTAACCCCAACTGCCTCAGCAAACAAACAAACAAACAAATAAATAAATACTGATTGATTAATATATTGGTTTATGCTTAATTGTCAGAAAATCAGAAAGCATAAAAGCTTTACTTTATCTTCTGCTTTCTTAACTTAGATATCATCTTAATTTAAACTATTTTGCAAATTAATGTTAGTTTTTGATAATTGAAAGTGATTTTAAACATATTTCTTCAATAACCCAAGTCATTTGTGAAAATATAAAATTAAAGTCTTTTATTTTCTACTTTTTCAAAAGATAGCTATATTCAAAAGAATAAAATCCCACAAAATTCTTTAGACTAGCAGTGAAAATGTTCACTTCAGTGTTGATTTTCTGATTGATACATCTTATGAATACAGAAAAATGTTTTTATCTTTGTAATTATTTTAAACTTATAAATAAAAGTCACCCTTATTGTGAATTTAGAATAAACCTATCTTCAATTTTCTATTGTCATCTTTATACATATGCACTAAATAATTTACAGATTTAACACATAAATGTTTTTTGAAGAAATTAACCCATAATTCTCATTGGTAAATTTTTCCCTCCTTTCTAACTCACACTTCCAATCCCCAGCCCCAAATTACAGTTGCACCTTGTTAGATAAATTCCTACCTGGCAACCCTGATTACATCGGCTGCTGATGACAGGTACACTGACCTGTAGGTTTTCAGGCAGTTCGGCAACTGGCTGTTGCAGAAAGAGGGCCATGAGGAGGAAATAAAGGGCAGGGACGTTAGTATGCTTAGGGAGAAATGACTGAAGAACTGGAAAACCAGGAAAATGACAAGCATCCCGGTTAATCTCCCTAATAGCTGATCGTCCGCCAGCACTTCTGCCCACATTGAATCCTTAAAAAAAAAAAAAAGATATAAAAATTAGTGTAAAATTCTTGGCATATTAAATCTTATTGTGTCTATGACATAAAAATTTGGAATAAAATGGGTTAAAATGATATTTATGTCTAGAATATTTACACTAATAGTAGTCAACTATATATACAACAAATATATCCAAAACACTACCTCCAGAGGTAGTGGATTCCACTTCCCCTGGAGTTTCCAAGCAAATGTTGGACAACCATTTGTCTAATGTGTAGTGTAGTGTAGGGATTTCTTTTTGGGTAGTTTTTGGACTAGACAATTGATAAGGTACTTCCAATTCTGAGATTCTGTGATGCTGTGACTTTACCCTGAACACAGAAAATTAGTACAAGACACAGACAAGATTGAGGGGGGAATGTGAAAATGTTTTGGAAAAATTTTCTCATGAAAATAAAAAGTTTTTTTTTCATTAAAAAGCATTAATATTCATTTATTTCTCTAAATGGGAAGTGAAAGAAAGCATGGAGCCAGCGTATACATAACAACAAAAATATTAAGCTGCAACTTCTATGCAAGCTATGGAAACTTGCAAAGTTTCATTGAATAAAATCAAGAAAAGGAAAGTGAGGCACAGAAAATTTAGTATTTTGTCCAAGTATATAGTTTATGGGTCAAATTGGGACTACAACTGTCTCATTTTGTCTAGGAGGCATCAAAATGTGGTGTTAAATACCTAAATTATAGGTATTTAAAATATGAAATCCTCTATCAATCTAGAGAATAGTCTCACACCAGCAAACAAAATAAATTTTCCCCATAAAATATATTATTATTTAACTTGTCTGTAGTGGAACTGGAGCTTTAAAAAATTCGTTCGAGGCAGCAAAATGGTGCACCAGCCCTGAAGTAAGGAGGACCTGAGTTCAAATCTGGCCTCAGACACCTAACACTTCCTAGCTGTGTGACGCAGGGGAAGTTGCTTAATCCCAATTGCCTCAGGGAAAAAAATTCACTTATATGGCAATCTGAATAAATTAATATAATGGCATATTTGTATGGTAGATAATCAACCATCTAAAGGGCAGAATCAATCACCAACTTCCTCTTTTAGAGCTTTAATATAGGTCTCTGTACATCTGCATAGCTGAATTTCTGGTTAAAAGCTATTTCTATCTTTAATGTTTAGCTTACTCTGATGCCTCCATTAGTTTATTAACATTTTGAGGACAAATCACGAAAAGGAAGTCAAGGAACCTGATTTTTGTCTCAAGTATTCTCCCTATAATCTCCTTATAAGAAGTTGGTTTGCTTGGAGGTTTCTACTGATAAACACCAACCACTTCTATTTTTTTACTCAGAGAACCTAATATAGAAATTGGAACATAAACAATTGCAACTAATAAGCTGCTTGGACAAGTCAATCTATCTTTGCCTCAATTCCTTCACCTATAAAAAGGAGCTTGAGTAAATTATTTGTAAGGAGTTCTCAAACTTTCCACAGTGACAGAATCCTTTACTTTACAAAAAACTTTGACAGATCTCTTGTAGTAAAATTTTCTAATAAAATTTTTAATAACTATTAGCAGACCAACATAAAATCCATTAAAAAAATAAAAGCAAATCAACTTGAGGTATTTCAAAATACCTAGCAGCACAGTTTTGAGAAATTCTACTGTAATTTTTGTTGCTGTTTTTCAGTGTCTGACTCTTTGCGGCTCCTTTTATTTTTTCTTGGCAAAGATGCTAGAATGATTTGCCATGTTCTTTTCCATTTCATTTGACAGATAAGGAAACTGAAGCAAAAAGGGTAACTGCCTTGTTTGTAAATGTCTGAGGTTAGATCTGAATTCAGGAAGATGAGTCTTCCTTACTCCAGGCCCAATACTCTAGCTACTGCATCACCTAGCTACCCTTCTGCTCTAATCCTAACTTTAAAAAAAAAAAAAAAAAGATATTACTCTGAATGAAAAAAAAAAAAAAAGCTTTGATTTCATACAATAAATAAATTACAGGTTGAGAAAGATAGGTATAGCTAGGTGGAACAGTGGATAATACTCCAAGCAGGAAAACTTGCATTCAAATCATAAAATCACAGCTAACCTGAGAAGTCCTTTCAGGTCTTCCTTAATACTAATGTTTCCTTAAAGGCTAAGGCCTTTCCTACGAAATCTCTCTCTGTGTATATGTATAACATATGCACAAGAGTTGTTTGTAGATAGTAGTTTGGATGTTGTTCTGTGTCTATCCTCCAATCAGACCATTAACTCCTTCAGTACAAGAACTAATTGTGTTTTTCCCTGTGTCCTCAATTCTTGGTATAATGTCTGGTGCCTACTAGATGCCCAATAAATCCTTGTGAAGAATTTGCCCAATAACTTGGTGAATAACTATAAATTTAGACTCTTCACTTCAGAAGTTCAGTTTTCAAATTGAGCAGGGAAGGAAATGACCCAGACTGGTGATTTATTAGTGAGAATCCTTGTGACTGGAGCCCAGGTGGAGAGATGTTACAAAGCTGGATGCGCTACAGGCTCCATGAGCTAAAGGACCAGTAACCACAAGCTGTTTCTAAAGTCAGGTAGAACATAAAATCTTACCTCTTCAAAGTAAAAAGTTTCATACCTAGCACGGTGCCAATTTTATTGGTCAAGACAGAATCTGTTTGCTCAAGCCAGCCTCCACCACTGAGCCCTTCTTTAAATTTGATGAGAACAGACTGGTTACTCAGCAAGACAACCAAAATCCTCATGGCTGCAGTCACTGTAGTTGAGTGCAAATGTTCCTCAGTAAACATCAGGAGCCAGTCAAAGCCCAATGTTCTAACCAGGTCTTCACAAGCTCTATTCAAGGGGAAGAGGATCAAGTTTCGAATTAGTTTCAGGATTTAGTCAGACACAATTCAAAACCTCATTATGAAATAATTTTAAAAAATATCTCAAAATGCAATGTTTCATTAAAATGAATTGATGATGCAAATTATTTCTCTACATATTTTAAAGTAAGGTTGGTTGACTTATACTATCAATTTTGGAAGTATATCAAACTAAAGGGAAAGACATAATCAGCATGTAATATCAAGAAAGAGTTCTACTTACTGTATATTAATGCTAGTCTTTTCCTTTGATGAGTAGACTAGTTTGAGTAGAATATCTAACAGTCTATTTCTCAAAAGGATAAGATTAGCAGATACAAGACCTCCAAAATCTTCCTCAGTTCCTAAAAAAGAAAAGAGAGTAATTAAACTTTGTATGTGAGACAGCTCATATCCCACGAAAATACTTACTGGGCCCTGAAATCATAGGATTTTCTTCTAGTCTAGAACAAGTGATCCGGAAAACTTTTTTTCCACACATCTCACAAATAACACGGGAAACAGAAAAAACCTAAGATAAAGTCAGATTCCATTTCTTTTATTCTTGAGATATGATTATCTAAGCTCTGATCTAATCTAAATGGATAGTATTCATTATTCTTATACATATTAAAATAATTTTGTTGCATAAAAGATAATTCACTAACAGAAAAAAATCAACTTCTTGCCTCATAGAAATAAAACACAACAAAACCCAATGACAATGTAAAAATGTAAGTGGATGTAAATATACTTCTTTCCCTAATTGAATAAAATAATGGAAGAGGAATAAAGGAGAAGAAGAGATGGTGGGGTAAAGGAAAATGAGAATAAGAGATGGAAGGATAAGAAGAAAAAAAAAGTCAAAGAAGAAAGGGAAAGAGAAGAAAAATGTCACTGAGGGGGTGAAAAGGGAACAGAGAAGCAAAAGACGAAGTTTTGGGTAAAGAAGGTAGAACTAAAAGAGATGAAGGAAATAAGAAAAGGGGAAGAGGAAGAGAAAGAGGAAGGAGAAAAGTGAGGGAGAAAAGGAGAGTTATAAAGATAGAGAGGAAAAAGTATTTGTTGAAAGAAGGTTCTTTTAGATTCCCTGGCATAGGCTATGACTGAGGAATGGAAAGGAGAGGGTTATATATCTCTTAGTATATCTAGGCTAAAATCTCTCTCGAGTTTCAATCCTCTCTCACAAATTATACCATCACATTTCAAATTGGATATCCCAGATTGCAAAGATTTTGAAATTTGAAAATTTTCAGAATCAACATATATAAAACAATCATCTTTCTCCCCCAAACCTACTCTATTCCAAACTTTCCTATTTCTGTCAAAAATAGCCATCATTGATTCAATCTCTTAGGGTTTTTAGTTTGGCATTAATCTCAGCTCTCATTCTCCCTCACCAATCTAGATACTCAGATACTCATCTTACCACATCTATTCCCACAACACATCACTTTCAATTCCTTCTCCCTACCTGAATTCAGGTTGTCCTCACTTCTCACCTAGATGATTATGAAAGCCTCCAGACTTGCCCTGACTCAAGTCTCTCCATACCAAAAGTCAGTGACTTTTTAAAAAAAGATCTAACCACACCCCTCTTCCTCTGCTCCCTACTGTCTTCACAAACACAAATGCCTCCATTTATTTTTTAAAGATCCGCACAACATGGCCCCACATTATCTTCCTCGTCACAATGAACATTGCTGTTCTTAACTATTTTGTGTCATGGATTCCCTTTGGGAATCTGGTAATGCCTTGCAATTCCTTCTCTAATGCTTTTAAATGAATAAAATACAAAACATAGGATTACAAATGAAACCAATTATACTGAAATGCAGCTATTAATTTTTTTTCATTTTCAGCTCAAAGACCCCAGGCCAAGAACTACTGTATCTAAGGGTACTGGATTAAAAAAGAATGCTACTATAAAGTTTTATAAAATGCACAATTTGGAAGAAGCAGGGGAAAAGAAATCGCATTTTAATTAATTTTATTTTTCTATGATATTCAGATAAGAATTCAGTAGATTCGTAACACAAAAATTCCCTTTTCATTTACTCATTTGCTGCTACTTCACTTCAATTTTGCTTATTCAAGTTACATGTACTTTTTTAAAATTGAATTTTCTCTCTGAAAGTTTGTACAAGTGTGTATATGTATGTGTATATGTGTATGTACATGTATATAACTTAACAAAGTACTTTTAAAAATTGTATTTATGTCCTGTGCTGTACCTTTAATTTTCTTCTGCGTATTAAAAAAAAGTTTTTTTATTGAAGTTTTTTCATATATCTTACTACCTACCAACTCCTCCCTTCTATTCACCCCCACCACCATAGAAACTCATTCTTTCTAGATGTAAATCTGAGCTTTGAATTACCATCATAGGTCTGTGCAACCCATGAGAGAAGGAAAAAGTATGGCTGAATAGAGAAAATTAAGAAAATACTACCAATACAATTTTAGATCTCATTTTGGCCTGCCAAAATAAATGTTCCTACTACTGTTATTTTTCTAATCCTAGAGCTCTTACCTGTGTCCAGCTTTTCTTCATTGTTTATTTCCATGACTACAAATTTCTCACAGACAGCAAATGTTGGCAAAGTAGAAGCAATGAACTGTCCAAACCTTCAAACACAGGAAACATAAAATAAGGAATGGTGTCCGTGTCACCAATAAAAGATACTTTTTCCAGCCCAATGACCAGCATTTGGTGTTTAATCAATTCTAGTTGAAAACTAATGAAATTAATACTTAATATTTTTTCTTAGGAATCAAACCAATAACTCTACTAACTTATTTTTTAATAAGTTTTAAAGAAATAAGAAGACAGCAATTATCTGGAAATATGCAACATATCAAGTATGAATAAATGTAAGTTACCCAATCTTAATTTAATTCATTTCTAAGTGCTGTACAGAGTTTTTTAAAAATTCATTTCTAATAGGTTCTCTATTAGATTATCTCACACTGGGCTGTTGTAATACTTTCATTTCAAGGATCCAACTATTTGTCTCTTCCATTCCCTGGCTGATAATTTCATCTAAAAAGATCAACATCATTTGTCTTATGTCCCTTTATGTTCTCTCTTCTATTCTTCAGAATCTTTTGGTCTTTACCTAGTCTCTCTTTTCCCCAGGTTTCAGATAAAGAAATGGTCTTATCTTTTTACCAAAACTAACTTCTCTACCTTGTCCTTGATTCTAGCCCGTCTTGTTTTAAAGATCAAGCCCTCTCCTTTTTCATTCTTTTCTACATTCTTCCCTTTGCCTACAAACAAGCTTAGTTCTAAAAGCCTGAAAACATAACTAACATATTCTTCCTTTGAGATTATTATATATTCCCGGCATTGTGTATGTACACACACACACACACACACACACGTATATAGGTATATGCATACACACACACATCCCTTTCCAAACTTCCTTTAAGAGTAGTCTATCATTTCTCATTGCCCATGCACTTCTCAAATCCCAATAAGCTAGTTTCTCTTTTTATCAGTCTATTGAAACTACCTTCTTTTAAGATCAATGCTTTTTTTTTCACTTCTTAATATTTTTGGTCTTTATATTATCTATATTTCCCAACATAGTCCTACCTCCTCCCTTTCTACGATAGCCTTGCAAATAACAAGAAAAAAAAGTTTAGTTAAACTAAAATCAAACCCCAGTGAGTTCTTACTTGCCCAGTGTAATGGGCCCTTCTTCAGCTTCTATTATCTTTAATGTTCTTATCTTATTCTTATTCTAAGAATATCTTGTTGTTTTTTTTTTTCCTCCTGACTTCTAAGAATGAGCCTTTGAAGGGTCATCTTTTTATTCTCACACTAAACTCTGCTCCAAAACCATCTCATCCATTCCCTTTTCTTTAATAAAGACATCTCAGTGGTATAGAGTGCTGGCTTTAGAGTCAAAGAGAGCTGAGTCTAAATGCTGCATCAAATACATACTAATCATATGACTCTGCCCTCTTTCAGTCTTACTATCCCTATTTGTAAAATGGGGATAACGATAGCATTTACAACACAAACTAGTTGAGAGGATCAGATGAGATAACATGTAGAACATTTTGTAAATCTTAAAGATCTGTGTAAATGTTAGTTGATATTGTTACTATTACATGCCTCCAAATTTTATATATCTAACTCCCATGTCTTTCTAAGCTTAGTTCCACATTTTTTAAATTCTCAATTTTTCCAACAAATAAGGAACATTTCCAAATGCCTAACATAAAATAAAGATTTTTTTAAAAATGCTAACCAAGTGCATATGAAATTATAGAAATTCATTTGATGCCACTAGCTTCTTCTTAAATAAAATCTATATAATCAAATCCATGTTTCTTCCAATACTGTCCTGCTCATCTGTGGACAGTTTTAAAACTTCTGAACTTTCTTTTGTTCTTTAATGTGCATTTAAGAAAATATTCAGTGGTACTCTCTCTCTCTCTCTCTCTTTTTTTTGCATCAATACCATCATTATCACTTATACCTCTTCAGTCTCCTTAAAAACTAAGAAAAACAAATAAGTACCACTATCACCACAAAAAAAAAAAATCCTTCTATCAAAGAAACATGAGTCACACAAAATGATATGATGGCCATGTTCAAAAACTCCTGTTTCCTTCTGTGATGTAATTTTTTGAATCCATCATCTCTGTGTTAGGATATAAGCTGAAAGCTTCAACAAAGGTGCCAAGCAGAAGTGGATAATCATAATACTGATAAGAATATTCAATCTTTCAAATTTGTTATGCTTTATAATGCTGTTGCTCTTATATAAGTTGTTTTCCTGCTTTGACTCACTTCATTCTGTGCCAATTCATACTAAACGAGATTCTCTGAAATCTATTTTTTTCCTTATTTCTTATGGCATAATAATATTGTATTATATTTATAATGCAATGTGTTTAGTCATCCCTCAATTGCTAAGTACAGCCTTATAGTTTTTTGTCCTTCCCCTACCCTCCAACCTTGGCCAACTTTCCCAGTTAGTTTGAGAGCATGAAGTTTATTTTGCTCACAGTTATTCCCTTTCCATCCTCCAGAAAAAAAAGAAAAAGAAAATGAAGAAAACTTTGATTGACATAAGGAAGAAGTCTAGAAGTATATAAGTGAGAAGGTAATGAAAGAGTTACACCAATCAATTCTAAAACTTGAGGTAAAGAATTCAATAATTTATCTTCTTCAATAAAACAATCTAGATTTGAAAACATAGCATGAATGTCTACACTTAAAATCACATATGGCGTCTTGACTATTTTCTGCACAGCTTACTTCAGTAATTTCACTTCAGTATCAAATTAAATTTTTTTTTTAAAGCCAGAAAAAAGTTTATATTACCTGAGTAAATCATTGCTATTGGGAAAGCCTTGGAGTAAGTAGCTCAGCACATTACTAATAGCAACAATTGTGGGTTGAGACAAAGACATATCTCGAAGTGTAAGTAGCAGCTTTGGGATTAACTGAAATTCCCTCATTAATTTAGCATTCTTTGAGGCTTCACTGAAAGAGAAAGCAGTTTTAATGAACAGTTCTGGCTTCATTTCCAAACTATAACATTCCTTTACCTACTGAAAATTTTTAGTTTAAAACATGGGTAATAACTAATACCTGGACTCTGTGAGAAGTTCAATGAAGTGTTCAAATAATGAAAGATGCAACTCATATGGTGCATGAAGCCAGACCTGTAATATAAAATTAACAGTGGTGATTGTAGGCAAATTTATTTAGTTTATAGATCATAACTTCTCTTAAAGCAGAGACTATATTTTATCTCCATTTTGAATTGTCTCCAGAACCTAGAACAAAGATCTACATATAACAGTGATGACTGATGAATAACAGTTTATCAAATTTGATTCCCCTCAATTTTATCAACATAATTAGTGAAACTGATATGTTGATGATAAAATTATGCATTATTATTTCTATACATACTTCAAAATCACAAAGCAAATCTTGGAAGGCAGTTGAGTTTGGAATGATGGATGTCTCATGTCCACTATCAACAGTTCCCACCAAAGAGAAAGTCAGATGGAGAATGTGACTATTAAGAAGTGAACGTTTCTTTTTCAGCAGCATTGCCAATAACTAAAATAAAAGATGTGAAATACCAGTTGATAAAACATCTTGAATATTAAAAAATGCAAACACTGGAGAACATTATATACCTGGTTACAAAAAACAAATTGATAGGACTAAACAGACTTGTCTATTCATTTTATATAAACTTTTCTGGAGTTGTATGCTTTTGAATGATTACAAAAAATACAAGAACCTATATAAATGTTTTTCAAACTACCTTTTCATCTATTTCTAGGAAATTGTCAACTAGAGCTTTAAAATATATGGTACAAAACATAACAAAAAGAAATTTAAATCTCCAAATACTTGTTTCTCTTTTTTATTGATCTATAGAAAATTTAGTCCTTTTCTAATCATATTTGCATATAGTCATAGCCCACTAAGATTTACAGCAGTGGGGTTTTAATGAAAATAGGGAGTGGTTATAGACTTTAAAAAAATATATTTCAGGACCTCTAAAGAAAGTCAATGTGTATCAACACATCAAGAACAGAATATATAATGATGCAGGTACATGGGGCAATATGTCATTTATTTAAGCCAGGATCTTAGGCGCCAATCCTGGTTTGGATACTTATGCTTCAGGAAGCATAATTTTTTTATGCTTATTTCACCATTTCACCAAACCAAACTCTCTGAAATCCAGAGCTATGGCATTTCTTCTCTGCAGCTATTTATGATCCAATGAGAATTTCAAAGTGTGTAAAATCTATAATAAAATAATTTGTCTGACCAGGAAGTTTGATGAGTCAGAAGGAAAAAAATAATGAATATAACACAGTTAATAACTTTGTTATCATTTTATGCTTTTGTAAATATATGTAAAGAATGAATTACAAGATTCTTAAGTGAATGTAGATTATATTTCTATTCTAGAGCTTGAAAAATAAGCTACTAATCATCATGAAAACAAAATAAATTTTTATAAGAAAAAATAATGAAACTCCAAACCTCACATTTACATACCTGATAACCCTTGATTCTCTCCATTTCTTTACTGGCTAGTGGGTTACTCTTTACAACACAAACCAGGGCCTTTACAGCAGCATACAACCCTTCCACATCTGATGCCATGGCCACTAACCCCAGAATGGCAGCAGCCCCACCAATGTACTGTAAAGTCGTGGCAACGGGCTTAGGTACAAATGTTCTTACTCCTGAATAAAAGACATGAGAAGTAATTAGGGCCAAATCTCCATTTTTAAAAAACTAATAAATATAAAAGTAATGCAATCCATTTTGATGGCCCTTGGATATAAATTCCATATATCTATCCTTTCCCAAAATGATAATTATAATAAAATCAATGTAATCTGCACATAGCAGGTGATTAATAAGTGCTTTTTTCATTCATTTATAAATATTGTAAATTGATTTATATAAAATGGATTGAACAATGCAAAAGATTATTTTTGCTGATTTGGTCTCACAATGATTAAAAAAATAACTGATTTGTGGAATTTTAGAATCAATTCCAGTAGGGGAATTATTGACTTAAAAGTTGACTTTTAGTGGCCATCAAGAGATAAATCTCTAGTAGGCTCTTATAAAAAAACTATATCTAGAACTTGTCCATTAAAGTTTGTCCTTATACCATCAGAGAAAGGATTCAGGTAGTACATTAGAATTTCTTAAAAATATAATTTTCTAATTCTGAGAGAGAAGTGAGTCAATTCAGCATGAATAATATAGAAGAAAGTCAGTCTCAGTCAGGAAAACCTAGTTTCAAGGCCTGTCTCTGGGCAAATCATTTACCTTCTTGTTCTTTAAGAAACTCTCAACAAGATGAAATCACGAGTTTGGCCCCCCAAAATACAAATAAAAAAGACATTAGAATTTTTCACTTTTAGGTGATATTTGTGATTATGCTGCTATAATAGGTTCTAAAAAGTTAGTGATTACTTATGAAGAACATAATTTGTGGACACATAATATATGCTTAATTAATTTTTGACTTAAATTAAGAGAGTAATATGGCACAGAATACCAAACTGAACCAGGTTTTGAGATTAAATTTTCAGTGTGAGCCTCTGAAATTGGTAAACAATAAAAATCAGGGCTTGATTTATTGTTTTGTGGATTATCAAAACTTAAGAAAGTGATGAAGAAAATGTTAATAATTCAGATTAACCTTAAAGTGTGTCCTGTATATATATATATATATATATATATATATATATATATATTTTTTTTTTTTTTTTTTTTCAGAGAGCCAGTTGTTAAGCATTTATCAGCACAGCACTGGATAAGTGACTTAAACTGTTAGTGCCCCACGCAAATCTCTAAGACTGTATGTGACAGGTGAGCTGTTGATCTGTATTAGTGGAGGGAGTCTCCACACCGGCAATCCCTGACACTTATCAAAGATCAAAAATAAAAATAAGAGAAAAAAAAATGTTGTTAGAATAAAGAAAATATGGTATCAATACATTTATTACAAAACAACAACAAATAACATGCTATTAATTACTAAAATTATGAGGACTGAGAAAAATAATGGATTTTGGTTACCATGATATGACTTTCCACATTAGTAAAGACTAGCTGAAATTACACATGCTATTAAATTAATCAGATTGAAAAAACTATAGAATTCAATATTTTATCTATGAAGTCTTAAATTTATCTTGAAATATTTTGTTTATTCAATTATCTTAAATGGACAAAAAGGAAAAATTTTAAATTTCATTAATATTTTAAGAATTTTAAAGGTTAAGAAAACTTTTCCTTTTGTAAGATCAGATAATAGTAGCTCAGTTACAAGACTATTTAACATTAAGGCCATTTTAGTATTATAAAATACCACTGAGCTCTAATCAAGGAAATATATGTGAATTGGAAGAAAACTTAAGTCCTTATGTTTTAAGTTTTCTCTCTATACCTGGTTCCTTGAAGCAATTACAGTAACACTAAATTTGCATTTTTATCTTACCACAAAAATCAGATATATTATGATTCCAAGCACTGCACTGCCTCAAATTGTTATATTTATTATGATAATCTACAAATCTGTTGAACCAAAACACAGAAGACAAAGGATGCAATTTCAATTAAAAAAAGAAACTAGGATAAACTTCTGAACAAATGGCACATTGATTATAAAAAGAAAATATAACAACTAAAAGGAAAAGGCAAAATAATTGCCATTATGAATGACAGCACCATGAGAGTACAAGAGGACATGAAGTAATTACTTCTCATAACTATACTTAAGATTGCCATATACATATAAAGATTCACAGCAGATCTCTCTCTCACCTAAATAGCCAATGAGTGCAGCACCAACAGTGCGTGCCGGCCCGTTCAGATGTCCGGCTGAGTTATGTAACAATTTCACAGGGGTAGCATTCTCATGGGAGGAAATGGCTAACTGTGGAATAGAAAAAGTACATGATAAAAACTATAAATGGGAAAATACAAGGATTCTTTTGCTTTAAAGACCAGACTTATTTTAAAAAAAATTATTTTGCCTTCCAACAGGAAAGCAAAGTAAGGAGTACTTCATAAAAATATCTGGGTTAATTATATGTAAAACATGTAAATCTGAAGACCTGCTCAGATTATAGGAGGGGATAAAACCACAAAGACAGAAACAAGGACAATTATTATTGATGCAGGATCAGAAAAGACTGAAGGGGTTTGCATCAAACCTAAATATAGAAGTTCAACTGATGATATCCCAGAACATCACCATCTGCTGCCTCTACTTCAATAATCAATAGTTAATATAATTTTCTATAACTCAATGAATTGTGAAAGTCAGTGAATAATGTTTTCAAAATGTTTTAGATAAAATATATCTATATCAGAGTAAGGACTCCATGGGAATTCATATGGGGGCTTTGTGGTTGATTATATTAACTCTGAAGTTGCCATAAAACCCATAGGGAAAAAATGTATCAAACAGAAATCTTTTTTTTTTTTTAAATGACAACCAAAAAAGTGTGAGGCAACTTGACAATGGCAAGAGATATGAGCAGAGAATCAAAAGAGTGAGTTTTTGCTCTCCTTATGTTGCCCATGAGTTGTATGAATCTGATAAAATCCATATTCACACACACACACACACACACACACACACACACACACACACACACACACACACACACACACACATACAGTGGGCAGGTATATGGGTTTTTGTACATAGGGAGAGTAATACAACCTATGAGTTTACTAGTAGGGGGACTTTATGGGTAAGAAACTCTCTCTTCCAATATCATTTGGCTTTTATCTTATTTTTAGTCTTAGGGCATAGTGGTTAAGTGACTTGCCCAGGATGACATAGTCCTTGTTTTCCTGGCTGAATCTCATGTAACCACATACTTTCCCTTGATCCCTGTCTCAGACCGGGAGCTGCAGGGAAAGGGCTGATTTACACTGGTCAAGGAGAGCTCCTGATACTGAGGACATCAAAGATCTCATCAAAAACAAACAAACAAAAAAGCAACTTATGTGTGGCATAACACATAACACATAAGCAGGAGTAATTTTATTTTTTAATTCTTTTTTTAAGTCAATATGAATTATTAATATTGCAACTCTTGGCTAGAATTTCATTTCCTAAGTTAAAATATTTTGGAAATCAATGTAAATTGTCATAAGGAAAGCAGTAAACACTCTATTACTGCCCTAAACTAAAACTCTAGACGATCATTAAGGAAATATGTGACTTTTTCTAATATATGCCAATTACAATTTATCACAAAGTAATTCCCACTTACCTGCTTAGCGATGGCTTTACTATCTAATTTGTTGTAAACTTTCCTTATTCTTGCCACTGTGAGGGAAGACACAGAGACGGCATAGAGACCAAATGACACTTTTTCTTCTGGTACTAATGACACAGGGGATGGGATGCCACTTTCAGATTTGGAATCTTTACCTTCAAAGTAAGAAATAACAAACGCAGCAGAATTAATTATCTTCAAGATAAAAACAGTAAGTGGGGCTACATAAAGATTGCCATCTTTAGTGCAGAAATCAAAAAATGTGTTTTTCAGTCTGTTGCTTGATTACTTGCTTTTTCACTAAGGAAAGCTTCTTATTTTATTATATTAAGAGGGAGCATCACAGGATAAAACCCCTCTGCTCCCCAAGGGAAGTTCCAGAGTAATCAGTATGGCCTTGGAGTGAGGGATGGGAGGGCAGTGGAATGTTCTACTTTCAAAAGCTTTGTGGGACTTGATAGGAATATATTCACTCTCAACATTGCTTTCTGAATCATGGCTACCTCCTGTAAATTCCTTCTGCCATCTGCTGTTTTTCTATGGAATTGCAGCAGCTAGTAGCACAATTCAGAGAAGGCAATCTACCCAATTAAGATCTACAGGAGCAGCCCAAACCTGAAGATTCTATCTGTTACTTGTGAGTCAGACTCCTAGACATATTCAATAATAACATTAAATGCTCCTCAGGTCAAATATGATCTATTTATTCACTTTATTTCTCTTTTCCTGCCTCTTTGGGTATATGGATCTGAGAGAGTAAATTCCTTTCACCTTCCATTATGTTCCTGGAAGATGGCAGTAGAGCCATGGAGATTACTTTGGAGTTTAATTGAATAAAATTGATGAGAAAGGTGTGGATGGCAACTTTTGTTGTTACTCCAGCTGTAGTCAAATATGCTCTTCCAATTATTTGAATTTGCATTCTAAGTTTCATTTTGTGTCAATATATTTATTTATTTAAGGTTATAAATCAGTATTTATTATTTAAGTTCAAGAACAGGTTAGAAGGGGGGGGGTCAATACATTTATTAGTACAATGAAAGAATATATTATTTTTAAAAATCTATGATTTCTTTGACTTGGGTATATTCTCCACCTAGTGATACATAGCATAAGCCTATAATTTATTAGACAATAACTTTGTGGTTAAAAAAAAAAAAAAACCTCAACCAAAGTGGTAAAATAGTTCGATCAAAGAAAAAAAAAAAAACACCTTGGTCTAGATTAATTTGCACAGGAGCTCATGCTAAAGATTTAATGGACAATTAACATAATTCTCAACAATAAAGGATGAACTTTACCCAATGCTTTTTTTTTTTTTTTTTTTTTTTTTTGGCTAAGGCAACTGGGGTTAAGTGACTTGCTCAAGGTCACATAGACAGGAAGTTCTGAGGTCACATTTGAACTCAGGACCTCTTGATTTCAGGGCTGGTGCTCTATCTCCAGAACTACCTAGCTGCCTCCCAAAGCTTTTTTTTTTTTTTTAAGCAAAAGACAAATGTGTTCCAATTCCAAAACCAAGATAAATAAAAGATGAAAAAAAAAAAGTTATAGAAAAATTTAATGTATATTAATTCAAAAGTTTAAAATAAAATCTTGGCAAAGTTATTATACTAATATATCCAGAAAGTAATTTAATATTAAGGAAATAAGATCATGTAAACACTACATATAAACAATAAAACCAAATTATCTGTTTCCTTAGAAATAGAAAAAACCTTTGATAAAACACAGAACTAATTTATATTAAAAACAAAACATTCATAGAATATGTGCAAGGAAGATGTCCCTTCTTTACTATGTTCAAAAAGAAGATATCTAAAACTAACAGTTCCATTTGAAAAGGAGAAACATTGGAAGCCCTCCTGACTTAAAGAAAGATAAAAAACAAAGACTTTCTATATACTACTGTTTGATATCATAAGCCTAGAAAAGCTATCTATAGTAAGGACAAAAGAGTAAAACTAAAGTTAAAAACACTGGTACAATTAATCTATCAGTTTTAAGGATATCAATCAAATTATCATTCAGATACTTTAAGAACTAGAAATAACAACAAAACTAATTAGGAGCAACAAAAGTTCTAGAATCTGAAAGGGAAATAACGAAAAGTAGGAAATAAGGGAATATAATATCACACACTAAACTACATTATGAAGAATAAATCATAAAACTGATAGATGTTAAGCAACAGAAAAAGTAGTTGGGGAACAGACTAGATAAGCAAGAACCAAAAGCATTAAGACAAATTCAATGTGTTACAAAGATAAAAATACAAAACAAAGGAGGGGGAGAAGTACTATTCACAAGAATTTATGGAAAAACTGGAAAGCTGTTTGCCAAAAATTAGGTTTGGACCAGCATCATATTCCATATGACACAATAAACTCCAAAAGGATACTTGATATGACTATGAAAGAGCACAAAGCACAAACAATAAAAAAAAAAAATGAAAGTAGAAGGTATTATCTTTTCTGTCTATATAAAGTTAAGTAAAAAATTATTTTCTTTCTTTTTTTCTTTGGTGAGGCTACTACTGGGGTTAAGTGACTAGCCCAGGGTCACACAGGTAGGAAGTGTCAAGTGTTTAAAGTTACATTTGAATTCAGGTCCTCATGATTTCAGGGTTGGTGCTCTATTCACTGTCCCTAAGTGTAAAGTGTAAGTGTAAGGCAGAAACACAAACAGAATTGCCTGTGAAGCAGCCTAAGCCTATGACAAGATTAGAAAAAGCATTGGTTAAAGCTAAGAGAGAAGGACAGGATATAAGTGATTTTATACAGGCATATACTGTGATTGAAGAGATTGATTCTGTAGGTCAAAAAAGGAGAAGATATGCACCTTTAGATTTGAATAAAATTAAGGATTTGAAAAAAAGCTGTACCCTTTATGGGGCTACATCAGCTTATGTTAAAATGTTACTAGATGGTTTGTCTTATGAAGTCCTAACCCTGAATTATTGGAAATCCATAGCAAGGACATGCCTGGAACCTGGAGAAAATTTATTATGGCTTGCGGTATTTCATGAATTATGTAAAATTCAAGTCAGATGCAATTTGGAAATAGGAGTTAACACACAATTCACTTTTGAGCACTTAGCTGGTGAAGGTTAGTATGGAGAGAATTCAGAACAGGTTAGTTATACCATGACAGTGTATGAGCAAATTGCTAAGGCTGCAATAAAAGCTTGGGGTGTCCTCCCTGGACAGAAAGATCGGGGAGAGGCTTTCACTAAAATAGAGCAAGGTCCCAATGAACCTTTTGCAGATTTTGTGGGACGTTTGCAAACTGTTGTCAAAAGAACTATTGGAGAAAATGCAGCTACAGAAATAATGACCAGACATCTGGCTAAGGAAAATGCCAATGAGATTTGCAAAAGAATTATATGGGGATTAGACAAAGAAGCTCCTCTAGAGGAGATCATAAGACGCTGTGCTACAGTGGGAACAAATGCCTTTTACACCCAGACTATGATGAACGTGGAAAGACAGGGTCCCTCCTGGCAAGGGACTTCTAGAGAAACTCGGCGATGTTTTCAATGTGGAAAAATTGGACATCTAAGAGCTCAGTGTAGGTATGGAGATACGGTGAGAAGACAGGGTGAGAGAAGACCTAAAACTCCATGTCCAAAATGTCAAAAGGGTCTCCACTGGGCCTCTGAATGTAGATTGACCCAGGGAAATGACAGGTGGGGCCCAGCTTCAGCCCCCCAAGTGGGGCATGATGGCAGCCGAGGTTACATCCAGAGAAATTTAAGACATGATCAATCACCCAAAAGGCAATCAGATGGAAGAAAGGGATTGAAATTAGGAAAAATAGAGTTGTGTGCAGTAGAGACTACTGAGATACTCCCTGGAGAAGTGAAATCTGTTCTGGTTGAGCCTATGGATCCTTTGCCTTCAGGCACAGTAGGCTTGACCATTTCACCTTCTGAGAGTGCTTACAAAACAGTATCCATCCATACACTGATGTGGGAAACTGGAGAACGTGTAGCTAATATCCCAGTGATTTATCAACCAGGAGGAGTAGTAGCATCAGGCTTATTGTTACATACCCCTAATAAGCAACCTGGTGATAGTCGCCTAGATTCTGACTCCAATGAACAAAAATCCAGGAATATATTGGACAGCAGCTGTGACAGCTGACCGACCTATGCCTACTATTTATATAAATGGAATACCATTTGAAGGATTGGTAGACATGGGTGCAGATCGTACAGTTATTAGAGGGGCCGACTGGCCCAGTCACTGGCCAAAGATTAAGGCAGACACCTACATGTCTGGTGTAGGAGGATCAATAGCAGCAAAAGTTAGTGCTACCCCTTTAAGATGGATATTTGAAGGTGAAACAGGAGTTTTTACTCCTTTTGTGGTTGAAAAAATCCCCATCATTTTGTGGGGAAGAGACATTTTACAGCAGATAGGATTATAAATAAGCACTTTGGCTTTTTAGGCAGGGCTGCTGTTGAAGGCCTACCTGCACTTTCACCGGTTCCTATTCAGTGGAAGACTGATTCACCAGTGTGGGTAGAACAGTGGCCCTTAAGAAGTGATAAAATTCAGGCCTTATTAGACATAGTTAAGGAACAACTTGACCAAGGACACTTGCGGCCTTCTCTAAGTCCTTGGAATTCCCCAGTATTTGTGGTGAAAAAGAAATCTGGAAAATGGAGGATGTTAACTGATCTAAGAAGAGTAAATGAACAGAGGGAAACTATGGGAACTCCAGCCTGGACTTCCATCTCCTACTCAGTTGCCAAGAGAATGGCCTCTATGGGTTATAGACATTAAGGATTGTTTCTATTCTATCCCTCTAGATAAGGAGGATATGAAAAGATTTGCTTTTTCAGTGCCTAGTGTTAATTTGGCTGAGCCTTATAAAAGATACAAATGGACCGTTTTGCCACAGGGAATGAAAAATAGCCCCACGTTGGGCGCCAATGTTCTTAACCTAAGGATAGAGATGATAATAAAAGAAAAAATATACAATTTCAGCTATAGAAAATTAAAAAGCTTTCACATGAACAAAACTGACTCAAAGGGACAAAACAATGGCAGATGGGGAAAAAAAGGGGCAAATATACTGATTCCCTCAATATTTAAACATTACAGAAGCTATGTCTTTTTCTCCCTGAGGCTATTTTTAAATAGGGGTTAAAAAACTGAGGCTCAGAATGACTAAGAAACATTTTCCAAGACATATATTTTTTTAAAAATCAAAGAATGTCAACAGTTTTCAAAACAATACAAACTTATAACAATCTTATGAAAAATGTATAAGAGAAATGCAAATGAAAACACCTCTGAGGATTCACCCAGCATTCAAAAAATGGGTAAAGATGACAAAAATAAAGACAAAAGTTCATCTTTAAGGGGCTGTAGAAGACAGTAACACTAAGAGATTGTTAGTGCATGTGAAAACTGGTCCAACCACTATGGAAAACAATTTGGACTTATGGAACAAGAAGCCAAGCTATTCATATCTTAGACCCAGGATTTTTCCTCTAGGAATATATGCCAAGAAAGTCAAACAGAAATGGTTAAAGCTATTTATAATATTTATTCACAGAAGTTCTTTTTTTAAAAAAAGTATCAAAGGACAAGAAATAGAGTGTCCTTCCATCAATTGAGTAATGGCTAAATAAGTTGTGGTAAAAAAACAATTACTTTGAGAAATTCAGAATAAAGGAATGTTTCTAAAAACAGATACAGAATATAGTAAGAAACAATTATATATAGATATAAATATGCATATCTATACCTATCTATCTATCTATCTATACATATATAAATATCTATGTAAAGGCTACAAAAATATAAGGGAAAACAGCATGAATAGGAAGTCAAACTAAAAAACTGTTTAACAATATTACCAAAAGAGAAGAAAAAAATGCAAGAGCTTACATTCCAAACTATTAAAAAAAAAGCTGAAAAGACAAGAAGATCTAAAATGATAAGAAGCTGAAGTTCAAGGCAAATAAAATAGCTGAACATACCTTACTCCTCTTGGCAAAAAGGAAAAAGATACACAGAGGGACAAGATATTGTATGTCTTAGAGGATAAAGTTGCATATTTTGTATTCAACTGTTTGTTGTTGTTGTTAAGAAATACTCAATTCTAGAGGAAGAGTTGAGCTAATATGCAGAAATGAATGTAATAAATAACAAAAGTATCCAGAAAATAACTTATTTCAAAGGAGGTTTCAGTCTGATCTAAAAAAAAAAAAAGTTCTCATTAATGGGAACTGGTCCAAAGTAGATTGGCTGCTTTGAGTGTGAGGGAATTAAGGAGAATGGGTTCCCTGGTATTAGTAACGTTTAAGCAAAAGCTTGTATGCTTGTTTCAGAGACTCTAAGACCTAATCTAGAATAGGAAAGTTAAAGCAAAAATCCAAATTTTAGAGCTCTCTAATAGAAGGGAAAGTTACTAAAGAATGAAGCATGCACACTCACACACACATATATTTATCACACTCATGAACTCCTTTCATTCCTCTCCTAAAACACATTCTTTGTCCTCACTCCCGTTCAGACTTTGCGTTCTCCCTTTCCAGATTCACTTCTATTGTTAACCAATTCACAATTCTACACTGAATCCCGTGTTTCTCATTTTTAGTGACATCCATGCTTTGCCAAACCCCAAGCCTGGATTAATCCCAAAATTGCTCTCCTCTACTCCTACTTTTAAACTGCTAATAGGAACTGAAGTATATCACATAACTAAGTTGACTGGGTCTAAAACAAATTTATACTATTTATCCAACTGAGCCTACTACTCAGCAAACTAATTCTCTAACTCCTCCCTAAATGACTCTCTCCCACTTCCAAACCTTTGACATCTTTATTCATTCTCTCTAGATTTATTCTGGTCCCTTATGAAAAAAATGACCCTTCAATTCTTCTCTCCTTCTGCAGTAGATCGCCATTATAATTCTCCCTAACCTCTCTCTAAACTTCCATCTTTTCCTATCCCCTGGTTCATTCTTCATGCCCACACTTTTCCAAAACTGAAAAAATTTGCTGTCCCCCATATCTCTCTATTACATATCTTCTCTGTTCTCACTTCTCAATTCAATTGCTTTTCAGATACCTCAAATTAGATGTCTAGTATACATCTTAAATACAATATGTCCAAAATAGAATTTACAATCTTCCTCCTTAAATCTTTCCCCCTTTCTGCTTTTCCTATTAATGTAAAAGATAACACCATCCTTCCAATTCCTCCCACTGGCAATCTAGGAATCTTCCTGAATGCCCTATTCCCTTTCACCCCCGTATCCAAGCTGTTCCCAAGACGATTTATCAAGTTCCCCCTTACAACTCTCCATATCTCTCTTTTGCCATTTTTATATCCCTACTGTTTGGCATACTGCCTGGTATATAGCAAGTACTTAATTAGAATTTACTGACTGTCTGACCAGATATTTGATAACCTGACTTCCAATCATACCATTTAACCAAAACTACTCCATCCAAAGTAGTTTGTCTGAGACTTTTTTCCAAACCTTTTAATTATTCAAATCTCTGCTCAAATAACATTTTCCACATGCAGTGTCCATGTCAATTTACTTTGTAATTATTTTTATCCATTTTAAACATATATAATTATGTCCATATTGCATTTCCCAAAATTAAAAGCCATAAAGGTAGAAATATTTTCAAATTTTTCCTCTTTACATTAGATATCTTTATATCTCAGTGCCTAATTCACAGTACCTCATCTCTAACTGCCTACTGGACATTTCAAACTGAATGAGTCAGAGAGACTCAAACTCAATGTGTACAAATCAAGCCTACTTCCCTTCTAAACTTCTCTATTTCTGTTGAAATATTTTTGTTTCTATTTCCTTCTTTGTCCCTCAGGTTCATAATTTTCACATTATCTTATTTTCTTACTTTCCTACCTTCAACCCAAATTTCTAATCAGGTGGTTCTAATTCCACAATACCTTTCATATTTAACTCTTTTTCTTCATTTATACATTCATCACATCTATTGCCATGGACTCCTAACTGGTATCTCTACTTTGCTTCTTCCTTCTCAGATCTATCCTCAATACAACTAATTATCAAAGTGATAGAACCATGTGACTCCCCTATTTAATCAATGAAATTCAGTGATTGCCTATTTCCTCTAGGATCAAATATGATTATTTGTCCACCTGATTTTTAAAGTCCTTAACAATGGGACCAAACATACCTTTCCAGTTTCACTTTATATTACCTTTGCATTTTCCTGCATTTTTGGGCCAGTCACAAGTGACCTTTTCGCTATTATTTATATATCCCACTACATGTTTATCTCCTTGTTTTAGCAAGTTCTTTGTTCTCAATTCATCTTATAAAATCCTGTTTCCTTCAAAATGCTAATAAAGAACATTCAATATCAAGCATGTTTCTTCTCATACCTTCCAAATACTAGCGTCATCCTTAACTATCTTGCATCTATTATATCTTTCTAAGCAAATGGATTTACATTGCATTATTATATAGTAACATAGACTATATATATTTCTACTTAATCAATTAATGAACACTAATTATGTTACTTAATAACTCCTATGTGTCAGACACTGTTCTAAATGCTGAAGATACTCCAAAAAAAAAAAAAAAGACCAAAGGGAGTCCCTGCCCTCAAGTAGCTCACAATCTAATGGGAAAGACAATAAGCAAACACGTATGTACAAACAAATTATATACAGAAAAAAATAGAAGCCAGGTGCTAGAATTAAGAAGGGTTAAGAAGATCTTCCTGTAGAAGATAAGATCTTGGACTTGCAGAAGTCAGGGAAGTCAGTAGTCAGAGGCAAGAGGAAGGATATTTCGGATATGGGGGATAGCCAGAGAAAATGTTGGGACCCAAGAGATGGAGCATCACTCCAGATGTTCAGTATCACTATACTGAAGAGTATGTAGGGAGGAATATATTTTAAGAAGACTGGAAAGGTAAAAGCGGGCTACATTATGAAGATCTTTGAATGCTAAACAAAGTATTCTACTCCTGGAGATGATCAGGAGTCCATGAAGTTTATTAAATAGGAGTAGTGTTGATATGTGACATAGGTGAATCTACCAAGGGTTTAGGGCAATCACTTTAGGAGCCAAAGGATGGATTAGAGAAGGAAGACACTTGAGGTAAGCAGACCCACTCACCAGCAGGCTACTATAATTGTTCAAGTGTAAGGAGATGAGAGAGTCTGCACCAGAGTGATCAAATTGTCACAGGAGGGAAATGGGGTATATTTGAGAGATGCTGCAAAAATTAAATCAACAGATCTGATATGGGAGGTAAGTGACAGTGAGGAGTTGAGGATGACATAAAGTCTGCAAACCTTGAGGGACCAGGAAGAACAGCCTAATAGGTAGGAAGAGAATCAGTAAAGTGTGTTATTATGAATATCTAGAGAGAAGAGAGTATTATCAACTGGGTGAAAGGCTGAAAATAGCTGAGAAAATGATGTGAGAAAATCACTAGAACTGGCAAGTAAGAGATCTTAATTAACTTAAATTAATGATGTAATTTTGGAAAGAGCAGCTCTGGTGGAAAGATGAAATTGGAAGCCAGACTGTAAGGGGTTAAGAAGTGAGGAGAAGAAGAAGAAGTGGAGACACTGATTGTAAATTACTTTTTCAAGTTTAGCAACAAAAAAGAGAAGAGATATAGGATGATATAGAAGGATTAAATAACATTTTCTGAGGATGAAGGAAACAAAGGCAATAGGAAAGGAGCTAGTAGACAGGGAGAGACTGAAGTTAAGTGATAAAGTGGGGAAAACAGAGAAGGCGATCTGGGAAGAGAGGTAATCTTAAATAAGGAGTAAAATTACCATATCATGTGAGACAGGTGAAGGAGGAGATGGAAAAAGACACCCACTGATATGAGATGGGAAAGAGGCAAGAGGAAGTTTGTAGAAAACGGCCTCAATTTTTTCTGAGGCCATTTTGGGCAAGCTTCTCAGTTGAGAAGGTAGGGAGAGCCATGAAATTTAGAAGAGATAAAAGAGAAAGAGACAGAGACAGACAGAGAGAAAGAGAGAGACAGAGAATAATATTCTTGTTCTTATAAGAACGGATTGTTTTATTAATTGTACGTTTATTGTACGTTTATTCCCAGTGCTCTGAACATAGCAGGTATTAAATAAAAGCTTGTTGGATAATTTGTAAATGTTTTTTGGTTGACTGACAATGTACACAATTCATGAGAACTATTTTAAGAATCATTTAAAGGAGGAATTTTAGCTAAGAGGGACAAGGGTACTTACATGGGACATGTACAGCCTGAAAGCTTCCAACATAGTTTGGTCCTAGTTCATAAATGATATTAACACTTGAAATAGGCAAAACTTCTTCTAAGAAATGTGTGGGTCCCAGGCGCCATACTAATGAAGCAAGCTGGCGTTGAGCAGGTGGTGTGCCAATGTAGGCATACACTGTGCTGACAACAGGTGGATTTGCAGAACCTGAACCCCCTGGAGTACTGTGAACATAATGAAGCTATAAAGAAAAATGAGAAGAAATGAATCAGAACAGAAACAGGTATGCCAGAAAAGAAAACGAGCAAGTTTAACTTATGTTTACTAAACTTACATCTCCATCCCCCCAAAATTCAGTAGGTTCTCTCATACTGTGCAAAAGACCCAAGTACAGTTAATGACGGGAAACGTAAGGGCAAAGGCTAAGTCTGTGTGTTCCAGCAGCACCAGAACCTCTGCTCTGAAGGTAGAGACCAAAGCAAAAGACGGAACTGCTATCTAGCTCTTACTAAAATGTTGGCACTAGAACAAGAAAGATGAAGGAAAACCAGGAGTAGATTCAAGATGTGTTTGCAACACATATTGTGTTTCTTTTGAAATTACTTTGTAAGGTTGCAGCAAAAGGTCAGCATCTCATCGGGGCATTAAGATGCAATAATTCATGTTCTTGTTATAGTATTTAAGTATGTGTGACTGTGAAAATGAATGCACATGTACACACACAGACAGACACACATCCACACACACACACATCCCTTACTTTCCAAACTCCTGTATACCACATGTTACTTTCAGATTTCAAGGTACACTATTGCTAATTTATATGAAGCCCAAAATTATTATTTAATTAAATTTTAGCAAAAAAAGTCAATGGGATTATAGGAGGTGAAGAAGTTGACTAAATTTTCCACTTTTCAATTTCATGTCATATTCTCAGAGAATTACTGAATATAATTAAACTTTGCTTAAATTTGTTCTATTAAAATTTTTTATATAATTACTATACAGTTCTACAAAGTGGTCTGAACTTGTATAAACTCAAAAAATACATAAGGATATGGAAAATAACTTATAAAGAAGGAAACACTTGAATAAGGCAACAAAGACAATAAAGAGCCACTGCTGGGGGGAAATAACCACCACCAAAAACTAAACATTAATTGATTTTTAAAAAGTCATACTTCAGTTTTACTTTAAGCAGTAAAATTAAAGATAAAGCTTAAACACAAAGAAAACATCAAATAATATTATCTGTACAGCAAAACCAAAGGAAAAAAAAATAGAATATATTTTGGTAAAGTGTGCATAGCACTGTCTGTTTATTGAAGGAGAGCTTTTAACATGGCCTTTTGCTCTAGTGACAAAAATTTTTTGTGAAGAACAATGAAAACACAACTCTATATCACTAAACCATTTGAGGAACTCAGAAGACATGGTCTACTCTTTGTAAAAGTATGTCTGCTTCTCATATTTCACTGAGACTTCTGAGCTTTCATAAACATTTTGTAAGTAATGAGAAGTGGTGCTGTCTAGGGGAGGGAGTGAGGGAAGAGAGGAAGAAAAATTTAGAACACAAGGTTTTTTCAAGGGTAAATGTTAAAAACTATCTTTGCATGTATTTTTACAATAAAAACCTATTATTTAAAAATATATTAATTAATTCAGAAAAAAGTAATGAGAAGTAGGTGAATAGTTTTTGATAACTTCTTAATCACTTGCTCAACCTACTAATAATCTGATCTTTTTGATTACCTTGGAATTGTTCCCTGAGACAGTTTAAAAATTATTTTTCAATATGATAGCATTCTTAAAATCTAATAAGAAAGACAGCCTTTTAAAAAAAACAAACATGATTTTACTTCTGAAAATACAACCTTTCCTTGATTTTTACTTTTCTTTTTTACTTTTTTCCTTTACTTTATTCTTTTTTTCAGACTTTATATTGGAAATCCTTCCCCATCTGTCACATGTGATCAGGGGTTTAATAATAAAATAATACTTAATGTACTCAAGAACAAAGATAAAAAGAGAGAGATACAGATATGAAATAGGAATCTAAAGTTATTCATGAATATTATTCTATTATCCAAAGCAAAAAATAGCATGACTCAAGGAAACAATCTCTGTGACCTCAGGCTAGTCACTTAACCTCTCTGAAGAAAAAAATTCTTTAATATATAAAATAGGGGGCAGGAGTAAATGATCCTATAACTGTAAGCTATGTGCCTCTGTACATAAGACTGTAGAAAGAGAGAGACTCTTCTGCCTTTACATACAAATCTACAGTACACAACATTATTTTTGCCCTTCTAGTGCTCTTTCACAGAGTGATACATACGATAGCGCAAGTAGCATAAAACATCACACCAGAAGCAAAAGATCAATTTTGAACAAAAATACAACTTTAAACAAATAATAAAATTTTTTATACAGTAGGGATTTGAAAGCACAGACATACCTTCACTGTATTGACAAGCTGCCCATCAAGATAGAGGGCAGCAGTGCTGTTTTTCAACATGCCTTTACTCATTACTAGGACAAGATGGTGCCATTGTCCCTCAACTATGAGATCTCCACAGCGAAAGCGGGCACAGCAAGGAAGAATTTCATAAAATGAGGATTCTTCACTGAAGTCATCAACTAAAACAAAAAAGAAAACTTAATGGAACACATGCCAATTTCATCTCCAAAGTTGAGATCAATCTAAGGATTTTCCATTAAAATAAATAGATGAATATAAACATAAAGTATCACTCTTCATTCAACGTCATTGTACTGTTAGCAATCATGTAGTACTATCCAAATAATACTTCTATACACATACTTCTATGCAAAAATTATATGCTATATGTAGTATTATTCATCGTATAATATTCCCTGGAGATTCGTTTTCAATTAATATATACACCTAAAGAATTTTGGAACATAAAGAGAAAACAAGAAAATTCCACAAGCTACTCAAAAGATAAATGCTATTATTAGTGATTTCTTAAGAGTATTTATTTTGGAAGTAGCTGTGAAGGTTTGCTTCTCAAAATAAACCTTTAGGATTTGGGCTTATAGCAAAAAAAAAAAACAAAAAACAAAACAAAACAAAACAAAAAAAAAAACACCCAACAACAACCTCTTACAATGCTAAGATACTTTGGTTTAATTTTATTAAAATTTAAATGACTCCAAATAAATTGGACTAAAGAGCCGATATGAGTCAGTGAAACATCTATAAGTATGCTGATGGCTTTTACTGAAATTCTTACATCTTTGAGAGCATTAATGTTAAAAAAAAAAAAAAAAAAAAAAAAGGAAATTACAAATGAAAGTAAGAACCTACATTGGTAATAGCGGTTGTTATAGATAAGGGTCAAATGAGATTCTTTTATGTAAGGTGCCATGCAAATTTTCAAGAGCCACAGGAACAAGATTTATTATAATTACCACCATCACCATTATTATCACTAACATTATCATCATTATTATCATAATCATCACCACCATGATGATCATCAGCAACATGTTTTTCTCATATTTTCTAAGCACTGCAAATAGAAGAAGTAACCACCTTTAAATTATAATTCACATTTAATGGTCAATGACCATTGCTCAGGAAGAAAAATAAATAACCTTCTGTTTCTAAATAACAGTATTAGAACATAAATAAGAAACAGACTCACAGAAAATATCTCCAGTGGCTGAGAAGCATCCTTTTTCACCTCTGATTGGTTCTTTATGATTTAAAAAAAATATCATGCCATGCACTTCAGAAATTAGGTATATTTGGTGAGTCAGTATATATTAACAATAGGATTAGGTAAATTCTTATGCATTAATGTTATATTTGGTGTCTGTGGGCAACAGTTTGTTCTGCATTATTAGTCTGGTTATAGTACAGTTTACTGATTGTATTTCCCCAAGATATTTTGAGGTCTGTATTGGTAGTGACATTTACCATCTATTAGTCTATATAGAATCTAATTTTGTGATTCTAAGTTATACACAAAGAAATTCCCATTATGGAGAGCTAGATGGCACCAAGCATAGAGCACTGGACCTGAAATTAGTAACCTATATTCAAATCCTCAGTCATTTATTAGCTGTGCAACCATGGGCAAATCCTCTGTCTGCTTCACTTTCCTCATCTATAAAAAAGGAATAACAGCACTTATCTCACAGGACTGCTGTATACACCAAATTTTTAAGTACTTTGTAAATCTTAAAGCATAAAATAAATGCTAGCTCTTACTATTATCACTATTAATTTTAAAAAATAAACAGAAAGTGGTCATTCAATCTCTGCTTGAATATTGTGAAGTCACTCTAAAAGTGGACAACTTGGGGCAGCTAGGTGGCGCAGTGAATAGAGCACCAGCCTTGAATTCAGGAGGACCCGAGTTCAAATCTGGTCTCAGACACTTAACACTTCCTAGCTGTGTGACCCTGGGCAAGTCACTTAACCCCAGCCTCAAAAAATAAATAAATAAATAAATAAGATTGGACAACTCTCATTTTTAGGCTAAATAGAACAAATCTCCATATGACAATCCTTCCCATTCTGCAGCAACATTGTCATGTTCTCAGTCTAATTTTCTTTAGATTTGATGGAAGCAGATGGTGTTAACACCAGCAGTCTGTTTTCATATTGTTACAAAGTGAAAAGTTACAAAAGAAGATTTACTTTGTACAAACACAGCAAGGATGTACAACAACATGACAGAGACACAGCTTCTCTGGGACATGGCTTGCCTCTGTTTCTAGGTAGAGAAGCATCTGGTCATTAGGGAAGAATAAGGTGAAAGGGATGGCACGTTTTCAGAAATCCACTAAGTCTGAGATGCCCTGACTATGGGACTCTGGAGAATGCTTTTAGGTAATGAAGAAGCTATTCTGGGGAAGCTAGGGCTAATAAAATCTTGTGGTCAGTTTGGTCACCTTTTAGGGAAAGCTAATTCCTATACATTAGGAAAGGAGGAGGAGCCTGAATATCATCTTCATATGTGGGCAAAGAAATTATATCAGTAAATTGCTGGTAAAGCTAAACATGCTCAGTTCTCTCAAACAATCTTCATATATTACAAACCCAAGGCTCTTCCCCATCCTGGTTGCTCTGTTTGAAGAAAGTCACACACCAATTCTCCTTCCACTTTTTTGTAGCCTTTTCAAATAGTTTACCATCAGTAACATAACTGACCTTGATGCTATTTTGGTCCTTGTTGATGGAGGCCAAAAATATCAGTTCTGTTTCACTCCTTTAAGGACTGGAAAAGTGCAAGAGCACCGTCTTTTATCCAGAACCTGAGCAAGCATGTAGTGAGACTGGTGTACAATGCTGGTGAACTTTTCCAAGAAATCAAATTTTACCATGACCTTCCATGCCTTCACTACTGGCAATATCAAGGCTTAGGTCAGATGGATGACTGCTCCTGGCATTTCTCCTGGAGTTGTTAGGCCACATACTACTTATCAGCCTTTCCTTGGCCCATTATGAATCCAGACTAGCTCTTAGGTAAAAGACCAAATACCCAAAGGAACAGCCTGTTAAGGAGGACCCTAGCCAGAATTCTGTCAGCAGTGAAGGTTCTTCCTTCTTCCCCTGCCATGTTTGTCACAGGACGACCTATTTCCTTTTTCTTTATAGAGATGGACGACGGAGGCATCCTTGAACCTTCCCATCATAAAACCTGGGAGAATTCAGTCAGCTTTCATGAGAAGTAGATTCCTTGCCTCACAGATCTCTGCTAGAATAGAAGCAGATCTAGGTGCTTTGCCATAGTAGAGATGCCTAATGGCATTCAAAACCTTTTCTTCAGCTGGAATATGACTAGACAGGGACTGATTTCAATATGAGGTAAATAGTCAATGGTTTCAGCATTGGTTGATTATGATTTGTTGAGAGAATGTCTCTGAGGATGATATGCAACAGAATATATACATCAATTTTCTGTCATTTGTGTTAATTTTGGCCAACAATTGACAATAAGAAGACAGGTTCTCTACCAGTCAGTACTGAATCATCCATACAAGGAAACATTCATTTCAGAAAATGGGGACATTTTCAATGCTATAAGTTCACTTATGTTGGCAGTATACTTTCCAGGGATATATACATAAATGACGAAGTTGATGCACGCATTGCCGGAGCTAGATCAGCATCGGGGAGGGTCCAAAAGAAAGTGTAGGAAAGATGAGGTACTAGACTCCTACCAAACTGAAGTTCTACATAGTCACTGTGCTGACCTCATTGTTGTATGTTTGTGAATCCTGGACAGTATACCAGCATCATGCCAGGAAACTGAATGACTTTCATGATGAAACCCAACCTTAATTTTCTCAAGGATTAAAAGTTCCACTCAACAGACATTACTTTATTTCCCCCCCAGTACTCAAAGGAAAAGTAAAAATTTACCATAATTCTGGAGGAGTTCCTCTTTAGTAGAAACAATTAGGGACCGATCTTTTGCTGATAGCACTATAGCAAGGCACACATAATGTTGCTCAGAAGAGTTTGCTCGCCGCACAAGTGTCAAAAGTCTGACTGGGTGGTTATTTGGAGATGAACTAAAATGTTCAATACAAAACCAGCTTGAGTAGCTTAAGCCAGATGGAGGAGGGAAGAATCTTTCACCTGGAGGGGGTAGAAGAAATACATATTTATTTAGGGCATGGGGGAAAGAGAAAGAGATTTATACATATTTACATGTATTTCTGGATGATACAATGGAAAATGCAATAAGTAGTATTTACCAGTTCCAATTCCACTGATTACAGTTCCATCAGTAAGACCTGTTGTAGCAGCATTATTTGTAGGCGCATTATGAGGTGCCAAACTGGGTAGGAACAAGCAACTATCAATAATAAAAGGAGAAGAAACAAATACTTTAAATAGAAATATATTTTCTTCTATCTCATCATTGATTTTATATTTCCCAGCTAATGATAATTGTATATAATGAAATTGTCCAAATTTAACAGCCTGCCCACTACTTTGTGGGATGTTGACCCTGGCTTCCAAAAGGCTATATAAATATTGTATTGGATGTGTGTCATCTCAGAAATAGCCTAGAGAAACTTATCACAAGGTGAGACAGAGTCATAAACTTTTCAGCCACAGCTCACAAGAATCACTCTAAAGAAGTAAGGGCTTTCTTGTGTCCTGACTGCTTGAGGGAAGACTCCAATTCATGAAATTATGAAGTCTTGAAAAAGAACACATTCTATTCTGAAGTCTTATTGTGGCATGGCAATGACTGGTTCTGAGGGCAAAGTCAATGAAATACAATCTCTACCACATTCTACAAATCTGGGAAGGCTTTCAGTAGGGTGCTGACAACAAACTGTTTCTATTGTTTGAGAGTTAGCCTAGGTTTGGAGAGATTCATCACCAGCAAGTTGGTTATCTGATGACAAATACTTTGGCCATGAAACAAATCAGAAGATTATAGATTTACAGCAGAAAAGGATCTCAGATATTGGTCCCTTCTTTTTGTAGATGGAAAAACTGAAATTCAAACAAATTAAATAGCTTATAAATATAGGAAACTGGATTTGAAGCTTTCACAACTCCAGGTTCAGCACTTTAACTACTATGTCATGCTCTTTCTGACTAGATGAATATGTCATACACATACATACATACATATACATATATATATATATATATATATATATATATATATATATATGTGTGTGTGTAAGATTATAAAAGATGATGGAACTTAAATAGATCAAGTACTTACCCAAATCCTTCAAGAGATGTGTCAAATTCAACAAAAGCTGGAGTAACTGATGATCCATGCAGCCTGATATCATGTGGGGTTGTCATTGACACTAAACACTTAACTCTAGTCAGGGGTACAGTGCTTCCTTCTGCAGATTTTACTAAACTCTTGCTTATCCGATAGTGGTTATCTTCATGTAAACTAAATACATTATCAGATCCCAGTCCTTCAACAGATATGACCATACTACCTATAAGGAAAGAATGTTTTTTTTTTCTTTTTAATAGATTTTTCCTTATTTTATTAAATATTTTCCAATTACAATTAAAAACAATTTAACATTAATTTTTAAAAATTTTGAGTTCCATATTTTCTCTTTTCCTCCAACCATATTTTTGGCTTTTTTGTGGCTTTAGTTTTTTTTGTTGTTGTTGTTTTTTTTTTTAAATCAACTTCACCAACACCAAATGACTTGCCAAGAGTAGCAAAGAGTAGAAAATGGACTTTCACCTATGCCCTATTTCTAACTTTAGCATTCTTTTCACTATACAATTGTCTTTTCATATAAATTTGCTACTGTTTTAATGTTATAATCATATATGTGTGCTACTTAAAACATTATGCTCTCAATCTGTAAAAAATGTTTATACAGATTCTTTTTGAAGATAGAGAATATTAGATTTATATTCATCTTTATAACTTTTAAAGATTCTGAAACTGAAAATAAGTTGAAAAGTGATTAAAACCTAATGTTTTATTACCTAATCTATTATTCTTACTAAAATTGTCACTTAGAAGAAAAATAGAAATTTTATTCCTTATTATAGTCTTCTTTTCATAGAACTAATGGGATTCAAAACATGGATTTAAGTATTTTTATTAACATTTAATTATTAACATATTTGTTAAAGTAAAAAATATATACACATTTTCCTATGATTTTATAAATAAAATACAATTAGTACAAATCATCTGAAATTTCAATTTCTTGCATAAAGGCAATGGTATCCATTGTCAGAAGTCATGTTTTAAAATATCAGTATCATAAATGTGAGATTATTACAAATTATCACAAAATGATATTTAGAATGTAAAAGAGAGAAGTTAGATCCCACTTACCTCTCATCTCTGGTTCATAGCTTAATGAACTGGGTTTGTGGATGCGATACTGTTTTAAAAGTTTTTTATCCCAGGCACCACAATTTAAAGGATTTGCCAAACGTAAAAATTCCCTAATAAAGAGAACCAATTAAGTGGAAGTTAATAAAAATGCTATGGGGGGGAAAAAAAGGTATCACAACATTAATAATATAACTTATGTTAGTCATAGATCCCATGTTCTCTTTTACTTTCCAATAACTCTAGGCCTTACAGAATTGTCTCTTGTACCAAAGTAGACAGACACGTTCAGAAAGTATCACAATAGAAACATTGTGTATAAGCAATGTGGTTCAATGCTTCTTTATCAAAAAGAAAATTATATTTTATCATTAATGCTTTAGAATCAATATTAGTTATTAAATTAATCTAAATTCTCCCAGGACTTTCATTCTAGTTTTCTTTTACATAAATGAACTCATTGTTTTATTTCTATTTTCTTTACAACAGTTCATTCAAATTTCTAGAAATTTCTCTAAAAGAAGGAAGAGAATAATTATTTATTGTTTACTACATGTCAATAACTGTTTTCAGAGTTTTCCAAATAGTATCTTACTTAATCCACAAAACAGTCCTGGAAGGTTGGTGTTATTATCTCCATTTTACACTTAAGGAAACTGAGGAAGACCGATTAAATGATTTGACTTGGATCAGAAAGCTAATTTCTGAAGCAAAATTTGAATTCAAAGTCTTCCTGACTCCACGCCCAGAGTTATTGTGACACCTCACTGTCTATCACTAAATGGGTTATTACTTTGAATTTTTCATATTTGTTAATCCTACATAGGTTTCTTAGAAGATGTTTTGCCAGTTCTTTACATTTCTGTTTCTCACATAAATAATATCATAAAGTTAAAATGAAAAATAATGCTTATGAATAGCAAAGTACTCTAAAAAGGTTATCTTACATAGGATCCTTTTCAAGTTGTGTTTTATTCTGCTATATTAAGAGTACTTCTTTTAGTAAGCATGGCTATGTATAAAAAAGTCCTTTTCAATAGTTGTTAAAATTGTTGTTTAGTCATATCAGTCATGTTTGACTCTATGATCACATTTTGGGGTCAAGAAAGGCAAAAATACTAAAATGGTACATTATTTCCTTCTCTAGTTCATTTTGTAGATGAGGAAAGTGAGGCAAACAGGATTAAGTGTCACAGACCTAATAAGCGTCTGAGGCCAGATTGGAATTTAGGAAGATGAGTCTTCCATACCTCAGGCTCAGCACTCTATCCATTGCACCACAATGAATTACCTAAATTATATAATTTACTACTTTGCATAAGAATTTCTGAATTCTCCATAAGTCCAACAGATGACTCCATTCTAAGGATGCACTCCTTTTATAAAAATCTATAGAAACAAAAAAAGATGCCACTTGTTTCTTTTCTTCTAATAGTTTTTGTCATTTTATCTTTATGACTTATTGACCCCTCACCCTATTCTTTATCATTGCCACAACCTCTGATCCAAATAAATACCTCAGCATTGACTATGCTGTCCTTCTTTCCCTATTTAGACACTTTGGTGAAGCAGTTCAACTCTATATATCCATCGCCAAATCCTAGTCCTGGATTAATTCCTCCACTAACTAGTTTACATATTTTATATGTTACTTGTGGGAGCATAATTTAGATGTGCTACAAAATTATGCCATATAATCTCAGCTAGGCCCTTATCATAAAAACATAAATTTTTTGCACCTTCCTAATTATTTATTACCCCATTTCAAATTGGTTCATCCCTCTTCAAGCCTCCCATCTCACTCCCTCTAATTCTCATGTGAGAAATCCATCTTCTCATCTGACATTATTTAGATGTCTTGCGCTATAGTAATCTCTTCCTTTACTCCTGTTTCTCACAAAGAATTGGCCTTTCCTGTTGCCAAGACAAGAAAATCTCTCTACATGCACCATAAATCTCACCTCTTTCTTGCTTATTTCACTGCTATCTGGTTCCCAAACTCCGTGTCAAACTGTGACTACTCCTTAAAATCAACAATGCTCTCTTAATTGCCAGATTTAATGGCCTTTTCAAAGTTTTCATCATTTTCAACTCTTATCAACTACTTATCAACACTCTCTATTTGCTCTAACGCCTCCTTCATGTCTGACAGCTTCTTCTCTGTTTCCACTGCTGTAACACTTTGTTCAGGTCACTCACATACATACATACATCTCTATAGAGATCCTATGATAATAAACACACACACACACACACACACACACACACACACACACACACACACACAGTTGAGAAACTTTTTGCTTTTCTTTTTATTTTCAATCGCTAGCAGAATACTTGGTATAAAATATGGGTTTATTAAATATTTAATTATTTACTGACTGATTTAGTAGCAGGGAATTGACCAAAATACTCTTGATCAAATAATTTCCCTCTTATTTAGTTCTAATAAATTACTCATGATGCAGAAATAACGAGGTCTTAGGATGTTAAGGAAACTGCCCATAAATGTCTAGGCTGTGTTCCCCTTACTAGTTGTGAGGCTTTTTTTATTCAGCCTAGATAGAATTATAGTCACTGGCTGGCTCAAAGATTAAACACATTCCTGGTAACTGATCAAGAAGCAAGATATTTTTCCCTAGGGAATCAATCAAAGGAGGACATAGCTATCAAGAATGGAGTCATGTTCCATAAAGAAGTGTATATTGAAAGGTAAAGAG
Source organism: Sminthopsis crassicaudata (assembly GCF_048593235.1). Classification (NCBI taxonomy): domain Eukaryota; kingdom Metazoa; phylum Chordata; class Mammalia; order Dasyuromorphia; family Dasyuridae; genus Sminthopsis; species Sminthopsis crassicaudata. Next base: position 155,390,521 of record NC_133622.1, read on the forward strand.
TAGAGAGGAATAGGCCCAGGGAGCCAAACTGAATGACCTGACACAATTACAAAACATCTGTCCATGTAGTGTAAAAGGTCTGAATTTTCTAGATGGGTGCTAGCATTCTACTGCACTCTATTTGTCTTCCCATTGTGGGAGAATATGGAAGGGTGGGGAATTGTCACTATCATTTTTATGATATTATTTCAGTAAATGCCTTTACTTTGATTGTTTCTACTGACTCACTATTAAAGTTAAGGACATTGGTTGAGACTTGTGAAATATAACTTTAAGAAAGTAAACACACATTGAGACATCTCCTAGGAACTCCCCATCGTTTTACAGGATCACAGTGCTTCCTCTTTAAAGAATCTCACAAGACTCGCTCAGTGAAGAGTGGCCAGTCTCCCACAAATTCTATCCAGCTCATTGGAAGAAGGTCTTCAAACATCATAACAGGGTCTATTACTTTCTATAACAAGTAGCAAGATGGCCCCCTTAGTGCCCAGAACACTGCATCTAGAGTCAGGAAGACTGAGTTTAAATCCCTCCTCAGATACTTATTAACTGTGTGATCCTGAAGTCACCAAACTTCTGCCTGCCTCAGTTCCTTCACCTGTAAAATGGGGATAATAACAGAACCTGTAGGGATGTTATGTGAATAAAATGAGGTAAAGAATCTTGAAGATCTTAAAGCATAACATAAATGTTAGCTGTGTGATCAAGGGGTTGTGCTCACATTACCATTACACTTACAATCCAGGGTTTTCTGTGTAACACTAACAAGGTCCAGATTTAGAGACCTAAGATCTGTAATGTGATTTTTGAACTTTAATAGTAGTATTAGGCTAGCAAAAAACAAAGCATAGCAGCAAGATAACTGTATAAATATGTATACATATACTGGATTTAATATATATTTTGACATATTTAATATGTATTGGACTACTTGCCATCTAGGGGAGAGAAGGAGGAGATAATTTGGAACAGAAGGCTTTGCAAGGATAAATGTTAAAAAAACTACCCATGCATATGTTTTGTAAATAAAAACTTTAAATAAACAAACAAACAAATAAATAGAGGATGGTTGGACCAGCTCACAGCTCTTAAAAAAAAAAAAAAGGCATAAAAAACTATCATTATGATAACCACAAAAGAAGAGAAACCAAGATTTAATGCCAGCACCAAAGTATCTGTGAATATCACTTAACCTATCACTGAAAACGAAAGCGATATTTGGATTTGGAAAATATTGTATGGAAAAAATATGGATTTTAAGAGAAAGAAATTATGTTCAATGAAAAGAACAGATACTGCTCTACGAATGCTCTAATTCCAGAATATCCTATTACTTCAATAACGACAACCTAATTTTTTCAGTGTAGCTACTTCTTTCTCTCTGTCACCTTTCTCCAGAGGAAATAGTCTTCAAGAGTCATTATGGCAAAAGCCTTTCTCATCAATTCAGTCAACATGCTGAAGAACCTTTCCAAACTCAGTGAGCTTGATTCTCAAACAATGAATGTGGTCCATAAGTTTGCTCATATTTGCAGGGTTTTAAGCTTTGGAGACACTGAGCAATAATAAGTTAAATTAGGGAAATAACATACATAAATACGACATACAATTGTGTCCATTAGCTGATGAACAGTCAGTCTTAAGTAATGAGCGTTTCCCTTCACTATGTTTTGGCCCCAGAAGCAGTATGGCATAGTAGACAGAGGTCTGGACTCAAGGAAAGGAAGACCAAAGTTCAAGTCCCACATCAAACTCACGCTGGATCTGGGACTCTGAGCAAGTCATTTAAATACAGATGACATAGGCGTTACTCTCTATGACTAAGTTGCACAAAAGGCATTGCGCTGTATCAGTAGGAGTTGTCTATCTCAATGAGATCACAGATCCAGGTTATAACCCTATCCCTAACTTTTGTCTTGAAGAATAAGTGAATTGGTATCATTGCTAATACCATTCAAATATGAAAAAGAGAAGTCACTGACCTCAGCACGATGGGCTCCAGGGCCTGAGAAGCTAGCCTTTCAAACATTCTTTGGAGGGGTGGGTGCAGGGAGTGGTCTTCATCAGCTAGTGCAGCACTGCATCTTTGTAAAAGACGTGCATGAAGCCCTGCTTCACACATCACTTGTTGGTTTCTCTCTGTATGTACCAGGGATTGCAAAATATTTGCCACGGCAAGCTGAAGGTCCAGAGCATGCTGGTGCAGAAACACAAAAGCATTCCACTATATCATTCTTACAAAATCAAATATCATTTATGTTTTTTGTTTCTAGTTCCATAAAAACATCTTTACTATGATGTCTCCACATGCTTATAATAAACTTCTCAGATTTCATGCATGACTTCAACAAGGCTTTAAAGTGATATATTAAATTTAGGTGACAATTCATAAGATAATGTTCATTCTCATTCTAACAAGAAGCCTATCCAGATTCGTATCTGATGAAACTGATCAGTGAAAAAGCATTTGTGAAGCACATGCAATGTGTCAAGCATTATGTGTAGTGCTGAGGATATAAAGACAAAAATGAAATTAATAATCCCCATACTGAAAGAACATATATTCTATCAAAGGAGACAACCCATACATCAAAAATAATGGGATAATCTAAGGGAACATGGGAAGAGCACTTGAGGGTGCAGAATAGAACTTGAGCAGAGTTTTGAAACAAATAAGAAATTATAACAAGAGGATCCAAAGTGATAGTGCCCTATAGGCAAGGAGGATGAAATGCAAAGAGAGGGAAGAAAGAACAGGATGGTTACAGCAAAAAGTTTGGGAAGGGTTGGGAAAGTGGCTCAGAAAGGACTTTTAAAAAGTCACAAGGAGGCCCTTTTGGGTCATGTGGAAAGCAAGAAGAGTTCCAGACACTTTCTGTACTCTTCATGACTTCTCAAATCTCTACAAAACATGAATTAGGAATAAGGGATAAAAACTATTTCAGAGATAATCAATCTGGAACAAGAGCCATAATAAGGCAAAAACTGACCATCTAAAAGCAAACAAGTCTAATTACTAAGCTGCAATGTGCTAGTATAGTACCCACCATCACTTCTACACACACACACACACACACACACACACACATGTAATCTCCACACTGGCACTAGCTTCCTAAGCCAACTGATGAACTCACGAGGACCCTGAGATCTTCCACCTATTTTCCCGGAGTATGAAACAAGTAGTTCTGGCCATTGAGCCAAAAATAATTTGCTGCAATAGATTATCCAGAGAGAACCTCGAGGAAGGAGGAAACTAGACAGGGCACAGCATGTGTGAAACTCCTGTAGGCATAGGGAAAGGGCCAGAATCTCCTGTTCCTTCACACATCACCTGGGGTAGAAATGGAAGATGGCAAACTGGGGACTTCCTAGAATAGGAAGCTTTCATGTTCAGATTCAGGGAAACTCTCAATAAAGGGGAAGGATTCACAGCATGAGTGATAGGGGAATAGAACAAAAAAAGGCTAAGATGATCAAATATCTTGAGAGGAAGAAAAATTAGGTAAAAACCTTAGGAGAGAATATAGTCTTAAGTTCAGCTAAACAAATTCAGATAACTGTGATTAAATATTATAAAACAAAGAAAAATGATGCAACCCTCCATCAAGCAGATGACCGGGGGAATTTCTAATGATCCTGGAACTACAGCATGATGTTTCTGAATGGTTTAAAAGAGAAATATGAATTCTGAAAGCAAAATTCTGGGCATGCAGAGAAAACATAATGAACAGAACAGAAAACTTAATCTACAGTGACATATATTACCAAAGAAAGGGGTGGGAGGTAGGGAAGAACTGACCAGAAAGGCAATACAAAAAAGTGAGAACAATCTAAAAGGAGAAAAGCAAAAACCAGTAATGTTAAAAACATGAGGTCTGTGAAAGCAACATACATTGATCATTGGTCTCCCAGAAGACCATATAATCTTAAAAAAAAAAAAAAAACATCATAATGCAAGAAACAATGAGAAAATTATTCACAACTTAAGACAGAAGACAAAACAACACACACACACACACACACACACACACACACACACACACACACACACACACACACACACTCCTTTCAGAAGGAAAAAAAAAATTAGTATATGATGCAAACTCCAAGAAACATAGTGGTTAAATTCAACAATTCTTAAAGCAAACATGAAAGTGAACAGGAGAAAGACTTTCAAATATAAGAAAAGGAAATTATAAAAAAGAGTCAAGACTACTTAGGACCATGAAAAACCACAGGAGAGAATGTGTTACAAAAAAGCAAAGATTTAAATTTAAAAGAGGCTTTTGATGCAGACAAAAATGTTTTACTTGGAAATATTCTAGACAACAAAAATGCAAAAGAGTAAACAAATACAGCATCGAAAAAAGGCACAAATGAGGAAATCAAATGCCCAGAAAGAGAAAAAGAGAAAGACAACTAAACAGTTAACAAAAACAAAACAATAACAGGAATATTAAGAATTTTTTTTCTATTAGGATATAAATAAGTGGGAAAACATTTCCACTCTTTTTAGAAGAACAAAAGTAAAAATGAAAAAAAAAAAAAAAAAAAAAAAAAAAAACAATTGTGGAGAATAGCCTTGAAACAAGGGATTAAACTTCTCGATACCTGAGAGGTAAATCAGTGTTTTTGGTGACACTAAATTACAATACGGAAAATAACATAAAAGGGGAGAGAAGGAAGAAAACAGAGCAAAATATGTGATATATCATAATCAATGTATTAAAAGGATTAAAATAAAGTGTGTACCAGGTGAAGGATTAAAAATGAAAGGAAAAATGACTTCTGTGATTTCTAAAGAACAAGACCTACAGAAGGATGGAAATGAGAGAGGGTTCTACTGAAGTCTTCCCATCTATCCTATAAAAAGGAACATTACAATAGGTATACTGTTAAAAATCCACAGCATTTTTACAAAAATACCAAAAACTAAAAATCAATAATAGGGAAATTGCATTCCAAATATTTACAAAATACTATCTATGCAGAGGTGACGTATGAACTGGAAAATAAAATTAGTTAAAATACAAAAGATAGCAACAAAACGTTTTTAAAACATATAAAGCAAACACAGTATATGGGGATAAATCTGCCAAAATATACAAAATACACAAAATTTAAAATCAAATTTAGAAAGGAATACTTTACAAATAAATTAGTAAAATTCATTTGAAAACCTAAAAGATCTAAAATATCAAGAGAAATAATAAGTGGAGCAAAAATGCAAAAGCACATCTAGACTCCAAATTATATAACAAATAGTCATCAAAATTATTATATAACATTATATTAAATTAAATTATATTAACATTATATTATATAACATGATGTTAAATTATATAGCAATATATAAAATTATATAACAAAGTCATCAAAGCAACTGATATTGATTAATAAAAGAAAGGTAGATGAATAAAACAGACTAGGCAAAGGTGAATAAGAAATAATGGAACTCAATATTCAACAAACTCAAAACATATCCCTATTTGATAAAAACTGGAAAACAATTTAGCATAAATTAAGGTTGGACTAATAACTTATGGCATATTCCATAATACATTTTAGATGAATATGTAATCTTCATATTATAAAAAATTAGAAAAGAAGTAGATCATCCGCTATAGGAAGGAGATACAGTATTAATCATATAAAGGATGAAAGAGGCAATTGCAAAAGTCAAAATAGATAATTTGGTTTACATGAAACTAAACAATTTCTGCACAACAAAAGCAATACAGTTGAGATAAGAGAAGCAGTTGAATGAGGAAAAATTGCATCAGATTTCTTTTATGAGTGCTTGATAAGCAATATGCACATATTATTTACAAATGACACAGAAATTTTCCATTGGGGAAAAAACACCTTCTGAATCCCTAATAAGTGAAATGAAGGTCAAAACAATTTGAATTTTACCTCTCACCCTGCAAAGATGACAAAAAACAAAGATAGCCAATATTGGAGTGATTGTGGGAAAAATAGGCATACAAACGCATTGCTGGTGGAACTGTGAATCAGTATAACCACTTTGGAAAGCAATTTTGAGCTAATGCCAACAATTGATTAAAATGTCCAGAAAATGAAAAGAAAAAAAAACAAAAACAAAAACATGCCTATATACATCAAAATACTCAAACCACTACTTTCTAGCAAAAAAGAAAAACGAAAAACAAAGTAACAAAGTAGATATCCACTTATTGAAGACTGGTCAAAAAATTATGGTACATGAATGTTAAAGAAAATAACTGTGCTGTAAGAAATGACCAAATGTGCATTTAAACAACTATAAGAAGTAGAATAAAGAAGGCAGAGATAAAAAAGCAATATACTAAATGAATACTAAATGATACATTTCCACTCCCTTTGCAGAAGTGGAAGACATCCATGAATATAGTTCACGGAACATATTTTTAGGATTTTTTAATATTATTTTTTTTCTTCACCTGGTACACACTTCATTTTTTTTCCTTTAAAAATATTGTTATAATATTGGATTATTTGTCATCTAGGGACAGGGTTAGGGGAAAGGAAAGAAAAAAAACTTTGGAAAACAGGTTTTACAAAGGTGAATGTTGAAAATTATCTATGTATATGTTTTGAAAATAAAGAACTTGTTTTTATTAGAGAGACAAACAAAAAAATAAATAATGTTGTTATATAAGGTGGCTCTTGAAGAAAGGGAAGGATAATACTGAAGGAAAATTATAGTCATGTAAAAAACAAGTAACATCAATGAAAACTTTTTAAAAGCTAAACAAAGCAGTACATATTTGATCCTAGAATGGGAAGACATTGAAGTTTAATAAATAATGGGGTGACACAATCAAACATGAACTTTAGGAAAATAACTTTGGCAGCTACAGAGAAGAGAAACTGAAGGGGAGAGAAACCAGAAGTCCGAAGGCTATTTAGGTGACTACTGTAATGGTTCTACTGAGAGGTGGTTGAGTGCCTGAATTATGATGGTAACCATAATAGTATAGAAAAGGTGACAGGCATTAAAGATACACAGGTACACACACACACACACACACACACACACACACACACACACACACACACACACACGCGCGCGCGCGCGCGTGCGTGCGAGTATATGTAGAAACAATATTCATCTGAATAAATATACTGGATGAAGGAGAATGAGGGAGTAAGGAGAATAGCAAGGTTTTAAACCTGGATAATAAAGATTAGTGGTGCCTGCAACAGAGAGAGGGAAGAGTAAAAAGGGAACGAATTTGAGTACATGAAATAATGAATAAAATAGAATTAAAAGGATAAGCTTGTAAAGGGCTTGTATAGAAAAACAGGACAAAAATTAAATCATGCCTTTAGTATTAGATGACTGAAGCTGAAATACTGTTATGCATTGTAGTTTTAGAACAATCCTATGTATATGAAAATACAAAGTCTAATCTTGTGTTGGTATTTGATGTAATGTTTAGGACAGTTTTTAAATTTCTGAATACTTGGGGGGTTTTGTCCATTAATCAGAATCAGTCACATCAATTCAGTTTGGTGAATACAAGGATAGTCTATCTGCTTTCCATAAGCAAAAATCTGTCTCTGGCTTTTTAATAAATTTTTATAAAAAGCATTTATTACTATTGTCTGTTTTTATATCATCTATATTTCCTAATGCTTACCTCCCCTGCTGGCCTCCCGAAGGAGCCATCCCTTAGTATTGTGAGGAAGAGGAGAAAGAAGAGGAGAATGGGGGGAAGGGAGAGAGAGAGAGAGAGAGAGAGAGACAGAGACAGAGACAGAGACAGAGACAGAGACAGAGAGACAGACAGAGACAGAGGCAGAGACAAAGGAAGACAAAAGAGAGACACAGTTCAGTGAAAGTAATGAATATATCAAAAATGATGATATAGATAATGTTATTCTTTACAAATTCCAAAAGAAAGAAAAAAAGTGCTTTCTTATTTCTCCTCTTTGAAACCAAGCTTGGTTATTATACTCTCACAGTAAATCCATATAAACAATATGTGTACTATTTTCCAGATTCTGTTTAACTTCTTTTGAAAACTATGGTCTTTGACCATTTATCAAATGGGTAATGGCTTTCAGTAATTTATTACTATTAGCTGCCAATATTAGACCCGTATCAGAGATGTTTTACTAAAATTTCTTTCCAGGCAACAACTTACTGATTCTTATCCCAGTTACACTACTTTTTTCTAAAGTTTTGCAATTTTAAATAACCAAAATTAGAAAGATAACAAATAACAAGTGAGTAGCCAGAGAGTTTTTAGCAGGAGAAAGAAGGTCTTTGGCACATGGGGAGAATTCACATAGCAAAATTTTGGACCAACATAGATAAAAGTCACACAAGATGAATAGGCATAAAATCTTGTAACTTAAATTATTGTTAAGAACTCAAGAAACAATGAGAACACAGACCTGTGTTGGTAGTATTTTAGAAAAATAATTAAAATTACATATTTCCATCTGCATGCCTTAAGAATTGATACCATTGCCCTTCCCCCACTTTCCCCTCCTCCTCTCCCCATTCTGCAAAAATACTCAATTGTACAAAACTATCTGTAACAACACTCTTTGTTTTGGCAAACAAAATATCTTATATCTTAGGTAAGAGAGAAAAATTCCCCATCACTAAGGAACGGCTTTATAAATATTGTGCCATAAGATATTGGGAGTATACTAGGAAAACATGCATGAAATAAAACAATATATTCAATGGCAACATAAATAAAAGAACAAAACTGAAGATAACGTAATTGATGGTCAAGCTTTGCCTCAGATAAATAGTAAGAAAATGCTGCTACTATAAAGAAAATATTTGCATTATTGGAAAGACTATATAAACACTGGATACTGATGATTTAAAAAAAAAAAACTTTGAAAGAGTTGGAACTTATAATATTGGTTGACTGATTGAACAAAAACTTCTATTATGTTGAACAAGGTTGAGGAGTTTGTTGATTTTGCTGAACTTGCCCCTCCCAGCCCCATTTCTCTTTTAAACATTGTTATGACAAGTGGCTTTCTGTAAATAGGATGAAGGGATAGGAAGATGATTTTAAAATAAAGGATAGGAAAATTTTTTATTATTATTTTTATTAGCCTTTTTTGATCTTTGATTTTGTTCTGACTCATTTAAATTTTTTTACGGTATCACCTTTAACATGCAGATCATGTTGAATTCACTATAGTTTTAACATGTTAGTTTTGGGGCAGCTAGGTGGTACAGTGGATAGAGCACCAGCCCTGAATTCAGGAGGACCTAAGTTCAAATCTGTCAAATCTGGTCTCAGACACTTAAGACTTCCTAACTGTGTGACCCTGGTCAAGTAACTTAACCTAAATTACCTCAGCAAAAAAAAAAATAAAATAAAAATAAAAATGTTGGTCTAAAACTAATTTTTACCAGATGGCTTTCAGTTTGTCCTAATAATTCCTTTCAGTAAGAATATTTTCATAGGAATAGTGGTTTTTCTGAAAATTACTTGACATAAAAATTAAATAATTAATAACAAAACATGGAACTTTTAAGATTTTTCAAAAAATGTTTTAAAGTACAATATGCTCCCCTTTTGTTGTAATCACCTATATATGGTTTGGCATTAAAGACTTTGGTATTCCTTAATTCTTCATTTAAAAAAATTTACAAAACAAACAAAAAAAACAAACCACCACCACTAAACATACACTTTTAAAAGTGAACCTTTGAAGAACTGTCTATTTTTCCAAGTCTAGCCTTGATATATTTTCAAGGAAGAGAAATCAAGCAATTTCATTATTTTAAATAATAATATGATGTTTTGAATGGTTAAATGTCATGAGAAAGCACTTCATTTCTTTAGGAATTTCTGTAATTCAAGAACAATTATGTTTCTCAACATATCAACCTACTTATCAGAGTTCATCATTTAGTGGAGTCAGGAATTCGAAGGAGGAGTAAGTTTAAGAAAATAACAATAACAATACCACAAAACACTATATGAAGAAAATGCCTAGTTCATATAGGTTCTCCTGGATTTATTTTTTATCTAGTTTTGGCACAGTCTTTACTGAAAAAGTGAATTTCATCAGTAATATTTTTTGCAATCATTAGTATTCCAAAATTTGTATAGTCTTTCCAATGATGTGATTTTTTTTTTCTTCATAGAAAATTAGTTACTGTTTTCCTGTTGTTATTTTATCAAACTTCAAGAAGCCCATGTCACGTGTAGAGGGATCAACAACAGAAACACCCATTTCAAGGTCCCTCTAAAGTTTTGTGCTGGTTTTAGATTTCTCCAAAATAATAATTGGTAATTTCTTGGCATTTATCTTGATTTTCAACCAAACTTTCTTCTGGATTTCAATGAGACTGCTCCCCCTTCAAACCCCACCCCCCCTCCATTTCACTGTGGACTTGAAAGATCCTTAAAACATTTCCAGACAGCAACAGCCACACTGCAAGATCTGTGATTGTAGTATAATATTTAAGAACTACATATTTGCTAAGAATAATTTCCATTCTAATTTTTTTCTTTTCCTTAACATTTTTTATTTAAAATTTTAAGTTCCCATGATGGAAAATGCAATCCACATCCAGAGAAAGAACTATAGAATCTGAATGTAGAACAAAGAATATTATGTTCCTTTGTTTTCCCTTTCTCATGGTTTTTCTCTTTTATTTTAATTTTTCTTTTACAACATAATTAATGTGGAAGTATATTTGATGTGACTGTGTATACAAAATCTATATTAGATTGCTTTCTATCTTAGGGAAGGGGGGAGGAGGAAGGAAGAAAAAATGGAAATCAAAATCTTATAAAAATAAATGTTGAAAACTTAAGAGATTTTATACATTATATATATATATGTATGTGTGTATATATATAAAATACAAACATATACACATGTATGCATGTATGTATATATAGTTAAAGTTTTAAAGTCCAAATTCTATCCCTTTCTCCCTCTGTTCTCTATGCCCTCCTTGAGACCATATGCAATCATATACAGATTATACACATGCAATTATGTAAACCATTTTCACATTACTCATTTTATATAAAAAGGTTAGAGAAAGTGAAAAAATATTACACTTTAATCTGTATTCAATCAGTATCAGTTCTTACTCTGGAGGCAGATAGTATGTTTCATCTTTAGTTCTTTGAATTGTCTTGGGGCACTGCACTGCTGAGTATAGTTGCTATTCAGTTTTTCATCAAATAATATAATTATTACTGTATACAACATTCTCCTGGTTCTGTTCACTTCACTGTGCATCAGTTCATCTAAGTCTTTCCAAGCTTTTCTGAAATTATCCTGCTTATCATTTCTCATAGCACAATAATATTCCATTCCAATAATATAACATAGCTTGCTTAAACATTCCCCAATTAATAAGCATGCCTTTGATTTCCAATTCTTAACCACTACAAGGAATGAGTTGCATTTTTATAAATTTGACTCCTTTCTATATTTAATAAATGAGGCTTTATTCAGAGACTCTAAAGCAATTGCCTGCCCCCCCAACTTTGTCTGCCTTTATAATTTTATTGGCATTGGTTTTGTTTGTTGAAAACCTTTTTAATTTTATATAATCAAAATCATCTATTTTATATTTGGTAAGTCTTTCTAAATATGTTTTTGGTCCTAAATTCTTCCTTTACCTATAAATCTGACAGATAAATTATTCCAAGCTCTTTTAATTATCACTATGTATAAGTCATGTAACTCAATTTGATATCATCTGAGTATATACATAGTTTTTGTTATACTGTTCTCCAGTTTTTCCATCAATTTTAATCAAATTATGAGTTTTTATTCCAAAAGTTCGAGTCTTTGGGTTTATCATACTACATTATTATGTTATTTACCATAATGTATTGTGTTCCAAATCTAATTCATGAATCCATCATTTTATTTCTTTGCTACTACCAGATCGTTTTGATAATTAATCATTTTGTAATACAATCTGAGATTGGGTACAACAAAATCACCTTCTTTTGATTCCCTTGATATCCTTAAGTTTTGGTCTTCCAGATAAATGTTTTTCTAGCCCTATATATTGATAGGTTGGTATGGCATTGAATTAATAGATTAATTTAGTTAAAATTGACATTTTTATTATATTGACTCAGCCTGCAAGTAATTAATATTAATATTTTTCTAATTGTTTAATCTGATTTTGTATAAAAAGTGTGTTGCAGTTGTGTTCACACCCATTCCTGGGTTTGTCTTGGAAGGCAGATTCTCAAATATTTTGTATTGACTATAGTCACTTTCTCTCTCTTATTGGTAATATATAAAAACACCAATAACTTATGTGGATTTATTTTATATTCTGCAACTTTGCTAAAGTAGTTATTAATTTAACTAGTTTTTAGTTGATTTTTAGAATTTTCCAAATATACCATATTATCTGCTAGGAGTGTTAGTTTTATTTCCTCATTGTCTATTTTAATTCCTTTAATTTTTTTTCTTCTCTTCTTGCTATAGCTAACATTTCTAGAACAATATTAAATAACAGGGATGATAATGGACATCTTTGTTTCACAAGTGACTATACTGGGAAGGCTTCTGGCTTATCCCCATTACATATAATGCTTGTTGCTCATTTTAGATCAATATTATTCATCATTTTAAAGTAAACTCCATTTATTCCTAAGCTATCTAGTTGTTTTTAATAAGAATGGGTAATGTATTTTGTCGAAGGCTTTTTCTGTATCTATTGAGATAATTTGTTGGTTTTGTTACTGATTTGATCAATTATGCTAGTAGTTTTTCTAATAATGAACCAGTTCTGCATTCCTACCTAGTAATAGTTTATGATTCTTATGATATACTGTTATAATTTCTTTAATTGTATTTTTATTTTAAAGGTGTGAATCAATTATCATCAAGGGAATTGGTCTATTATTTTCTTTCTGTTTTGGCTCTTCTTGTTGTTTGTATCAGCAGGTAGGACTCCCTTCTTTGTCTATTTTTCCAAATAGCTTATATAATATTCGGATTGTTCTTTTAAGGTTTGATAGAATTCATTTGTGAATTAATCTGGTCCTAGGGATTTTTTTTTTTTTTAAAAAAGGAAATTCATTGATGGCTTATTTGATTTCTTTTTTCAAGATTGGGTTATTTAAGTACTTCATTTCTTCTGTTAATCTGGGAAATTAATCCATCTCATCTATATTGTTAAATTTATTGGCAATTTATTATTTATTATAATTTAAATTTATATATAATTTAAGTTTATTATAATAATAATTTATATTATAAAATAAATAAATACAATTTTTAAAATTATAATTTATTGGTGTTTGTCAGTCCTTGGTCAGGGCTTAACTACTGATCAACAATGGGGTCAAGAATTCCTTGGTGGCTTGTGCTGGGGCAGGTGTCACTAGGGTGGAGGCTTGCTAAGCTGTACAGACTGTTGACTTGTTCTAGAAAACTGCTGGCCTGCAAGGAGGTGGGCCCACCTTGATGGACTGCCCATGGCTTGGAACTTTGCTGCAGGTTCTCTGTTGTAAGACTGGCTGCTGCTGCTGCTGTTGCTCTTAGATCTTGCTTCCCTCCTACCCCAGTGAGACCTTTCCTGGATGGTAAGGGGGTAAGGAACATTTTAATTTTTTTTTTTTTTTTTTTTTTGGCCAAGGACCGTTTGGATATATATAACATCATTTGTAGGCAACACAAAATTATCAACTTATAGAGTACAAACAGTGGGAGGTTGTTATATAAAACTTTCAGCTCATCATCAATTGTAGTTGCCTTAGCAAATAATTTCATGTGCCTTATATGATCTATAGGCAGGAAGGATAGTTTCTGCCCCTGTCAATAGATCAATTTTGAGGCAGTTTTCTTGTTGTTTGGAGGGCTTCAGATGATTCCTTCCTCACTCTACCATCTTGACATCAGAAGTTCCAAGACTGGATATTATTGTACCATAAGGGAAAAAAATCTACAAAATTAAGACACGCATGAATGGATACCGAGTAAAGTTAGTAAAACGAGGAGAACTAGCAACATTATATAGAAAAATAATTGAGAATCCTAAGGAGGTCATGATTTGATTGGATTGATGATAAAATAAGCTATTTCACTTTCTGACAGATGAGGCAATGTATTAAATACAAAATAAAATATATATTTTTTCAAAAGGTCATTTTGAGAATTTGCTTTGTTTGATTATACATATTTCTGATAAGCTTATTAGTTTTTGTTTTCTAGTGGGGACTGAGAGGGAAGATGAGGGAGGAAGAGTGTAGTAAGATAGAAAAATAAATGAAACTAGGATTATTGATATATCTTTTTTTTTGTTTTTGTTTTTGTTTTGGCTGAGGCAATTGGGGATAAGTAACTTGCCCAGGGTCACACAGCTAGGAGGTATTAAGTGCCTGAAGCCATATTTCAACTCAGACCCTCTTGACTTCAGGGCTGGTACTTTATCTACTGTGCCATCTAGCTGCCCCTATTGATATATCTTAAAAAAAAAAAAACAAAAAAAAACAGAGTAAAGAATAGAAGGAGGAAAAATACAGAGACAAGCAGGACAACTTTGAAAACTTAAGGCTGAATTTATGTGTGTGTATGAATAGAGTAGCTTCATATATACTTTAACAATGCTCTTTTTCTATTCTATTATGTATACAGAAATGTCCATTTTCTTTGGTCTTTGTTAAGTTCAGGAAAGAAAAACACAGATTTTTCAGTTTATTAAATAACCATTAAATGAAATGGTAGTAGAGCTCTGAAATTGGGTGACTAAGCAATATACTGAAATATTAGTAATGATGAAATTAGTAATGATGACAAACATTACTCAATAGCTTGGTATATTCAAATATTGGATAGAGTCAAATAGCTGGGTGATGGGTAACTTGTAACTGAAGATGGGCAAATCGATTTATTAATCAATCAATAAACATTTATTAAGTACCTATTATGTGCCAAGCACAATGTTAAGTACTGGAGATACAAAAAGAGGCAAAAGTTAGTCACTGACTTCAAGAAGCTCAAGAGTAAAGGATTAAAACAAAGCAAAGTGAGTTTTAAGGTGGGGTATGATGCCTAATTGAAAATGTGATCTTGTCATGGGTAGGACTGTACATAGACTTGGCTTATTTCATGACTAGACAAAGAACAGGGTTAAAGATGAACTATACAAGTGTTCTTCCTTTTACAAGGGGCCTTTTATTATGGGGCTGCCCTCTTCCAACTTACTGAGGGTAATGGTGTATTACTATTTCACTGAATGGCTTTTTCGTTGTAATATTTATCAGCTTTTAAGTCCAGGAGAAACAACAGCTGAGAAGTACACAAAACACTCCCTATTGTGTGGTCACTTGAGGAGGTGACCTCATCCAGTGGAGACCTCAGACTGAACTCTTATGCTGCAGCCCTGGCTTCATCCCAAATTCATCCCTTATGCATTCTGGGAATATCTATTACTACTCTCTGCTGGCACTACAGAAGTACGGAGTTGAAGTCACTGCTATGGGCCAACCACCATGCTTGAAGGCTGCATCTATTTGGGCCAGTCTCCCAAATAGCAAAGCCTCTGCTTACCACCATGCATGCAGGCCGGCCTTAAGACAAAGACTTCTGCCCAACACCTTCTTATTTCCTCCTCTAGAGTGGGGACAGATTTTTGAATGCTGACTCACCCCAGAACCTCATGGAAGCTACACTTATGCTGCCCTACAGGTGCCACAGTTAGGAAGGGTGGTACTGTACAGAGGGCAGGCCTTGGAGTCAGAAAAGCTGGGGCTCAAACCTTATTTTGGACAGGGTTCCCTTGGGCACATCTTTGTCTTATTTTCTACATCTGAAGTATAGTATCTACTCTGTAGTCTGCAAACATTCAAGTCTTATTGAAATGTCAGTTAATATTACTGCTCTTGTTGTTTGTTCTTAACCACAAAGTGGTGAGGATCTGGGTTTTGAAATCTGGATTTATTGCTATGTGTGGAGGCCCTGTCTAATCTATAGAGCTCCTATATGAGAAACCACTATATGAGAAAAACCACAATACCTCAGCCCATAACCACAGAGTCTCTCACTCTTAGGACTCCTAAGTGAGAATATAGCCTCTTTCATGGAGGCTCTTGCTACTAGAACTTCACATGGGATTAAGGCCATGAGACAACCTCAGTGTGTGTAGAGTTTGTTCAGACTATGCACCACCTCCCATTATCTTAGGCTCAATGAAAGAAAATGACATACATTATAAATTCAGTTAGACTTGAAGCACCAATTACCAAATATTTAGTGACTCAGATGACTGGTCTGATCTTCTTTTTGAAAAAGAATGATTTTTATCTGTCATCATAGGACCCTTGAGGGTTAGAGTCAATCAATCAATCAATAAACACTTATTAAAGGCCTACTATCTATCAGGCACCATGACAGGTGCTAGATATATACACAAAAATTAAATGATTTCTGATCTCAATAAGCCTATGTTGTTAAAATAAGAGACATAGCATGCATACTATGTATGTGTGTCTATCTTTGTGTTTGTTTACGAATATACACATACCCAAATGTACACACACCCACACACACACACACACACACACACACACACACACACACACCCCTTTGACTAGATTCTTCCACAGAAACTATAGATACTGTTACTGTATCTCCAAATGTAATGTTAGGGATCGCAGTTTTTTGTTAGTTAACAACAATTAAAAATGTCTTGCTTCTCCCTATGGAGTTAGAGAGAATTTTGTTGTTAATTTTTAAAGATTATAAGGAATCTGAAGAGAAGACAAAGGAGGAGAATGTAAGGGTTTTTTTTTTCTGGTTAGAATTATTTTATGAAGATAATTTGATGAAAAATCTATGAGGAGCTGGCAAATAAAAGTGCATACTGAGAAAGACTTTCCAGTGTTGACTGAAAAAAATGAAGAAAAAGTACTGACCTAATTTTTAAACTGAAAATTAAGCTTGCACCCTGAGGAGAAATATGTAGAAGATTCTTAAGAAATTTTAATCATTTTCCCCTTTTATTTTAGTTTTTCTTTTACAACATGACTAATCTGGAAATATGATTAAAATTATTGTACATGTATGCTCTATAGCAGATTGCTGTTTTGTGGAAGAGAGGGTCAGAGAAAAAAATTTGTAATTTAAAAATCTTACAAAAATGAATTATTGATTTTTATTTGTTCAATATTGGCATAAGCATTTTTCACTCGTAGAATTGGGAAAAGAGGTCTTTAAAATTTTTTTTCCAATATATTAGATAAATAGAGCTGGGAGTTTGAGTTAATTAAAGACCTAATGAGAAAGAGGTTAAGATTATATTTATTAGAAAGACAATATCCAAGCAAATCCCTGGACCACTCAAAGTTCAGAATGATAAAAATAAATATGAGAATCAGCCAACCAGAAGAATAAGGATGGAAACAAAACAAATGGCAGCCATTCAATCATCCATCATGGCTGCCAGTTTGATTCCTAAAAGGACTAATGGAACACTCTCACTCCCCTATTCAATAAACTTCATGGGTTCTCTATTAAGGCTGAAACAAATATAAATCTTTCTCTTTGGCTCTTAAAGTCCTTCACAACCTACCTTCCAAGACTAAATACACAGTACTAGACCTTTAGTATTCACTATGGTTCTGCCAAATTGGCTCTTCTACATGTCACTCTATCTCACTATACTTGCTATCCCCTATGAACCTCCATGTCCTCCATCTTCACATTTGTCTTTTACAATTCCTAGCTTCCTTCACGATTCAGCTCAAACAGATAATGTTCAAATGCAAGCTATTACTTAGAATTCAGGCACAATAAAATGAATCACAGGTACCCCACTCAATCTACTCTGACTAAATCACAACTTTTGGAGCAAACATCATACTGAACAACTCTGACTTGGTGAAATGTGATCCTACAGGGAAGGGCCATCCCTTTACTGACCCCTAAGGCCAGGAAGAGTCACCTATTCTATAGACTTTAAAAGGGGAGCAAGTTCTATTCTTACTTCCTTCCACTCTCTCAGAATATATGACTTGGCACTGTCTCTCTGGGAGGGAGAGAAGGAAGGAGGAACATCTCTCTCTAGGATGTCCACTTATGATGGTCAGTCCTACATGGCAGCCATAGCATATACTCTCTAGGTGAGCCCAAATTAGGATCTCAAGGCCCTGAATGCTAGTGTGTGTGTGGGTGTGTGTGGGTGTGTGTGTGTTTCCCCTAAGCTTAGGTAACCAAATAGAGATACTGAGATGAACATTTTCAAAGATGAGTTTAAGAGGTTGAGAATTCCTGAGTTGTCCCTCAGTTGGTGCAGGATACATTCTAGGAAGTGTTCCTCACTGGTACTTTAGTATGCATATCAGAGAAAATAACTAACAAAAAGAATACAAATCCAAATTCTAATGTGGAATGCCAAAAGACGTGGACCTTAAGGGAACTGTATGGACAGCAGAATCAAGGTGAAGTTGAAATACATATCTAACATACATGTTCCTCATTTTAATTTTAAATTACCTATCTTCTGTCAGAAAATAATAAAAATTGTAAACTACTATGTCACCTTTTAAGTCTTTATATGCACTTATAATATCTTTTGTGTTTTAATCATTTCTTTTGAATGACTATTGTTCCCTTGTCAACACTGTAAATTGAGTGCCTTTCCATTCCTTTTTGGGGAGTCCCTAGAACTGAACTTGATCTAAGTTTTAAATGATTACCTCTAGTGCTCTGAGATAGGAAAATTTATAGAGAAAGATTGAGAAAATAGTCCATCTTTTATTTTTAGAGGAGAGGCTCTCCTAAGTAGGATTGAATAAAGTCAGTGTACAGCTCAGAGACTAGATACCCTGAATGAGAAAGGGTGGTCCAGTCCTTTGGGTCAATGTTAATTCCATAGGCATTCTATCTTAAATTATGAGCAATATCTCAAGGTTTATATTAACAAAAGAGAACCTGTCTGAATATGTATGTAATATATTCATTTTGATCCTATTTACAAGGAGCTTCTGCAATTACTGATGTAAGTACTACAAGTACTTACTAAGTAATATGCAGTCAGGAACACAAAGATTTATGCTAACTTTGAGAAAAGTAGGTTTTATAAATGGTTTATAAATAGTTCTAGAATGGTTTTAAAAACCACAATTGTCAGGGAGAATGTTTATCATATGGTTACAATATTGATATTATCTACAAAACTGATAATTATGGCACAATTAAGAAAAGGTCTTTTCTTCAATGCAAAAGAACAAAAACGTCAAAATTTAAGAAACCTCCTTGTTATTTTCTTATGGAAAGAATCATGGGAAAATATTAATAAACAACATATGGGAAAATAGATTATTATTATTAATTTCCATACAAAAAGAAACATAATAAAACACAGATAATGAAAGCATGTCAGAGATTTCATGTTGGAAAATATCTTTTTACACAAAAAGAAAAAATCTGTGTAGTATAAGAAAGAAGAGTCTCCATAAATATTCTATCTTGGGAACTATAAAAAAGCTAGCCATCAACCACATAAATGTTGCATGTGGATCCACCTCATATACATGAAAAAATGTTAGCAGTTTATTTCCATAATCATTTATGTACCAACGCACAGCACTATTAGGTATACAGGATAAGCTTTATCTTAGGAAGATAAGCAAGGAAAGATGGTTATTAATAAATGCTTGTTGACTGATCACTCTCTTAGCCATTTTCCACTTCATCCTACCATCCCTAAACCTTAAAATCAATTCCACCTCATCCATTAAATATATGAATACACATCCTTACTTCTGGTTGTGATGTTGAGCCTACAGAGGATAAGAGGTCCAGCATGGCAAGCATGGCTCCAGGATGGATGACAACAGCATCAGAAGTCTGGAGAGATGAGGCTGCTGGCTGTTCTTTCACATCAGCAACATTTTTGGAAGGGTACCCAGAAGATGTTGAAACAGAATGATATGCATGCCTATGGAACAAGAAGGAAGAAGAATTTCTTATCTACCTACAACAAAAACTTGTTTATTTTTTGTTATTTTCTTTTACATAGTGTTATATAATACCCCCCCCCAAAAAAAGAAACCCTATACTTCAAATGCTAAGTGATTGTCTCTTAAGACTAAATTGCATTAAAATATTACCATTAACTCAATCATTCAGGGACATACACCCAATTAGTGAAACTTTTAGATACTCATTTTTCCATTTACTTTTCTTATTGGAGTTAGGTTATGGGTCAAGAGCAAGAGATGAAAAAAAAAAGTGATTTAATACTCATGCTAATAAATGCTTTTTGGAAACTGATAAAAGTTTGAGGGAAGGAGGAATTGCTATGAGAATTTTTCTTTTCATACTCTATCAGTTTAGTAGGTACCAAAAAGCAACCTAGTTAGTAAATCTAATTGCTGGATTAGGGTGATATTCTGGGAACTAAAACTGGTTTTATCTTAGGTGAATTTAGGTGCATTGGAGTCGTTATAACTTGCCCAAGACTGTCACCCTCCCTGCATGTATTCTATTTTCCACTTAGAAGCTGCTATCAAATGTTATATACATAGAAAACTCATAAGAACGCAGCATGACTAGATGTTTTGTGTGCATTTTTCTCTATTACCATATGCTTCTCTTTTCAAATCCAATACCAATTTAATAATACACTCTGAACTTGAGATTTCTATATATTTCTAAAATTTTGGCATTAAGAAACAGGCACTCTCTTAAGGCAATACGTTAGAAAAAGAAATGATTACTTGAGTCTGAAGCTTTAGAAGTGCTCCCTGTTCCAATGAATCTTGAATCCAATAAATTATCTGTTTGAAATCATACTTCCCTCACAAGATAACTACAGATTAAATAATGCTTTGAATTTAACTATTTGCCAGATGAGATAGACAGAACTGGTGTTTTAGCTGTTCTAATGAAAGAATCATTCTCTCTTTTTATAAACATAAGTAAATAAGACAATTAGTATCATTATAAATAAATTGTACTCTTTTTCTGAAAGATAGTTCATCTTTGCTTCAGCTATCCTAAAAACATTCTAATATATATCCAGCTTTTCCCCTTCTGATTTTTTGCAATCTCTTTTAAGGATTGCTTTATTTCTAAACTCATTAGCTTATAAATGGCTCAACATCACATCATCACCTTCCATCCTAAATTTTAAATAGTGAGAATTTATCTTTATTCTTTCAGAAGCAACATCATCAGAATTTACAGGATACTCCAACAAATTTGCATTTTTCCTTTAGCCCTTGACCCTAGAAGGGTCTTTTCTGCTTAAATTTTTCCTGGTTAGTCTGAATCAATAAGATCAAATCCACTTTCCCTTTAAAAAAGCATATAATGCTTAATCAGGCCACAAATGCAAATGTTTATAAGATGATATTTGCTAGGTTTTTTTCTCTTTCTAGTTTTTAGAAAAACAGATACCACACATTCAAAGTATGAATTTCCCCAAATGGTAAATGTGACTGATGCAATATTAAAGAAGACGTAAGACCATTTTTATCTTTGGAAATGAAAATAATATACTCTACAAAGATTCCTTAAATTGACTTAATTTGCTAACATGTGAAGACATTCTGAGTATAAATGATATTGAAAACAAACCTAAAAGATGATAAAATGTGTTTTGACATAATGATGACTGGAGATAAAAGTTCCTGAAATTCTATTAAACAAAAATGTTATACATATATATTTGTGTACATATACATAATTAGAATTTCTGCTGAACAGACACATAGTTTATATATGTAAATGTGAAGCAGCATGGTATAGTGGATCTTTGAGATAGTAAATCCTCCTGTATTCAGATCTCACCTCAAACACATATTGGCTGTCCCAAGGATGAAGTTATGTTACTCCATGGTGACTGAGCATGGCCAGACCTCTGAGATCTGCTTGGGAAAAGCTGGTATGCTGAGAGTGAACTGTACTAAAAGAAGCAGTAAGAATATGGACTAGAAGGAACCCTGATTCTTAAATCAGAAGAACTAAATTCAAATCCCGCTCCAAGGCTTGCTAGCTGTGGAGTCTAGGGAAAGTCAATTCCCCTCCCTTGTTCTCAGTGTTGCCATCTGTAAAATGAGAGGCTTAAACTAAGTAACCTCCAAAATCCTGTCCACCTCACAATCTATAATCCTAAATAAGATAGCAGTAACAGGATGGTACCAGCTTGGACCCTCCAAGTTATGGTTAGCTAAGCCATCTTTGGTCAATATAAATGGAGGAGAAAGAAGAAAAAAGATGCTCCAATCCTGCATGTAACAAGTCTCACTTTTCATTAGAGGAATTAAATTTATAGACAACAACTCTATCAAAATATTTAAATCTAAGATGTTCACTTGGTGCAAGTAATTCTTTAAAACAACTATTATTCAAAAGATGGAAATGAGAAACCCTCTTGTGCATTTTACTTCCAATTATAAAAATGGACATGTGCTATATCATTCACTGGAAAAAAAAAAAAAAAGTCACCCAGTAGATAAAGAATTTTAAGTCAATCCAATTAAGGCTGCTGAATTCAGCCAAATTTCTTTCTTTCTTTCTTTCTTTTTAAACTGCAGTATCTTTTAAACACAGGAAAGCTTTGCTATCACTACAAGACAAACCAAAAATTTCACAAGATTATTCTAGCCCACAATGTAGTTTAAACAAAAGGCTTGAGTTTTTTGAGACTTTAGTCTCAGAACACATCTGAGGAAGATAGCTTCACCAACCCACAACTGACATGGTGGCTAATTTTACTGAATTCCTTTTCTCCTGTTCTTTTTCAAAAGTGATGGCTCTCTATAGAAGAGTGGTAGTAGAAAGATACTTAAAAATGAAGGTAATATAAATTTGAAATACACCAAACAAAACTTGAAAAACTGATGTTGCCAGTCGAGTGAAATCATCTCTAGGAATACATTTAGCACAATAAGAGCTGATGTCAAATAGTGCTCTGAAGTTCACAAAGTGCTTTATACCCATTATTCCATTTGACAGAACAGCCCAGTGTGGCAAATGCTATAGGGATGATTATCTTCATTTTACAGATGATAGCACTGAATCTAAGATGAAGGTTTCCTAGTACTTCACACAGAATGTGTCACTGGAATGTTACAAGTACCATTGGGCAAAATGAGGCCTGTTGGTTTTCTTATTCCACATTCCAGATGTGCAATTCAAAGTGAGAGAGGCTCAGCTCAAAGAATAACCAAAAGCCTGGATCAAAAGCTGAACCCAATCTTCCTAATTCTAAGTCCATTGCTCAGAGCCAGAACATTTCAGAAATGGAAGAGATGATAGCAGTCATTTACTTGGATCAATATCTGAAAAAAATTCCCTACCACACAACACCAACAGCAAGTGCTATCCTTTATAGAGGAGAAAAGCCATTTGTCAAGGGAGGCCCTATGTCTTGTAAGGCTATAAGCTTAAAAAAAAAAAGAATGCTGAATAACAATTCAATTTATCAAATAGTTTTTAAATGTTTCACACTGTTTAAAATACTGAAGACGCCAAGATTAATTAAAATATAAACAAAATGAATAATCTAGTAGAGGGATAAGACAAATATAAAAATAAATACATACATCAACTGATGCTGAGTGAAACGAGTAGAACTAGGGGATCATTATACACTTCAACAACTATACTATATAAGGATGTATTCTGATGGACGTGGATATCTTCAACATAGAGAAGAGCTAATCCAATTCCAATTGATCAATGATGGACAGAATCAGCTACACCCAGAGAAGAAACACTGGGAAATGAGTGTAAAATGTTAGCATCTTTTGTTTTTCTCCCCAGATTACTTTTACCTTCCGAATCCAATTCTTCCTTTGCAAGAACAACAACAAAATTCGGTTCTGCACATATATATTGTACCTAGGATATACTATAACATATTTAATATGTATGGGAATGCCTGCCATCTAGGGGAGGGGGTGGAGGGAAGGAGGGGAAAAATTCAGAACAGAAGGGAGTACAAGGGATAATGTTGTAAAAAAAAAAAAAAATTACCTATGCATATGTACTGTCAAAAAATGTTATAACTATAAAATTAATTTAAAAAAAATTTTTTTAAATACAATAAAAACAAAAACAAAACAAAATAAACAATAAATAAATAGGAAAGATCTGACCATTGTTATATGAGATATTTTAAGGAAAGAAAAATCATAAACAACCAAGGGTATGATGAAAATTTTCATGAAGGTATTGATCTCTGAACTAAAGTATTCCTCTATATAATTAGCAAAAAGATACTTCTAAATCACAGGTGTGTCAATGTTCAATTAATTCCAATGACTCCCTATTACCTTTAGAATCATATATAAATATCTTTATTTTTTTCCACCCTCCTTTTCACACACTTTTTGGTTTAGTCAAATTGAACCCATAGTGATAAAAAGGATGTTTGTTTGTTTCAGGGAAGGAGAGAGGGAGAAAAAAAAATCCTCAACACTTTGCTGATCAATCAACTAATAAGCAGGACTTTGAATAATGGAAAGGATTTCAACTGACAGATTAGTGGGGAAATCATTCCAGACATTAGCATGTTCTAAGTAAGGCCCTGCAGGCAGAAATATCTAATAGCATAGCTGAGTTAGAATATCAAGTGCATGACAAAAGCCTATGATAAGGCAGAAGAGGTAGGTTAGAGCTATTTTGATAGCCAGAGGTTAGATAAGAGTGTGAGAAGTAAGTCCAGACAAGAATCTGGCACATGCCCAGGGACAAGCTGGATAACATGCCTGGTGACTTGAAGAACGTCACAAAAACTGCTTCTTTTTTGACCCTTCCTTGGGATGGAAAGTAACAAAGTTCCAGAAACTAGTCAGGCTTAGCTAAAATATTGTAGGCTGGGGATTGGTTTAAAAAAAAAAAAAAAGAAAGAAAGAAAGAAATCCATGAGAAAAAAATTAATGCAAGAAAAATTACTGTGACTACTAAGGAAAAGTTAGATTCTCAAAATGTGATCTAGAATTTTAAGGCTTAATTCATATGTGATGGAGTATGTTGTTCTATTCTACACTGTGGTAGGGATTGGAGTCTGGGAAGGGAGGCTTATTATATGGGGTTCTATCTACTATACCACACTACCTCTTATAATTATATATAAGCACAAGTATTACATGGCTCTTATTGAACTTACAATGGTAATACTGTAATTCAATATCCCTGTCTTGATACATGAGAATAGAAAGGAACAAAACTAAGACAAAGCATCAAGATAAAAAAATAGAAAAGCATTGTGGGCAATATGGGCAATAGTCAACAACAAGAAGTAAAATACTAGCCTCCATTAATATGGCTTTCTTCTCCTAATCTTCCATTATGACAATAGAAGATCACTTATCTGTCAGGAACTTAACTCACTAGTTCCAAGTAACCTCAAGCCATAATTCCAGTATAAATGAAAACAAACATCAACATAACAAGCTCCAACACTCCTAGGAGAGAAAAGTATTTCTCTTACTGTAAAAATAGTGTCATTAAAATGAAGTTTGACTTGAAGCTTCATGAAAAAAGCAAGATATTTCTATGACTAAGGTGTAAAATCTGAAGAGTTTATTTTTGTTTTTACCTTCAGAGTAAACTTCAAAAATTTCAGTTGTTTTTCAATTGTGTCCAACTCTCCATTTCCTCACTTGGGGTTCTCTTAGCAAAGATATTGGAGGGGCTTGTCATTTCTTTTTCCAGTTCATTTTACAAATGAGAAAATTGAGGCAGAATTAAGTGATTTGCCCAGTGATTTTGCCACAATAAGTGTCTAAGATCAGATCTGAGCTGAGGAAGATAAGTCTTTCAGACTCCAGGCTCAACATTCTATCTGCTGGGCCACATATTTGCCCTAAATATGCTTCAGATATACCGTTAATTAATTATTCACTTATCCTTCAACTAAGTTTTCAAGTTTTTCAAGTTACAATTTGGACCAGTATTATAAAGAAAGACATGAAATAAAACAAGACAGGAAAACTGACAACTGAATTAATTTAGAAAGTGACTTCAAGATTTGGATAGTTTTTTGTTCATTTTTCATAGTTTTTAGCCTAACAAACCTTCTGATCGCAAAATCTAACAAAGTTGATTGAGTCTAATGGAGTAAATGTTTACATTAAGATTAGCCTGTTAATAATTATAAAGTCCCAAGGAATGATCATCTTCCCCTCTTACATACATTTAGTATATATACATGTAATGTTGCTCTCTTTTTCTGGTACATACCTATACAACACATACTTTCAAAAAAAGGGAAGCGAGAAAAGGAAGCATTAAGTGTTTTAATAATTCAAATGAATACTTTCAAAATCAAATTGACAATTCCAATTATTCACTTTGAATAAAATATGGCTACTCAAAAAATAAAAACAATTGTATGTCTTCACAAATGACTATGCACTTCACTGTTTGGTGCTATAAGTTACATTTTTGTTTCAGAAGTACAGGAGAACCACAGATTTTACAAATGAAAAAGGGGCAAAGAAGTTAAGAGACAAAAAAAGGTGAGGAGCAGCACATACTTTAGACCCAACAGCAGTATGAAGTAAGACAAAACTAGATCACACAAACATGAAAATGAGCAAGGAAAAGAAGCCATGTAAGGCTCCCTTCTTTTATATGGTCAGTACCTTTTCCTGGATACAGCTGGAGTACCCCAAGGAGAGGGGAGAGAAGACTCATTTGTCAGGCAAGGAGGGATCTGTTCTGCATGACTACAGGTAACAAAACAGACATTGGGGTTTAGAGGGGTTAGAAAATGGCATAAGAAAGTCTAAGGTTAGTTAGTTGTACAAGAATACCAGTAAAAGCTTAATCAAATCTACTTTTTATACCCAACAAGAACGACAAAGAACATTACTATAATACACACATCACATGGAAAAGGAAGGCATGCATGGCACAGATGTTTGCTCCACAAAGCAATTCCTTTTCACCTACCATATTTTCCATTTCCTATTTTATATATATCAAATTGGTAATTTTATCAATGTGGGGAACTCTTAGTAAGGAACCTTTTACCAAGTCAAAATTGGCATATTCCATGCAATTTAAAGTACTAGAGGTTTTCCTGGACTTTATAGTCAGCTTCCTATTTACTATGCAATAATATTATGTTATTTCCATGGGAAATTTAGTAATTTATTAATAATAAATGAGGAATCTCAAAAAGAAGGAAAAAAATCAAGAAACAAACTAAGAGGTCAAATCTGAGCATAAAGGAACCACAGCTTGAATAGATAAAGGGATTATAGTGGTATAAAACACAAATTCAATAATATATGAATAATTTTTCAAAAATACTTGTATTCAAGTCTTTTATCTTTAAAACAAAGACATTTCTAGATTATTTTTTAGAAAAAGAAATGAAAAACTGACATGACAATTTTACTATACCTGAATACATATCTACTTAAATAGATTAATGGCTCAGTTGTTCTTAGGAAGGCTTCAAGAGTGAGTTAATATTTTTAGAAAGTCAGAACAATTTCCAATAGAACCTGTAAAAGGAAAATTAGCTAACAAACAAATGTCCAATATTGAAGACATTTATCAAGGTTATCTATTATTGATTATGCAAAGACTAATGGGACAACTTTATTTTGTCAAATAAAACCTTAATAACCATTAAGCAGATGGTGATAATACCTAGAAAAAGTTAACAATGTCATTCCTTTTGTTATTTTTAGGAGATTTAATTAAAGAGATAAGCAAGAATTGAAATGTTAAGTATTATATAGTTATGTTTCTTATTATAATCCCTAACCCTGCAACCTTTAAATTTAACAATCTTCTCAGAACATAAATTTTGGTGTAATTTTCCAAAGTATATAACAGGCATTTAATATATTATTTAAAAAAGGATTAAAATAGGGAAAGTCATCAAAAATTATATTTATGAAGATTATCATTTTCCATTTGCCAACCAGAATTATTAAGCTCAGGTGTAATTCTTTTTGGAAGTGTTCATTATCTTTTGTTTTCAAATCCACTATATTGTCCATTGTATCCTTCTCTATACCCTCTCCTAGACATCCAATGCTTATAATTTGCTTTGTTTTTCTAAAGGAAAAAAAAAAAGTTGTATAAAACCAACCAATCTATCAGAAAAATCTGAAAATCTATGTAATGTTTCACACTGATAGCCTTCCATGTGCATCTTATGAAAATAAAAGTAAATTTAAATTTAGAGCATATAATGTCTAAGAGTTCTTGAAAGTGCAATGTTATTAACTATTTGTAAAACTGAATTTCTGGATATTTCACTAGTATAATCAGATAGTTTTGGATTTTTTAATTGGACCTCAATTAAACTCACTCCTTTGTGAGCACAGAAGTGAGACTAAGCACTTGGAAAGTATCTCAGTAAATAAACCTCCCATAATAAAAATTACAGAGGCTTTAAGCTCAATGGTGGTAACAGAATGGTGCCTGGTTATTGTCTGAGATCTTGAGAAGCTCTTCAGACAAAGGCTAGCTCCCAAGTAAAGAAGGAATTTGGTTGGTCACAGCAGCTCTTAAAACTGCCTGTAGGGGGAAAAGTTAGGGTCATGTAAACCAGATACCAAGAAACATCAAAACACCAGGAACATTTACCAGAAAGGCAGACTGTGAAGTTGAACTGTCTTTTGAAAACAGAGAGGTTATAAATCCTAAAAAGATTAAAATAAATGATGATTGCTTAAATGTATCAAAATTTATTGAGACCATGCACTCTCAACCATTGAATTCATGGAAAAAGCACAACCTTACCTATCAAAGGAATCTGTGGCTACTTTGTAGAGATAAATAAATAGTTTACTGCAGTGTCGTAATGTGGGTGAGACAGAGTCAATAGATGTTAAGTCATCTTCTAATAGTCGCTGAAATGGTTGGGTATTTGAAGGAAAAACATTTAAGGGGCTTATTTTCCTTAAGTCTGAAAAGCAACCAAGAAATCGCACAGCATCTGCCAGTTTCTCATACTGGATCTCTGTTTTGAAGAAATGAGAGTTAGCTGGTTCATAACGCATTGCTGCAGTCAATGTGCAAAAAACTGTATGAAGAAGTTCAAAAACTTGATTCTGATTCACTTTCTCCCAACCATTCTTGGGTGGACAGCTCAAGGATCTTTCCATGGCAACAAGCAAAGACGTAATGTAGACAAATCCTCCAACTTTCCTAAAAACTGTTCTTGTGCGATGACTCTCCCGTAAAACTGAGAGGAGGGCCTGCAAAAATGCAAAAATACCACCATGAAATACAGAAATGAAAAGAAGCAATTTTGTATGGTGAACTAAGGAATTCTCCTTCTAATTACAATTCAACAAAGATCAACTCAACATCTAAAGACAAACTATGTGGTGATTCAAAGAAAACAATTACTTGTATATAAGGCCCTATCTGGACAGATAATAATAGCTTAAGTTTATATGGATAGCACTCTGAGGTGTTTCAAAATGCTTCACATAGTATGCCACTGGAATCTCACAATAATCTATAGCTTGTAAGAGCTACAGGAATTACTACTACCATTTTATGGATGAGAAAACAGAATATGGGAGAGATTACATGATTTTTCATAGTCAAGTACGTCTTTGGTGGTTTGTAAACTCAGGTCTCCTCTACTCCAAGTTCAGTACTAAATAAGATAAGTAAGCAAGAAAAAAAGTATACAACTGTCCAAGAGGTCTAGAGAACAAATGAACTCACATCTTGCTTTTCAGAAAGGTCTCTGAGATGATCTTGGGCAGATGGATCACATTTTGATAGAGAACAATGGGAGTAAGGGCAAAACAAAATGAGAAAAGGCAAATGTAGAAGAGCACAAGATATTATTTAAAGAATAGCAATCTCCCCGCCGCACAAAAAAATGCTTTTGGTTGAAGTGTAGGATGTATGTATATACCTAATATGGCATGAGACTGAAAATAGAGGTTGAGTGTATATTATGGAAGACTATGAATGTCTGGCTGAGAAACATGAATGCAAGAAAATAAGACTAAATTGGAAACTATTGAACATTTTTAGCAGAGGAAGCTTCTATAAGACAAGAATACTTTTGACAACAACAGGAATTGAGAGTAGTGTAAGCTACAATGTGGGTTTAAACTAAGTTGTGGCAGTAGAAATGTGGAGGAGACAAATTCAAGATAGATATTGTAGGTAGAATTTGTATAACATGGCAAGTAATTGAGTGCTTTAAATAAAGGAAAAATCTGAGATCAGGAGAAAGGCAGGACTACTAATAGAAACAATGAAGTGAAGAATAGGAGTTGATTTGGAAGATAAGGTGTAGGAAAAAGTCAATACACATTTATTAAGTACTTGAGCTTAGGATACAAGAAATGTACATATATGGTCCCTGGTTTCAAAGAACTCACTTTCTAAAGGGGAAAACAACATGCAAATAACTATGTACATATAACATATGTAACTATAAGTAGAAGCTAATATTTGAGTGAAGGGATATGCACTGGGAGGGTAGGTAGACCAGGAAAGGTCTCCTACAGAAGGTGGAATGTGATTTGAGTCTTGAAGGAAACCAGGGAAGCCAGAAAGCACATTTGTGAAGAAACATATTTGCTGCACAGGAAATAGTCCCTGAAAAGACATGGAGCCAGGAATAAAGTGAAAGATAAGAAGGGAGACAAAAAGATAGCTATTGTAACAGTCTAGATATAAGGTGATAAGGGCATATACTAGGCAGAAGCTGGGTGAGTAGAGAGATGTTGTAATGGAAGAAAGGATTTAACAATAGACTGAATATTTGGGTAACATGTAAAAGAAGAATCAAGGATGATATGGAAACTGTGAGCCTGGAATAATAGTGGCACTTTTGATTGTAGTAGTAAAATTGGGAAGAAAGGAAGATTAGGGAGAAAGTAGAAACTGATGAGTTTTATTATGACTACATTCAAAATTTATAGGTGACCCAATAGGAAACTCTACAAATAGCAAATGCTGTGATTAAAAATTTTATTTTAAAAACAGGTCAAATGAAGTTGCAGCAGACATGCCATTCATTCTGACACAACAATGAAGCTACTAATACTATGTGAATAACTGCATAATGTTACACATCCTTGAAATAAATAAATAACTGCAATTTTTTTTTGAGCTACTATTTTTGCTTTCTGCCTTTCTCTTTTCCTCTCCCTATAATCTTCAAGGGTCTGAGATTTCATTTCTGGGGATACTTCCCATACCATCACAGAGCATATCCCTCCTAAATTATATCTTAGGAAATGATCTTTGTGAATCATTGTAGCCAAAGGGGAAAAACAAAATCACTTCTTGCTTAACCTCCTAAGGTTAAGACTTATGAATTCAGTAAATCTAGTCCTTAGAGGACAGGCTGACAGATACTCACAGACTACTGCTATCAGTCCCAGATCACAGATCAAATATGCCAGAGTACCCTAAGCTAGCAAAAGCTCTGAGAACCAAAGTTAGCACCATCATCTGATGATTTGATGCAGCACTGTGACTTAATGGACAAAGGCTCTATTATTTATTAAATATTTTAAAAATAATTTCAAAGAAATTTTCTTCTTTTGTAAAGAACAGCAGCTACATCCCTCATATTAGAAAAGTACATTTAAAGAAAGTGGCAAGATCTGCTGCAACACATTTGCTTATGCTAACACATTTTAAAATTACCCAGTGGCACTGAAAAACGAACTTTTCCTGAGCTCACACTACAGCTTGGAAAAGGGTTCTAAATGACACCTCTGATACTGTTGGCCCTTCCTACAGACCCACAGCAAAGCAGGGGGAGAAGGTGAGAAGAACAAAATTGCAGAGAACTACCAAATGCTTCGTGTTTGGTGCCAATCTGCCTCTACCCCGTCAAACCCTGGATTCTTATCTTATATTTCTTTGACAGACTTCGGGTATCAGAGCATAATCAAACCCATAGAATCCAAGACTTCCATGGCTTCCCATCCTCCCAGTGTGCTGGAGGCCTTCCTCTAGTAATCCTGCTTCTGACACTTCTTCCCTGTGTTACTTTTGTCCAAGTCAATTTGCTTTCTAGGACTCAGTTTCCCAATTTGTAAAATGAAGGGGTTGGAGGAGAAATGTACAGCACCATGACTTCGGGAAATCAAGATGCCTTCAGACTGCAAGTCGAGACTACTCTGTTTTCCAAATATAAATGTGACTGGAGCAAGAAACTTCCTCAACTTTTTCAAAATAATCTGTTCCCCTTTTCTACTTAAATTACTGCTAGTAAATTACTTCAAATTTGCAAATATTACTAAATGTTGATACCAATCTGGACTTTTTCACCTTCCTGGGAATGAATCAAATTGCAATTAATCTTGTTTGAGACACAAAGTATCATAGTGGGTAAAGCATTAAAAATGGAGTCAGAACTATCTGAAGTGAGATCCTGTTACAGGAAATTACTAAATGTGTGATCCTGACCAAGTAATTTAATCACTCTCAGCCTCAGTTTCTTTAGCTATAAAGAAAAAAGGATAATAATAGCACCTATATCTCACAATGTTACTTTAAGTGTGATACATAACAGTTAGCTATTATTATTTTAAATTAACATTCCCTTTCAAAGTTATTTTTCTCTGTTCAAATTGGAAGATAGAATATAATATATCAAAAATAGGATAAACTTTATCTTATCCCAAAGGAGAATTTAATAAAAGAAACAAAAGGTGGGCAGCTAGATAGTACAGTGGATAGAATGTCACTCCTGAAGTTAGAAGGACCTGAGTTCAAATCCGACCTCAGATACTTAACACTTCCTAGATGTATGACTCTGGGTAAGTCACTTAACCCCAAATGCTTCAGCAAAAAAAAAAAAAAAAAAAAAAAAAAAGAAAAAAGAAAGAAAAAGAAACAAACAAAAAGAAGCAATGGGTGGATCTATAAGAAAACAATTTCAGTTTAATATTTAAAAAATCAACAATAACATGTTATTGTTGACGATAATATATTATATCTTTATTTTTACAGAAGGAAAAAGCGATTCATTCTCATCCTGTGCAATCTGTTTCTTCCAACCAACGCTAAGAATTCTCACAACACAATGTTTAGAACCACTGTGACAGGAGCAGGGGGACAACAGTGGCAGTAATTCACTGTCCTGAAGCTGTGAAATTTTTCAACTATTTTGGAATTATGCAAAGAAAATTAATAACTCATGCATACCATATGACTCAAGAGATTCAAGTTTTAAAAACCTAAGATTAGACAGGAGAGACCATATATACAAAGAAAGTTCACAGAAGCATAGTTCTGTGATGACAAGAAGTTGGAAAATAAATAAGTGACTAACAATCAGGAAATGGATGAATGAGTTTTGACAATACAAATAGAATATTACTACACCCCTCAAGAATGAGTAGTATGAAAAATTTAGATAAAGGTTGGAAGACTTACGAAGTGATCTATGAAAAAGAGAACAGTCAATTGCAGCCCAACATAAAAAATCATAATGAGAAAGTAAGCAAAGTCAATGCCTAAGAGTCAGAATCAATACTGTCCTGAAATCAGAGGGCACAGCCCTTGTTTCTATCAACAAACCATAAGCTAATTGTGGGTTTGGAACAGACTAATCCCTTACATAGTCTTAAATGGTATAATTACCTAGGGAGTAATGTCTCCCACTGAGTGATGGGAATCCAGTTCCCACAGGTATATGATATACAATGTTTCAGATTGCAGTGAGGATCTGTAAAATCTTTTTCACAATGAATCTCTACAATCTGAAAAGTTAATCTTAATTCAATCCTAAAAGCAATTAAATGACTCAACTAAAAAGAATCAAAGATGCTTGTAGAAAAAAAGACAAAACTTTTGAAACTTACCCTTAAAATGTCAGTCTTCAGTTGTAATTCAGTGGGTGGAGCTGAATGCATCAATCCTAAGAGAGTACCCATATCATCATCCCCACTAGGAGAAAGCACCAATTGCTGGATGATCATCAGAGCATGCTGCCTACATTGAGGATACTTGACAATATTGTGGGCACACCTGGCGCCTCCAAATTCCCGGAATATCCCTTAAAAGGATAACAGACAAACAAAAACAGTAAGGTTAGAATTTCCTCAAATATTTCCAAATAAACTGTAGTTCTCCTTTGGGAAAGAAGTTTACATTTAAGTTTTAAATTAAATTCTGGATTAAGACCAGAAAAACTTCAGATTATAGGGATAATATATTAGTATATTTTTAAAGATGACTACAAATGATAGGGATAAAACTTTTTTCCTCAACCTCCCAAGGATTCTAGGTGACTTATCACATGATCAGAAGCACATTAAATAGAATATGAGTTATTCATAAATACTTTTAGTAGAAATCAGGGAATATATAAAATGTAATATAAAAATCATTAGCATCATCATTAGCAATAACGATGATAAAATGGAAAGACTTTTTATATAGGACCAGGAAAGCTAAAACACATTCTATAAACCACTGAAAGGTAAAAGATAGTTTTGTTAAGGGAAGAATTGGCCACCTTCAGGTAATGGTAGTCATAAACAGCCCAGAATATTATTACAAGGTGTTCATTAAAATAGGGTGTAAAACAAACTGTAAAATTATACTGCCCTGATTCTTTAATGAACACTTCTCTAACAGTTAAAGCAACTAGATAACTGACTGAACAAATAAATTAGCCAACCTATGGAGGGCTTTAAATAGTTAAATCCTAAAGGAATTGGGATTTCAAACAGAGTGGGAATTTTTCCCAACTCACCTAAAAGGGGTGGTATATTTAGATAACATTTTCTTGGGGAACAAATAAAAATAATAACAAACAAACATGGATGCTAATTGAAAGAACCAGGAAAAGTAGTCATACACAATCTTTAGGTGGTTATAAATAATATGTGGGTAATATTGCCTTAAAATAAAAGTGAAAGAATTTGTTCAACAATATATTGACATATTACTACCTACTAACTATCAATGCTTATCCTACAATATGAAACATGTAGACCCAGAGAGAAAGCCCAAAACATAATATGAATTCCTAAGAAAAATTAAAAACCAGTAAAAGATAATTTTAGACTTCAAGACTACCTTGAAAGAGATATTTTCTCCTGATTCAGTTCACAGTGCATCAGTTCATTTTTTTCTTCCCAAATTTCTCTGAAACTGTTTTTTTAGTGCAATACATTACTTTCACTGTTTTATTAATTTAGGCACTCCCCAATTAGTAAGCCTGTCTTCACTTTCTGATAACAAAAGGGGTGCTTATCAACTAAGAAATGGTTGAACTAACATGGTATATAAATATGATATATGTAATGTAATATAATGTAAAATATGATGTAAATAACTATAATGTAAAAAAGACTTGCACAAAAGCATGGCCAATTATATAAGTGGCAACATATATCTTTGCTTAACAAAAATTAACTAGCCCAGAGTTTTGAAAGTGAGAAAGGAGAAATATTCTTCTATGTGTAATATATCACAAGTAATATTCAATGTGCTCAATTATGTTAATTTAGTTATTTTTATTACTACTCATGACCTCTGAAGATCAGACTATTTGAAAAGTGATTGTATATTAATTAATATATCAATCACCTGTCCTAATATTTTGTTCTTCCTAAAAAGAAGCAGTATTTAATAACTGCTTAATGAATAGAATGACAGGAGTATTTGTTAAACTTGCTTTTTTTTTTTTTTTAATGTACTTACCTGATTTTTATTGAACATTCAAATTTTTAACTTCAAGTACATATTAAGATTAGAGGTTTCAACCTAAAAGGATCCTTGGAAGTCATTCAGTTCAATACTTTAATTTTATAAATAAGAAAGCTAGAGATTCAGAGTGGATAAATGGCTTGTCTCAAACCACAGAAAAGGGAATCTTAAGTTAGGTCAATGTAATTCCAAAGCTAACCCCTCTGCTTAAAAACATGACCATGTTCCTGGCTAGATCCATCACACAAACTATTGTCCTTATAACAAATGCTTCTACGTTCTCTCCTCTCACCTTCTTAATATCTTACAATTAGGCTTCTGATCTCATCTTTAAATCGAAACTGCTCTTCAGTACCCAATGACTTCTTACTTACCAAATCCAATGACCTTTTCTCAATCTTCATTTCCCCTGATCTCTGCAATTTTTGATCCTGTTAATTGCTCTTTCCTCCTTAATATTCTCTTCTCTAGGTTTTCAGAAAAGTACTCCTTCCTGGCTTTCCTTCTACTTCTCTGACCATTCCTTCTCAGCCTGCTCTGAGGGTCCCCATCCAGATCAGCCCTCTAACTGACCAGAGGTGTCTGTAAGAGCTCTGTCATGGGCCCTCTTCTGTAATATTTTACTTGTTTGGGGTTTTTTCTGATTAGGTTAAAAAAAAAAGCCATTCTTAGCCTCATTTCTTTCATACCTAAACTTAATCACTGAATAGTTGTTGTCTCAGTCAACCTGAGACTTAGCTTAAAAAGGCCATTTCCAGGGGTCCTGATCTATAGCCAGCCACTGGAGCCAGATGGTCTGGAGGGGAAAGGGAGGCAGGTGAATTTGAGTTCTCCTTCACGCAAATCTACTCCACTGGCAGGCCATGACATCACCTCCCTGAAGTTCTGGTTTCTAAGAACAAAGGACAAACAGCAACAACAACTCCGTGATCTCATCAGCTCCCATAGATTTAATTACCATCTCTCTGCTGCTGGTGCTTACATCCAGCTATCTTACCCCAACCTCAAACCACTCTCCAGACATCATGAACTCACTATGCCCAAAATGGAACTAGCTGTCTTTCCTCTAAACCCAACCCCTTTTACCTTCCCTATTATTACTATATAAAGTAGCACCAAGAAGGGTTCATGTTTAGGAAATGAATTCTGGATGTTTTCAGATTTTGTTTTCTTACCTTCATTTTCATTTAAATGGGAAATCATATAAGATGCAACATAAAATTGACTTAAATTTTAAGGTGCTATCTAATACTATTCTAATCATGTATGAATTACTCGTTACATTCTTTATTATGGACTGCTCAACTAAATGTTAGGGCTAGAGAAGCAATAAAATTTAAAAGGTAGTGATGCAATGATACTTCATTTAATTTACTTTGAGAAATTTCTAAAATAATTAGAAAAGTTCCTGCTTATTTTTGAAACATTTGTATAAAACAATTTCATATGCCTTTATAAAGGAGTTCTTTTCAGTTCTGAAATTATTTTATTCTCTAAATATTGATGTTATTTGCTAAACAAAATTTCAAATGAACATAGAAATTTTGCCAAGAAAGAATAAAAATGTAAAAACTATGAGTCTAGATGCTTAAATATATTTACCCGATTACCTTGCAAAAAGAATTCAGTTGCAATTTAATTTACATACAATGAAAAAAATCAGTTTCAAAAGCAAAAACTTCGAAATGTATTTAAGAAAGACATGATAATAAAATGATAAAACTGAAATAATAAATATAGTTCTGTAGTACCTGCATTCCTTTTTACTAAAGGGTTATAAGCAATCCTGATCTTTATAATTACAGGTATAAAACTTTGGAAGGATGTAAAAGAAAGCTACAATAATGTTTTTAAATGATTATAGGAGAGTATCCTGAATAATAAACTATTAGCCTAGAAAGTATTTAATTCAGATAAAGGAAAGGCTAAACATACATTTCAGAAACATTCAGTCATATCTATGAGGGTACTAATATGAGCCAGATGATGCTCATTTTCTTCATTTGGTTTTAACATCACTCCTGACCTCTAGTCAAAGCTCCAAATGCCTAATGAACACCTCAAAGTGGATGTCTCATAGACATCTTAACCTAATTCCAAAACTCAATTA
The DNA here is from genome assembly GCF_048593235.1 of Sminthopsis crassicaudata. Lineage (NCBI taxonomy): Eukaryota > Metazoa > Chordata > Mammalia > Dasyuromorphia > Dasyuridae > Sminthopsis > Sminthopsis crassicaudata. The sequence continues at coordinate 155,428,250 of NC_133622.1, forward strand.
ATCTTCTTGCTTCTTCTTAAATTCCAAGTCAAATTCCAGTATTAGCAAAAAGCCTTTTCTGATACTCTTAAATGTTAGTGTCTTCTCTCAGAACAAAAGAGGATAGTATATAGAACTACGAATTTCTTTAATATTTCTTATTTTAAAAGCTACTAACAAATGAAATGCTCTCATCTGGGTTTCCTCAACTTTCTTCCATTTTCTGTTGCAGTTTTTAAAATGTTTCAATGGTCTTCCTTTTTCCTTTTCTGGTGTCCTCATCACTAATCACACAACTCCCCCCCCCCCCATCTGAATTAGTTTCCAGTTCTCTGATTTTTTTGGGGTGTATATATATATATATATATATATAAATCATATGATATCAATATATTTTATCTTTTAATAATATACTAATTCAGATTTCTCTGGTATGCAGGGAGAGTCAAAAGTTTTATGCTGATTTTACTAATTCTGGGAGTACCTTGCCCTTCTCCCTGCAATGTGGAAGGGATAACTATTAACTCTGCTTCTCCAATTCAGGTTAAGAGTGAGACCTGATCCCTCAAACACTTTTTCATGTTTGTAGTTTTCTAGTCACAGGCCCCAATTATGAAAAAAGAGTAAATTGTTCTTTCAATAATCAACTATTTATTTTATCGGTCCTATTCTTTCCCTTCTTCCCCTTATTAGAATGCTTGCCCTTTAACATATAAAGTCCCGTAGTGCCTTTCAATTACACACAGACATACACACACCCCACATACAATTCCAGGTATCCCCAGAGTTTTATGTTTTCATTTTCAAAATTCCTACTCTGCTCTGGTCTTATCATTAATATGCTTAAAAGTTCTTTTATCTATTCCATTAAAGGTTCTTGTTTTCTTCTTAAGTTTTGTAAAATAAGTTTTTCTTGCCTATATACCCACATCTTTTGCCTTTTGGGCACACTTTTTTAAGATCTCCTATTTTATACTTGAAGCTATCAAATATGAATTCCTGACAGATTTCTAGGTACTTGAATTTTTGAATTGTAGTTGTTTTCCATTAGAAGCTCTGCAATCTAACTATAACATTCCCAGGATTTTCTTTCAGGGGATGATCAATGAACTCTATATTTCACTTTTCCCTCTGCTTCTAACAGATCTGGGAAGGTTTCAATTATAATTCCTTAAGACAGAACATTCAAACTTTTTTTAAAAATCACGGATTAAATGGAATCCATTGATTATAACAATATCTCCCCTTGATCTATTTTCCAGGTCACTTCATTTTGAAAACAGGTACTTCATGCATTTTATATGTTTTAAATCTCTTTATTTTATTCTAATTTTTTGCTGCCTCATGAAGTCATTGATTTCTGTCTGGTCTATTCTATTTTCCAGGGAATTCATTACTTGGCTCAAGTTTACCACTTTCTGTTCTAAGTTATTTATTCTCCCTCTAATAGTTTTTCTAGAATTTTATCTCATTTATGATATCTTGCTTCATTTCTTAGCAACATTCATTTGGTCCCACTGAGAGAGATTTTTTTTTTCCCCATTGAATAGTTAACAGTTGTTTTGGAGTTACTCTTTCCTTCATGGTTGGACTTTGGGCTACCTCTGGATCTATTATAATTCTTTATAATACCTGGTGTCTTCTTCCATCTAACAACCTCTCCAGTGTTAAATCCTGTATGTCTGGATAAGTTTCCTCTCCTTGCTGTACTTTTGAAGCAATAAACAGCCCTTCTTGGTTTCCATTTGGATCACTTGGGTTCTGGCAATAACCTCCCTGGATCCTTGAAGTTCAAAGCACTGGATCTTGTGGGGTCATTGCAGCATTTCAACACAGAGCATTAAAGACTTCAAAGGTCCTGGGCAAAGTATGTTTGATATTGAACACCAGTGTGACTACACAGGTCACTGTTGCACCGTGTCGTGTCCAAGGTATACACTGTGAGTTTCCTACAATTCTGAACTTATTTTGTGGGTCTTTTTCTATTTCTGGCTCTGAATAAAGAGTTTTTGAGGTTACCAGTATTTGGGTCCAATCTCTCATTTCCTTTTATCTTGTTCTTTAAGCAGGGTGCTGGCTTCCCAGCTGAACTCTTCTTATTGCCGTTGGGTCTCTGAATGGACTTTTTAGGTCCTTCTGGTAATGAAGTCAATATAATATCTCACTAGAATTCCTGATTTGTATTCAGCCTGAGGCTATTTTTCACTCTATGTTGGAAAAGGTGTATTGAGTTAAGTTTGCTTGCCTCTGTCAGGCTCTTGGCTTATTTCTGAAAATTCTAAATGATTAGAATCAAAAGAAGGAAAACTGTTCTTCATAGGAAAAATCAAAGGTGAAGGTAGATGACTCAAGTTTGCATATAAATGTATGTATATATCTCTTTTCAGGAAGGAATCATCTATGTTGAAGTAAGAAAAATAATTTCTGAAATACTAAAATTAGCACAGTTGTTGACAAAGCACAATGAAAATATGTTATCTATTGGCTTACATTGTATCTGAAATACCTTTCTGCTTTGTCTAGTAATCTATGATTGAAATATTTTTGGGACTGAGCCTGCAATTAAATTGCTATAAGAATTCCTAGAGGGTAACTCCTAGCAAAGATTATAGTATTCAGCTCTGACTTCAGGGCTGGTGCTCACAAATTGTATTCAGCTAAGAATCAGATATAGAGAGGAACTAGCCACCACTATTGAATAACACTGTTAGTATCAGACCCCAAAATAAGCAGATGACATTCATCCTGGAAAGGCCATAGTGCCTAAGATTGAAATGGGACATCCTTAATGAGGATACTTCATTGGTATTATTCTACTGCAAGTCAAAACTACCAAGTCATTTTAGTCTTCTAACTCAGAACCCATTTTGGTAGTGGCAAAACAGGTTTTGATATGATTTGTAATTTTTTTTGACATTGAATATGAACCAAAGAACAAACCTGCAACTTATGGACTGTATAAGAAGAAAAAAAGATATCAAGAAAGGAGTGAAAGGATGAAGGATGAAGAAGGCAAATACAAATACTTAAAGGTGACTAAAAAAAAAAAAATGAAATGGAAATTGGGCAATAGAAGGATTAAAAGATACTGCAGTGATTTTTGCCCATAGAAGCTATATGAATTTTTCATCTAAAATCTTTTTTTTTTAACTAAAATGACATATAATAAATATTTGACAAAAGGAAAAAGGGACTTGTCTGTTAAATCTTCAATGTAAGTCAAAAACAAAGATGGAAAAATCATTTCATATAATGCCAATTTTACATTGTATTCTTTAGCAGCAAAATTTTGATGAGTAAATTTTTATCAAAATAATTCTAAATATGAAAATTTTGTTGATAGAGAGTAGTACCATTAGTTAACCAATAATCATTCTTTAAATATTCAAGAGGCCAAAAATCATCAGAGCTAAAACTCCCAAAGCATCTTGATAACATTTTCCTAATTACCTGCATTTGTGTTTGATCCTTGGAGTAGAATTGTCAAGGTTTCCATAACTAGCAAAGCAAGTTGCTTCTGGTCTTCCACGGAGCTATTGTTTTTTGAATCTCCTTAAAATAAAAAAAGTTTTGCTCATTTAATTCAGATAAATAGCAAGCTTACTTCCATCCTACTCTCTCTAAATTTTGTAACTGGTATTTCTACTCAGTGTTAAGTACTGGTTACTTTCATATACAATGATCTTTAATGTTAATATGTCATTAATAAAAACTAAAATCCTAAAATTTTCTAAAAATTTGTGACCTAAATACTCAAAATTGAGCAGTAGGCTCAAAGTCAAAATTGTTTTTAATAGATGCACTTAAATGTGGATAGAGTGGTATGATGGTGATATTTCTTGAAACACATTAAATATTGAATCCTGAAAAAATAAAAATGTGAAAAGTCAAATAAATCATCATGACCCAAAAGATGAAAGAGAAATTAGGCATTAATGAAAATAAGTATAATTTTTGATAAGCAACTTAAATCACATATAACTCAATCAGATTCATGTTAACATACAAAAACAACAGGAAATTAAGTTAAAGACTTTAGCAATCTTAGAATTATTATAAGACCTAACAACCTTAAATGTAGAGGAATTTTATTTTTTAAAATTTATCACATCTATTCACAGTTTCATATTTCCTAGGCTTTTTTTTTTTTTTAAATAAAGCCTCACAAGGGAGCAAATAGCAAAGAAAATAGTTCCTTGGAAATTTCCCTCATGATTACTATAATCTAGTAATGCTAGCAAATCATTTAAGTTGAAGGAAAAGGAACCTTTGACCCCAACTCACCCAACCTGCTCTTGTCAAACAAGAAATGAGAACATGAAAAAAAATAATACTTTACCTTGCTCATTCAGAGTCTGAGGATCTTTTAAGAAGGCAGCATATTTATGCAAGAGGTTTACCATTACCTCCAAAAGGCCCACCTCCCTGAACACATCTTTAAATATGTAGTCATGTCGTGTGAACTTAAGAAGAGTTCTTGTGGCAATGATGCTACATTGGTAAGAAGAGCTGGATTTTAAGAGAATGCTGACGCTGATAAGTTCTTTACAAGGGATATAATTTAAACTGAAAACGACAAACTCTAACATTTCAAAGTATTTGGTCTGCACTTCTGGAAGCTTAGAAATCTTTTCTGCAAACTGGGACAATGTGTGTTGCGACTCCAAAATAAAATAATTTGCATTGTCAGCTATGTAGATATTTGTGATGGCGTCAAGGATGATTTGGGGAAGATAGCTTGTTTTTGCTTTTAAAAATGCATTTTGGAGGACAGCAAAGGCTTGGATATTTCTCACACTGTGACCTGTGAAAAATAATAAATAATACATTACTTCTTTTGTCAAAATAAGCTTAACATTTCAAATAATGAAAAAAGTTAGTTTAAGTTCCTGACACACTGCTCTGTAAACAGTAGATATACTTATATAGAATATTTTTAAATCAAGGGCTACTTACGTTAACAATAAATACTTCTTCCAAAAGTTGTATCCTACCACATCATATAATCAACAAGACGGAAGACTAGACATTTTCTCTGATCCTAACAAATGCTCGATTTCATGTACAAGAGTTAAGGCAATTTCATGTCTTCCCAGTTTCAGACACTAAGAACTCAAACAAGGCAAAAATCTAATGAATTAACACAATAATCCCTAACCTTTAATGTGACCTTTAATGTGCTCCCTCAGCATACCCTTCTCCTACTACCCCCTACCCTATTAGCAGCAAAGATCCCTTGTAGGAGTCAACCCTTGGGCTCACAATAGAACTCAATTCTACACATAGACATCTCTCTTTCTGGTGCTGAGGAGGTCCCTAAACTATAAATTTGAAGAGTTCACTATCATAAACTGCCTTTTAGCAGCACTAGTTACTAACAAAAGAACTCACAAAGATCAAAAGAGAGAAAAGGGGAAAGATGTATATGGAAGAGGAGAGAAAAAGGAACAAGACTATATGGAATTCCACTAAGCCTGAGGGAAAGAGTCTATCACTGATCTGGGGCCAACTCTCCTTGCAGAAGTCACTCAGGGAAGAGACCAAGGCAGGTAAACTGTAAATCAATGTTGTGAGATGAGGGTAAGGTAGCTTTGAAATCCAGGCTTCAGGGAAACTGCCATGAAAGGAAGAGTCAGACAGTGATCTTATAGAGGAAAGTAATAAGAAAAGACTGGAATTACCAAAGATCTCAGGAACAAGAAAACATAATAAAACACTTCAAACATAAGCAGATATATCAACAAAGAAGACATTAATAGCAGAATGGAATATGGACTACAGATCTGCTAGCAGAATTCAGGTAGGTATCTGTGAATAAATATTATGGAGAGAAAAAAAAAGAATCACCACTCAATGAGGTAAAAGACCCTGTGGATTCTAAAGATAGCATGGAAACACAGCAGGATGTTCCTGAGTATGCAAGTAAGAAGTATGCAAATAAAACTATGTCTTGCACAGCAGAAATAACTGGCAAAACATAAAAATTTGAATCCGCAATGGTAGATCTCTTTAAAGAAACAAAGAAAAGGATAAATGATTGGGAATGCAAATATAGAGAAGTGAAGGATAATCAGGAAAAAAAGCAGAAAACAATAACACTGAAATCTTTATTTGAGCAAAACATATTGATCTCAAAGATAGAATATGCAAATGCAACTTAAGGATTATGGGCCTCCCAGAAGAACAAATCAAAAAACCTGAACATCATAATGCAAAAAATTATATAAGAATATTACTCAAAACTCCTGAACACAAAAAATAAAGTGAATATCAAAAGACTCAAGATTCCCTCTAGAAAAAAAGTCCAATAATTTGCTCAAGAAACATGCACTTACTATATCCATTGAGCCACTACATTAGTTTTTTATTTCTAATATGGTAAATATCTATAAACACAATCCACAACTCTTGGGAGAAATCTTCAAAAACTTTTTAATAGAAGAGCCAAAAAAAAGGTTTGAGAACCACTGCTGCAGGAAATGGCACTTGAAGGAAGTCAGGGAGGTCACTAGTTGGAGAGAAGCAGGGAGAGCATGCTCTCCCCTGGGGGAATTATTATGGGGGACAGCCAGAGAAAATGCCTAGAGCTAAGAGAGGGCTCTTGTTTACTGGATGGATCCAGGACTCTATAGTGGGGAGTAAGGTGTCAGAAGATAGGAAAGCGAGGGTGGGTTGGAAAGGGCTTGGAAGGCCAGAGAATTTTGTGCTTTCTTTTGGAGGTGACTGGTAACCAATGGAGTTTACTGATTGGGAGGTGAGGGATGGGACCTGGATTTTAGTGACTGAATGGAGAATGTGTAAGGGGAAGAAATGTGAGACAGGCAGGCCTACCACCAGGCTATGGTAGCAGTCTCAGTATGAAATGATGAGGGCCTAAAGCAGTCATGGTAAGACCAGATGAGAGAAAAGATCACATATTAGTGATGTCGTAAAGGGGAAATCAACAAGGCACCAGCTTGGCTATGGGAGTGAGAGAGGGAAGAATCCAGGAAAATTCTGAGGGTGCAAGTATCAGTGCTGCCCAATGTAGCAATAGGAGTGAGGGAAGAAGGAGTTAGGTGAAAAGATAACGAGTTCTGTTTTGGACATATGGAGTTTAACTGGTCTACTGGCAGTTAAAGAGGTCTAAAAGACAATGACATGGGAGCCTGGGGGCCAGCAAAGAGACTGAGGCAAGAAAGGTAGCTCCCCAAGTGAGGTAGTCTAGAAATAGAAGAGAACTAAAGACAAGTTCTAAGAGACCCCTAAAGTAAGAGGACATGACCTGGGTGAGGATGTAGCAAAGGAGGCTGAGAAGGAATGGTCAGAGAAGTAGGAGGAAAGCCAGGAGACCATCCTGAAAACCTGGAGAGGAGAGAGGGATTATATTGAGAGGTCAAGGAAAAAGAAAATTGAGAAAAAGTCATTGGATCTGCTAACTAAAGAGATCATTTTAAACTTTGGTGAGAGTAATTTTGGTAAAATAACAAGGTTAAAGGGAGAGTAAGAGAGGGCTGACTAAGGAGGAAAACTGAACTTAAAATGAAAAATGGTTTAGTATCCTAGACAGTATAAGGCAAGTGGCAGCTGTAAGACTATGACCATAAGAGTAGCCTGGGGTTTATTTTAATTAAATTTTGAATCTTAGAGGGTCAGTTAGATCTTTCTGCATTTCCAATATCCAAATAACTATTTGCTTAGTTCCAAAGCTAAAAGCCATTCCTTTGCTGAGGTGGTGTGTACCATATATCCTGCAGTGAAACTAATTTACCTACAGCTCAAACTAGCACAACAAAAAACAACTTATGAGGCACAGAAGACTACCTAATTTTGTCGCTTGAGCCTACAGAGCTTTCAAAGCAGCTGACAGAAGCTGAAACTAGCAGCAGTGTACTGGAACTCAAACAAGAGGCAATTCCACAGTGGTAATGTTTAGGAAATTACAGAGCTCAGACTAGAATGGGAGAGATCAGATCATTTAGAAAGCACTGATAACCTGAAAGTCTGTGGCCTGAGCTTGATTAAGAACCAGAAGTAAATATTCAATTCCCTCAAAAAAGGATTAATAGGATGAGCTGATGAGAAAATCTGAGGAGATAATCTAAATAAAATCCCTGAGGATTGTGAATCTGTACAATCCTAAAATTTTGAGTTTCCAGAGTTCAGGAAGGCCCAGAGGAACTCAGAGGTGACTCTGCCCATGAACTTTTCTCACTGCTGATACAATGTGGGACAGTGATGTCCCTGAATTGGTATTATCAAGGGGATTTTCTAGGCTTCTGGGGTCCATATAGAAAAAGGGGTTGTATGTCCTCAAAACTGAGTTATCCTAAATTGGTATGCTAAGTCACTATTAGTCCATTACTCAAATAGATTTCCCTTTCTACTAATTGCTTATAAGTCAAATGTCTTTCTATAACACAGTATTTGTTACATATTTGCTTTTACCTTGGAATACCCTTGTAGCCCACCTGGTTCATTCTGAGTATTACTAACTCTCTCAGACTCCTTTTTCTTTTTTTTTTAATATATTTTTTAAATTTTTTATTTAATACTTTTATTTTCCCCCAGCTATATTAAAAACAATTTTTTTTACATTTGTTTTTAAAACTCTGGAGTTCCAGATTTTCTCCCTTATTCCCACCCCACTCCCCAAAAAAGCACACGTGAAATTATGCAAAACATTTCTATAAAAGTCATGTTGCAAAATAAAACATAGATCTTTCCCCATAAAATAACCCTCAAAAAGAAAGGGGGGAAGGGAGGGAGAATGCTTCAATCTAAATTCAAACAATCAGTAGTTACTCTGGACATGGATAGGATTTTTCATCATTATTCCTTCAGAGTAATTGCAGATCACTGTATTGCTGAGAAGAGCAAAATCATTCACAGGACAGAACATTGCTATTACTTTATATACAGTACATTTCACTTTGCTTGAGTTCATAGAAGACTTTCCAGGTTTTTCTGAGAGCATACTGCTCATCATTTCTCATAGAACAATAATATTCTATCATAATTACATATCACAATTTATTTAGCCATACCCCCAATTGATGGGCATTCCCTTAGTTTCCAATTTTTTTTTTTAAAAGCAATTAGGATTAAGTGAGTTGCCCAGGGTCACAAAACTATGAAGTGTTAAGTGCCTGAGGTGTATTTGAACTCAGGTTCTCCTGATTTCAGGGCAGGAGCTTTGACTTTGTTATCTTCTGAATATATGTTTTGATCTTCCTTGTCACCCTTCTAACTTTCTAGCTCAAATCGCTTTTTGATATCTGCTCATTTTCCTAGCTATTACTCAGTTTTTAATTCTTTGAAAAAGTAGGGCTCTGTTTCCAGGGTGGAAAGTGCCCTGTCCCAAGCTTCAGGAGTTTTGTGCAGCTGTTTTCAGAGATCCTTCTAGGGACCTGACCATAAGCCCTCTTTTGTGCCCTAAAACTTCACTACATCTGTGCTAAAGCAGCAGAGTCCTTCCTCAGTGTTAGTAAAGAGACCTCCTGTGAGATGAAGCTTCTGGAAGCAGCCACTGCCACCACTGCCCATGTTCCCTCCTGGTTTGCTGGTTGCTCAAGATCCTCTCACTGCAGTGACAAACCTTCTAAACTGCCTCTGGACTGAGAAGTCTAGAAATCACCAGTGCTGCTGCTGGTTCAGAGGTCTGTAGACCCATTGCTCCTTTGCTGGCATTGGGGTTAGGGCTGCTTGGAACTGGCTCCACTGACCTTTTCTGCTAATCTTCCAAGTCATCTTTGTCTCTAGGCTGAAAGGTCTGGAAGTCCCCAGTGCTGCTCCTGATTCACAGGTCTCTAACTTTCCTGCTTTGAAGGTCCTGGGGCCAGGGAAGCAATGACATTGGCACAGCCTGTACCAGGACTGCAGGCTGGACTCCCAGCCTGGTGCCACAGACTTTCCTGTTTCTAAGTTGTCATCAGCTGGAAAACTCCAGGAGATATTGGTACACAGCAACAGCAAGATTATGTGATGATCAACTCTGATAGACGGGGCTTTTTTCAACAATGAGCTGATTCAAGCCAATTCCAATAGACTTGTGATGGAGAGAGCCATCTGCATCCAAAAAGAGGACTACAGGGACTGAATATGGATCATAACATAGTATTTTCACTCTTTTTGTTGTTGTTTGGATTTTGTTTTCTCTCATTTTTTCCCCTTTTTGATCTGATTTTTCTTGTGCAGCATGATAATTGTGGAAATATGTATAGGAAAATTGCCCATGTTTAACATACTAGTAGGGGATCTCAATATTGCTTTCTCAGAACTAGATAAATCAAACCACAAAATAAATAAGAAAGACATTAAGTATTAGATTACTTGTTGTCTAGGGGAGGGAGTGGGGAGAAAAGAGGGAGAAAAATTTGGAACATGAGGTTTTACGATGGTTGAAAATTATCTATGCATGTTTTGAAAGCAAAAAGCTTTAATAATAAAAAGAAATAAATAAAAAGAAAAGTTTTCTATTTCATCTTTTTGTGTGTTCTGATGCTCTAAAATTTGTTTAGTCATTATTTAAAGGAATTTAGAGCAGGGTAGGGGAAAAGTCAGCCTTTTTCCACCATCTTCACTCTACCTCCCCAAGAATGTGATTAGTGCTCCATTTTTTATTTTTTTTGCCAATCTTACTAATATTGTACTCAGTTATATCACAAATTTGTAAAAGATTATATTATTCAATACAGCAAAAACTATCTTAGCATCCAGACCACCATTTACAATGTTACTCTAGCATTTTCAAGCAGTCATGAGATTTTTGAGGGGGAGGAGGGTAGAGGATGGAGATGTTTGCCCTCATAAATATCAAATTTGAAAAATGGCTCCTCTTTACTAAATTCCATATTTTGTCTATCTCATACTTTCCAGCCTTTTTTTTTTTTTTTTTTTTTTTTGGTAGAACACTCTACTCAAACTTCTATTGACTCTTCCCCTAAAGATATTAGGAAAAAAGTTCTCAACCTAACCCTATATAATTTTAGTTTTTAGCATAAAAAAAAAAAAACAAAAAAAACAAAAAAAAAAAACAACTTGTACTTGACATCACTGTTGTGTCATTTCTTGGCTTAATTATCTCTCTCTATTTTTTCTAAGGAACAAACCTTTTCACAGGACACTTAAAATTTTTAAATTAACCCTTATTCCCCAGAAAGTGCTTTAAAGATCAATTTCTAAGTAATCCTCTTTACCATTACAACTGAGTGAATCAGCTGGTTTTCATACAAAACAAAACACTGATTGAGCACTTTCATTTTATCACTTTATATTTCTTGTACTCTTTTTCTGCTTTTAAAAAAGATTTTATAATTCTCCTATTTTTACAATGAAGATCTATTTCTAATATTAAAAGGCCATGGCAATACCCATTACCTTATACTAGTTATTGAACCTATCAGCCTTCATTTTTTTGAGAATTTATTACATGAAAGTTGCATTTATTAAAATAATAATGCTAAGCTGCTACAATGAAGCCATAATTCCATACAATTAGTATGTATCAAAAAGAGGTAAATTAATGTTCTTACCTATGACTGTGAATAACAATAGGTTGCTAATGAAAGAAAATATTAAAGAAAAAAAAAACAAAAAGCAGATGCAAAAATTCCAAAAACTATGCCTAATGTACAGGACTTCTGAAGGAACAATAATTCACATGTATCATAGGCAGAATGAGGAGGTAGGCAATGTTGAATGAGATGACAAGCACAGCAACCTTTATGTTTTTCTAACTCTTTTGGCTCATTACTTTATTGATACTCTAGCTGGATCCTAAGGAAATCAAAGTTTACCCCAATATTTCTTCAAGTAATACATCAATACCTCAAAGATATACATCTCCCACATTCAATTGATCAATTACCTGTATCCTTATCCCAATTCATAAACCAGAGAAACCTATTTTACCCTAAGCTTTTTGATTCTCTCTCTCCCCCTTTTTTCACCAATTCTTGTCTCCCTCACAGACTCTTCAGACTACAGTTAACTCATTCAATAGAAATCTCTCAGACATGAGATTTCTCATAGAATAACAAAATTTCTTTCCAATCTTTTTTTACTCAAGAAATGATCACTTAAACTTCATTCTCTTATAATATCTTACTTCTTCTGCTTTTACAGTTAACTGACAATTCTCCAAGATATTTTTCCCTTATATAGATACAATAACAGTATTTATATTCAAGAAGAAAGACTATGGAAACTGATATTACCTTAAATAAAAAAGAAAATCACTCCAATAGAAACTTTTCTTTCATCATTTCTAAGTATAACCTGGTAAATATATAAGTAATTCAATAATTAAATATTTCTACCATTGATAGTTTCAAGAAGAGACATGTCTATTCATATCTAGAATTCATTCCTCAATTTAGCTAAATTTGCTTCATTCTGGTTTAATGACTTATTAATTACCAGTGGACTTTTCTCAGTTCTTATCTTGACCTTACATTTGACACTGTTAATTATTGTTTCCACTTGGATATGCTCTCCTCATAGTGATACTATGATATTATCTCCTGTTTTCCCCCTACTATTTTTTTTCATTTTAATTCCAGTTGCTAGATTATCCTTAGTTCTTAACTTAGGTCTCAATACTGGGCCATAACCTTCTTTCTACACATATTCTTTCAATAATCTCACTTGCTCTAATGAGCTCAACATTTACTTTTATGTACTTCTCACATATCTAGGCTTCCTCTTTTTTCAGAGCTTAAATCCCATGGATTGTAAATACTTAACATGCTGAAAACCAGAACTCAAGTTTTTCCCCAAGGCTTCAGGTCATTCCTCATATACAATCGGTTGATAAGTATTTTAGATATTAAATCCATATTCTCTTTTGGATCTGTCCTCGTCTCACCACTTAACCACAACCCTAGTTTTGTTTCTTTTTATCTCTTGCAGGACTATAACAACAGTCATCAAATTTGAAGAGCAACTAGTCTCCCTACCTCCAGGCTCCCTGCTTTGTAATCCATCCTCCATAGTCCCTAAAGTTTTGGTCCCAGACCACAAATTTGTAATTCTATTGCTAAAGAAACCCCAGTGGATGTCCCCCTCTTATCTTTAGTATAAAATTAAAACTCTTCTGCCTGTCAGTTAAAGACCTTAACAACATACCTCTTGCCTAACTTTGCAGCTTTTTAATATTATTTCCCAATTCCTAGAATATGCCTTCCTGTCAAACAGGCTTACTAGATCCCTTTCAAAATGTCATTTCCTCCCTTATCTCTCTGTCTTTGATCAAGCAATTCCATTTCCTCAGCCTCTTATAATCCTTACACCTTTCAATACTCATCTCAAGTATCCCTCTAGGAGGAAATCTATCATGAGAGCAGAAATCATTGCAAATATCTTCTTCTCCCTCAAAAATTGCTTTACATTTTGTATATGTTTTGGATTTACTTATCTGGGTTTTCTATAGCCAATGGAATAATTAAATCCTTATTGGGTAAAATGAAGGAAGCACTCTGGACAGAAAATATAAATATTTCTTTTCTATAAGATTAGTAACAGGTTGGAGGGGATACAGAAAAACTGGGACACTAATACATTGTTGGAGAATTGTTAATGGATCCAGCCATTCTAGAGAGCAATTTGGAACTATGCTCAAAGAGTTATCAAACTGTGCATACTCTTTGATACAGCAGTATTTCTACTGGACCTGTATGCCAAAGAGATTATAAAGGAGGGAAAGGGATCCACATGTGCAAAAATGTTCGTGGCAGCCCTCTTTGTAGTGGCCAGAATCTGGAAACTGAGTGGATGCCCATCAATTGGAGAATGGCTGAATAAATTGTGGTATATGAATATTATGGAATATTATTGTTCTGTAAGAAATGACCAACAGGATGATTTCAGAAAGGCCTGGAGAGAATTACATAAACTGATGCTAACTGAAATGAGCAGAACCAAGAGATTATTATACACAGCAATAACAAGACTATATATAATCAAATCTGATAGACATGGCTCTCTTCAACAATGAGATGATTCAAACCAGTTCCAATGATCTTGTGATGAAGAGACATCTGCGTCCAGAGAGAGGACTGTTGGAATTGAGTGTGTATCAAAACATAGCATTTTCACTCTTTTTGTTGTTCTCTGATTGCATTTTTCTCATTTTTTTCCTTTTTGTTTTGATTTTTCTTATACAGCAAAATAATTGTATAAATGTTCGAATATAATGGATTTAGCATATATTTTTACCATGTTTAACTTGTATTGGATTGCTTGCCATCTAGGGGATGGGATGGGAGGAAGATGGGGAAAAATTGGAACACAAGGTTTTACAAGGGTTAATGTTGAAAAATTATCCATGTATATGTTTTAAAAATAAAAAGCTTTAATAAAAATAAAAAGAAGTTTAAGGCTTTGTGGTGTAGTTTGAAATCTAGTATTGATAGGACTCCTTTCATTTTATTTTTTTTTATTAATTTCCTTGAGATCTTGGACCTTTTATTACTAGAGATGAATTTTTTTCTTGGTCTCTCTCTCTCTTTCTCTGTATGTGTATACACACATACATACACACACACATCTAGTATATAGTAACCCTTTGGTGATCTCACTAATATAGTATTAAATAAACAAATTAATCTAGTCTACACTATCTTTTATATTATAGTTAATTTTTATTACACACATATTTTATACACCATTATATAATTTAAGCTTTATTTTTACTTGTTTGCTTTTTTGTTTTTTTTGTGAGGCAATTGGAGTTAAGTGACTTGCCAGGATCACACAGCTAATAATGTTAATTAACTGAAGCCACATTTGAACCCAGCTCCTCTTGACTTCAGTCAGTGCTCTATGCACTGCGCCATCTAGCTACCCTAAATTTAAGCTTTAATAGCTTAAAAATGTACTAATACTTTGAGACACCTGGATTAGTTAGGTTTATTCATGAACAATTAATCCTTCTCCTATAATTTTATTTACCACTCTAGATTCTCTCTGTGACCTTTGAGTTCTGAAGGGATGTATTTATCATTTTCCATATCAGAATGTTAAAACAGTTTATCCTTGTTTAGGTCATATGATTGCTCACTCATGTGCACCTATTTAAGCTACTCTTGACTCCTATATTTGTACCACAAAGTTTCTTTCTACTCAACTCTGTTCTTTTTACCAGAAATGTGAAGAATTACTTTATTTCATTAAAGATCCATTCCCATAGAATTATACTCAATTTTAATGGATAAATTTTTCTTGGTTATAAGTCTAATTCTTTTGTCTTCATGAATATTGTATTCCAAGATCTCTACTCCTTATGGTAGTGGCAACTAAAATTGTGTTTTATCCTGACTGTGTCTTCTTGGTTCTCTTTTTTTCTCCCTTTCTGGCTACTTGAAGCATTTTTATTTTGAACTGAAAGCTCTGGAATTTGGCTCTGATATTGCTTGGAGTCTTCGTTTTAGGATTTCTTTCAGGAGATGACTGACAGATTCTTTCTATTTCTATTTCACCATCTCGTTCTAAATGATTGGGCAGTTTTCTTTTATGATTTTTTTGAAATATCATATTAGGCTCTTTTTTTTCCCTTCATGGCATTTGGGTAGTCTGGGTGATTTCTCTTCTATTTTCTAGGTCAGATGGTTTTTCTATGAGATACTTTACAGTTTTGCCCTTTTTTTTTTTTTTTTCATCTTTAGACTTGACTCTCAGGAAGTAACTATCTTCTCTACTTGATCAAATTCTAAATCACAAGACAGTTAGCTAGGTGGAACAGTAGCTAGAGCAACAAGCCTAGTGTCAGGAGGACCCAATTTCAAATCTTGTCTCCAACACTTATCAGCAGTGTGACCTTGGGCAAGCCACTTAACCCTGTTTGTCTTAGTTTCCTCATCTGTAAAATGAGCCAGAGAAGTTAAGTAAAAAAACCATTCCAGTATCTTTACCAAAAAGACCCCTTTGAGTTGGACATAAATGAACAATACAAACTTGCAATAAGGAAGGAGAATTTTCTTGGATAAGGCTTAGTATTATCTCATTCTAAGAAATGAATTTTCTTTATAAATCTTTCTTCCATAATTTCCATAATTCTTTTCTTTTATCATGTTTTCCTCTACTCTTTATTTAATTCATAAAGTCATTTTTAGCTTTAAGAGAAATTACTTTCCATTACATCAATATTGCATTATTAGTTAGGATCCAGGCTGTTTATTTCTTCATACAGGACCAATTCCTATAGTGAGTTAGCCAGTCTCTGAGGAGCATGACTGATAGAGGAGACTGCCCTTCTTCTAAGACTACAAGTTCCTAGTTTTGGGGCATGGCCATAATCAATTACAAAAACTTACTTTTGTTTGAAATGCAAACAGAAAATAACCTAGGTGAATGAGCCCAAGTCTGGGTATCCCACCATTGGAATTTAGGGTAACCCAGCTCATAAAGGAGAAAACCAACAAGAATGATCTGTGGGGGGATAGATTTTCCGTCTAGACTGTTAGACTTAGCTGAATCTATTTTTGAAGCCAGGTTCTCCTGCAGGAGGAACTGAAGACTTTTCATCCACCTTCTCATTAATTGTTCAGCAATAAGGGTTGATTTTCACCTCTCAGGGAACATCCTTTTATCCAAAAGGTATTTAAGTACCTCTATGGTTTTTTTTTTTTCCCGCATGATCACTGTAACCAATGACCATCAATTTATTGTTTATTGCTAGCCTAATTAATAAAATAAATATTAATTACCCACAAATTCTGTCTCTTAACTTTTCATTAGTCACAGCTTCCCCCATACCCAGCCCCCTTATTTCTGTAGTTTTCTTTGAGGTTTTGCTTTTAGATGTCTAGAAGTCATACCCTTCTTTTGGTTTTTTTCTCAAGTATCCTCATCACCATAAAAACTCTTTAGGCTGGGATTGGTTTTTTGGATTTGCTCTTTTTTCCTTCTTATTTCATGACTTTGATAAAACCTTTGTCTCCTTGGATCTTGCTGTGGCTTTCTTGAAAGGTGTATTAAATATATATTAACCCAGGTCCTCTGATAGCTTTCAATGTTCTCAAAGCGGTCTTATCCCAGCCATGGGAATCTCCCAATGTTCACCACAAGGCCTTCTGATAATATTATTCCTCTGCTCTTCTTAGAAAGCCCTAGCAATTCCTTGCCTCTAAGAAAAATTACAAACTCCTCTGTGATATATGAACTCTTCTACAAACTGGTCCGGCCTGCCTTGCTAAACTAGTTACACATTACTCTCCACACACTATATTCTAATCACACTAGTCTACTTGCTATTACTGGAGTTAGGGAAACTGTTTTTTGCCTTTTTTTTCTCAGTACTTATCAGTGCCTGGCCCAGAAATAAATACATGTTGAATGGGTGAATGACAGTAACTACTATTCATAAAGTGTTTCAATGTGCTGGAATAGTTACAAAGTTCAGAATTAGATCTCCGTAAGAATAGAATTTAATATCCTAGGGATGCTTATATAGGGAGGCACCTGGAAAATTGAACTTTTTTTTTTAACTAATCTATTTTTTGTCTAAAGAA
The DNA here is from genome assembly GCF_048593235.1 of Sminthopsis crassicaudata. Lineage (NCBI taxonomy): Eukaryota > Metazoa > Chordata > Mammalia > Dasyuromorphia > Dasyuridae > Sminthopsis > Sminthopsis crassicaudata. Next base: position 155,445,718 of record NC_133622.1, read on the forward strand.
GCTAGTATTCCCTATGCAATATTTTGAGCTCGCTGACAAGAGGGAACTCGGTCTACAATCTGACTCCAGATTTAGTTTTACAACATATTTTTTTCATTCACACACTTTATATTTTACCTAAACTATGCTATTTGCTATTACCTTCAGATAATATTATATCTACACATGCATGTTTTGAAAATAAAAAGTTTTAATTAAAAAAAAAAATCTGCTGTCTCCTTGCCTTTGCATAAGCTGTTTTCCCATACCTGTAATGGACTCTCCTCAACAACTCTACTTCTTTATTAAAAATAAATGTTGATATCTTTTTGCTTTACAAAGGTTAGAATTCCTCCTATCTCCTTTAAATCAAAGAGTTTTTAAAATAAAAATAGGAAGACAAAAAAAAAAAAAAGACAGCAAAATCAATCAATACACCCAAAAAGAAAAATCTAATATACACAATGTTTCACACCCATGAAACCCCCTCTCAATGTTACTTTGGTAAAAAAAAAAAAAAAAAAGTAGGAAGTGTTTTCTCATATCACTTCTGTGAAGTCAAGCTTATTCTTTTGTAATTTTGCAACATAAATTTTGTAGGCTTTTTTTCACTATTATCTATTCAAACATCATGTATATTATTTTCTTGGTTCTACTAACTTTACATCAGTTCACATAGATGCATCAATACTTCTTTATATTCATAATACATTCAAGTTCTACATTTTCTAATCCATGAAACTCTTTTCTTTCCAGTTCTTGACTAAGAATACTTAATACAAAATAAGAATACAAAAAAATAAGTATTTTGGTACGTGCTTGGTATATATAAAATTTAAATTAATGGCTTTCTAAGGGTATATATCCAGCTTTAGAATCTCTGGGTTGAAAAAGTATAAAAACTACAGCAACTATATTTGCATAATTCTAAACTGGTTTTCAGAATGGATGTAATAATGTGCCTTTCTACATCATTAATTATTCCCTTTTTTTGGTCACCTCAGTCAGGTTTATTTCCATTTGCTTTGCTTTTATTATCAGTGTTTTGAAACACTTTCACATGGTTGATAACAGTTTGAATTTTTTTTTTGAAAATTCTTTGTTTTTGACTACTTTACCTTAGCCTCTCAAAATCTCTAGTTTCTAAAAAGAGTCAGTACAAGCTCTACCTTCTAGATGAAGTCCTTCCTTAACTTCCTAGTTGTTCATTCCCTAAAATTATTTAGTATTCACTTTCTATAAATTTTGTATTTACTTTTCAATATATATTTTACCCAGGCACTATTGCGTTGATACTCCCATTGCCTAGCATGTAGTAAATATTTATGAAATATTTCTGAATTAATAAATTAATTCATCAAGCTGGAGATATAAAGACAAATATACTCTTAAAGAGCTTACAATCTAGTAGAAGGCACAGAATTATAAAAATACCATAAGCCTACCCCATATATTTCATTAGAATGTAAACATCACAAAATTTTGTAAGATAACTCAATACTCAATCAAGACATCATTTTCACTTTCTAAACTAGAGTAATTAAAAATTAGCTAGTCTTTAAAATTAACAACCAAGTTTTATTTAAATAATATATTATTTTTTAAAATTATATATTCTTAAAAACTGAGCTGCATAATAGTAATTTTTTTTTGTGGCATAAGGTTAAGTTTGGCACATGTATGAGAAAACAAGCTAAGTTCAAAGAAGAGGTCCAGGAAAAGTCCTATGATATGCAAAGAGAGATTAATATTTTGGAAGGGAAGTCAAGAAAAGGCTCACAGGGTAGCTGGCATTTGCTTTGGATCTTAAAAGAAGGAAGGCTTCAGCACAGCTGGTATTGAGAAGAGTATCATTTCTTTGAAGGAATAGAGGTAAGATAAGAAGTTTAGAAAGGATAGGATGAGAATAGCAAAATTAAAGTAGTTCACTTTGCTTGAGAGTGAATACTCTTAAAGAGGAACACCATGAAAAAATTGGAAAGGAAAGCTGAACTCACATTGTGAAAAGTTTTGCATTTTACCAAAAAAATTTGTGCCTTACATTTTATGAAACAATGAAATACTGAAGGCTTTTGAATAGAGATTGACACGGAATAGCTATATAAAAATTATCAATTAGAATTATAAATTGGGGAATGAAATTCTAGGGAAAAGCTGGAAGTACAGATGCAGATTTGGGAGTTACCCATAGAGTAATAATATAGCCAGTAAGCCAATAAACACTTATTAATCATTCATTATGTGTCAGGTACTATTTTATGTATTCAGAATTCAAAGAAAGGCAAAGATAATCTTAAGTTTTCATGAAACTCACAATCTAACAGGGAAGACAAATATTTTTAAAAACTATGTATGAACAAGCTATATACAAGATAAATTATTGAAAATCAACAGAAGGAAGACAATAAGGAAAATCAAGAAACGCTTCCTGTAGAAGGTGGGATTTTAATCAGAACTTGAAAGAAGACAGGTAATTCAGGGGGTAGAGATGAGAAAGATAAAATTCCAGCTATAAAAATAGCCAGTGAAAATGCCTGTAGTTGGAAAATGGAGTTATCTTATGGGAAGAATAAAAATAATGAGAGTGTCACTGAATTACAAAGAAGGGAGAGGGAATAATTGTAAGAAGCCCAGAAAGATAGAAAATGAGGATTAGTAATTATGCATGATATGTTATAAAGAACTTTGAATCCTAAAACCAGAATTTATTGGGTCTATGGGAATGACATGGCCACTTAACGAAGACCATTTTGACATCTGAATGGAAGACAGATTAGAGTGGACATAGACCCATCTGCATGCTATTGAAATAATCTGGCTGGGAGGTGATAAAGGCCTACACTAGAGTACTAGCATTGTCAGAACAGAAAAAAAGAGCATTCAAGAGATGCTGCAAGGGAGTATATATAAAAGACATGGAAGTATAATTTATGACTTAATAAAAGTAAAACAATTAACTAAATATGTATATTGAACTCATATACAAAGGCTTAAAGAATTCAAAAAATGCTATAATACAAAGTTTACATATGGATATGTAGAGTCCTTCTGCTTTAAAATGTAGATCAAGTACCAACTTCTGCAGGAAGTCTAGGAGCATTTCCCCTCTCCCACTACTGAAAGATATATATTAATAACCTAGGACAGTTCCTAGTTGCTATGCAAAATTGTCTATCAATTTTAAAACAAATCTCCAAAAATGAAGTACCACCACCCACAACAGTTAGCATTTATATACAACGTTAAAGTTTGTAAAGTACTTTACAAATATTATCCCATTTAATCATCACAAGAACCCTGGGAGATAGGTGCTGCACTAATCTCCATTTTACAGATAAGAAAGCGAATTCCCAGAAAGGTTAACTGACTTTCCAGGGTTATACTGAGCTATACTATCCCTGTTTGAGATAAAAATTAAACATTAAAATGTAATCTCTGCTATTAGGAGGACTGAGTCTAGTGTATTATGAGCTTGGGAGTTCTGACCTGCAAATAGGCTAAGATTGATAATGTATGGCAAGCCTTTGAGGTGGGGAGTAATGCCAGAGAAGGGCAGAACTGGCTCAAGTCAGAAATGGAGGTAGTCAAAATTCTCTTGCCAATTAGTAATAGAATTGAACCTGTGAATAACCATTGTCCTTCCAGCTTGGGTGAAACAAGCAGATCTAATCTTTAAAAAAAAAAGAAAAAAAGCAATAACAAAACTAACAGTTAAATTTAAATTTTGTATAATTCAATATAAACTCACTTTATATTTCAGTAAGTTATAACTTTTACTATTTTTTTAATTTCAAAAAACCAACAAAATACAATATGCAAATTTTACTGGAAACTTTTAAAATTGGTTTTACATATATAGTACTAATGAAAACAAATATATTTAAATTACATTTTGATTCCTCTAAATACATCAGGATATAAATAAATCAACTCACCTTTTCCTGCAGGCTGAGGAACTGCAAATCCAGGCAATAGAAATGGTGCCCCTGTGGTAATGCCAGCTGGTTTTAGTTCACTGACACCATATGTTGTTAGAGAAGTTATCAAATTAACTAGATCTTTCAAAGCATCCTTGGATTCTGCCTCCTTTGCTTGTTCCAATCTATAAAAATAAGATGAGTCTGATTTACAACAACAAAAAAAAAAAATACAGCCTCAAATTTAACACAAATACTAAATGTTATTTATTCCCGTTAATATTGCACTAGAATAACTACAAAACTATTTCAATCTACCTTACTTGCTTATCTTAATCTATGTTTAACATGCTGACCATTACTAAATACAATGCAGACAGAAATCCCCTTAGTAAGTAAGAAGGGCCTGCTTTTTTTGAGCAGGTGTATGCCAGAAGTAGGGGATCATTTTGTACAAAATATGTAGACCTACAGAGCTGGCAAACTGAGTACTCTAGTGGAAATGATGATTGCACAGGTGATGAGTAATCATTTAGAATTTCTGATAAAGAAAATTTTTTTAATTTTTTCCTAATTACATGTAAAAATTTTAACATTTATTTAAAAAAAATTTTTTTGAATTCAAATTCTCCTTCTTTCCTGCCTTCCTGATTAAAAAAGCAAGCAATTTAATACAGGTTATACATGTGCTGTCATGCAAAACATATTTCCATGTGAGTCATGTTGTGAAAGAAAATAGAAACAAGAAAAAAAAAAGAATAAAGTTTAAAAGAAAATATACTTCGATCTGCATTCAGATTCCATTAGTTCTTTCTCTGGAGATGGATAGTATTTTTTACCATAAACTCTTCAAAATCGTCTTGGATAACTATTTTGCTGAGATAAACAAAATCATTCACACTCGGTCTTCAAAAAATATTGCAGTTTTTGTGTATGCTTTCTGGTTCTGTTCATTTTATTTTGCATCAGTTCATATAAGTCTTTCATGTTTTTCTGAAAGTATCTGCTCAGTAACAGAATTTCATTACAATCATATACCACAACTTGTTTAGCCATTCCCCAATTGATGAACATCCTCTCAATTTCCACTTTTTTTTTTGCCATATATAGTATTATAATATTATAATATATTGCCATATAATTATTATATTTATTTCATATTATTATAATTATTATTTATTATGAATGTATTCTGTGATGATGATAATTATTATATATAATGATAATTATTAACTATGTATTTGCCTCCATTCTACTTGTCTGTCTCCTTCCCTCCCTCCCATTCTCAGAAGTATTCTGATTCTGACTTTGACCTCCCACGATCTACCTTCCCTTTTATCAAACCATTCCTACTTCTTATCTCCATTCCCCTCCTACTCTGCTGTAGAAAATTATATTGCGTATATTTATATACTCGATGTATGTTATTCCCTCTTTGAATCAATTCCAATAAGAATAAGATTCACACACTGCCCCGCTGCCCTCATCTTCCCCTCCACTGTAAAAGTGATTTCACATCTCTTTATTCCTCCTCTCCCTTTCTTTCTTCCAAAGCATTCCTTTCTTATCCCATAACTTAATTTAAAAAAAATTAATTATTCCATCATATTCAACACATGCATGTGCCTTCTATCTATGTAGACTCCTAATTGCTCTAATAATTAGAGAATTCTTGGGAGTTACAAGTATCAATTTAGCATATAGAAACATAAACATTGAATCTTATTGAATCCTTTATGATTTCTCTTTCCTTACCTACCTATGTTTTTCTTGAGTATTTTTATTTCAAAGTCAAATTTTCTTTTCAGCTTTGCTCTTTTTATCAGGAATACTTGAAAGTTTTCTATTTCACTGGATATTCATGTTTTCCCTGAAGGATTATACAATTTTTACTGAAAAGGTGATTCTTGGTTACAATTCTAGCTCTTTTGCCACCTGTCATATTTCAACCCCTCTGATCCTTTAAGGTAGAAAATACTCTGATATCTGGCTATACTTTTCTAATTTTCATTTTGGAATCTCTTTCAGGAAGTGATTGGTGGATTCTTTCCATTTTTATTGTACCATCTGGCTCTACAATATCAATATTGATAATTTTTATAATATTTACATAATGTAAGATAATGTTTGGCTTTTTTTTTAATCGTGATTTTTAGGCAATCCAATAATTATCAAATTATCTCTTCTGGATCTCTTTCCTAGGTCAGCTGTTTTTCCAGTTAAGATATTTCACATTTTCTTCTATTTTTTTCATTCTTTTGATTTTCTTTTATTGTTTCTTGATGCCTCATAAAGTCATCAACTTCCACTTACCCATATCTAATTTGTAAGGAAGGCAATCATTTTCTTGAGTGAGCTTCTGTACCATTTGGCCAATTCTATTTTTTAAGGAATTCTTTTCTTCAGTATTTTTTGTGTCTCCTTTACCAAATTGTTGATTCCTTTTCTATGATGTTCTTTTATTATTTTCATTTCTCTTTCAAATTTTTCCCTCTACCTTTCCTACTTGATTTAAAAAATACAAAAACAAAACTTTTTGAGCTTTCCTGTTACAGAAGACACCTGCTAATGGCTGCTGGGAATCTAAATCTGACCAGCAGAACAGATCCCTTCATGGGAGAGGATGATAATGATACAAGGAGGCTGAGAGGCAGTTACATTCTCTGACCTCTCTCCTTCCCTCTTGCCTCCGATTTATTTCATTCCCATTTCAGAAGCAACATCTTCATCAGTAAAGGCTGCTTTGCAATTCCTTCAAGTGTGTTATGATTCACAGCTGTGGGGGCTTTGGGAGAACTGATCAGCCCCTTCATGGTACAGTCCCCTTTAACTCTTTATAGGCATTCTGGGCTTCACACTTGGGCATGGTCCTTAACACTTTTCTGTGGCCTTTTTGACTTTGTTGTCTTCTTCTGAGCATGTGTTTTACTATTTCCTGTTACCATATTCACTTTCTACAGTCAGGATATTTTTCTGTTGTTGCTCATTTACCAAACCAACTTCTTGACTTTTAACTGCAGGCTAAAGTGGGACTCTGTTTCTAGAATAAAGAAGACACTGTCCTAAGCTTCAGGATTTTTGTGCATCTCTTTAGCAAAGATAATTCTGAAGAACTGTAAATTCTTGATTCGTCCAAGGGTGTATAATCTGGGGAGAGGTGTGTGTACTACTATCCTGGCCTCTGCACTGATCTGAGTGACCACAAATATTCCTTTCCACCATGGAACTGTGATTATGACCAGGATACCAGGTTCCCTATGGTTGCACACTCTAGTGTGCTAGTGTTCCTCATCACTCAATACTAAAACCCAGGAGTGCAATCCAGAGCCAAGTATGGACAATAAAACAGAATTCTGTCCTTAATGCTAACAAAGGGACCCTTTTAATTACCTTCTGACCAATTATCTGACCACCCCACCCACAACTCTCTTGGACTGGGGGGGGGGAGGGGTGTCCAGAGACGAAAAGGCCTACTGATGGTTTACAAGAGTGTAGCCTGTGCCAGACAACACTCTACTCTGGATTCAAGTTCTAAGTAGTCTTGGGCTACATAGCTGTTTCACCGAGTCCTTCTGTTGGTTCTGCCACTCTCAAAATTGTTTTTAGGTATTATTTAAAATTGGGGTGAGGGTGAGTGGGAGCAGTAGAATAAAGCTCAGGCAAATTCCTGCTTTTCTCTGCCATCTTGGCCCAACCTCTCAAACTCTGTATTTTTCAAAAATAAATTTCAAGAAATTCAGAGAAAAGACAAGAAATCATGGATAAAACGACAGAAGAGAAGGAACAATTCTGATGAGGAAGCCAAGAGATCAGTATTTTCTAAAGAAATTAAGATGGGTGCCCAGAGAACTAATCAACTAATTTAGATTTTTATTTATGAAATAATTTTTATGGATGCCTTTTATTTTAGCTATTTTGGAATATTGCCTCTTTTATTTTACAATGAAATCCCACCTTGTAACAACCACCACAAGATAAAGTAAAACCAATCAATAATATATTATCTTAAAATATATGCAAAACTCACACCCTCTATTCTCCCAAACCCACCCTAACCCATTTCAATGAAAGAAGGAAAGTGTGTCATCATATAGTCATTAAATAGTCTCTGGGATTAAGATTTTTTTCTTAATTTCTCAGAATTTAGATTTCTTTTAATATCTATTATTTCCATTTATATTACTGCATTGTTTATTTTTGTAGCTCTGCTTACTTCACTCTAGCAGTTCACTGAAACCTTCTCATTTTTCCCTGATTTCCTTAAATTTCTAACAGTTCAACAATATAATTACATTCACATATCATAATATGTTCAATATATGTGGGATCACTTTGTTTCTAGGTTCTGTTTTCATTATTGCTATAGCAAAAAGTGTTCCTATAAACATTTTAAAAGACATGGGACCTTGTTATCTCCCTGGCATGCATTCTACTGAGCCAAAAGTTTGGTCAATTTTCTTTAATAATCTTAAATAATTTTTTTACATAATATATGTGGAATATTCCATAGTTCTTCCTATATTGAATTTGTAGTATTCCTGCATTCCTATAGCCTTTTCAGCACTGATTTCTTTACTAATACCAATTTCATGGAGATGAATGAAACTTCAGTTTTAAAATGTGAAATACTTTTTGTTTGTTTGTTTTTGCTGAAATAATTGGGGTTAAGTGACTTGTCCAGGGTCACACAGCCAGGAAGTGTTAAGTGTCTGAGGCCAGATTTAAACTCAGGTCCTCCTGACTTCAGGGCTGGTGCTCTATCCACTGCAACATCTAGCTGCCCCATTAAATATTTTTAATATTAATGATTTGGAACATATTTATAACATAATAATGGCTAGCATTAAATAGCACTTCAAGATTTCAAAAGTATTTTACATATATTATCTCATGTATTTTGATCCTAACCACAATCGATGATAGATGCTATTATCATAGCCATCTTACAGATAAGAAAATTGAAAATAAACACAGTTTAAATGACTATACAACCAGTGTCTGAAGCAGAATTCACACTCTAGTCTTTAAGACTATATTCTAATGATTAAGTCACTTAGATTGTTTATGTCCTTTGCCCATTTTGTTTACTAGGGAATATATTTTGATCATAAATTTAGGTCAGTTGGTCCATAGGAACAGCATTCACGTCCTAGAAGAATAAGCAGGTATGTTGGCCAAGATGAAAAAAGAAAAGAGAAAATTTTCTATTTCCCACTCCATCACACACCAAAAAGGCAAGAGAAGTATCTACAGACAATGAGGAACTTCTCTTTAAGATGAGGTTATTTATGTAAGTTACTGAGGTCCCTTCCAACTCTGAATTTTGAAACCCCTGTGAAACTGTAAAAAAATATTCTTCCTAAAATAAAGAAAAAGCAAGGCCATCTCCAAGCAAGACTTTCATTTATGTCCATATTTGGCTGGTTTGAGAGCACAACACAAAACATGTTATTAAAAGAGACTAATAAATGCTTTATCTAATGTAATTTTGAAGTACAAGGCAGTTTTATGAACAAATAACTACAGAGAGACAAATTTATAAAACTTAAGATAAAGCCCTTTTTAAGAAGATTTCTCTAAATCATCTCTCAATTTTCTTCTAACATGACTGCTTCACTCCAATCCCACTCTAATATCTCATCATGCCATGGAGGTGATTCTTGATCAGTGGAATATAAGTTTTGACAAGCGCCATAAAACTGGAATAGTTCAAGGTGATAGCGTGTATCTACTACTGAAAAACAGAAAGTAGAGGGCTTTTAAAAATCTGTGTTTACAGATAAGTGTGCCTATATTAATATATTCATGGATATTTTAAAAAATAACGTAACATGATCATGTAACATATCTGCTTATTTTGTTGGTCTGACACATACTACCAGTTTGGTCATGAGCAGGTCATTCATCTCCAAATAAGTTACAAACTTTCTAATATTTATTATAAGATTAACACAAACTGCTTATCCAAAATGGTGGAAGGAGCTCACCACCACTACAATCACTAACCTCTCATGAAAGCACGGGTGCAGAACAAGAAAATGTAAAGAACAATGAATTAACACTACATCAAGTATATGTAGTATAATACCTCCCTCAATTGTAATGAAATGTGGCTCAGTATGCAAGGGCCTAACTATAGTGGAATAATGAGTTGAAAATCTAGGAATAACGGGGAGGAAAGGTACATGCTTTTCAATAGTATTTTTCCCTAAATATATGTCCAATATATCTTCTAGGAGAAGGGATGGAGATTGTCAGTATATTTAACCTAACATCTAGATAAATATATATAACCACATCTAATTCTTATTAATAAAACAGCCTGAAATAGAACAAAGTAGAGGTAATTAAAAGTAAACTCAAGAGGGAAAGTTTCTTCATTAGGCAGGCACAAGATAGATGCTTAATTTTTTTCTCTCACAACTATCAAGGGATTGTCTAGTAAAGGAGAAAAAGGGTTCTTATTTTTGCCACTTTTGCTGACCAATTCTCCAGAACACACCTGACATTCTAGACACTTAACTTTGCTAGAATACAGTAGTGAATTAAGGTCATGTACTTCATTTGTTTATCAAGAAAGGGTTATGATGGCCAAATAATAGAGTTGGATATTTGGAATGTTAAGAAAAAAGCAAGTAAATACAATTGATATTGTGAAAACATGTATTAAATTGAAAAAAAAAAAAAGAATTCATGGTATTCTTCCCCCAAAATAGCTGGATCTAATTACGCAAATGCACATACAAATCACAGAAAGAAATGAGGCAAAAGAATAAATTCCACTTGACCAAAAAATTACCTTAATAAAATAAATGATTCCTACCTGAGCAAGAGATCACAGAGAAAGTTATATCCTTGCCATATCCTAAAGTCATCGAGCAGTGTTTGAGAAACATCACTGGAATCTTTGAGAAAGCAAGAAAGCCCAGCAAACATTTCAACAATCTCTAGGGGAGAAAGATCATCTGACTGCTGCATATTCTGGACACACGTTGACAAACACTCTTTTTCTACAAGAAACAAAAATAACAACAACTGTGTATTCATAAAAAAAAAAAATTTTAATTACTTTGCACATTTTTATTCATTCTTAAATGTGGCTAAGCTAGCTGTTACATTTAAAATGTCAGACATTAAGATTTATTTTAACTTCTTCTGAAAGTAAAAAGAAATTTCAAATTATAATGGTGAAAATCATTCCTCTGAAGAAACATTATACAGAAAAATACTGGAAAAATTTCAAATCAATTCAATTCAACAAAGATTTTTCAATTCCCCATTACATGCAAGGCATTATATACATGGAAAAATCTAAAGAGTCTACCTCAAAATCAAAGTCATTTTCTCAGTCTCAATTGCAAAGCAAGTACAAATCTGTACCTGTAGAGAGAACTTTTTTACACTAATGAAATAATAAGTGTGGTTAAAAAACAAAACCCAAAATATAATGTACAAGCACTGGGCTAGATTGTGGGGATACAAAAATACAAAAATGATTAGTATCTGGGCCCTGAAGGAAGACACATTAACAGAGATCAGACACCGTGTGTGTATGTGTGCACGCGCACATATGAACATGCACATATGAGCTCACACAGAGAGAAACAGACAGAAACAATATATTTCAATGGTCTATTTCTATCACAGAATAAGTTAGCATTATGTAGCACTTACTCTGTGCCTGGCATTGTGCAAAGCTCTTAACAAATATAATTTCATTGTTCCTCTTAACAACCCAGGAAAGTAGCTGCTTTTATTATTCCCATTTTACAGTTAAAAAACAGAGATTATATAATTTGTCCATGATCACACAGCTAATAAGTGACTGAGACAGTTTAGAACCCAGGCCCTGACTCCCAGCCCCACAGTGCATCCATCCGAGGCCAGCTACAGATGAGGTTTTCATCAACTGTTTCATCTAATATAGATCCATTCATTTTATACTATTATAAAAAATATGACCCCAGTAACTAAGAGTTGCATTTCATTTTGATATATCATATGGAAGAAATACAATTATAATATAATTTTACAGATAAGGAAACTGAGACTCATAGGTTAAGTCTTACCAAAGACTATTTCCACATTACAATTTGGATTTCTTATATGGTCATAATATAAAGACAATATGCAAAGGGATATCTATTGTTTTAAAGAAAATTTAGAGCTGTGCAAATACAGTTCAGAATTGTATGGAAACAGTTCAGGCAAAAGGAAGGCAGAAGGTTGCTCTCAGTTTGAGACACAATACTATCAATCAAATTATGAGTATCTACGGTGGCTGCAAAATAGATTCCATATTCCTTTATTTTTAGTCAAATTTTCATAAAGAAACACATCTCATATAAAAATCAAAAGAGATTAAAATGGTAAAGAAATATAAATTGATTTCAAATTTTATTTGAAACATCAGTTTCAGTTTTAAGTTCAGTAAAATTTGGGTTAGGTTAAGAAATAAGCTAACTATTTATAAAATGTGTGTTTGTGTATGTGTGTATTTAGAAGCCAGTTATCTATCTCCTATATGGAAACTGCACTTATTAACATTAAAATGAATATAGTAAGTAAAGCAACTAAACCAGGCTTTTCTTAGTAGGAAGTGATAAGAAAAGTCCCCATCTGTGCTATAAGTTTCTTCAGCATCACTGTCACAGTATGTTGGTGTAAGTGGTACCCACCCACTCAGATGATAAACCCTGTCCACATGAACACTTTTAGGCTCTATAATCTATCAGCCAACATAACAGTAAGAGTCTCTCTGTATGTAACTAAGCTGATCCTCAGTTCTTCCAGTGCTGCTCTCCCTGAACCACAGCTGTAGGAAAGAAAACAGCAGTCACCTACTGCCAATAAAAAAGATCATTTGTGCTCTTAAAAGAGACTTTCTTCAAAGATCAAATGAGTATCTACAAAACCTCAAAAATGAAATTTCATCTTTTTAGGGGGAAAGAAGAGGAAGAACTAAGACTATGCTACTATCTATGATTATAACTGAACATATCTGCTGAAGTGAAACAAATTTTTCTTGAAATATATTTTGGAATTTATAAGAACTCATATTTCATGATATATCTAAATAGGATAAGCATATTTATATTGCCAACTTTTAAAAAAATCTGCTTAAAAATACTTTTATTTTGAAACATTGAGAGAGAAAATGGGACAAAATAAAAAAAATAAAAGATTTTACTCACCATGAATATACTTTACTACATTGACGCTAAGCCCATGACGGGATATGGTCATGAGTACTTCCCCAGCACTCTTCCTCCAAGGCAAGTTGTAGGGAGGGCACCAGGAGGTTATTGCACTGAATAAAAGCTGGAGATCATCTTTCTGAGCCAGCTCTTCTGCTGGGGACACAAAACTGCAGAGTTTCACCAATATCTATAAATGAATAAAATCATTCAATTAATAAATTGTGGGTAGGGGGTTAAATATGGGGGAAGGAAAGAAAAACAGACCTAAAACATAGTTTTAAGGTATCACTATATTAAAACCAGGTAGAATTAATGCCTCTGACTTTTAAATATTAGGAAAATTCTATAATCTAGAAGTATATCATAATCACAAAATATACTTTAATAGTATTTACTATTAAGATTTACATTTTTTATTTTCAACTGTTTCATCTAATATAGATCCATTTATATTATACTATTATGTTTGGAAAATGGCCCTTCCCAGGATTCTGTGCTGCCTCCATCTTTTGGTGTATATAGATAGTTATAGGAGGGACTAGGGGGTGGAGTAAGACAAGTCAGGGTCACTTTGGCCAGGAGAGGAGAAGGGAGGTCATGGAGAGCTTATATCCATTCCTTTCATTTCTACTCAAAAAGACCAAGAATAAATACCAAGGACTTTTGCTTATCCCTGACTCTGGCTGATTCTAAGGCATCCAAGATGCTAACTCGGTCCTCACATATAATATGCCAGAAATACAATTATAATATAAATGAAGAACCAGGAAGCCAGGAAAAAGTAAAAGCTCTGAAGACAAAGGGATCTTGGGATAATAACTGTTTATACAAATAGAAAGAAAAAAGCTGCCTTAAATCATTAGGCCATCTTAATCTCATCTAGTACTTAATTTAGGTGGAAAATCTCATCACTTAAAAAGGCAATTCTCTACATCTACTGTAACATGCAGAGAGATCCAAAAAAAAAAAAAAAAAAAAAGATAAGGATTCATATGTACAAAACTATTCTTATTATGTCACTTTTTAAGCAAAGAAGCCAAAGAGTACCCAATAATTTGGAGTGGCTAACCAAAATATAACTTATTAACATATTAGTAAATGACTATGTTATAATAAAGGATGAAAAAAATATAATTTAGCTGACTATGCATATGTTACAACTTATTTTCTTCTGGAGTTTATTATTTATTTATTCTTACTTCATTTATTTTGGAGTTCCAGTAGGGAGGAAAGAGAGAAAATCCAATTAATTAATGTTAGCTGGGGGAAAAAAATAACTTTTTTTAAGAAGTCATTTCTAAGCGTTTGAACTTTAGCTTATGACTTTTACTCTTAACTAGAAAGAATGTAACAGAATCAGGAAAACATAGATTCAACTATCATTTTCTTTCTGACATATATTGGCTAACAAGTCAATTAACCTCACAGTGCTTTAAGCAATTTTCTAGAATTCTTAAGAATGTGTGTGTGTGTGTGTGTGTGTGTGTGTGTGTGTGTGTGTGTGTGTGTGTGTGTATCAATAGACAACATTCTCCACAGGTAGCTCCTCCCTATCCCAATGAAATCACAGAAATAACTAAAACACATATACAGAAATAAAAATAAAAGTTGCTACATCATCATCAACATCATTGTTGCTAACATTATTTCACTTAAATGATTTATAGGCTAAAACATACTGTTGGTGTAAGAATGAGGAATAAATCAACAGCAAGCCTCTGATCAATGGATCTCCAAGTGATATCAGTGGATCTAGAGGCTAACCCTCAGTATGTTAGGAATACATCTTGTGCAAAAAGTTACAGAAAAAACATGGAGAACAGAAAAATCACTCATAACTTTTGCTTTATTTGCCCTTTTTATATGATCTCATTCCTTAGTATTCCATAATCAGCACACAGAAATAAGATAAGCAATAAAGTGAACACAAATAAATGAATTTTTTAAGTACTCTGACCACCTTGATGATAAATTTTGAGAACTTTCATAAGTTGACAAAAGATTAATAAATTTCCCAGTTGAAAGAAACCTTTTATGACAGGTTTTTCCATTAGGAAACCTGCCCTTCTCCTGCCTAGAAAACATAAATTTTTATTTCATAGAAAGCAAGCCAAATGAAGGGAAACAGAGTATAAAATATAGAATCCACATATCATGGGTAGGCATGAGAGAAAATAAGAGAATATATAATGCTAAATGGTAGTTAAGTAAATAAATGCTCAGAGAATCCAGGGCTAGGAAATTAATGAGTATAGAAAATACAATATACATACACATGCACAAGAAGATTACACAGAGTCCCTTAAACATACTAATGTACATTTAGTGGTTTTGTTCAATCATTTCATGTCTGACTCTTCATGACCCAACTTGGGATTTTCTTGACAAGATACTACAAGGGTTTGCCATTTCCTTCTCCAGCTCATTTTACATAGGAGGAACTGGGGCACTTAAATCACTTCAGTGATTTTCCCAGGATCATACAGCCATAAGTGTTTGAAACCAGATTTGAACTTGGGTCTTCCTGACACTATCCTCTGCACCATTTAGCTGCCCAACTGGAAGAGGACAAGTATCACCATTTCTTATTATCTTCACTCAAAAAAGTGAATGACACTGGCTATACAGACTAGTCCTATTCACTGTAAATCACACCGGCTTTTTAGATGAATTAAAATCATTTCATCATAAATATTTAGTCTGAATGAAGCATAAAGAAAACCAAAGCATTTATGAACAACAACTGTATCATTTTGTTACCTCTTCTATGCATAGAAAATATTGCAATGATATCTTGAGGTTAGCACAGAAGTAACTGCTCAATATAAATAAAAAAAAAATCTTGTCACAAACACAAAGATGAGATTCACGTGCCACAAAAAAAATTAGTGAAATGACTATAATAATTATCACTTAAGTACCATTTGCTTCATGGGGAAATTATAAAAATAAACTCTCATCTTGCCTGGAAATAAAATAAAATGTAACGCAGAAAAAAGAACCTTGACCACAGGATCAGAGACCTGTTTGCTAATCCCAATGTAGCCAACTAATTCCTAAGAGTTGTGATGTAGGAGTTTACCAGTTAGTTATTAATTAGCCATTTTCTAATAGGGAATAATTAATAATAGCTGACATTTCTATAGCCCGTTAATCTCATTTGCTCTTCATAACAACTTTGTATGGTATCATTACAGGTATTATTATATTCATTTTTCAAATAAGAAAACTAAAGTTCTAAGACAAAAAAGTACAGATTGGCATGTTTATCAGATTAGCAGATGGCACAAAACTGGGAGGAACAACTAATAGGATGGATGGATGGGTTGTAGAATCAGGATGCAAAAAGATCTTGATGGACTAGAACAACAGGCTAAATTTAACAAGATGAACTTAATGGGAATAAATGTTTTACATACTCCAATTCAACAAACTCACTTCACAAATCCAGGATAGGGGAGACTTGATTAGGCAACAGTTTGCCTGGGGGTAAAAATCTAGTAATTTTAATGAAGTGAAAGCTCAGTATGAGTCAACAATGTGCCTAATAGCCAAAAAACTAACAATTTTCAGCTGCACGAAGGAAATCAGGAATATGGATATTACAGTCGTGCTACACTTAGACAATATTTAGAAAACTGTATTTGGGTGTGGGCACTCCATTTTAGAAAGGTCACTAAACTCACTCCACCCCAATTTCTTTAAAGTATGTCAAATCACCAGTAATCTGGCCAGATTTGTTAATCTGTTGACTAGCATTCTACCTACCTGGACAAAGACTTTCTGGAGTAATCCTCGGCGCTCAGCCAGAGGTAGCTCATTCTGTGCACCTCCAACTACCTCAGGCACATGTGGGAGGTCAAAAAATAGATAGAGACATTTAACCAGCGTGGAAGGCACTGACATAGTGGTCATGCAGTCTACAGTTTTCTGGAAAACAAATCCAAAGAAATCCAAACATTATGCAGTTGAACAAACCGTAACTCAAATTGTAATTTATGAAAACATATAATTTGGGATAACATTAAGGATTGCAAAGTTAAAACACATATTGAGACAAAATATTCTATTTCCAAACTTACATGACCTGTTTTAAAAAATCTCAGAATTTCAAGGTTAGGAGGACTTAAGCCTTTGGGAATGACCTCACCTTTGGCATTCTAAATATGTGTTTCATTTCATCATCTCACATTTAATTCTTAATTCTCACCCTCCCATAATTCTATGTGGAGTTTGTTATTAGACCTAAGATCATAACACTAATTTGAATATTGATAATTTTTCACTTTTCTACCTTGAAATTTTCTTAAAAAACATGAAACCTTACATAGCTTCCTACATAGACTGCCAGTTTATTGTTTAAGTAAACATTTAGACTACGAAGAAATGGATGGAGTGGAAAAGAACAAAAAACAAGGAACTAGGGTCAAATCCCAGCTCTACTACATGCTACCTACCTATGTGATTTGGGGCAAATCGCTTAACCCTACTGGGCTTGAGTTTTCTGATTTGATAAAATTAAAAAGGTTGGGGGTAGGGAGGAGTTTTAGTTAGATGATCTCAGGAGTTCCTTATAAATTTCTAAGTCATTTTGCCTTAGAGTTAAGTTACAGGTGAGTGAACAAATCAAAATCAATGTTACAATTCTGCTTGAAATCCTAAAATTCATCTACTATTATCATTTTCCACCTCAAATAACTCAGATACTTGAAGTTTTAAAGTCTAAGTTTCAAGTTTATGATTCTCATGAAGCATGAGGATGGAATTTATGAATTAATCAACCAGCACTTATTAAGTGTCTACTATGTGCCACACAGTAAATAAATAGAAAAAAACCAAACAAACATTTATTAAGTAATTATTATGATGCCTAGCACTGTGAAGCAGAGTGAAAATCAAGGGAAATCAAGAAAGTCCCTGCTCACATTTGGAATGAAGGACACAACAGATAGAGTGGATGGAAAGGCACATTGCTCATTAGAGTATAGAGCGATGGCACAAGCTGAGGTACAAGACCTGCAGGTCTGGAAGGCAAAGCAGTAGAGCTTATGATAATGTCCAGCTGTCCTTTCACATGGTAATAGGGCAAAAAGTAAAGCCTGGGGGTCCCATGACCTTACCAGAATGACTATTATTGGTCAGTCAATAAACATTTATTAGAGGCTACAACAAGGGAAAATAGAAAACCTCTGCCCTCAAGAAGCTCACAATCTAAAAAGTGACTCCTTGCTTGTCAGAGTGAGCGACTAGGCAATGACTGCAATGAAGGAGAGATACCAAAGAAATCGGAATAGGATCTGGGAGAGGTGTTAGGCAAAATCTCCATAAGCCTCTCTCTAAGCAAGTCAGTTCCAACTTTTGGTAGTACCTGGGCAAGAGGATGGGCAAATGGGGATGAGGTCTTGTTGACTCCACCCTCCAGGAATACCTATTTGTAACTAACCATAAAAGTATGTACATTTCTCCTTGAAACCTAAGCTTCTCGAGTGGGGAAATTGTTTCATTTTAGCTTTTTATCTCCAGTGCTTAGTACAATGCCTAGAACATAGCAGGTGCTTCATAAATGATGGCTGATTAACTGATTTTGCTGTTAAACTTTCTCACAACCTAGTCTCAATCTACCTTTCTAACTTTTTCCTGTTACTCTTAATGCTAGCTGCTATTCTTCAAAGAGACAAAACTATCTCCTTACTCTGCACCTTTGCCTTAGCTGATTTCCACAATGGAACACACTTCCTTTTTTCCTATCTCTCAGAACCCAAATACAAGCTTATAAAACCAAGGGTTCTAGATAAGAAATGTTCCTACTGCAAAAGCATTTATTTGGAGAGGTAAATTAGATTTATTTCACCCTCAGGTGAAAAAAGTGTTAAAAGAATTAGCTTTAAAGTCAAAAGACTTGATTCAAATCCAATCTCTGATACTTACAACTTGTATCCTGGGGCAAACAAGTCAACATTCCTTGGCCTCAGTTTCCTAATCTGTAAAATGAGAGGGGTGAACTAGATAGTCTCTGAGAACTCCTCCAGCTGTAAATCTATTAGGCTATGATCTGATCATAGAAGCTAACTTTTATTTAATAAGCAAATGTTCAAAATCTGATAACATATCTAGAGAACATTAATAGATTCGTATAAAATGCAAGCAAATGAAACACTTTAAAAATAATATAAAGTATTTCTAAAGCTCCAAAAGAAATACTTAGAATCACAAAACTACAGTTTCAGGGGAAAAATTCATAATTTTTTTTCTTCTAAGAATGCCAAAGTGATCCAGTATAAATGTCAAAGTGATTTAGTGTTCCTTTTTTCATCACTATAAAAAGTTTTAAAATAGAAAAGCACTCTTTCAAGACTAAAATCTTCATTTATACATGCTTTAAAATAAGGAAAAACTCCAAAAGAACTCTAAAACTTAACTTAAAGTTTCATAAGACCACAAAGTTGCCTTTGGTCACTAAGACACAAAAGGTAAAACTAACCTGCCCAGAGGATGCTAACAAATTAATGGTCGTCAGAAGCATCCAACCTCTGCTGGCTTCTTCACTCTGGTTGATCTCCAGGAACTGGACTATGGCACGGCTTGCTGCCTCTAGTGAAACACAATAAGGACAATCAGGCAAGAAGGCAGCACTCAAAAGACAGACAAGAATGAGAATGTGGCTCTCACTGACTGAATGAATGGTCTGCCCCACATAGACAGGAACAAACATCAGGGGAAACACAACAGGACACTGTCAATTTCATGACTCCAAGTATACTAATTACATACAATGTTAGAGGCAAACAGCTCCAAATTCATGAAATGCGCAGAGAACATAAATGATGCGGTGCTAAAATTGTAAAGTAAAAACTAGAAATGCTACAAGAATTCAAGGATGAGGGAGGTGTTATAAACAGTCAAAAGTAATAGAAAATTTTGTGTAGAAATGGATTTTGATTGAAGTTTGAAGGATGGGCAGGTTTGAGATCTGCAGAGATATGTGAAAAATGAAATAAACTGGAGAAGATAAATATGGGAACACTGAATAGTTTCTGGAATTCTGATGGAGACTAATAAGATTTCCCTGTCTTTCACACATACCATCCAGTATTATCTGAGACAATCTCTCACTATATACCACCTCCTTCCCCTACTGCCTACAAAGTTGCTCAGGTTTCCCCTATATTGCCATGAAAAATAAAGAAAAAGGAAAAAGAAAAGAAAAGGGAAAAAAGAGGCTTTCCCTCAATAGTATGCAGTTTTTTCCAGTTGATAAGATGGGGGGGGAGAGCAGGTTAAACACTAAAAATGAATCAAAGTTATAGTGAAAGGATCTGTAAGAAGGAATGCTACAAACCTGTCCTTCTAGTTCAAGATGGCACATACACACACAAAAAAAAAGAAACCTGAAACTCTTAGTGGGGGGAAAAAAAGCCACAGCATGCAAATACTATGGAGTCAGAGAAAAGGAAAACATCAGACTGGTGCCCATACAGAGCAGACAAATAGACAATATGTAAGGCCCCAAAGGAGTAAGTACTATAGGAGGGACAGGTTCACACCAATGTGGAGGGGCCCTAAGTAAGACACAGCACTCAAGCAGTCCACATACAGCCACAGCATAAAACAAGGCAAAACCATTGAAAGGCAACCCAGATTCCTGGCAACCCAGTCTAGAGCCCCAGCAGGAGCTTAAGCCAAGGCAGTGCCTTGGAAGCAGAAAGAATTAAAATGGAAGCATAAGTTAAAATGGACAATTTTATATAAAATTTAAACTTTTGCACAAACAAATCTAATGAATAAAAATGGAAATAGAAACAGATAAATGGGGAGGGAGGGAAGAAAGCTTTGCAGAAATTTTTTTGAATAAAAGGCTCATTTGTAAGACACCTACTCATTATTTTCTTCAAGAAACTCCACACTGAGAATACTTCAAAATGTCCTATCCAGAATTCTGAACTTCTAGGTCACAGAAAAAAATTCATTCAAATGCTAGGCACAGTGTCCAATACATAGTAAGTAAGTCTGGAGAAATACTAGTTGACTGGCTGACAAGCAACTAAAAAAGATAAAGACCAGGCTTCAGAGATCAGAGAAAATTTACTGCAACTTTTATAAAGGAAAGATTATCCTAGGCATACTATGCCAAAAGGCAAAAGAAAAAGGCTTTCAAACCAAGAATAACTTATTCTACAAAAAATAAGCATCTTACAAGAGATACAAATGAACTTTTAAAAGAACAGAGAACTTTCAACATTCTTAATAGAAATAGCTGAAACAAGCAGAATTTTTGCTGTTGACAAGTTATTTTGGTTTATTCTTTTCTATTTCTCCCTCCTATAATGTACCCATCTGCCCCAATTTAAAAGTTAAGAATTTAAAAAGTGGGTCAGCTAGGTGGCGCAGTGGACAGAGCACCAGCCCTGAAGTCAAGAAGATCTGAGTTCAAATCTGGTCTCAGACATTTAACACTTCCTAGCTGTGTGATCCTAGGCAAGTCACTTTACCCCAATTGCAGAAAGAGAAGGAAAGAAGGAAAGAAAAAACCTCACAACAAATACATATAATCTAGCAAAGCAAATTTCCACATTTGCTATGTCTAAAATGCATGTCATTCTGGACTTCTAAATCCATCACTTTACCTGGAAGAGGATGGAGGCAGTATTCATCTTTAGCTTGGTAGTATGCTGGATAATGTGCAGTTCATGTAGTAAAGAAGACCCAAATTTAAGTCATGACTCGGGCACTTATTAATTGTGTAACCCTGGGCAAATCTTCAACCTCAAGTTCAAGATCAAATGAGTGATATGCTTTAAAAACATGAAAAGTGCTTTGAAAACCTTGAAGTACCATAAAAATGCTAGTTAATATCACTTTTATTCTTTAGTCCTCTGGTATAGTACATGATCACTGAATTAATCAGAATTTTCAAGTCTTTCAAAGTTAAATTTCTCTATGCTATTCTCATTTTGTCAATTGTTTTCCTGGTACTATCCACTAAACTCTGCATCTATTCAATTATACCCAGCTTCCTCTGAAACTGTACATTTAATAATTTCTTATGACAAAATAATATTCCATTATATTCATGTACACACACACACACACACACACACACACACACACACACACACACACACACATTTTAGTCATTCCCAGGAGGTGCCCTCTCTTTAGTTTCCTCACTGGAGCTACTGTGAAAACAGCTGATCTAAATATTTTTGTTCAAATCGGTCCTTTTCTTCTTTGCCTCTAGTAATATAACTGGCTCAAAAGATTTACAGTTTTCAGTAATTCTGGGAGACAAATTGCTTTACAAAACAACTAGCCCAACTCCGAGCTCCAAACAGCTCCATCGATGTGGTTCAATGACATCAAATGTCTTTTTTTAATAGCCTCTTCAATATTTGGAACCAGAAAGTTACTCTAATTTGCCTTTGTCCCATTATTATGATTTGAAGAACTTTTCATATGGTGCTTGACAGAGTTTAAAAACCGTTGACTTAATTATTAAGGACTAGCTCTTTTATAAGACTACTTATAAATCAAAACCAGTTCTGTATTTTTGTATCTATGTATGGCATGAAACTCTTTTCAGAAAACTTATCCCTAATTACTTCTCACTTCTAATTTTAACTATCTTAAATATGAGTAATTAGATATCTACTCCATGTCAGGAACTATACTAAGTATTGAGGACACACAAAAAAAAATCTCATCCATTTGTACTCCCCAAAGGCTAATTTTATATAAGCAAAATTATCCATTTTATTTTCTGTGATACTATCACTTATTTATTGATAAACTCTCCACCTATCCACAAATATGAAAAAATATTTTTTTCCTTGCAGTGTCTGCCACATAAAATATGCTTAATAACTGCTGGCTGATTGACCAATGTATCCATTTGGAATTTATCCTGGCTTGAGGCATTCATTTTGTACCCCATTTCTATCAGATTGCTTTTGTTTTCCAAGCAATTTTTGTTAAATAGTAAGTGCTATCTAAGGAAGTGTGTGTTTAATGAATACTGTACTACTGTTAGTTTGCTTGTGTTATGTACTTAATCTGTTCCACTACACTAATTTACCAAATAATTTTTAATAATTACTGCTTTGCAGTACAGTTTTAGAATATGATACTGATAGCATCCTCTTTCTTGCCACTTTTTTCATTATTACCCTTTAGATTATTGATCTTTTGTTCCTCCAAATGAATTTCATTATTTCTTCTGACTCTTAAAAAATTCCCTGGGAGTCTGATTGGTATTACATTGAAATTAATCAAATTACTAAATTAATTTATGTGACAGCAACTTTGTTATATTGCCCACATTTAAGTGGATAGAATCTTTGAAATATGCACAGGACAAAGAAGAGAAACCTAGAAAGTAAAACACACCTGAGAAACTAGAAGGGATTCAATGATATAGTCAAGTACTTATATTCTAATTGAGGGACAATATGCAAATGTTACAGAAAGTAAATCAAGACAAAAAGAGGATGAAGATGTGAAATTTTTTTTCTGTTTTGATTTTAAAAGAGATATGGGAGGGAAAAGGAATATACTATGAAAGAAAGGAGAAAACAGAAAAGCAGCTCTTTTTTTCTCCTGTCTAGTAGACTCCAAAAGGGAAAAAAAAAATACAACTACAAAGGGGTGAGGGATGGAGCGAGTCATCTCATTAATCTCTTCCTCCTTCTCTCTCTCCCTCTCCCTCTCCCTCTCCTTCCCTCCCTCCCTCCCTCCCTCCCTCCCTCCCTCCCTCCCTCCCTCCCTCCCTCCCTCCCTCCCTCTCTCTCTCTCTCTCTCTCTCTCTCTCTCTCTCTCTCTCTCTCTCTCTCTCTCTCTCTCTCTCTCTCACACACACACACACACACACACACACACACACACACACACACACACACACACGACATTAGCCTGGGAAAATAACTACAACTCACATTTATATACTGCTTTAGATTGATATTATGAAGAAATTAAATTGCTTCTGTGTCATTTTACCATTGGTTCTACTCTGTAATTGATCCTACTCTCTATTACAGCTCTTTTTTGTTCAAACCATATTTTCTTTGTCTCTTCTCATAAGGTAAGTTTAGAAGTTCAGTTCTCCTGCTAATCACTATTCTATTCTAGGCTTGAAGGAATCTGTTATCATTGAGGAACACAGGTAGATAGGGAATCTGGTCCGCTATCTCTAACACTGAGAGGTAACTCTCAGTAATCTAACACTGAAGGTAAACTCAAACAATTAATATTTCTTTGTCACAGAAGTTCAATTTTTCTTCCTTGTTAGTTAAAAGAAAATCTTTTTACCACTCATACTTTCAGTTTCTGGAAAATTCGATAACATCTGTTTGCTATCTTTAAAAAGCTATAAACTGATCTTATATCACAAGACATACAATCCATCCTTGCCTATCCTTGTACAATTAAAGAGGGTCTTATATTTCTCCTAGAAGCAAGGGGTCTATTATCTCTGGTTCACTATTAATGGCCTAAAAGTACAGATGGATCCCATAAATTAAGCATTCCTTAAAACAGATATAGGTAACTGTTAGCCTCCATGTGAGCTCTTACCTACTCTTCTTGAGATAACCAATCATGTCCTCATCCCCATGATACTGCTAGTCCTGTAACAATTGCATTCTTTTTTCCCCATCTACCCAATTCTGTTCTTGAGTTCTCTTGTATTTCCCAAAACTGTTTGAAGGCTAGTAAGCCCCATTTCATGCATGACCTTTGGTCATTGACAGAAGTCACTGATTACAATGTATTGGTTACTGCTAGCCTAGCTAATAAATTGAACATGCCAAATTGCGGTCTCTCAGTTTACCTTAATTTTCAAATCTAACAACTCACAATAACAGATAAAGAAATTTAGATTAAGTAAGATCACATGATCTGTAACAGGTCCACAGGAAAATGTTATGTTGTTTAGACACAGCCTTATGTGACTGAGAAACCAGACCTATTGTATAAAGACCAGATACTGGGTCTCTGATATTCAATTCAAAAAGACTGACCTAGACAAAATCATGTAATATATTTGCTATAAATTTCTAAATTATATCTTAAAGATTTTTGTAAATGTTAATATATTTTGAAAAGAGAAAATGTGAGGCTATCACTGCAAATCTTTAAAAGAAACTTAAATAAAACTAGTGGGTTCTATAATTTGAGGTGTTGACAGCTAAAGACCCTTGGGAAAATGCAGATTTTGAATGATCATTTGTGACTGCAAATCTGGATTGTTTGTCCTAAAATTAAAATATAATATGGTCCTATATAAAATGAGATAATTGAAATGTTTGACTCACTGTAATTGTATCAGTGTTAGTGGAAAACAATATGTGGCATCAAGGTAATGTTTAGAAACTGCATAAGAATTAAAAGTAGAATTATGCTGTTCTTATGAATGCAATTAGTAAAGAATGTCAAATTGATAGATGGATTAAGTAGTTTTCAATGTAAGATGACTCAGACATAAATTTAACCAAATTGATGATATTTTGAATGGCAAAAAGTTTTGTGGTATGTTTTAAAAATTCATAACATTATTTATGTTATTGTTAGCCTCCTAATTTTTCTATGAATTTTGGGAAAATAATTATACAAAAAATGCTGTTAGTATGAAAACTCATACCATAGAGAGATAAAATTGTATCATTGAAAAAATAACTTCTCTTCTTATAAAGGCTGTTATTTCTATGTGCATACATAATGCATAACTTACAGACACCTGGGGAGAGGTCACCCCTTTTTCCAGCTCTCCTCTCTGCCAGATGATTTAATAAATTTCTTTCTAAATTCTTTTAATTCTTTCAATTGTATGTAAACATAAGTCACTCATATATAGGGATATATGATTTATGCAGGGGTCTATCCCCTAATGAAGGCTATGCCTAGTAGCTATTAAAAGTTGATGTTGATGATCATAAGTAGTTACATTTATAAAAATTGCATTTTCAAGTTCACTCTATATGAACTCGCAATAACCCCCAAACAATAAAGCTGAAATGTGATACTTTTAATTATTTCAGTGACTAATGACATACTCACAAAATACAGTCAGATGAGTTTTCTCGTATTTCAGTTCACATTAGAGAGAATATGAAAATAATGTTAAACATTCGCTGGAAAACAGCTAATATGCCAGCCTGTCACTGAATACTTAAATAGTTTTTTTAAGTTCATTTTATTAAATAGCTGTATTACAAATGGTGATAACCACATTGTTGCACTTTATTTAGCACTTGAATTATTAATATCAATTCTATTACTCATGGCAAAAAAAAAAAGTGGGAAGATATTTTAAGAGTTAGTTCAGCCAACATTTATAAAGCACCTACTATTTATGAGACATTAAATTCAGGAACAGTTTACATAAGATAAATAGCTCTTCTTGGTAGGAAAATGAGATGTCTATATAAATAAGCAAATAAATAGGAGGTATTGAAAAGATGGTTTGGGAACTTCAAGGAAGGAGGGAAGACATGGAGTGATCATGGAGTAGGTAGCATTTAAAATATATCTTAGAAAAAGCTTTCAAAAGATTTAATTGTAAAGATGTATTTCATTCAAGTTTTAGTGACATGTTCAAGGATCGCAAGTAAAAAATAATTAAAGCAATAATACAATTATTATAACATAAGTAACAATATAACAAAAACATTTTTTCTTATATAAAACTCTACAAAATATCTTAAAAATAAGGGGACCCAATATACTCAATTTTCAAACATATAAAGGTTATTATTGAGTCTTTAAGTTGTGTCCAACTCTTCAGGACCCCATTTGGAGTTTTCTTGGCAGAAATACTGGAGTGCTTTACCATTTCCTTCTCCAGCTCATTTTACCCATAAAGAACTGAGGAAAACAAGAGTAATATGTCTGAGGCCAGATTGAACTCAGGAAAATGAGTCTTCCTGATTCTAGGCCCAATACTGTCTTCTGCACCACCTATCTGCCCAAATAAATAAACATTAACATAAAATTTCAAATAGTATCTTTCATTTTAATTGTAATATTTTAGAAAATTTTAAATGACATATTCAACTTAAGGACAGAAGAAATCTAAAGATATGATGCTATAGCAAAGTTATCTTGAGTATAACCAACCATACTACTGACTTCAAGCCTTAATTTGCAGGATGCAATAAATTATATTTAAAATATCCATATAGAAGTATGATTAAATATATTTAATGTTTTCAGTGAAACTTACTAGTTTGTTTTGAAAACAATTAGGTCACTTTTTTTAAAATGACATCTCTTCCAAAAAAGGATTAAAAAATCTTTAATAATAAACATCTACTAAAATCTTTATTTTATAACACACTTTATTTTCCGTTTTCAGAATTTTACTTTAGGATTATATTATAAGTTCATCCACTATTATTATGCTTATTTTACAAATAAACTTGATGTCTTAAGAAATCAAACACATAGCAAGTTAGTACCAAAGCCAGTATTATACCTCTCATGCTTCAGGCTAGTCTCCAATGACATGCTGCCTTGAATTTCATTACACAAAACCACAACTTCAAAATTATATTACCTGAGGGTGTTATAACTTTGATATCCTTGGAGCACTTCTGAGTGTGTGGTTCTTCTGTTTAAAAAAAAAAGTCTATGTTGTCTAAATGAAAATTCACTACTTCTGCCACAAGATGCTGCTATTGTGTGGAATACTGCAGAAGTACTATGGCTGGTTTACTCTATTATTGTATGGAGTATTCAGTAGTACTACAGAAGGAATCTATCCACTAGATAGTGAGGTGACCCCAAACACCTACCAGAATCAATAAGAATAAAGATGATATCATTCTGGGAGTTGCAGCACCTTTAGTATAGAGCTGTCTATCTGCACATGCTATCAAGCAGACAAGATGCTGCCCAGAATCACTGTGCTTCAACTAGCAGGGGGATGATCCAAATTATCTTGAAGGTCCTTTCTACTTCTAAATTTCATGAAAGTCTGAACTATAAATTAACAAATTATATGGCACAAAAATATAGCTTTATATCTAGGTATGAGTCACTACATAATTTGAAGTAGTATTTAGGTATTAATCAAAGCTAGATTAAGGGCACAAATTAGGGAATTTCACATTACAATATATTTTATGCTTTACTTTAAAAGAAAAATTAAAGAGAACTTATATATAATATATTGACTTTTACTTACAATAGTTACCAGAGCATTATTTACACATTTCAGATATTACATTCAAAGAAAAGAAACACAATTGGGTCTCTACTAAGTAATGTTACAATCTATGTAAACAGATTTCTATAATCAGGAAGACTGAGCAGTATATAAAAATAAAAAAACCACCAATTTAAGGGTGACTAAAAAAATATATCATTCTAGAATCAAGCAGATGAATATATTTCATCAGCTCTTAATAACATTAACACTCAAGAGTCTAAAAAATTACTAAATTGTATCTTTTAGTTAAATAATAAAGCTGCTAAAATCTAGGAATACAGGAAACAATTTAGCTAACTACATCGATATAACCTGTTTGTTCTGAAAAGTTACAGGAAGAGATACAAAAGTTTATCTAGAGATCAACTCTGTTCATACCAATTTGTTCACCTATTATCTCTCCAATGAAACCATCATTCTAGTACCTATATAATAATACCTATGTTATAATTTAAACCAAAGGGAAAGAGAAAATAAAAAGAAATACAGTACAAAAAAATTTAGACAGTCTAATGTGATCATGAGGAGATATCCTTATTATTTGAAGTTATTACTATGCTACAACTGTCAATTTTCTAGATATAAAAGTGAATGCAATATTACCTAGACTTCAGGAAAGCATTTGTCATAGCTACAATTTCCCTTCCATCAATTTTTTGGTAGTCAATCTGGTATGTTGGCCAACACTTTAAAGCCAAGTACTACTTATTAGACCTTTTCTTTGTTCACATGAACTAATAAAGTCCTTTTCTATAACTTTATGTATAACTATGAAACAATTCATTTTTAATCCCCATTGCTAGTTGATCATTGCTTTAAAAAAAAAAAGTTTGCAACAAATTGTACTTTATGATAGAAATAGGTCATCCCTTAAAAATAATGAGAATAATAACTTATTTACTGCTTATGGCTTGCTAATAGTTTTTCTCTCCTCAATTCAGTACTAGGCAACTTTGATAAGATAGATATTCCCTCAAACACTCTAACCTTAGTAGTTCTTCAATTTACACACACAGTTTTAAAAGTCTTTGAACATAAATTCCAGATTGCTCTCCAAAATGGTTGGACTGGTTCCCAATTCTATCAATAGTTATATTAGTGTCCCAATTTTTTCATTTTCCTTCCAACATTTTTAGTTTTTCCCTATCATTTTAGCCAATCTGATAGGTATGAGATTTCAGTTATTTTGATTTGCATTTCTCTAATCAATAATAATTTGCTTTTTCATGTAACTTTCAATCATATAGCTTTGGTTTCTCCATTGCCTACTCATATCCTTTAATTATCAAGTGGGGGAATGATTCACAGTTTTATAAATCTGACAGAACTGACTATATATTTAACATATGAGACCTTTACTTGAGAAAGTCTATAAAAAATTGTTTTCCCAATTTTTTGCTTTCCTTCTAAACTTGGCTACATTAGTTTTATTTGTGCAAAAACCTTTTAATTTAAGGTAATCAGAATTATCCATTTTATCTTACAGTGCTATCTTGTTTATTCATAAATTCTTCTGCCCATAAATCTAATAATACATTTGTGTTCTTTTAATTCTTATATCTCCCATTACATCTAAGTCATGTATCCATTTTGATTTTATCTTGACAAATAGTGTAAAATATTGATCTATTCCGAGTTCCTGCAAGACTGCTTTACACTTTTCTAACAAATTTTTTTTAACCAAACAAAAAATTCTTATCCCCAATGTATAATCTTTACATTTGTAAAACCAAGGTTACTATAATCATTTGCTACTGTGTATTGTATATCTAATGTGTTTTACTTATCCATCTTTCATTTTCTTCGAAAACAGTAGAAAGTTTTGATATCATCATCATCTCATAATACAGTTTTAAGATCTGATACCTCCAGATCTGATCCCTTCCTTTACATTCTCTTGTCATTAATTCCTTTGAATTCTTGGCCTTTTGTTTTTCCAAGTGAAATTTACTATTCTTTTCTTTACTATTTTCCTAGCTCAATAAAATAATTTGTGGTAATTTAATTGAGATAGAATTGGCTAGATTAGTTTAGAATAGAAATTAGTTTAAAATTTGCTGCTTATACTGGCTCTTTCCACTCGTGAAAAAGTAATATTTCTTCAATTATTTAAATTTGACTTTATTTGCCAAAAAAAAAAAAATAAGTGTTTTATAATTATGTTCATTCAGTTGTTGGCTTTGTCTTGGCAGGAATACTTAAGTACAAGATAGGTCTTACTGAAATATAGAAATGCTGACAATTTATGTGGATTTATTTTATATCCTATTAATTTGCTAAAATTATTCATTGTTTCAACCAGCTTTTTAGTTGAATCTCTAGGATTTTCAAAGTATGTCATCATATTGTCTGCAAAGAGAGAAAGAAAATAAGCTTCTTTTTTTCCCTCATTATCACTGCCAACATTTCAGATGCAATATTGAATAGCATTGGTGATAAGGGCATCCTCATCTTACAATAATGACAGCTCATGGTTTTAAGTAAATGTTTCTTATCATTTTAAGGATAAAATCATTTACACCTCTTTTCACATGTTTTTAACAGGAATAAGTACGGTATTTTGTCAAAAACTTTTTTTGCATTTATTGATATAATCTGATGTTTTACTAATTTTACCGATATAATCAATTGTTAATATTTTTCCTTAAATTAATGCATTCCTGATATAAATCCCACTTGGTTGCAATGTGCAATCTTTATGACAGATTATCATAAATTGATCTGGAATTTCTTTTTCTGCTATTGCTCTTCTTGGTTTA
Organism: Sminthopsis crassicaudata; assembly: GCF_048593235.1. Lineage (NCBI taxonomy): Eukaryota > Metazoa > Chordata > Mammalia > Dasyuromorphia > Dasyuridae > Sminthopsis > Sminthopsis crassicaudata. The sequence goes on from NC_133622.1 coordinate 155,476,772, forward strand.
GGTATCCACAGTACATTTTTTTTTTTTTTTAAATAAAAGGAGATTGATAGTTGTTTACATTATTTTCTCCTTCATTTAGGAGCTTTGAAACTTAGCTATAATCATCTTGGGATCTCTTTCTAAAGGTGATGATCAGTGAATTTTTTTCCATGTTTATTTTACCCTAATTCTAAAATTCTTTTCAAGAAAATTTTTCTTAATTTCTTGAAATATAGTGTCTAGATCCTTTTTTTTTAAATCATAACTTTCTTATCTCTTTTCAATCTGTTTTCCAGGTCAGTTATTTTCCTAATGAAATATTTCAAGTTCTCTTATTTTTTTCATCATGTGACTTTGTTTTACTATTTCTTGATGCCTTATGAAATCATTAGGTTCCTCCTGCCCAATTCTAACTTTTAAGGAGTTATTCTCTTCAGTAAGTTTTAGATTTCTTTTTTTCAATTGGTTAACTTTCCTTACATAATTTTCTTGATTTCCTTACATTAAACTTATTTTTCCCCCTATTTCCTCCCAAACCTCTCATTTGATTTTTTTAAGTGCTTTTCTAAGCTCTCCCAAAAAGCCATTTTGGGCTTATGATCATTTTACATTTTTCTTTGAGGCTTTACAAGCAGCCATTTTAAAAATCATTAAATTATTCTGAGTTTTAACTATGATCTTCTCTATCCCTGCAATAGCTATCCATGGTCATATGCTTTTATTTACTCTTTTTTTAGTGGTCTATTTCTTGTCTATTAACTTTATGTTAGAGTTAGGCTCCAATGTGGAGGTGTGAGAGATAATATCTTAGACTTCAGGGTTTTTATGTTATTTTCTGGAGCTCTATATTGGGGCCTTTGACCTTTTGGTTCTTCCAATTCTATAATTCAAGGCTTTAGTTCACACCTTGGTCTATGAGTAACTTCAGGCACTCCTCTCTTTCCCTGAGCCACACACCCAGGGATGCTGTCACCACAAACATTCTTATTCCCCCCAGGTCCCTCCAGCAAGCTTCAGATCACACCTGGGCCTTGGAAGAGGAGGGACTGCACTCTCCTGTGGGCGACCACAGCCAACAAGGCCCACTCGCCCTTGCTCATCCACACCCACAGTTTGGGACTGCATCTGGTCAGTGCCCATGGCCAACCAGCCAGCAGAAGGCTGAAATCTTCCCTTGATCTTGAGCCTCCTCCACATAACTAAACCCCACACCATCACAATCCCTGGGGGGAGCTCCCAACACAGCTACCCCTATGACTTGTTTGTTGATCAGGACTTCAGTAGACCAAATCACCACTTCAGACAGTCAGGCCTTTCCTAATGGCCTCCCAACCAGAGTGGACAACTGTCTTGCCACAACTTTGTGTTCTTTGTGACATTACATAGCAAATAATTTATGGGGGAATTTGGGAGAGCCAGGTAATTTTGCACCTTATTCCGCTTTCTTCCCAGAATTCCAGTCCACCTTACTCCTTGACATTGGATTTGACATTAGTTCTAGGTTCTGTGTACTTCTTGGGAAAATGTCTGGACTGAGCTTCTATCCTCTTGCATCCTTGTACTGCTTTCAAAGCTCAAGCTGGATTCTCAAAAGTTTTCAGTACTCCAAGAATGATGTGATTTGGTGCAAAGTCTGTTTAAGACTTTCCTGGGCTAAATTCAAAAAGTTTTTGAGTCTGATTGAGTGTATTGGTTTATTCCTGGTTGAAAGTTTCAGCAGACTAATGTTTACTCAACTGATATTAATCTGCTGAGAAAAATCTGAAATTCAGAGCAACTCAACTATATGCTGGCTCTCCTTTGGTTTGGATTTCCTTCTCTAGTTCTATCACTACGGGCTTCCTGGGCTAAAGGCAAGTTTCTTCTCTGCTCCTAGAGCAGAACCACACACTGTTTGCTTCTGAACTTGTTCCTCATTAGGTACATGGCTAGGTCACAATTACAATTGCTCTTTTGCACCATCTCCCACTACTGGCCAGACCTTATCCTCCTTTTCCACAGGCCTCTCTCTCCCTAAGCCAAAATGGACTGGAAAAATAACTCACTTATTCTTTCTTGGATTCCCTGACAAAGATATTTGTGGAAAAGGAGTGATAGGGAACCAAGACCATACTTCTTCCTACTACTCTGTAAATTTAATTCTCTTTCATTCCAATCCATTCTCTAGTCACCTGGACACACTCACTCAATAAATTCTAGTGGCTATCATCTCCAGGATTTAAAAAAAAAAATATTTGATATTCAAAGTTCTTCCTAACCTTCCCCACCACACAGGTTTTCAGTCTCCTTACACTTACACTTCATCACATACCTAGTGACACTGGTCTCCTTCTTACCCCACAAGATATTCCATCTCTTGCTACTGCCTTCTACAGGAAACCTTTATTAGTGTCTTCCCACTGCCAGATGATAACTTATTAAATTGTTTAATGAGATGATCTGTAATTCATACTGTGTATAGCTTACTTGTACATAGTTGTTGTCTGTGAGTTCCTTTCTACAGAGAGATGGTCTTCTGCCTGTCTTTGCATCCAAAGAGCTCAGCACAGTGCCTGGCACATAAATAAATGGTTATTCACTGACTACCAGTGAAATATAATGAATGAACTTGTGGAGAGTGTTTAGGATCTTAGAGATCGTGCAAGACTTTTGACCCTGGTGGAGTCATTTAACCTTGCAATGCCAGCAATCAACACCAATACTATAAATTAAAGAGAAATCCCATTTAATTTCTGACCTGGAACTCTCTATACAAATTAAAGCAGAAGTTCAGTCCTGACCACTGTTTCTATCCCCATTAATTGCATACACAAATGTGTGTATACACACACACACACATACATATATACATATTTTTTAAAAAGTAATATTCTGGGAAATATGATAATTTTCTATTATTTTTCTGAGTTGTTTTTTTCTTTTCTTTTCTTTGTGTGACTTGTCCAAGGGTCACACAGTTAGGAAGTGTTAAGTGTCTGAGGCCAAATCTGAACTCAGGTCCTCCTAACTTCAGGGCTAGTCCTCTATCCACTGTGCTACCTAGTTGCCCCCTGGGTTTTTTTTTTTTTTAATGGTTCCTGGAGGAAGATGATTATTCAAAAATTTTAAATGGAGGGTAATTCTTGAAAAAAATTCAGAGAACTCCAGAATAAATAATTGTCCACTTTTCCTCCAATCTACTTGCCAAAACTAAAGTTGTTGTTCAGTTGCTATTCAGTAATATCTGACTCTTTATGATCCCGTTTAGAGCTTTCTTTGCAAGGACACTGGAGTGCTTTACCATTTTCTTCTCCAATACAGATTGAAAAACTGAGGCATACAGGATTAAGTGACTTACCCAGAGACCAAGTTCACTATGCCATTTAGTTTCTTACAAAATTAAAGTAATACAATATAATAACCCAGTTCTTCAAGTAGGACAAAATAAATACACAATCCTACTTTACCTCAAAAAAGCCTGAAACCATGTCTTAGGACTTCCTTAAAAACACACTGTTGTTCTGATGAACATGGCTCTCTTCAACAATGAGATGATTCAAATCAGATCCAACTGTTCAGTAATGAACAGAATCAGCTACAATCAAAGAGAGGACTATGGGAACTGAGTGTGGACCACAACATAGCATTTTTGCTCTTTCTGTTATTGATTGCTTGCATTTTTGCCTTCCCTCTCAGGTTTTTTTTACTTTCTTTCTAAATCCAATTTTTCTTATGCAGCAAAATAACTGAACAAATATGTATACATATATTGTATTTAACATATACTTTAACATATTTAACATGTATTAGACTACCTGCCATCTTGGAGAAAAGAAGGGGAAAAGTTGGAACAGAAAGTTTTTCAAGGGTCAATGTTGAAAAATTACCCATGCATATGTTTTGTAAATAAAAAGCTATAATAATAAAAAAGAAAAAAAAAAAACTAAATATCACAATAAACTCAAAAACAAAACAAAAACAAAACACTGTTGGGGCAGCTAGGTGGTGCAGTGGATAGAGCACTAGCCCTGAAGTCAGGAGGATCTGAATTCAAATTTGACCTCATTAACACTTTCTATCTGTATGACCCTGAGCAACATATTTAACCCCAACTGCCTCAGCAAAAAAACAAACAAGCAAAAAACATTGTTATTATACTCAGCTCAGGTCTTTGATAATCTCACTTTTTTCTCCCCTCATTTAAAATATGTTTATGAATAAGATGAAAATTATTCATTCCTCTGAAGTTGATTTAGTTATTTTCTTTCTTTCAAAGCTCAACAAAGAAATAAAACAAATGGCCTTTCTACACATTATGAAATATGAGCAAAGTGATTGTCTGGAGTGAAGATAAAAGAACTCAAACTCCTGGTTCTGTGTTCCAATGACTACTGCACTAATTAATTTTTTTCTAATCTATGCTAATTAATTTTTTAAAAAAATATATGTAGTGAATGTTTTTAACTAGAGCAAGAATCTATATTTTCTGACAGAATTCAGTCTCTCACTCTCAGTCAGCAAATACCATACTACTTTTTGTCTTATGCCAGCTTGTCAATCCTGTTCTGAACAAAGCTGCTTCATCTAAATATTAGTTTCTTTGTTTTTTAAATTGAAAAAAGCCCAAGATTCATTTTTTCTGGTTTCCTGGATCATGACAGCAGAAATTACATCCCTTTTTTCTGGCCTATCAAGTTTCACCAGACACTGATGTAATGTGATTGAGAAAACATTTATCTTAATTACTACTTTGGCCTTCCATCCCTTTTACACAACTTAATGGCCCATATACATATATTTGTATATACATACATATAATAAGTATATAGCTATACATAATGTCTACACATGATACACACACCCCTACATACACATGCATATAAAATTGCTATAATGCACATGTCAAAAATGTAAATTTGTTCCAAAAAAGTTACAATCAAGCTTCTGCATGATTTTTAACTTGAGAGAGATCAAGAATTCAGGAAGTTACATCACTTTACAATAACTCAAATATCCACTTCCACAAGCACATTTCAGGTTCTCATCAAGGTGAAGTATCATATTTTTTGCTTATCTTTCTGAGCAGGAGGAAGCTGTGGGCAGAGAAGGGCTGGTCTATACTACTCCCTTCCCATATGTCATGGTCTATGAAGCCTAGGGAAGAAAACTTTAGCTGATCTTTAATATAGTATTTATAATATAGTATATAAATATAAATTTAACCATTTAACATGTTTAGTTCCTATCTTTTTTTAAAAAATACATCAATAAGTTTTTGAAAGCTGTCTCTAACTTCATTTTTCTCAAACTCTGTGGTTTTACATAGAGAAGTATTTTGAGGGAAGCATATTCACATTATAACATAATTGCTTGCATGTATGTGTGTATTTATATGCAATATATATACCCTAGTAACTAATATAGTATCTAGTATATAATACACATTTAATAAATACCCAGGAATTAATTACATAGACAAAATACAAAGTAGTAATAAAACCTGGGAAAATTAAGAAATCACCTAAAATTAGATAATAGTTCAATCACAAGGAAAACTCAAAGAAGTAAAAAACACAACAAAACAAAACAAAAACACTCAATTTCACCTAAAAAGAAAATCTCTTATCTTAAAAAAAAAAAAAAATCAAAAGTCCAAAAATTTCCATTTTGTTGAGAGGGTTAAAAGTTGCCCCAACAAATTAAGGACACACAGATAAAAAAATTTAGAGTTACCATGGGAGGGAAAAAAAACAAAACCTTCTGACTACATGAAAATAATAGTCATAAAAACTTGATATAAGCTCCTTGGGGAAAGGGACATTTCCCTTCCATTTTTGTCTTATTATTCTCAGCCACGACTAGCACAGTGCTAGGCATATATCAGGTATTTAATAAATGCTTATTTATTCATTTATATGAGTACTTGATAAACCATATTTACATTAGTAGTATGACACATTTTCTAACATCCTTCCTAAAAGGAAATAACCAAACCCTCAATGAAACAATATCTTGTAATAAAAAGGTAACAACATACACTTAAAACTCTATAAATTATTCTGTATTATCACGATTCCATTGGGTTTGGGTTTTGTTTTTTTTAATATGGGAATTTAAAAAATATAACAATTATCCAATGTTTACTCTTTTTCTCAATGTTTGCTTATTTGGCTTACAAGTGTATCAGCAATGTAATCAGTGATTAGGATTGAAGAAATTAAAGAAAACAAATTCTAATTGCAAGAAGAGAAAGCTATTAAGAAATGACCAAGAATCCTAATGGTGCCACTTAAGCATCCCAAAAGTAATGAGAAAGAGACAGAAAGAGAGAGACAGAGACACACTAGACCCTAAACAAATGAAGCAAGGGAAGTGGAAAGGAAATGTTTTTTTTTTTAAATCCTTGGTCTATAGGTACATAATAAAAGCTGAGTTCACTTAATATAAAAGAACTCAACACTAAAATTACATTGCTATTTGATTCGATCATCTGATAATGGGAAGGCAGGATTTAGAAAAATATTGATAATTAAAAATTTTCAAATATTCATTTATTTTATTTCAATATTTTCACAGAGAATAATGAACTTTTATTCATTTACATAACCCAATTAATTTGTTTGGCTTATGATACCTGTGGATTTATTTGATGCTCGCCTTCGAATTTCAGTCACCATTAGACGTGAAACTTGTGTTGTAAACTGTAGAAGATCAGAAAATTTTTCTGTCATTGTATTTGGTGGAGCATTTCCAAAAACCTGCAAATGACAAAATATGATTTTAAAGGAAACAGTTCTCTCTAATAAATTTCCCCCCATGGTTTTTATAAAATACAACATTAAAACCAGAAAGTATATCTATATAATTAGATCAAAATGGAGTTATGAAAATTAATTTTTTCATCTATTAAAAGAATTTCAATTTGTTCCATTAAGCTATAGAAAATAGGTATAATGTTTCATGAAAAAAGCATGAAGATTTCAAAAAAATTATTAGAGTTCTCTGAAGATAAAACATTATATCATCTGGGAACGAATAGATTTATCTCCTTGGTGAGTCCAGAAGTAGATACAGAGATTAAAGAGATTGTCAACGGAAGGTATTCAGTGTTCACCTTATATGAAATTTCAGGTTCTAAGTAACTCAGAGAATGAGCAAATCAAAAAAGTTGACAAGTCAAGTACCATGAAGTAAACCTAATGTTATAAAGTAGATTACAAAATTAAATTTGGAAAGCAATGCATTCCTGATAAAGCAGAAATTACTTTCTATTTAAAAGAGCTTCCAGTAAAATAAAACCTAGAATACATTAGTAAAGAAAAATTAACAAGTGAAAACAATATTTTTTTCAATATTATATAAAACACTGTGCTGTAAATTCTCTAAGTCCAAACAAATACCTGAAGATAATCAATTTGTTTTTACCATCTATATTGATTGACTCATTAAATGATTCATTTCTCTTTCTCAGCATTTTGCCTCCACTTGTATTTGGCTCTCTTAAAGCATTTGTCAAGTAATACTTTATATTACAGTTATCTCACCCAATTCTCATGAAGAATCCTGGTTATCAGAAGTCATGTTAGAAACCCTATTCTAAAACTAGCTGGAGAGGCATCAGTGGGATAATGATTGTGTGAACTGAACTTCAATTTCTTCTTTAGTAAAATGGGGATAATAATATTTGTAATACTTCTATCACTGAAGTATGGTAAAGATCAAATGAGACAATATTTGCAAATAAAGAGCTTTAAAATTCTAAAAATAAAAAAAAAATCCTAAAAATGTTAATTGATATTTTTGAACAGTGCTGGATTTGAAAGTAAAGGAATTGGAAAATTTGATTTTGAAATCCAACATTATCCGTATTACTTTGAACAAGTCTCTCTAGGTCTTCCTTTCTATAATTCTAAAATTAGATGATTTCTAAGATGCCTCTGATTATCAAATCTTTCAAAGTACTACATATAATGCCCTGCACTTTCTGCAAATAAAATGATGTGCATAAGATTTTTTTATGCTTGGGTAACTTTTCGACATTGACCCTTGAAAAACCTTCTGCTCCAAATTTTCCTCTCCTTCCCCCCAACCCTCCCCTAGATGTTAAAATATATGTTAAATCAAATATATATGTGTGTGTGTACATATATATATATACATATATATATATATATCCATAATTATCTTGCTGTGCATAAAATCTTAAAGGGAGTAAACCTAAAAGCAGACCCAAATCGAGACTTTTAGCATATCCAGATAGAAAACTGTAAATAGTTTCTAATCATAAAGTTACAACAGCTTCCTATTTAATGTCCATGAATTGAGTCATCCTCTTCTTTACCACACTCTTCATCTAATTTCTAAAATGATCACACTGGATTATCTGTCCAGATCTATGGACCATGACACCATTAATGACCATTTGTTAACTATAGAAGATTATCATTTCATCTAACATTTAATAATTTCTACAATCTCTTTCCCATCCAAATTCACATTACTACTTTTATATTGGAATTCATGAATTGGCTTTTCTTCAAAATTGTTCTGCCTGCTCTTAAAAATTTGTGCAAGCAAATAATAGTTTTGCATCAGATAACTTAAATAGTTGCATCAAATAATTAAGTTCCCATTGTGATTTTAACAGAACTTAAACCAGAATAAAAAGTTATTTGTGAATTTAAGGTGTATTTATGCTTACAGAATATGTTTGTGTTCATTTGCCAGTATAGGAGAGTATATTTTATACTGAGGTGGGTAATTAATAATAATTGAGGAAACAATCTGAGCATGTAATTTGTTGGGTAGGCAGTCAAAACGAATGGGTCAGTGGACTCTCTAGTCACTCTGTGTTCAAGGTCTTTAGACTAAAGCAGATTCTTATGCACAAAAAAATTAATCAAATAAGCTTAATTAATTATGCTAAAAACAATTAACCAGGATAAAAGTCTGGATACAAAATTAGGTAATTAAATTTCTATTTGGAAGAAAGATTAGGGGCTTTCTAAATTGGGAGAGAGGGTGGAGAAAGTAAGTTTTAGTCAAGTATCAGGGTCTTCTAAAAATGAAAGATTTTGATTAATTGCATCCACCTGCCTATATAAAACAATAGATGGCTTATAAATTTTGTTTCCCAAAGATGAATAATAGAAAAACAACAAAATGGAGTGTTCATGAAAAAATCTGATTGGGCCTCCTGATTCTCATCTTAAACTGACTGCAATTTTTACATAGTCTTCATTTTATCTTATTAACATCATTAGTAGATTTACTATTATTGTCCTTTACAAAATGCAAGGTAGTATTTGATAAATCAATGAGTGTGCTGTCTTCATTCTTAAAAAGAACAAATTCAAAATTTGTGTTTCAAAAGTGGGTGTATATTATCTCTTGGTCCAATTTTTGAATCTCTGCACCTAAGAGAAATGGCTTATTATAAAAATAAGAAATTACGATTCAAAATGTGTTGTCTTATTGTGTCATTTATAGACATTTCAATAACAAATATAATGATTACAAGTCCAAAAAAAAAATGTGCAAGTAATCATTCAGATATGAAAGGTATTCCTTCTCTGTCAAAATCTTTCTCTTCTCCTTCAAGCATCTATTCAGGCCTCCATGAAGCCTTCCCTGATTCATCCAGCTGATTCATTCCTCTTCTTAAGTTATTTTTAGAGCACTGTCTCCATCTCTCCTTTGCCACTATCACATTCTGTCTTGTGTTACATTTGTCTGTATTTAGGTCTGTGTTATAGTTATTTGAATTTAGGTCATATTTCACCCCCTCCCCAGAGAAGAACATGAGCTCACTAAGGTTAGGTACTGAGTTTTATTACTGCTGCATTATCAGTACAATGCTTTAGATAGAATAAATTCTGGGATTATGGGGACAGACCCTTCTAAATCCAGCTGTCTTTCTAGTTATTGGTAAGGTTTAGACAGAACACAATTTAGGACATGAGATAACAAATTAACAAACATTTATTAAAGAGTTTCAGGCACTCAGCTAAAGCACTGAAAATACAAAGAAAAGCAAATGCAGCCCTAGGCCTTCAGAGGCTAACCTAATGGGGAAGATATCATGCAAGCAAATATATACAAAAAAGATATATACAGGGTAAACTGGAGAAAATCAGATGAGAGAAGACTCTGGCATTAAGGGGGATTGAGATAACCCACTTCTAGAACAAGGAACTGAGAAAGGCAAGAAATGAAGGTGGGGAGAGAGAATTCAAAATCTAGAAAAGAGTGAAAATATTCAGAATAGGGAGATAGTATATTTTATTTGAAGGAAAGAAAAGAAAAAGAGAAAAAAAGGGTGTCATTGGATCACAGAAATATGGGATGATAGAGAGGAGTGCAGATTAGAAAGTAAGAAGCAGGAAAGGTAGGTATGAGTAAGGGCTCTGAAAGCCAAAGAGAATTTCCTATTTAATCCAGGAGATGAGGAAGTTGGTGAAGTTGACTAGCTCTCCTGTGCTGGCTTAAGGATAATTCCAATATGGTGAGACCAATCAGCAGGCATCTGCAATGAAGAGATGAGGGCTCTGCACCAGTGTGGAAGCAATGTCAGAGGAAAGAAGGGAGAGTATATTAAAGATGCTACAGAAGTAGACTTGCTAGAACTTACCAAAAGACACCTAAGTGACTGGGATGAAGATGGTACCCTCTACAGTAACAGGAAAGTTAAGAAATGGAGAATACTTCTGGGAAAAGTCAAGAAAAGAGAGAACAAGATTATCTATAGAGCCTGATATGTGCTAGGCTCTGTGCTGAGCACTTTACAAATATGGTCTCATCTGATCCTCACAATAACACTAGAAGGCTTGTGCTATTTCCCCCATTTTATAGTTGAGGAAATTGATGCAGTTTTTAAGTTTTAAGATGTCTGTGAGATATAGTTAGAAATGTCCAAGAAGTATTTAGAGATGCAAGTGTGAAGGTCATCTAAAAATGAGAAGCATGGAAATAACAAAAATCATAGGAGGTGAGATCACCCAGTAAAATATTATAAAGTTTGAAGGGAACACATCTCAGAGCCTTGATAGGTCCCCATCAGGTAAGGGCATGGCCTGGAAGAAGGCTAAATAGAACGGACTGAAAAAGGAACAGTCAGAAGTTAAGAGAATCGGGATAGTGTCACAAAAACTTTCAAGAAGAAAAGGATGAGCAACAATATCAAAGGCAGAAGACACATCAGAAAAGATGAGGAGTGAGAAAAAACTACCAGATTTGTCAACCAAAAAGATCACTGGTAACTTTGGAGAAAGTAAATGCACTTGGATGAATTTAGACGTTGGACTGTAGAATGAAGAAGAAGGTGAAAGGAAATGGAAGCATTAATTGTAGACAGTGTTCTCAAAGAGGTTAGCCAAGAAAGGGAAGAGAAATCTAGAATGATAGCTAGCTGGGAAGGACAAACAAGGTGGGGGATTCTGAGGATGGGGGAAACATGAACTTGAATTTAGTGATAGAGGGGGGTAACTGAGAGATCAATCTGCTGGAGAAGTCAGGATTACAACAGGATTTAATGTACATTAAGGGGTTTACCTTGGCAAGCAGGGCCAGCTCTTCATAGATGATAAGATTTAAAAAAACTGGTCAAAGGCATCTAAGTGATATGAGATGAGGGAGAAAAAAAAGAAAATGGGGTTCTCTGAAAATGACCTCAATTTTCTCAGCTGGAAGGGAAGGTAAATCCCTAAAGTTTAAGAAGGGATGAAAAGGTTTAAAAAAGTTGTTCTGACGAATAGGACAGTAAAACAATTATGGAGGTATGGAAGTATTATCCTGGTACAGTAAGAGAGCCAAGTTGAGGTTTTATAAGAAAGTTGCAGTGGAAAAAGCAGGCTAGTGATTTTCCTTCAACTTTGCTCAGTACTATATGAATAGAAGCAAAGGCACTAGGTGATGAGAGCAAACCAAAACTGAAGCCTGGCAGGATAAAATTATTTTTAGGGTAAACAGCCATGAGACTACAAAGGACAGTAGAGGGTTGAGCTGGTTCACCAAAGAGTCAAGATTGGAATGGGAAGAGAATGTAGCCATGTCAGGGTGATAGTCTGGGAAAGAACTGCGGAGTAGAGAGACCAGCAATCATAGGGGAAGAGGAAAACAGGGATAATGGCTACAAGGAAGAAAGAGGGGTTAGATAAATTTATAAACTAGATAAATTTCAGAGTTCATGAACACAGAAATGGAAAATATGTGGCAGATGGCAAGATCAAGCGTATGACCTTCTATGTGTGTAGCCAAGCTGGGGTGGAGGAATGGGTCATGGGAAATGAACAAACTGATGAAATGGGAGGTAAGAAGTTTGAGAGAGTATCCAAACTTTATGGAGAATCCACCAGAACGAGGGTAAGAGTTGGGGAGAAAAGGACTGTAAGTGGCAGGGAACCCAACTCATTAAGAGTGACAGAAGAATATCCTAGAGATTGGCAGCTAACAGCCAAGGGAATCTTCATCACATGATAATAATGGATTTAGTGAAACTCAAAGGAATAGAGGTTAGAGAGAGTAGCAGAAGGAAAGTCTAAAAGTAGCTAGAGGGAGCAATAAGTATTCCAACTCTTTGGTATCCAGGGATCAACGTCCCAGTGAGAGCCAAAAGAGGAAAAAAGTGGGAAAGGAAAAGATTTACAGTGAAAGTAAATCTGTTGCCCATGAAACAGACACAGAGAGCACAAGAGAAAAGGTAGATAGAGGAGGTTGTGCTGAGAGGTACTAAAATGAGGCAATGGGGAGTTGGAGGGAGAGGAGGAAGATGGTCAAGGAATGGGGTCTGAATGATAACCAAGAGTTTAGACTCACAGGGACGGGAAGATGAGTGGGAGTTAGGTAGCGTTACTAGAAAGGAGTGAGAGAATCCACTTGACAGCAGGAATAGGAGACGGAATCAGCTGGTAAAGAGTGATAGAACAGCATTTCTCTCCTTCCTAACTAGGTAAGAAACCCATGAAAAAAGTACAATAGAATGAAATTTTTCCTTCACAAGCAGGCCATGATTGGAGGGAACTTGATGGAATTATTGCTTTCCCACATATATATCCATACTCCCTGAAACACTCATAATTCACAGTTCTTCCACTTCTTATTCCCATGACCTATTCCTTCACCTACTTCAGCCACACAAAAAGATATTTATATCCTTGATTTTGGCATCACATGACATATGTTCCAATTCCTCTATCTGATCACAATCTATTGTCATTTCACATCTCTCTCTACTTCAAATTCTGTTCTGCATTTTGAAGGTGACCTCTAATTACTTAACTCCTCAGTTCTCTTCCAGGCCATTACTCCTAAAAAAGGTACACTCTCCTCTTCCTACTTTGAAGCATTGGTGAACAAGTTCTACTATACATTGTCTTGTCTCCTAAATCCCTTGCTCCTAGGGAGTGTCATGGAGCTTGTTCCACCAAGCCTCCATCTTGGATCACTGTCACCATTCTCTGCTTTCACTCCTACACGTGCTGATGAAAAAAGGTGGAGAGAAATCACACAACTGTGCTGATTGAGTCCACTACAAATTTATGTTACACAATCTTGATTGACCTCTCACTGGTTCAAATTAGTCTTGTTTTATATATCCTTGGTATTAACCCACTCTCCCACTCACCACAGAAGCTCTCCTAAACTTTTTCATACTTCTTCAACCCTCTCTTCCCCATGGCTTCCTCCTACCTGTCTTCAGGTAAGAACCTTGCTTTGAAATAAAAAATAAAAAAAAATTGAGGCCATTTACAAAGAGCCCCTTTTTCTCCTATACTCATCTTACACATTGTACCTTTTTTCACCACTATCTCACATGAAGAGGTAGCCTATTCCTTGCCAAAAATTATCCCTTTTCCCTACAAACATAAGTGATTCCCTTCCAGACTGCCTAGAGATGTCTACTATTGCTACTCTGCTACCTCTAAACAAGTTCTAGTCTCTCCTTCCTCAAGAAATCCTCACTGAATCTATATATTCCTACTACTTACTATCCCATAACTCTTTGTTATGGGCCAGAACTCTGAACTTGAAACAAGGATGTTTATAAGTTATTAAATGGAATTGAGGAGACAAGTTATCTAGTTTAGCATTGTTCAGTATGATTGATTTAATCCTACAACGAATATTGGTTTCCTAGTGATATAATGATTGGTTTATGTGTAGAGCATATAAGCTGGGACTCAGAGAGAGCTAGAGAGACTGAGGCAGAGAAGACAAAGGACTGGAGATAGGAGCTTAAGCTCTCAGAACTAAGGGGAAAAATTCAATTCGATTTTCGCTCTTCCTGGTGGCTGGCCTGGACTCCTGCACTTCCCCCACTAAAGAACAAGGCCAGACTGAAAGGCTCTCCAGAAAGCTGCCCAGCCCCATTTCCTCCTCCTTTTTGACCTCTTTAACACCATCATTTTCTCTTCCTAAGACTCTCCTCTGGTCCTCCTTCCATTGATCTGTTCTTTCTCAATCTACTTGGATGGAACTTCATTCAGGGCAGGCCCATTCCTCAGGACTGCTCTAGATCTTCTTATCACCTTCTCTACACGGTCTCATCTGGAGATTCCAGGATTCAATCCTCTCTATACTCACAGGGCATCTAAGTGGCAAACTGGATAGGGCATCATGCCTGGAGTGAGGAAGACTCATTTTACTGAGTTCAAATTTGGCTTTGGACCCTTACTAGCTGTGTGACCCTGGGAAAGTTACTTAACCCTGTCTGCCTCAGTTTCTTCAACTGCAAAATGAACTGGAAAAGAAAAAGGAAAAGCACTCCAGTATCTTCCCCCAGAAAATCCAAATGGGGTCACACAGTCAGACATGCCTGAAAAATGACTCAACAACATACTCGTGGTTCTCAGATCTACACCGCCAGCCATCACCTCCCTGCTAATCTTTAATAAAGAATTTCCAACTGCTTCCTAGACAACTTAAACTGGAAGTCCCAGAGACTTCCTAAATTCAACTTCTGCAAAACCTATTCCCAACAATTATTGAGGGTATCACCATCTTCCCAGTCAAGTAGTTTTAGAAATTAGGTGTCATCCTAAACTATTTACTCTCTTGCTCCCCACTCCCTTTATCAAATCTGTTGCCAAGGCCTTTCAACTTTACATTTGTGACATCTCTAATGTTTTTAATACTGCCACTGATTATTATCCTCTTCTCAAAGACCAAAATGACATCACTATGTTAGAGTCAAGTTAGTGGGTCCGACGGTGGTGGATCAGACCAATATGAGCTCAGAATGCTCTGTCGGAGTTTGGATACAACATGAATATCTGGGGTGGATTCTCTAACTTTGCATGTTTCTTCTGAACTAATCGAACTAATCGCTATAGAGCACAGCAGCTTCTCCAATGCTGGGTAGTCCTGTACCAGTGTCTCCCTTGTCATACGATCAATTCTAAAATTCTTAAGAGAGACCTTGAGAGTGTCCCGGTATCGCATTTTCTGACCACCTTGAGGGCTCCTGCTCTGTGTGAATTCTTCATAAAATAGTCTTTTTGGCAAGAATACATCTGGCATTCAAACAATGTGGCCATCCCAACAGTTACACTCTCTGCAGTGGAGTTAGAATGCTTCGCAGTTTAGCTCAAGAAAGGACCTCAATGTCTGGCATCTTATCCTGCCAGGTGATCTTTAGAATCTTCTTAAGACAATTAAATTAGAAGAGATCCAGTTTCCCGGCATGGCACTGGCATATTGTCAAGGCACACAACAATGAAGTCAGTACGGTGACTGTAGGCCTTCAGTGTGGTGGTCAATCTAACCTCTTCTCTCCTCCACTTTCCTTTGAAGCTTGCTAAACACTGACCTAACTCTGTCGATACCTGCGTCAACCTCATTATCAATGTGGAAATCCCTGGAAAGAATATAGCCAAGGGAAGTGAACTTATTTACATCATTCAAAACTTCTCCATGTGCTGTAACAGATGATTACACATGTGGATGGCATGGTACTGGCTGATGAGGGTTTGTGTTTTCTTGTTAATTGTTAGGCCAGAAGAGGGGAGGATTCTGGGAAGATGGCAGAGCAGATTGGTAAATTTCAAGCTCTCTAGATTTCCCCCACAAACAGAACAAATTTGTGCCTCAGGGTGAACACAGATTGCTGAAAAATAAAGGAGGCTAGGGATAGAATAGGGGTCCTCCTGAAACAACCTGAGAAGATCTGAAGAAAGAATAGAAAAATCCAAAGAAAGACCAGGATGGGATTAATCCATGTGAAGTATAAACACTTCCAGGTTATTTCCACAGAAATATTAAGTGAGGACCCCTAGGGTGAGCTGGGTGTGGGTGGAGCCTCAACAGGAACCAGTGTGAAGGGGGAAGTCTGGGTCCAGAAAGACTGAGGGAGCCTCAGCTGATTGGGAATGCCAGGCCCAGCTGTGCTGCTGAGACTCTGCCCCAGGCAAGAAGGAACCAGCACCCAGTGAGAGCAGAAGCAGGGGGGCAGGGGCACAGCTGGCTGCAGGCTCTTGCAGGAGAGTGGAGCTCTTGGTTTGGGGTTCCTGGTCAAAGGGAAGAACAGAAGTGAAGGCAGAGACACCATGTCCCCCACCCCAGGATTAAAAATGCTTACACTAATACCTTTTATTAAAAAAAAAAAAAAAAAAAAAAAAAAAAAAAAACTGGAAAAGAAGAACCTCATCAAAGAAACATATTATGGGAATAGGGAAGACTGGGATTCATCTTCAGAGTAGAACACTGAAATTAAAAAATGCTTCTACCCCAAAAAGTAATATGAAATGGCTCCCTGCCCAGAGAGAATTTATAGAAGAATTCAAAAAAGAACTTAAAAATCAAATGAGGGACAATGAGAAAAAATTAAAAATAAAATAAAAAAACAAGGAAAACAAGATTATGGGGGGAAAAAAAAGTTAACCAACTAGAAAAGAAGATACAAAGTCTCAAAGATGAAAATAATTCTTTGAAAATTAGAATTGTACAAAGGGAAGCCAGTAAAGCTACGAGACACCAAAAAGTAACAAAATAGATTATAAAGAATGAAAAAATTGAACAGAATATGAAAAAATCTTATAAGAAAAACAACAAATTTGGAGAACAGATCAAGAAGAAAAAAACATAAGAATAACTGAACTGCCTGAAAATTTTAAGCAAAAAAAGGACCTTGACACAAAAATGCAAGAAAGAATCCAAGAAAATTGTCCTGGAGTGACAGAACATGAGGAGATAGTAGAAATAGAAAAAATACACCGATTACCACTTCAAGGAAAAACATGTAAGAATATTATTGATAAATTTCAAAAATCCTTAGATCAAAGAGAAATTTTTGCAAGAAACAAGGGAAAAAAAATTTAAAACCCCAGAGCTATAATTAGAATTGTACAGGACTTATCAGTAGCTATAATAAAAATCTGAAGGTCCTGGAATCCCATCTATTGAAAATCAAAAGAACTAGGTCTGCGGCCAAATATACCACATCCAGCAATATTATCTATAATACTGAATGAGAGAAAAAAAAAAAAGGACATTCAACAAACTTACAGATTTTCAGGATTTCTATCAACAAAACCTAAACTTAATAGAAAATTTAACATGTAAGAGCCAATACCAAAGATCAATTTCAAGGAATACAACATAGACAATTTTTTTTTTTTAAACATGGGATATGTATATGATGTTTAAGATTGACATCAACAATAGGGTAGCTCAAAAGAAAGACTGGGACAGAGTTAAGGTAAAAATAGTAATTATGTTATACAATAAGGTGCAAAGGAAGAATAGACAGAGGCATTAGAGGGGGAGGAGGGCTAGTAATTCTGAAAACTTACTCAAATAAGAATGGGTTAAATAGGCAACAGTACATATATACAAAGATATAGCACCTTCCAAAGTCTATAAAGAAATAAAGGGGAAAGGATGAATAGATGGGGAAGCAAAGGGTAAGAGAAGGTGACCAGGAGGGATCCATGGATGGGGGGAGGTTAAGTAATAGTAAAGCAAGTTAGGAGTAGAATTAAAGCAGAGTCAGCAGACATAGGAAAAACATGTGTGCGTAGGGGAGGGGAATTGTGTATGTGTTTGTATATGTATATATCTATATATGTGTACATAAACATATCCTTTCTTAACTATAGCCTGCTTGGAGATGATGGAGGAGACAAAAGGGGGAAAAATAATAAAATAAAACAGGTGCGCAGCAGAGAAGAAAAGCACAATTTATAATGAAGATAAAGACGGACACTCATGAATATAATTTCTTCTACATACACACACATACACACACACACACACTTTTAAAAAACAAACAAACAAACAAAACTTGTTAAGCCACAATTGGCAGCACAGAACTGATCCATGCTTTATTGGGTCTCAGCTTCAGAGGCTATTTTGAGTTCACAATCATCTGCAAAGAATCATGCACCAATATTTACTCCATTTTAGTTCTGAGTTGTAGCCTTTTGAAGTTGACAAATCTACCAGAACTGCAGTAGCTGACCTTGATGTTGTATTCATCCTCAAGGAAAGGCATTTAATAACATGATTGAAAACATCATGTTAAAAAGCATGGGAACAAGCCCACAGTTTTGTTTCACTCCACTGGTGACAGGGAAAGCATGAAAGTACAATCCATAATCCAGTACATGGGTAAGCACACCATCATGAAATTGCTATACAATATTGATGAACTTTTGTGGGCAACCAAATTTTGACATAATTTCCCATAAGTCCTTACAACTGACAGCAGCAAAGGCCTTGGATCTATATATGTTGTGCACAGATCTCTGTTCTGCCTCTGGAATTTCTCCTGGAGTTGTTGGGCAGCAAATACCATATTCACTGTTGCTCAGACTCTCCTGAATCCATACTGACTCAGGTAGATGACCCATTAAGGAGTACTCTGGCAACAATCTTGACAGCAATGACTGAGAGACCGCCTTGTGATTGTCAGAGGACACTCTATTCCCTTTACCTTTATAGAGGCATCCTTCATCTTCTGGGGAATAACCTTCTCTTGCCACACAGCCTGGAAAAATTTATTCAGCATTTATATGAGCATTGGACACACACACACACTTACACACCTTACAAATCTCAGCTGGAATAGAATCAGTTTTACCCCATGAAAAGAGTCTAATGGCATTCAAAAAGCCTTCAATTGGAACTTCAGCTAGAATGGGACTGACTTCAACCAGAGGTAAATGATATGTGTCTTTAGCGTTTATGATAGTCTATTGAAAACACTATAGAAGTGTTCAGCCCATCTTTCTAAAATCATATCCTTATCACTAATCAATGTGGCTCCAAAAGCACTGAGTAGCAGAAAAAGTATCATAGTCTTTGGCCCATAAATAACTTTCAAGGCATCATAAAAAATTTTGAATTGCTACTATCGGCATAAATTTCATCTGCCTTTTTACTGAGTGAAGAATCCTACATCTCTCTAAGCTTTATTTGTACTTCACTTTTGATGGAATTAAATGTTGCCTTCTTAAGAGATGGATGAACAATCTTACTGACATCCTGTGGAGTTCTCATTTTCCATTTAGTATTTTCTGAATTTCCCCATCATTTCCATCAAACCAGCCTTGATGTTTACAAGTGCTCTGACCCAGATGAACAAATACAGTGCTGTACACCAAATCTCTGAAAGCTGCATTCTTCTTCCTCTCCCCTGTTGCCAAATGTGTGTTGACTCAATTTTCCCTCCAAGTTGTTCCGGCTCAGAGAAGTACTCTAAATTGTTAGCATTAATTCTTCTGGTTTTTATTTGTTGTTTGTTTTTGCCTCGAAGTCACTACTTTTGTTAAATGTAAATATCTAATTTGGAGAGGCTAAGTCCATGATCAGTTCAGCATTTTATATCACAAATTGCCTTTGTTGTTCTTACATCCTGTGAATCTCTTCTCCTTACAATCACATAGTCTACTACACATGAATATTTACTGCAAGGATGCATCCATCAAATTTTACTGCATTTAGGTAAACTAAAGACCGTATTTGTGATGGAAAAGACCACGAGATTCACAAATATATATATATATATATATCGTTCCTCCCAAGGACTTCCTGCATGTCTGGTAGTCAGAGCTTCTTCTAGCATTACAGTCACCCACTATTATAAGCTTGTCTTTTTTTTTCAAGTGTTGGGCAAGTCATGAGCTGGAAAAGGAAATGGCAAACCACTCCAATCTTTGCCCAAAAAAATCCCTAATGAAGTAAGAAAAATTGGGACAGAAGAGAGTTGTATCAAAAAGTCTGGAAATTAGAGACTCAGAAAGGCTTATCTTCAGGGAATAAGATTGGGAATCAATTAGTTGATAGTGTTGGACCTGGAATCAGGAAGACCTGAATTCAAATTTTACTCAGATGTACTGACTGTGTGAGCCTGAGCAAGTCATTTAACCTATCTCAGTTTCCAATCTGTAAAATGGGAATAACAATATCACCTATCTCCCAGAATTGTTTCAAGGCTCAAATGAGGAATAATACTTGTAAAGTAGTTTGAAAACCTTAAAAGCCCTATAAATAGTAGATTGCTTTGTGGATTTTTGTTTTTTCTTTGTATGACAGTATGATTGTACTCTTGTTTTAATGGATTCAGTTGATCAATTTTATCCCAGCCTCTCATTTGGTTCCTTTTAGTTTTTAAATTAAAATTTTATTCTTATCCAATCTATTGCCCTTTTTGGTTTTAAGGAACTATATTTAATCTGGGCACATTTAAAATTATGAAAATTGGGTTTGCATTTTCTTTTATTTGCCTAGTTTTTTTTTTTAAATTAAGATTTTTGCTGCTGTTCACTTCCTTTTTTAAGTTAATACTTTTTCCCTATGATGATTTTTGTTTAATCTACTTTAATGTAACCTTATTCCCACATCATTTTTCTTCCCCTAACTTTTCCTTTCCTTTCTCTGATATCAATCTTTTCCCTAGTTTTGGAATTTTAATTAATTCATTGATTTTTCTTCAGTTTAATTATCTCATTATCTTTTATCCCTTTATTATCCCCTCATTTGAAATCCTCCTGTTCTCCTGTACTAACCTAATTTGTTTATATTTTTTCCCTTTTTTCCACATCTTTTTTTCTAAGAAACTGCAAATTTATAAATATCAAGCTTGGCTCAAAAATAGAAATATGAGAAGACACCTTCCCCCACCACTAACTCCAATAGAGAAGTGCAGAGCGGAGGAGGTTCAAGTGTGCAGAATGTTTCATCAGATTTGTTCAATCTGCTGAATAAACCATTCAATTTACAAGCCTTTTTCCTCTTCTTCCTCATTTCTTTCTTTGTAACAAGGGATGGTGTCCTGAAAGAGGTTTAAAAGGGAAATGCAGGCTATGCAGAAGCAAAAGATAATAATAAACATCACTAGTTTAAAAAGAGAACTACACCACATAAAAAAGGAATGCCTTGTTAAAGTAAGGGCATGGTAGCAGTTAAATAAGATGAATCTATCTTGTACCTAGTTAGCATTGTTGATTTCTTTCAGTTCCCTTCTAATGGATATATACTTATTAAAACAAAACATTGTCTTTTTTTTTTTTTTTTTTTTTTGCTGAGGCAACTGGGGTTAAGTGACTTGCCCAGGGTCACACAGCTAGGAAGTATTAAGTATCTGAGACCAGATTTGAATTCGGGTCCTCCTGACTTCAGGGCTGGTGCTCTAACCACTGCACTACCTAGCTGCCCCAAAACAAAACATTACCTTATAATAATCTAATTCATTCAGAACTTTTCCTTATCTTTTTCGTAATTTAGTTAATTTTACATCTCTATATAGCAAACCAGAAACAAGAAGTAAGTAAAATCCACCTCTTTGGAATCAAAATAGGAAACACAAAATTCTACCAGAGGCCAGGACCAGAAACCCCAAATTGGAAAGCAACTCATATTATTTATATGCACATTCCCTAACACATTTATATAAAAAGAAAGATCACATGTCTGAGGCCATTTAAAATTAGAAAAAATTGTCTGGAAGTCTCATAAGACTTCAAAATATTACTGTATTATAGCCAAGTATGATAATTATTACTCAAATTGATCCTGAATCATCAAGGAATAGTTACTTAAGCTTATTTGATTACGTATGCTTAAAAATGTGAACAAATACAAAATAAATTTTAGAAGGATTTCTATTCAAAATGGTTAAAATAAAGCTCTAGTTATTTAAGCATCTCACTGAACATTGAGAAAATTCAATTGTCCTGAACAACTTGTTCTTCCACACTGACAGATAACATAAGTTTTACTACAGTAATACTTTAAAGAAATTAATATCCCAGGGACAGAGCCAAGATGGAGAATAGAGGAAGCACTGAGCCAAGTTCTCCCCACATTCCTCCCCAAATAACCTTAAAATGATGCCTCAAATTGAATTCTGGAGTTACAAAGTCAAAAAAGGAAATCAGAGTGAACATTCTTCTAGTCCAAGACAACTTAAGAAGTTGAAAGAAGAGATCACACAGGGGTGGAAGCTGAGCTGGAGCTCCCATAGATGGCACACCAGTGGTAGGACAAGGAGGCAGTAACAGAAGCAACAGCAGCTTTAGGAGCTCAGCAACAGATCAGAAAGAAATTACAGGGGACTCCAGTTTCCAAGCAATGGACACAGGACCAGAATTTGTTTGGAAACTCCCCAAACTTTGTGACTTAAACACACTTTTAAGTCACAATTTAAGACAGAAAACAGCACTTTCAGTCACAAGGGAGCAGAGTCTTTGGGAAGTAATACTGCTTTCAGTCAAAAGGAATCAGCGATCTTGAAAAGCAACTATCAATTCTGGTCCCAAGAATCAGGTGCTCCAAAGTAAGGCCCAAAGTGTAGAACAGGAGCATAGTAACCACACTTCTTACCAAACTCAGTAGAAGATAGTGTCAAAACAAAAACTTTAACTCCAAGGAATATTATAGTCAAATTCTGGAGCTCCAAGTTCAAAGGGAAGATACTTCAATGGCAAGAAAGAAATCATTCAAAGTTCATAGAGCCAGTATCACACAAGATTTATTAGCTACCATATTAAAGAAGTATAGTGTTTGAAATGTATGTATGTATGTATTTTGCTGAGGTAACTGAGGTTAAGTGACTTGTCTAGGGTCACACAGCTAGGAAGTATTAACTGTCTGAAAGCAGATTTGAACTCAGGTCTTAACTTCAGGGCTGATGCTCTATCCACTGCACCACCTAGCTGCTGCTTGTTTGGAATATTTTATTCCAAAAGGCAAAGGAACTAGGATGACAACTCAGAATAAGTTACTCAACAAAACTGGGTATAATCTTTCAAAGGAAAAAATGGATTTTTAATAAAGTAGAAGACTTTCAAGCATTACTGATGAAAAGACCAGAACTGAATAGAAAATGTGACTTAAACACAAGACTCAAAAGAAGATGAAAAGGTAAATATGAAAGAGAAATCAAAGGACTCAATAGAGTTTAAATTGTTCACCTTGCTATATAAGGGAAGATGTACATTTGACTTCTAAGAACTCTATCATTACTGGCTCAAGTAGGAAATAACATACATACTCAGTAGGGGTATAGCCATCTCTCTTACCTTGCAGGAAATGGGATATGGGAAGTATGGGAAGGTGATAAAAGAGAGGGCAAATTGGAGGGAGAAAGTGGTCAGTAGCAAAACACTTTTGAAGAGAGAATAAATGAAGGAAATACAATTAGCAATAGTAATTGCAAAAGAAATTTCAAAGCAAGTTTCTCTGATGGAATATTATTGTTCTCTGGAAAATGATAAATAGGATGCTGGGCAAGGGGAGGGGAAAACCTGGGAAGTCCTCTATGAACAAAGTGAAATGTACTGTATACAAAGTAATAGCAACGTTCTGGTATGACTACCTGTAAATTACTGTATTTTTCTCAGTAGTACAATCATCTACAACTACTCTGAAGGACTTATGATAAAAAAATCCTATCCATATCCAGAAAAGGAACTGTTTGTATCTGAATACAGATCAAAGTATTCTCTCTCTCTCTCTCTCTCTCTCTCTCTCTCTCTCTCTCTCTCTCTCTCTCTCTCTCTCTCTCTCTCTCTCTCCCTCCCTCCCTCCCTCCCTCCCTCCCTCTTTTTAACTTTCTTGAGGATTTTATTTTCATTAGGATAAGAGATCTTTCAGAACTTGATTTGTTTTTACATAACTTCACATGTGATTTCTTAATTGTGGGTGGGAATAAAGGAGAGAACCTAAAATTCAAATGTAAAAAAATATATATATTTTGAATGTAACTGGGGGAAAACATTTAATTAGTTAACTGAGATTTTTTTTTTTTAAAGAGCTCTATCATTATTAGGGCAGTTATAAGGATTCTGCATAGACAGAGATGGGATCAGTTATGTTGGGATATTTACAAAACAAAACAAAAAAAAAAACAAAACAAAAAGGATGGTCCAGAAAGAGGGACATTCTAGGAAAAGGAAAGGAAGAATGGGGAAAAGTATCTCACATAAAAGAGGTGTACAAGCAAGACCTTTTATGGTGGAATGGAAAATGGATGTGGGGGAGAATAGGCAATTATTGAATCTCATTTTCATCTAAATTGATTCAAAGATGAAAATATCTGTATATACATTCAACTGGTAGAGAACTCTATCTTATACAACAGAGAAATAGGAGGGGAAGGGAATAAGAAAAAGGGGGTAAGGAAGACAGTGGTAAGAAACAAAACAGATTTCAGAGGAGGTTCAAGATAAAAAAGAGAGATGAAGAAAATGGCAGAGGAACATACACAATTAGTAATCATAACTGTGAGTGTAAATGGGATAAAATAAACCATAAAATGGAAGCTGGTGGCAAATTGCATTAGAAACCAGAATCCAACAATATAATTTTTTTTTAACAAGAAACCATTTTGAAACAGAGATCCAGTTATGTTAAAATAAGAGGTGAGAGTAGAATCTATTATGCTTCAGCTAAAGGAAAAATAAATAAAATTTGTAAAAGTAGAGGTAGCAATGATGATCTCACAAAAAGCAAAAGCAAAAATAGACCTACTATACCCCAGATAATGAAGAAATCTCAAAACTAAACATATATGCACTAAATGGCAAAGTATACAGATTCTTAAATGAAAATTAAATTAATTACAAGAACTAGATGGTAAAACTATCTATACTTTAATTTTCCCCTCTCAAAGTTAAGTAAATCTAACCATAAAATAAATAAGAAAGACATTAAGGAGATGAATAAAATCTTTAAAAGTTCTGGAGAAAAATGAATGGGAATAGCTTTTACTTAGCTATACATGATAACTTCACAAAAACTGACCATGTTAATATTAGGACATTAAAAATCTCACAAACACAGAAATATTAATTATTATTATTATTATTATTTTTTTTTTTGCTGAGGCTATTGGAGTTAAGTGACTTTGACTTGCCCACGGTCACACAGCTAGGAAGTGTTAAGTGTCTGAGATCAGATTTGAATTCAGGTCCTCCTGACTTCAGGACTGGTGCTCTATCTACTGTGCTACCTCGCTGTCCCCTAAATGTACTCTTTTAAAATAATTTTTAAAAATTACATTCAATAAAGGGCTATAGAAGCATACATTAAAAATCAATTAGAGGGCAGCTAGGTGGCACAGTGGATAGAATACCAGCCTTGAATTCAGGAGGACCCGAGTTCAAATCTGGTCTCAGACACTTAACACTTCCTAGCTGTGTGACCCTGGGCAAGTCACTTAACCCCAGCCTCAGGAAAAAAAAAAAAAAATCAATTAGAAACTAAAATCCTTAAAAAATGAGTGTCAAAGAACAAATAAAATAAAATATAATAATACATTAATATAAATAAAATAATAACTATATAATAAAGAACATAAAATAAAAAGAAACAGAATCTCAAAAATGAAAAAGGCAAATTCACTACCACTGAAGATACAACTAAAGCAATTTTAGGACCTATTTTATCCAATATTCCAATAAAACTAATAGCCTAATGGAAATGGATGAATGTTTACATCCCCAGATTAACAAAAGAGGAAAAAAGAATACTTAAATAACTGCATCTTAGAAAAAGAAATTGAACAAACCATAAATAAGTTCTTACAGAAAAAAATCTCTAGGACCAGAGAAATTTACAAGTGAATAAATTATTCACTTGTAAATGAATACCAAACTATTTAGACAATTAATCCCAATACTATTCAAACTATTTGAAAAAATTGAAAACTACAAAATAATTTCTGTAACATCCTGGGGTCTCTCAATTGTAATCCTTCTCTGGGAGGATTCTTTTTTCTGTGAATCTTTTCCTCTGTGAGCAGGTTTCCTGAGAGGCCTCTGGAACCTTCCCCTTCAAAAGTGTGGGATTGCTGAATTTGCGAATCCCTGGGACATCTTCTCTTTGACTCAATCCAGACTGCCATCCCAACTCAATGTCCCAGTCTAGACAACTCTTCAGACTCAATGTTGCCTTCTTTTATCCTCGAAAAGAATGGGCTTGTGAGAACTCCTACAGCCAATGAACTTGCTCCTTTTAAAGGTGTAAACTCCTTTTCAGAAGTCTAAAGGTGTAAACTCCTTTTAAAGGTTTGAACTAAAGATGTGAATTCTGAGCTAGAGAATTGTTTAGAAAACCTGAGTTAGCACCTTGTAATCCTAACAAATTTCCTTAAATAAATATTGGTACAAAAGTTTTAAATAAAATTCTAGCTTAGAAATTATAACACTATATCACAAAGATCATACACTATGATCAGGGAAGATTTATACCAGCAATGCAGGGCTGATTCAATATTAGGAAAACCAGGAGCTTAAATAACTATATCATTAATTCTACCAGACTCAGATTCAGTTTTCTCAACAGTTCTTATAAAATAGTCAAGAACCAACAAATGTTTATTAAGTACCTCCTATGTGTCAAGCACTGTGATAAGCACTGGAGATACAAAATAAGAAAAATTAAGACAATTTATGCTCTCAAGGTGTTTAGTATCTAGTAAGGGAAAGACAATATATAAATGAAGTTATAAAAAGGGAGTAAACTACCAAAGAGTGTTCATAAAGCCAAAAACCAAGGACAGAAGGCAATGGGAAAAGAAAAGTTGCCTGGAAAAAGGGAGGCTTTAGAAGGAATTTCTTGTTCCACTCTATAGCCTTCCAATCAGAGGGAGAAAGCAAATGAGAATACAGAAGTGTTGATAAGGTTTCTGGGAATTAACTTATCCTTGGAGGAAAAAAGATGTTCGTGACTATATCTAAAGGACTATAAAATTGTTCATACCTTTTGATCCAGAGAAAAGGACTCACAATTGCAAAAATGTTTGTAGCAGTCCTTTTTGTAGTGGCCAGGAACTGGAACTAAATGGATGTCCATCAATTAGAGAATGGATGAATAAGTTATCATTTATTCCTCTCCTACCCCCTTTACTTGAATTCCAAGAAAGAGGAGGGACCCACACCCATTCCACTTCTGGACAGCTTTGATTGCTCTGAAGCTCATCTTAATATCAAACCTAAATTTATCACTTTGAAATGTATACCTGCACCTCTTGGTTTTGCCTTCAAGAGTCAAAAAGAACAAGTTTGCTTCCTCCTCCAATGATAGCTCTTCATAAATTATTTGCATGTTATATCCTCTCCAATGAATATTTACTTCTCTAATTCTTCCCTTTTATTGAACATATTGTAATATTATAATTCTATTACAATTGTAAACTTAAAAACCAACCAATAAAAATATTTCAATATACAAAAAAGATTAAAAAATAAATTATGGTTTATGAATGTAATGGAATGTTATTATTCTATAAGAAATGATGAGCAGGCTAGTTTCAGAAAAGCCTGAAAACATGAACTGAAATTGAGTGAAGAGAGCAGAATCAAGAAATTATACAGCAAGATTATGCAATGATCAACTATATTCTTAACCAAACAAGGTTCGTTAGAAGGAAATACAAAAGATAAAATAAATGACTACACAAAACTAAGAAGCTTCTGTATGAATAAAATTATGCATTTAGGATTAAGCAGGGAAAAGGTAAAATTGGGGGGGGGAAAATCTTATCAAATTTCTCATATGTAAATATATATAAAAATTAACATATAACATTATATACACATATAACATAGACATTTTTAAGGCATACATAAACAATTAACAGGTAATATGTAAGACCAAAAGTCATTCCCTAAAGAAACAAACAGTTTTCAAAAGAAGAATGGCAAACTTTTAATAATTATAAAAAAGAATGGTCCAAATCATCAAAATAAGAGAAATGCAAATCAAAACAACCCTGAAGTTTGGCCTCTTATCCAGTAAAACAACAGAAACAAAAGATGGGGCATAGTTAACATTGGAAGGGTTGTAGAAAGTCAAGCATACCAGTGTTTCCATGGTGGAGCTGGTACAACCATTTTAGTAAGCAATTTGGATTAAAATGCTCATACTCTTTGACCCAAAGGTTCCATTATTAGGCTTATGCCCCAAGGAGGACATTGTTAAGAAGAAAGTTCCTTTTTTAAAAAATAGTAATAGCTTTTTATTTTTCAAAGATAGTTTTCAGTGTACAACCTTGTGTTCCAAACTTTCTCCTCCCTTCCCCTAGATAATGGGTAATCCAATATAGGTTAGATGTGCAATTCAAGAAGAAATGTTCCTTTTATAGAAAAAAGAAGACATATTGTCTCATTCCTTTGTGTCAGAGGAAGAGAGAGTTAGAAGGGAGAAGGGTCCAGAGATGAGGACTATTGCAAATACTGTCAAATTTTTTCAGGCCATTTTTGCCTGTTTCTTTTCCCTTTCTCCTTTGTTTATTTTTACAAATTATGTGTTATAAGGAATGGCTCTCTGGGAAGGGGAAGCATATAATGGAAAAATGTAATATAAAAAGAAAAAATTATTTTAAAAAAGATTATGCCAAGGTAAAGAAGATTCAAAGTTCTTAATAATATTAGTGGAACACGTCTAAATCAGAACTCATATTTCATCCCAAGTCATCTTCCCTTCTGAAATTCCCCGTTACTTTGAAGGGCACCAACATTCCTCGAGTCACCCACATACCAAGTACTATCCTTGGTGCTTCACTTTCCTTCTCTCTATGTATTTAGTCCACTGCAAAATCATTCTACCTCTACTACATCTCTTACATACAACTAATTCTCTCTACTTCCACAGCAGCAACTATAGTCTAAGCCCTCATCACTTCTTCAAGTCTCTCCATATTCCAATCTCTCCATCACTCTGCTGCCTAGGTGTGTAGGTCTGAGCACTATCCATCACTCTGCTCAGTGAACTCCAGTTCCTCTCTATTTGCTCCCTAAAAATAATGTTCTCCGGCATTTATAGTTCTTTTTACCCTGGCCCTTCCAATACTTCTAGTCTTCCAACTGTATTCTCATCCACACATGGAGTTCCTCCAATGCAACATTTCCTCCCATCTCTCTGCCTCTGTCAGGTTGCCTTTTCAGTCGTGTCTGACTCTCCACGACCCCTTTGGGGGTTTTCTTGGCAACAGTAGTTTGCCGTTTCCTTCTCCAGCTCATTTTACAAGTGAGTAATGGCATGGCCAGGATCACACTGGTAGTGTGTGAGTCCAGATCTGAACTCAGTCAGCTGAGTACTCCTGATTCCAGGCTCAGGACTCCATGTACCGTGGCACCCCCACTGCCCTATCTCTGTATGCCTGGAACGCTCTGGCCCTCCCCACTCTACTCCTAGTGTTCTTGGCTTTCGGTGTTTTATACTCACCCTATTAAACACAGGTAACATCATATAAAGTTTTTCTTCTTGTTCTTTCTGAGTCATATGCCGAGGAGGATGGCAGAGTTCAGTAAAGAGGCGCCGAAGGTGCATCAGTCCTAAAGCATTGTCCTGTGGGCTGCACTCTTCCTGGCGAGGCCGGCCCATAATCCTCTTCACCATATTCATCTTGGCCAGTTTATAAAAATCACCAGAATCCTGAAAGAACAAATTAAATAAAATTAAGTTAAAACAAATAGCTCCCTCAAAAAATAAATTAGTTCCAATACACTAGCCATAGTGAAAATATAAAAATGATTTTCTGCCAGATATATACAACTTGTCCCATCTAAATAGAGTTGATCAACAAGTGTTTATGAAGAACTGATAACATTCTAAGTTCTTTTCCTTCAATTAAAAGAGAAAGAAAAAGAGCAAAAACTACTTATGAGAAAATTATACAAAAGTAGTATTATGACAGATTATGAACTACAGCTAAGAAACTATACCATACTCAAGAGTCTATATTACTGGGTCTCTGTTGACTTTGCCAAAAATTTAAAATTAAAAAAAAAAAACTCTAAATTTAAAACTATTGCATTAAAAACCCATGTGAAGCACAGACCTATGGACAATATTTTTTACTGCTAACACATCTTTCAATTTCTAAGAATAAATGTCTAGAAGAAAAAAACCCTGACATTTCAATAAAGAAATTCCATTCAAATAAATCCATTCAAATAAAGAAAGCTTAAAATTGAGTCTATTAATAAGAACTTGTCTCAGAATTTAATTGCTTTTTTAAAAGCATGTTCAAATAGTAATATCCCATTAGGCAAACATTTTCTCAGAATCACAGAATTTTAGAGTTGGAATACATTCCAAAAGAAATTTCCACTATAGCACACCTGACAAGTAGCCATACAAGTAAAGATTATAACAAAGGGAACCTCTCACTCCCTTTCCCTCCTAGTAGTTCTGTTAGTATAAACATTTCTCTTATCAAGTTCAATCTCTAGCTCCTGGTTCTTTCCCCAAAAAACTCTCAGAATTTCTACTGTACTTCAGGTGAGTCTTTTAAATCTATCCAATCCTCATCAGTAAAATGAGGGGATTACATCAGGTAACCTTTCTGGTCTAAATTATATTACAGAGACAATCTTTCCTTGCCTCCTTAAGCTTCTTACACTAACACCTTCCCATTTCCTTTCCATAGAGGGTCTTTCTTATCTCCTCTTTTTAAAGAGGCAGATTGTGAAGTATTATTTTCTCTCTCCTTTCTCTATTTCAAAACTCTTAATGACACCCCCAGTATCTTCTCCTTTGCTCCTCGAAAGAAGAGGTAGTCCCTCTCTCCTCCCACTCCCCCCTAAGGCTCACTACCCTCTCTGACTGGACCCTTTGCGTACGTCTGACCCATATCCTTAAAAGTCTTCCTTTATGATTCAGACCAGTCCAATAGTCTTATGATAAAGACAGCAATCTACAACCACAGAAAAGACTGTGGGAACTGTGTGGTTCACAACACAACATTCTCACTTTTTATTGTTCTTTGCTTGCATTTTATTTTCTCTCATTTTTTTTCTGATTTGACTTGATTTTTCTTGTGCAGCAAGATAATTGTATAAATATGTGTGCATATATTGAATTTAACATATATTTCTATAATGTTTAACAAAATATACTGGACTACTTGCTATCTAGGGGAGGGAGTGAAGGGGATAAAAATTGGAACACAAGGTTTTGCAAGGGTTAATGAAGAATTATTCATGCATGTTTTGAAAAATAAAAAGCTTTAATAAAGAAAAAAAGTAAAAAAACTCTTCCTTTAATACAATCATGCCCTCAAGCCTATTAAAACCAAATTCCAACTCATCTTCTTGCCTGTCTTCTTCAACCTAACAGAGAAGGATCAGACATCACCACCAACTGTCATCTCCTGCAAAAGACAGGAGGCAGCATGTACAGTCCGTCTGAGTCGCCACCACCCTAATCTTGACTGTCATCTCTCTTTGGTCTATGATGGGGACAGTCCAGGAACCTGTACCAAGAGCCTTAGGCACAGCAGTTCTTTCAGCCCAGTGTCCTTGGCCATCTTGAGAAGCCATCCCCAAGATGATGCAACATCTTCCTTTCTGCACATACGACAGCCATTGCTACTAAAGACCCAGAAAATAAAATTCTTGCCACCCAAGGCCTTGGCCCTATCAAACAACCCAACATCAGATACTTATGATTTTATCAAAATAAAATAATTTTTTAAAAGAGGCATATGCTTCTGCTTAAAAGCTGTACCCAAACATCTAATTTGCAGCTGAAACATTTTCTATGTGTTATCTCCCTTAGCAGGGTAAGAGCTCTGAAAGAACAGAGATTGTCTTAACTTTTCAATTCTTACCCCAGGATTTAGCTCAGGGCTTTATATAAAGCAAGTACTTAATAAATGCTTTATTTATTCATTCACATATATATCAGCATAATTATTGTTGATAACTGAACCAGTTGATAAGACAAACACACAATAGTATAAGTATGAGGGGGGAAAAAGAGGGGTGTAGTACAGAGACTTGGACATGACATAGGCAGAGAACTGGTTATCAAAGGGCAGTGAAAGAGCTTGGGGAGTCAGGATGAGAACACAGAAGAATAATGTGTCACCAAAAACCCAGAGAAGAAATATTCAGGAGAAGCTGAGCAATAGTGCAGTGAAATGCTACACATTTCTATGACCAAGAAAGGGGAAGATTTAAAAATGAGTAAGTCATTGATAATTTGGAGAAAACAAAGTCTGATGAAAGTGAGGAGGAGAAAAAGGAGAAACCAAAAAAAGGGAATTTTTTTCAAGTGCAGTGAGTTTTCTCAAGAAAGGTGGTCAATGTAAGGGTCAAAGTTAGAGGGAATCACCACTGAAATGGGAGGTTTTTTAAAAGACAGGGAAGACAGGAGCCTGTTTGTAAGCACAAAGGAACTGCTCATCTAAAAGGTGTCTGAAGGATAACAATATAGGAAATCTGAAAATAATCAAAAGGAATTCAATTAAAGAGTCTATGCAGAATTGTTACCCTTGGACCGAATGAAGGAGGAGACAGTGAGTTAAGTGAAGTATTGGAAAAGCAAGGGAGCCCTCAATCGATAGTCTCAACTTTTGGGGTAAAATATGGGAAATTGAATATTTGTGACAGCTAGCTGGGAAGGTGGGGTAGGATGCTGGGAAAAGCTAGAGAAAAGAGGAAGATAAAGATAAAGAGGAGGCACTGAAGAGAGGAGAGTTATCAAACTGATTAAGAAGAAATAAAACACCTGCTTTACCAAAAAAGGGCCCAGCCTCGTGGATTAGACAACATAAATCTCTAGTAGATTCAAGGAGCACGATTTTGACATTTCCTCCAGCCCCATTCTGGGACAAGTAAATGGGAAAAGAGTCAGATCATTATGGTGGGATTTAATAAGATGTGGTTGGTGAAGGACACCATGTGTGACAAGGAACTGTAGAGGATAGTGTTGAGCAGAGTAGATTTACCAAAGGACCCGAGGGAACAGAGGGATGGAAGGAATGAAGCTCAGGGTGAAGACAAAGAATAGGGTGAGCTGCAGAAACAACAATAAGAGGATGCACAAAAGTGAATTTCAAGATTTGAACATTAAAAAAAAAAAAAGAAAGAAAGAAAAAAGTAAAATGTAGTGAAGGTGTGGGTCATGGAATTGAATAAATTAATTAGTATTTGAAGAATCTTCAACATGTTCAACAAAGTTCCCTATTATGTAACTTAGACGTGGAGAAGAGAAAAGACTGTGAGCCATTTACTGAAATTACTTAAGAAGGAAGAGACATGTCCACAGATGGTCACTAGGATCTGAATTGGGTTAGAAATGTGTATGTTATGTGAACCTCAAAGAAGGAGATAGTGTTTTAGTGAAAATGAGAGAGACAGAGAGACAGTAGTATGAAAATGCCTAGAAATGACATTAGGAAGCAAAGAATATTCCAGTTTCATTACCAGGATCAAAAAGGAAAGGTGGGATATTGAAAGACAAAGCGTAGTGGAAAGAGTACTGAGGAAAGCGATGATGTGAGAAGGGCACCACATCTCAATGAAGACCAGAAGATCAAAGAAGAAAGGAAGACATTTAAGATCATAACTCTGCTCATTTTTTAGTACACATTCCAGAGGGCAAAGACAAAACCCTCCGTCTCTTAGTTTCAGGCATTTTCTCTGGCTGTCATTTATATCTACTTGCTTCACTGAAATCTTTCAAGTTCCAACTAAAATCCTATCTTCTACAGGAAGCCTTTCCCAAGCCCTCTTAATTCTAATGCCTTCCCTCTATTAATAATTCTCTATTTCCCCTGAACAAGGGAATGAATATAGGTTGTTTGTATATATTTATGTGTTTGTTATCTTCCCCATTAGATTGTGAGCTCTTGGAGGGGAAAAACTATTTTTTACTTCTTTTTGTAACCTACTTAGCACAATGCCTGGAACAAAGTAGACACAATAAATGTCTACTGACTGACTGACAATGAGTATAGATCTAAAATAGGACTTCTTCACATCTTTTTCAGTAGTCTTTTCAATCTGAAGATACCTAAACTTTATGGTACTTTCTTTTAATTCTAGTTTTTTGGCCTAAAACACCATTTCATTAAGTACCTAGATTATGTGAGCTCACTTCTCTCCAAGATCTGTTCCTCCTAAGACTTTTATTCATCAACTACCTCACCTCCCACCAACCCTCTTCCCTCATCTCAGTTTGTCAGGTCCCCTTTCTATATTGTGTTCTCCCATCAGAACACAAACTTTATAAGGATAAAGACTGGGTTTTGTTTTATTTTGGGATTTTTTTGCTTATTTGTATCTCAAAACTTAGCACTGTGCCTGGCACAAAGTAAGTGCTTAATAAATGTTTCTACTATGTTTTCAAAATGATGTAAACTGTGTGCTCTTTAACCTTTGAGGGCCCCTGAAATTGTGTCTCCCTTTGGGGGGGAATTCCCAGGGTCTCAAACTCTCCCAGACCCTGGGAGGTGGCGGCCACAACCTTCCCAAGATAAGTAATCTCATTCAATTGGAAATCTCAGCCTAAGGCATAGTCAACATACTCCACTGAGTGGCTCAAACTCCCAGTTGAGTAATTTCATTCTCTCAGAGGGGATCTCTTACCCTAAATTCTTCCACCTCATCATATCTAACAAGGGCCATTTCCAGCCTTCCTGGACTCTATCTTGTGATTAGACCTAGATGGCTCTGAAGCTCTGGCTCACTTAAATCCAAATCACTTACTACTCATAAGATCTCTTCCTAATGTCAGGGTCTTCTTTCAAAATGAAGGACAAACAACATCATCAATATAAAAATAAAATGTCACTCTGATATTTTTAATAACTTATTTAAATGATCAACTGTGTAACTGGCATCATTAGGATTTTACATTATCTTTTAAAAGATATAAATCCTTTAAAGTCAATAGCAAAAGGCTTAAAAAAAAAGCCGCTAATATTAATTATCATTGTTTAACACAGAATGTGATTATATTGCTCATCAAGAAAATCAAAAATAACTAAAACACAAAAATTAAGTAAAATATTCTTCTAAATGGCTAATAAATACCTAAAATCTTTTTTTTCCCCATTTTCTTATTTGAATTACAGGGGGGAAAGAAGAAAAAAAAAAAAAAGCCATACATTCCCAAAAATGAAACAATCTCAGCATTTTAATTTTTATTTCAAAAGTCTGAAATACCATATACTATAACTGTGGTAGAGTAATAAACAAGGATATTCAATCACTACATTTGCCCTTTTCACCCTACTAATTCATTGTTTCAATCTTCATTTTCTATCTGCTGCCCCACATAATTTCCAGAGAACAAAATGCTCTCTCCCAGGATTAGCTATTCACTTCTAAACTCATCTTTATGTGGCTAACTCAAACCTTTATTGAAATCACTTCCCTTAGCTTTCTCTCCCCTCTGATGGAATTATGTAAACCGAGATCTTTGGGGGGGAAATGATGTAACCTTTGGGGGGAGGGGTGGATACTCCCAAATCCTAGGAAAGCATATCTTCTCAGACAAGCCCTTCCCAAGTTAAGTGGCTTCATTCAATTGGAGATCTTGGTCAAATCACCCTCCACTGATCTTTTGGGGTGGCCCAGATCACCTTTAGGAAATTCCCAGACTGGGAAAAAGCCTTCAAGATGATTTTATTCAATTGGAGATCTGTCTGATGATCCTTTATTGATTAGCTCAGATACCTCCCAGCCTCAGGCCAAGCTGTATCCCATATAATCATGACTTGTCACTCCATCTCTTGCCAAACTTCTAATGAGGAATTTTGCCCGCTAAGAGAGCTCCTTCTTAGAGAACAATAAACTTTCCTTTTCCGTCATTCAGACTTTTTTGGGTTGGAGAATTCTTTCGCATTGCCAGCTTGAAGCAATTACAGAAGAAGAGACTTCGCCCTTCACCCCAAATGAATTTGGGGGGTGACCGTTTGAGGGGGGAAAATGATGAGAAACTCTCTCTCTAACTTGAGGGGGGGGCACCATCAGGTAGAAACTCCCTGAGACTCTCCTTGAACACTTCCCTTTCCAAAAGATCTGCCCCAGGAAATCAAGACAAGTAGTTTCATTGTTAGACCAGTACACCCCCACTGATAACTAACACTCACCATTTATTACACCCTCTATTGATTTGAAGATTAGTCTAGGACTACTCATTCAATTCAAAGATTCTCTATTCTGATTTCAACTCAAACTGCCTCAGCCTCTAGCCAAAGTTTAAATTATAAAAAGAGGTAAATGGGCTCATTTCTTGCAGAGAGGCCAAAGCAGGAATCACACCAGGCCAAGGGACTTCCCTTGGCATAACTGCCTGTGAGGACTCTCTGCCATTAACCTCTCTGTCTCTCTCGCACATTTCTCTAACAGGACTTTACCCCCCTTTACCTCTCTTTCGGGATTTCTCTGCTAGGACTTCTCTGCTAGACCTTTACTTCTCTGTGGGGACCTTGCCACTAAGGAAGTCAGCCTCCCAGCAAAAAGCTGACTTCCCAGTACCAATAAACTTCTTTTGCCAAACTAACTTTCCCGGGTTGTAAATTCTTTTACAAAAGGCCTGTGTTGACCAGAAGGGGCTCCCACAACTCTCTGTCCTGCACCGAACCTCATCATTATTTCACATTGGGCCTGTGTCGACCAGAGGGGATTCCCCACTTCAATTCTCACACCTCTCCACTACCACTAGATCTGCATCAGAAGGGCTACAGGATGGCATAGCAAACTCCTCCCAATGCCTTCTGTAGAGAGCCCAGAACCTGGATTCAACTCACTGCATCTGCTGCTCTGCCTAGTTTCAATTACACTGAAGATACTCCCATACTAGGTATCCTGAGAGCCTTGGCCCACCCTTTCTTGCTTTCTTTTGTGTGTTGTCTCCCCATCTGCCCCATCAAGAGCAAAGACTTGTATCCCCAACCATCAGTGCACTGCCTAGTACAAAGTAAGCCCTTAATAAGTGTTTGTTGGACTGGGTTAGATTGCTTAAATGGGATTGACAAGTATATAACTCCAGGGTCATTACTCTAGCCACTGTACTACACTAACTCTGAAGACCTAAATATTAAGAATATGATTACTTCTTTCAGATATAGATTCATCTGACAAAGATAGATGAAAATGAAATTAAGGATCTGAAGAGAAGGTTAGAAAATTTTCATAATAAAAATTACTGGAGATTAGTGAATGGGAATACTAAAGAGAATGCTGATTTTTCAGCATAACATAGAACTTTTACTAAATCTGACCGTGTTCCAGGGTACGAATGCTTGAATGCAAGTGTAACAAATTAATAAATATTGTTACAAAAAAAGTAAATAGAATGTTAGCAAAAATATTTTTTTTTAATTGTTTACTTTGTTTAGGTGGGATTGACCAGGGTTAAACCAGAAATACAAGAAATAGTAAACATTAGGAACAGAAATACAAGAAATAGTAAACATTAGGAACAGAAATACAAGAAATAGTAAACATTAGGAAAACTACACATGCAAAAAATCATTTTGCTCTTTTTTTAAATAATAAATTCAACTTTTGTTTTAATATGCTGAGGCAAAAGGCTGTAGAGCAATCCAGTTTTCCCACACAAACCCCAACAAATGACTGCAAAAAGCAATGATAAAGTAAACCAAAGGAAAAGAAAATTAAATTCCTCCATCCAATCCAGAATGGAAAAAAACAAAATCAAATAAAAGTATGAAGAGATGCTTGCAGAGGCTGGCATAAGTAATGATTCAAGGTAGGCAGAGAAAGTTCTGGAAAACGATCCTGGGAATGGAATCAGACTAAGAAAGCCAGCATAAGCCATGAAATCTGCCAGCACTGAGAGAGGGACCATGCCAAGGAAGAGCTCTGGTAAATCGACATGAAGCCAGCCAAGACTCTCAACAAGGAGACTCCCAAGAGCATGGAATGTCAACACAAGCATTGATAAGAAGGATCTGGATCCAAATCTCAGCCTTCTTGTCAGGACAAGCAAGTTCTACAGGCTACCGCTGTATGTCAGCTGTGAATGACAGGGGGAAAGGCGCGCTGTCCACTTTAAAGAACAGCTAGGTGTCCATAGCAGAAGACTCTACAAGAAGTTAGAGAGAAAAGCAATCACCAAACATCCAAACAGAGACATAACAAAGGCCAGAGCCAAGTCCCAACAGAGAACTGTGCAAAGAGAAGACATCAGAGAGTCCAAGCCAATAGCCAAAGTGAGCCACCATGAGCATTGGTTACAAGAGAGGCAGTGACAAACTCGGTACAAATCCAGAAAACCTCAGCCCTTAAGGGTCCAGAGAAAGTTAAGAAAAGCACAAGAACAGGATACATTTTTATTATGTTGTTCTGCTTTAAGACAAGAAAGAAAAAGGAGACAAAAAATATTCTAAGGAAAGAATGAGGAAGAAGGGGAACTGATTTCCAAAAATTAAGGTGCCTCAAGAATATTATAAAAGGAGCAGCTACGTGGTGCAGTGGATATGTAATGCCAGAGAAACTGAGGCAGGATAGAGATTAGAGAGTTTTTAATATTTTATCTGGATTTCTGAGAAGGAGAGATTGTGCTGGGGCATGCTGTCCCCAGGGCTGATGTCCAAAGCATCCAGCTTTGAATGGGAGACTCCAAGGTTTTTTTTATAGGATTCCAGTGAGAAGAGAAACAAAGGCAGAAGGCAAAAAGCGGGAATTTTCATGGATGGACCATAAATTCAGTTCTGACAGGTTGGGGGCAAGAACTATAAATTCTTTTTTCTTTTCTTTTTTTTTTTTTTAATGTAAGAACTATAAATTCTTATTAACTGGGAGGTAAGGAGGTGTCCAGCTAGAGACAGAAAGTCTGAAGAAATAGAGGTACAGATGTCAATTAGGTATCTGAGACAGGACATTTGGAGTTTTATTTTCTGGAATGTGAGAGTGGCTCTAACAGCCCTAATTATCTCAGTCCTAACGGATAGAGGGAAATTGAGATATTATAATTCAGGGAAACTAATGCAGGGAAACTGAAGGAGAACATTCCAAGGAGACTGTGGCATAACAGATAGAGCACCAGTCCTCAAGTCAGGAAGACCTGAGTTCAAACGTAATCTCAGACACAATACTTCCTAGCTATGTGACCCTCGGCCAAGTCACTTAATGCCAATAGAAGAAGGAAGAAGAGGAAGAAGAAGAAATATTGTAAGAGTATATATGTGAATGGGAAGCTGCAAACATCCTCGCTCTTATGTGAAGATACTATGGTACAAATACATTAAACTAATAATAAAAAGAAGGGTAAAGAGTGAGGAGGTAGGGTTAAAAGAGAAAGTGATATCAAAAAGTATAGGAATAGGTCTTTTCAATATTAACATTTTATTGGTGTTACATACTAGTAGATGTGGTGCATCATTGTGATGAGGTCTAGATTTTGGGGTTCCCAGTGAGGGAACCAAATGATGATTAGGGTTCCTGGTGATCAGGGAGTTAAATGATGAGGTTAGTGGCAGTTTCAGGGAACCAAATGAAGAGGTTTGGCTCCCCAAGATTCCCTTATTAGCACAGGGTAGAGAGTAGTGGGAACCCCCTTCTGGTGGCGCAGAGGTCCTTCATAAAGGAATTTATAAACCCAAAAAGCTAAACTGGTAAAAGAAGTTTATTATTGACATTGGGAAGTCAGCCTTTGCTATGCATGAATAGAAAGACTGAATTCTTTGGTGACAAGGTCCCAACAGAGAAGTAAAGTTTCTGGTGGAGGAGAGCTGGAAGAGAAATAGTTTCTAGCAGAGAAATCCAGACAGTTATGTATAAAGTATTGTTAGGGAAATAGGTGAGAAAGATAAAGAGAGGTTAATGCTGAAAGAGAATATCATTTCAGCAGGCAGAGGTTGCTGCAATGCCAGGGAGAGAGAAGTTCCTTGGCATCATAGGTCCTCTGCAAGGACTGAGCCCCAAGTTGGCTCATTTCATAATAGAAGCCTAGGCTAACAGCTCTTGACAGGGGCTGGGTGTAGTTTGAGCTGGAATCAGAGAAAATCTTGTAATTGAATGAGTCTTTGGA
The DNA here is from genome assembly GCF_048593235.1 of Sminthopsis crassicaudata. NCBI lineage: Eukaryota > Metazoa > Chordata > Mammalia > Dasyuromorphia > Dasyuridae > Sminthopsis > Sminthopsis crassicaudata. Next base: position 155,516,963 of record NC_133622.1, read on the forward strand.
CTAATCTTCAATTCAATAGGGTTGGAATTCTCTAACTCCAGACTCAACTAGCCCCACCTAAATAATAGAATGACTTTATCTTAATTCCCTAGAGTGGTTCTCTCAGGGGAGCTTCTCTGAGGGAGTTCCCAAGCTTTCTCCCCAAAGTCCGAATGAGAGTGAGGTTTGGGGTTCCCCTGGTCATTTGCTTCTAAAGTACTAAAAATGATTAATTACAACACAGAGGGCAACAGAGAGCAAAGAGAGGATGCATACATATAAACAAGGAACTCTGAAGAACAGGATGTCAAGAAGGAATTATATAATGAAGGAAGTTCTCCAAAAAAAAAAAAAAAAAAAGGGGCTACAGACTTCCAGGTCACATACCAGTAAAACAGCAGACTATGTATTTTCTCCAATTCCCCAATCTCTCAAATCTCTGCAACACACAAATCATGAGCCAAAGATAAAGTGGTTTCCATGGTCTAGGATACTCAGAACCCAAAAAGTTTAAAAAACAAAAAAGAACCCCAAACCCAGGAAATGATGCACACTGACTTTGAGCTCACCCATCCCTAACCTCCCACATTACCTGCAGCAAGTTATACTAGCAGATCAGGACATAATACAGATTTCCATCAAAAACTACCCTTGTTGCCCCTTTCTTTTTTTCCAGTCCCCTGGAAACCTCAGCTCCAGGCTATGAATGTCTGCTCAAGCCTCTACAGATAGCTTGGTAATAGACTTTCAGGAACAATAAATAAATGCACCACATTGACAACAAAAGACCCAGAAGAGACTTTCTTCTAAATGCATACAAGGAGGTAAAGGCAGAAATCTGATAGAAGTAGAGTTGAAGAGGCAGACAGCAGGGGGTGAGGGGGGGGAGTGAGGGGCTTGTGGACAGAAGCTTGCCTAACTACCATCCCCCCTGCAGATGAATGCATTTGTGGGATTACATCACGGCAAGAGAGGAAACATGGAAGGGGAAAGGAAAGCAAAGGAATATAGAGAAGTAAGTGATGCATCAGGGTCAAAGCAAAAATTAGCAATGAGGGGACTGTAATGTCCCTCTCTGAAAGACCAGAGCCTACAGGGGAGCAGAAAATTGAAAAGGGGAAGGAAAGAAAGAGACCTGACTCTGGAGGAAAGAGGAGATTCCACCGATGAATGGGGAAAGGGAGTTGAGGAATTCACAAATAAAAGAGAAAGGGAAGCTGCAGGCTAAGCCCCATAAGACACAGTGGCCAAAAACCTCTACAAGGCAAAGCCTAGAATGGATACCTTAAAAGCTTTGACAGTATAAAGAATACAGAGAAAAGAGAGACCAGATGATTACAGAGCTCATGAAATCAGAGAATGAGGGTCTTGTAAACAGAAAGAGAAAATGGATCATGAAGAGACTAAAATTCTTTCTATAAAAGAGCACACAAAAATAAAATAAAGAACTGTGTGGGACAGTGTCTACCACAAAAACAGAGACTTTCAGAGTAAGAAAAAGCAAAAAGGGTTGATTATGACTGGGAGAAAGAGCATCTCCCATCTGACAAAGTGTTTGTCTGTAAAAGGAGAGTGCAAAGCATAAACTGCAAAACACAAGATTCAATACCCAGAATACAGAAGCCCTCACCCCCTCCTGGCTTTTTCTCCCATTGTTTCAGGAGTCTGGGCTTCCAACATGCTGATCCTGGAAATCTAGCCCAGGAAAAAAAAAAAAAGAAGAATACAAGTCAATAATAATAAACTCAATTTAAATATCACTAGAGAACTGCTATACAACCAGCTATCCTCCTTTAAGAAAATACAAAGCCATCATCACCTTTAAAAGAAGTTCTTAACTGCTAATTAAGAGGAGGTGAGAAACAGGAGAGGATAAACACCTGCAACTTTTAACTATAGCACTATTTGTTATTATAAAGTCTCAAGTCACAATTAAGGCTATAGTCCCAAGAGAATGTCTCCAGTACATCAATTCCACACAAAACTAAAGAACAAGACTAACTAAAGAAGGAAAGGAAAGATAGTTGAAATACCTACTTGACTGAGAGGAAAAAAGAAGGAAAAGAAATATATAACCAGAAAAAAACACAGAAGAACTGATAAAACGCTCAAGGGAGTTAAATGAGAGGAGGGAATGGAAAGGAAAAACAAGGCATAGGGTCACCTTAAGGGAAAAAAAAAAAAAGATTAAAGTAACTGAAGGAACATTACACTCTATTCATAGCAGAAGGAGAAAATATCATAACTTCAAAAGATAATTTTAGAAATAGATGGGAAAAAATGTAAACCTAACAAATGTTATCAAGCAATCCAATAAAAAAGAAAAAAAAAATGATGTGCAGGATAAAATAAACCATACAATCTCTTGTTTACAAGGAATACTTTAAAAAAGCAAGTCATGGAAGAAAAAAAAAAATTGAGATAGAAAAAATGTTTACTATCATTAAGTGAAATTAAAAAAGAAGAAAGTCAGGACAGCTAGGTGGCGCAGTGAATAGAGCATAAGCCCTGAAGTCAGGAGGACCCGAGCTCATATCTGACCTTCAACACTTAACACATCCTAGCTGTGTGACCCTGAGCAAGTCACTAGATCCCAACTGTCTCAGCAAAAAAAAAAAAAAAAAAAGCAGAAATTCTTATTATTCTACCAGACAAAGCAAAAAAGGAAAGATTCAAGAAATGAAAAGGAATAAACAAGGATATTATATTATGCTGAAAGGAACCACAGACAACAAACCAAAATCAATTATAAACTTATCAGTTGTGAATATCTTAGCATTTAAATCCCTAAAAGATACATTGTCTGAACCTCCAGACACACAGTTTTACACAAGACCAAGACCGAAAGGAGACTTCAATATTCCTCTATTGCGGAGAAGTCTAAAAGAAAGAAACAAAAGGGAAAATATAGAACTGAGCAAGTTTCTGAAAAAACTAGACTTAAAATATATGGAAATCTTCTAAATGGATTAGCAAAAGAATATCTAAATTTCTCTGCTATCACATGGAACTTTTACAAAAACTGATCTTATAGTAGGGAACAGAGATATTGCAAACAAATGTAAAAAGGGATAAAGACAATACATCCAACTATTGTTCAATAAAAATATAAATTGGCTTAGAGATAACAAACAAAAGATATACATTCACCTGAAAACTTACATAATAATTTTAAATAATGAATGAGTCAAAAAACAAATCAAAGAAACAATAATTATGTAAAAGAAAATGGTAATGATAAAACATCACAACAAAATTTCTGGCAAGCAATTAAAACAATTCTCAAGAGGAAAAACATATCCTTATAAAAGAGAAGATTGATTAATTGAACTTGCATTTTTAAAAATTAGAAAATTAGCAAACACACAAACCTAAAATAATCACAAAATAGGAACTGGTTTTAAAAAGAAGAGAGTAGAAAAACCTATCAATAAAATAGTCAATGAGCAAGGTAAAAAAAAAATCACTGCAGAAGAAATAATCACTTCAAAGAAAAAAAAAAAAACCACTTAAAGAAGGAACCCCGAAACTGGAAAACTCCTTAAAGGAGAAAAATCTCTTTCAACTCTGCCTCAAAGAGGGATCCAGCCAGAAGGAAACAAGACAGTTTCATTCTGTTATCTAGGTGGGGTTGGTTTGAATTCCAACCCTACTGAATTAAAGAAACTCATTGAATTCTATTCAAATCCCAGCTCAAACTGAAACCCAGCTAGTAGATAAGCCAATTTGGGACTCCAGGAACTACTCCCCCCTTCAGCTTGTAGCCAAAGCTCCTATTATAAAAGAGCCAAACTAAAATCCTCTTTGCAGAGGTTCTAAGCATGCCATGCTATGCCAAGTAGGCCTCTCTGCCCACTGGAATAATATTCTTTCCCAGTGTTATCCTCTATATCCTCACCTATTTCCCTAATGAGACTTTATGCCTCTCTGTCAAGATTTCCTATAATAAACCTCTTTTATCAATGTAGGTTTTCAGATTTGTAAATTCCTTTACAGAGACTCTCTGTGCTGCCAGAAAGGGGTTCCCCAAAACTCTCTACCCTTGTGCCGAATCCCAAGGGGGTGCAGGGGAGCCAAACCTCTCCATTTAGTTCCCTGAACCCCGAACCTGCCACTAGACCTTATCATTTAACTCCCTGACCATCAGAAACCTTAATCTCATTTTGGTTCCCTAAATCTAGATATTATCAACATGCTAACTTAACTGAGAATACAAAAGAAATAGAAAAATATTTTCAAAGATAAAAAATACCTAGAAGACCAAACAAAGATCTTAAATAATATGATCTTGGAAAAGAAAAGAGAACTAGCTGTAAAAGAATTGTTAGAGAAAAACAAAAACTCCTGGATCTGATGGATTCACAAAAAATTTTTATCAGTCTCTAGTGTTGGATAAACCCAAGGACCCCAGCTTTTGGGATAAGAACTCAATGTCTGCCAATAATTGCTGGGAAAATTGGAAATTAATATGGCAGAAACTAGGTATTGACCCCCCACTTAACACTGTACACAAAAATTAGGTCAAAATGGGTTCAAGACCTAGGCATAAAGAATGAGATTATAAATAAATTAGAGAAACATAGGATAGTTTACGTCTCAGACCTGTGGAAGAGGAATGAATTTATGTCCAAAGAAGAATTATTATTGATCACAAAGTAGAAAATTTTGATTATATCAAATTGAAAAGTTTTTGTACAAACAAAACTAATAAAGATAAGATTACAAGGGAAATAATAAACTGGGAAAACATTTTTACAGTCAAAAGTTCTGATAAAGGCCTCATTTCCAAAATATATAGAGAATTTGATGTGGGTTAAGATTCCTTTCTGATTCCCAACCCCCATGAATTCCAAAGGGAGATATCCGGGCTCTCCCAGCTCCCATTCTAATGATCTGCTCAGGTTTCCCAACTCCCACCCCAAGCACAAACAGCCTCCTCCTTATCTAAAAAACCCATAGAATTCTATTCAAATTCTAACCTTGGCTGAAGCTCAATCCAGAGCCCCTTCAGATTACCAAAAGTCTCCTATTATAAAAGGGGCAAAACTGGAGTCCACTCTTTGCAGAAGTCCCAAACATGCCGTCCTTATGCCAGTCATGTCAAGGGTTTCTGCCCACCGGAAATGTAGCTCCGATGCCCTTTTATCTCTATCCTCAACTTTACTCACTAAACTTTACTTCCAAAACCTACAAAAAACCTCTTTTATCAATCTAGGTTTTCAGGTCTGTAAATTCCTTTACAGGACTCTTGCGCCACTCACTACTAGACCTCATTTAACTCTGTTTCCTTGAGCCAAATCCGAAAAGGGGTTTCAGGGGAGCTCTATTTAACTCCCTGTATCCCAAACCTGCCACTAGATCTCAATTAAACCTAGTTTCATTTAGATACTCCTTATTTAATTCTCATCAAATTGACTCTAATTTATAAGAAATCAAGCCATTCTCCAAATTGATAAATGGTCAAAGGATATGAACAGACAATTCTCAGATGAAGAAATTGAAACCATTTCTAGCCATATGAAAAGATGCTCCAAGTCATTATTAATCAGAGAAATGCAAATTAAGATAACTCTGAGATACCACTACACTCCTGTCAGATTGGCTAGAATGACAGGGAAAGATAATGCGCAATAATGGAGGGGATGTGGGAAAACAACAACACTTATACATTGTTGGTGGAATTGTGAATACATCCAGCCATTTTGGAGAACGATTTGGAACTATACTCAAAGTGCATACCCTTTGACCCAGCAGTGTTACTACTGGGCTTATATCCCAAATTAATCTTAAAGAAGGGAAAGGGACCTATATGTGCAAGAATGTTTGTGGCAGCCCTCTTTGTAGTGGCCAGAAACTGGAAACTAAGTGGATGCCCATCAATTGGAGAATGGGTGAATAAATTGTAGTATATGAATATTATGGGATATTATTGTTCTGCAAGAAATGACCAACAGGATGATTTCAAAAAGGCCTGCAGAGACTTACATGAACTGATGCTGAGTGAAATGAGCAAGACCAGGAGATCATTATATACTTCAACAACAATACTATATGATGATCAATTCTGATGGACGTGGCCCTCTTCAACAATGAGATGACCCAAATCAGTAGCAATAGTGCAGTAATGAACTGAACCAGCTACACCAGGCAAAGGAACTCTGGGAGATGAATATCAACCACTACATAGAATTCCCAATCCCTCTATTTTTGTCCACCTGTATTTTTGATTTCCTTCACAGGCTAATTGTATACTATTTCAAAGTCCAATTATTTTTGTATATAAAATAACTGTTTGGACATGTATACATATATTATATTTAATTTATACTTTAACATATTTAACATGTATTGGTCAACCTGCCATCTGGGGGAGACGGTGGGGGGAAGGAGGGAAAATTGGAACAAAAGGCTTGGCAATTGTCAATGTTGTAAAATTACCCATACATATATCTGGTAAATAAAAACTATTAAAAAAATTTTATCAGTCTTATAAAGAATAGTTAGCACCCATACTTAAATTTTTATTTTCAAAAAGCATTCTCCCCCAATCTGTTTATGAGACAAATATAGTCTTAATCAGCAAAGATTAAAAACATGGAAAAGAAAATTACAGGCCAATATCAGGAATGAACATTGACTAAAAACCTGAAAACAACAGTTATAGCATTTTGTCCAAAAAGTCACTCCATTATGATCAATTGGGTTTTATAAAGGATTCAAGACTTGTTCAACATTAGGAAAACAACATAATATCAAAAATCAAAATATCCAAAACTACATAATCATCCCAATTGATTGGGGAAAAAGAAAAGCCTTTGATAAAGTATATCACTCTTTTATGCTTAAAAAGTAAGCATTATATGTAATGGGGATATATTAGAACATTTTCCAATAAATATGGGAGCAAAGTCAAAGATATACTCTACTTACTACTTTTTGATATAGTTCTGGAGTTGGTACAGCATTAAAACAGAAGAAAGGAATTAAAGAAATAAAAAAACTGTTTGCTGATGGTAGGATGATTTATTTGGAAAACCCCAGGGAATCAGCAAAGATTTTAACTGAGACAACAACTGCAACAAAGTTTCAGACTATAAAATAGATCCACATTTCTACCTAACAAACCACAAGAAGCAATAATAAAAAGGGAAATCCCATTCAAAATAACTTTGAAATACATAACCTATATGGAACATCCTCAAGCACACAAAAGACTTGTATAGATTCCATTACAAAGCACTCCTTAAAAAAAAAAAAAAAGTAAAGAACAGCTTAAATAACTGAAGGAATTGTCATTGCTTATGAGTAGGCCATGTCAATATAAAAAATTAATTTATACTGTTAATAATATAATCAATCAAATTAACAAGGTGATATTTTACAGAACTTGATAAAATAATAACTAAATTCATTTGGAAAAAAAATCTAGACTATCAAGGGAAATTATGAAAATAAGTAAGGACAAAGGGGAAATAGCACTTTTGAACCTCAAATTGTATCATAAAGCGGCAGTCATCAAAAATATCTGATATTGGATTTTTTTTTAAAACTCAGTGGACAGACTAGAGTAGGGAAATTCCCTATTTGATAAAAAACTGCTGGGAAAATTTTACCTAAAATGCTTTATGGAAAAAAACATGCTTAGAGCTTAGAGCTATACTTTATATACCACTTCACAGTATATTCTGACGGAATACACTGCCTAACAGTTTCTTCTAACACTAAATTTTATGATATTAGTTTATACAATCCTTTCAGGCAACTGAATGTCTTTTAATCTGACAAATAATTGATTTAACAAATTAAACAACATATCCTAAGACAGGAGACAGACACTGAGTTAAAAATGATAGCCTGACTCACTAGCTTGTATTACAATAATCATGTTACTAAAAATCTCAGACAACTTTCAATATCAAAAGTATTACTTTAGCTATATTTTTAAAAATTTAAGCCACGTAAAATGAAATAGTTTATTTGTACAACCTTCTTATTGATTATGTTCTCATCCATTAAATAGACCAATGATGCAAGGAGATATTCACAAATATCTCAAGAACTGACAGTTGTCTAAAATAGCTGTCTCCCTAATAGCTCAAATTTTTCAAAAGGTACTACATAAATTTATTTTAAACAAAAGAAAAAACAAAAATAGTTTGCTACTCTGAAGTATGATGCCTTCTTGGACTGGGAAAAAAATATATAAAATAATGCTTTTTTTCCTTCTTTGTCTATAAAGCCAATCCATTTATCAAGGCATCATATAGACTGCTCATTAACAGTTTTAATACTTATAAAACTGTACTCTTTCCCCTTATTCAACCACTGTTTTTCTCCTATCCACTACTCCTCTTTCTTCCTTTATGCTCTCTTTAAGAAAAGGCTTTAAAGAATTTTAGGTCCAGAGATGAGGCTGGAGAAAGGAAAACCAGGAGAGACAATTACCATAAGCTTTAGAGGATGATTTATCTCTACTTTTCTACTTGAATATTCAAGTGTCAAAATCTTTCAAAATAAATTGTTACCTGATAATTTGAAATATAGATTTTCAGTAATAAAATTACATAAGAATTATCTAAAGAACTGCCATGGCATTTATGGGTAAAAATTTGAGAAGTATTTATTTAATAAGTGAATGGATCAATGATAACAGGAACTTCTAATGTCAAAGATCACAATCCATTCATGTCCTTTCCCCTCTTGTGATTCTTGCCCTTTTTTTCCCATAAAACTCCCACAGGCACTCCACTCTACTACTCAAAGTATTTTACTCCAGTTCTCATAACATTAAAGAAAGAAAAATAGGAAGAAAAGAGGGGTAGGGATAACTAGAAAATAAATTGCTTCAATAAAAACAACCCATCTTCTTGAGTTAAATTTGGCTTCAGACACTTAATAACTTGTGATCCTGGGCAGTCACATTACCCTTTCTGCCTCAGTTTCCTCATCTGTCAAATGAGCTGTACCTCTGCCAAGAAAACTCCAAAATGGGGTCACAAAGAATAGTTCATAACTGAATCAACTTAATAAAAACATTAGAGGGGAAAGCATAAGCAAGTAGGATGAGGGAGAGGCTTCCTGCAAAAGATCTCATATTCAAGATTCATAAGATACAGATTCAAATATATAAGAAGATTCAAATATAAAAGCCATTCCCCAATTGGGGGGAAAAAAATCTGAAAGAAGAAAAGGCTATTTCAAAGGAAGAAAACTTAGTTATCAAACCTGGAAAAAAAATTACTCTAATCACCAATAAATGAGACTTAACCTCGAACCTATTGGATTGGCAAAGATGACCAAAAAAGGAAAAAGACAAATATTAGAGGGGCAGGATTTTTTTTAAAAAAGGCACACTGCTTTAGTGCTGAATAAAATTGAATCACTCCAATCATTCTAAAAAGTAATTTGGAACTCTGCCCCAAGTCAGTTAACTGTGCTTACCTTGTGACCCAGCAATATCACTATTTGACCTGGAATTATCACTAAGCAGAAGAAAGAGAAAAATGATCCACACATCTTGGCAATTTAAAAGAAAAAAAAAAAAATGAAAACTAAAGGGATGTCCATCTGTTGGGAAAGCGCTAAATAAATTGTGGTATATCAATGTGCTAGAATATTATTAAACCATAAAAAATGACAGAATGGAAATTTCAGAAAAAATATGACTTACCACAGAGTGCAGTGGACAGAATCAGGAAATTAACATATATAATGACGATAATATTAAGGAAAAAAAAAAAAACAGCTCAGACATGTTCTGACAATACAAGGATTAAACCTGAACTGAGGACAAATGCTGAAGCACACAACCCATCTCTTGACAGAATGATGAATTCAAGAAGCAGAAAAAGGTCATTGTTTTTGGACACAAGGTCAATAGTAGAATTTTTTTTCCCTAAATATTTCCTAAATGAATATTTTAAGAACTATATTTTTCTGCATTTCCCCCCCACTAAGTAGAGCAGGGATAGTGTAGCTTCTCCACAAAAAAATAAGATCATTGAGACATCTTTTTTTTTTTTTAAATACAGAGAAGAAAATAGAAGGTTAGGGGGAAAAACAAAATAAGAGCAGCTTTGAAAACTAAACATTGAATTCATTATATATAATACTGATGTGGGTTAAGATTCCTGTTTAATTCCAACCCCCATGAATTCCAATGGGAGATATCCAGGCTCTCTCAGTCCCCTTCGGATCTGAACTAACTTGGGCTGTCCCAGCCCCCATTCTAATGATCTGTTCAGGTTTCCCAACTCCCACCCCAAGCACAAACAGCTTTCTCCTTATCTAAAAAACCCATTGAATTCTATTCAAATTCTAACCCTGGTTGAAGCTCGGCCAGAGGCCAACCTGGGACTCCATCCAAGAGCCCCTTCAGATTACCAAAAGCCCCCCTGTTATAAAAGGGGAAAACTGGAGTCCACCCTTTGCAGAAGTCCCAAACATGGCATCCTTACGCAGGCCATATCAAGGATTTCTGCCCACTGATGCCAGCCCTGGCCCTAGTGTCTTTCTACCTTTCAACTTTACTTCCAAACCCCACAATAAACCTCTTTTATCAATCTAGGTTTTCGGGTCTGTAAATTCCTTTATAGGGGACTCTTGCACCACTACTAGACCTCATTTAACTCCATATCCTTGTGCCGAATCCAAAGGGGTTGCAGGGGAGCTCTATTTGATTCCCTGTACCCCGAACCTGCCACTAGACCTCAACCCTAATTTCATTTAGATACTCCTCTAATTCTCATCAATATTATAGATGATTATATAATAAACTATATAATAATGTACATATTATTATATATATTATAGATTATAATATATATTATGAATGATCTTTATATATATAAAAGGAAAAGCAAGCTGTATATAATAGCTGTTTGATGTATAGTTCTCTTTGCTGTTCTACATATATAGAAATACCAATTTTATTTGGTGTTTAGTAAAATTTGGAATAAAAACCATTTAAAAATATATTTGTCTTGCAAATCAAGCTGCGTTTTTTTCTTTAAGTTGCAAAATCAAGTCAACTAATATTTATTAAGAGCCTACCTACTACCAAGCACTGTGCTAAGCACTACAGCTACAAAAAATAACCAGAGCTCCTACTCTAAATGAGCAGTCTAATGGAGGAAAATACATGCAAACAGATATGGATAAGAAAAAAACAAAGGATAAATTTGAAGTAATTGCTCAGAAGGCATCAAGATTAAGGAATGGGACAGGTTTCTCGTAGAAGGTAAAAATTTAGCTGGAGCTTGAAGGAAATCAAGGAAGCTTGAAGGCAGAGATGAAGAGAGTTGTGGAGCAAGGAGCAGCCAGGGAAAATGCTGGGAGTAGAAAAATGAATCTTACAAGGAGTATTAAGGAAGTTAATATTACTGTACCTAAGAATACATCAAGATGAGTTAAGATACAAGAAAACTGGAAAGGGAAGATGGGGTTATAAAGAACTTTAAAAGAGAAATAGGAATATTTTATTTGTTACTAAGATTAGCAGTGAGTCCCCGGAGTTTATTGAAGGGGTGGAGGGGAGATATGGTCAGACCTGTACTTTTATTTTAAGATCAAGCTGAGTGGAGAATGAACTAGAAAGTCCAGTGGCAGAAACTAAGCAGAAATATATTGCAATACTGGTGACTAAGGCTTGCCAACACAGTGGTAGCAGTGTCGGACATAACAAAAAAGATGAAGCAATAGGATCTGATAATACATTAGAGGGTAACCTGCAAATTTGGATGACCAGGAAAGGATGGTAGACCATTTTGATAATAATAAGTGAAGTTAGTAAGAGGGAAAGTTTTGTGGGGAAAATAAGTTCAATTTTGGACATGTTGAGTTTAGCCTATCTACAAGACATCTAGTTTGAGATGTCCAATTAGCATTTAGAAACTGGAGAATGGAGGTCAGGAAAAGGGTTAGGTGCTAGACAAGTGTATCTTGAAATTATAAACAGTACAGAAGAGAACCCAGGACAATGCCTTGGGGTATATTTGTGTTCTGTATGAGCCTGAAAAGGAATGGTTCTAGATGTAGGAAAAGAACCAGGAAGGCACTATTATGAAAGTCAAGAGAGAAGAAAAAATGAAAGTGGGAATGGGGGGGGGGGGGGAAACAATTATGAATATATCACTTAACAGTTTCTTAAGAAAGCATTATTACTTATAATCTACTTGGCTTTGTGCCATTAGAACTAATGAATATTTACAATGGATCAAGGAGCTACATCTTTCTATTCTTTTCAAAGTATGCATCCAGATTCTACCTTTATTACAAGAATACACTTATAACCAAATTCATTGCACAGAAACCTACACACAACCAAGGAAGTTACTAATGCAAAACAACTAGTTGCCTCTTGTTTTCTTCTCCCTAGAAGATAACATAAAACCTCAAAATACATTATTCATAATATCCCACTGTGGATGCTAAAAGCATTAGCTCCCCTAGATAAAGGTGCTTTTGTGAAAAGGGTTATTAGAGGGAAAATATTCCAGGGGGAGAGGGAAGATAAAGGCACTGATGGACTCTCATGTTCAAAGAGTATAATTTGAGATTTAGGACTTCTAGGACCTGTCAGTCAAGGCAGATAGTTAAAGAACATTTATTAAATACTTACCAAGTGCTAGATGCTATGCTAAGTGTTAACTTTTTTTTTTTTTAAAGTAAAAAATTAGTCCCTGCCCTAAGGAGCATATATTCTAATGGACACTACAAAATAAAAATAAACAGATTCCTAGATGATGAGTGGATAGAAGGTTAAATATGAAAGGGGAAGTCATTAATATCTGCGACGATAGAGAAAAGCAGTTTGGAGAAAGATTTAAGCTGAGCCTTGAGGGAAGCTAGGAAAGCCAAGAAACAAAAGTATTCCAGGGGGAGAGAGAAGATACAAAGACAGTGATGTACTCTCTCTCATCTTGAAAGAATGGCAAATAGGCCAGTGTTGCTAGATTATAGAATATGAGGAGGGAAGAAAATTTTAAGAAGACTTGAAAGATAAAGACTCAAATTAGAAAAAAATTTAAATGTCAAGCAAAGGACTTTATGTTTGATTACAGGGGTAGTAGTGAGCCACTTCAGTCCATCAAAAGACAAATGACATGGACCTATACTTAAAAAAAAAAAATACTATGGCAGCTCAACAGAAAAAATCAGAATGGGCAGAGACATGATTTAAGGAGACCAGTTAGAGCTACTGCAATAGTAGAGAAGGAAGCTAATGAAGGACTGGACTACAACAATTTCTATTTGAGTAGAGGGAAGAAAACATTTAGGAGAAGTAGTAAAGAGAAAATTGACAAGATTTGGCAGTGTACTGGATAAATGAGGCAAAAGTTTAGAGTGGAAGATTATAGCGAAGTTTCAAACATGGACATTAGAAGTACTCTAGACAATGATAGTTCATAAGAAGGAAAAGATTTGGTTGGACACATAATGAATTCTATTTGGACATATTGATTTTGAGATGCCTACAGTTATACAATGTCCAAAAAGCAGTTGGAAATGTCAGACAAATTCAAGAGAGAAGGACTAAATAAATAGATCAAAGATCTGCAAAAAGATAATAACTGAACCATGAGAGCTGAGTCAAGCTGAGATAATGTAATGCAAAAAAAAAAAAAAAAAAAAAAAAAAAGAACAAGTACAAAACAGTTTTAAAGGACACTCATAGTTAGAGATCATGACAGGAATAAAGAATCAGAGCAAAAGAGATAAAGATAAAGGAGTAACAAAACAGAAAGAAAAAAGCAGGAAGCATCAATGTCCCAAAAAGGCAGAAAAGGAAAGAATAGGAGAGGATGAACTATAGTATCAAATACTATAGAAGTAAAGAAGGATGAAGTCTGAGAAAAACCAAATAATTAGAAAAGACAAATTTTTGCCAAGCTGCATTGAGAGTCCAATAGAAATAGGAATGAAGGTAGATGATGAGAGTAGTCCCCTTACTTTCCCGTTTGTTTGTTTTTTTTCATTCTTTCCCTTGTAATTCTTGACCGTTAGCTTCTGCAGAAAATTTCTATTATTTTAGCTAATAATTAACACATACATGATGATTGGTTAATTGGCAACTAAATTTGGTTAAATGGTAGCTAAATCATCACTATGTGTTAATTATCTATCTGATGTCATGCACTATGCTTGCCACTGGGGATACAAGATATGAAACAATCCAAAGAGCTCACATTCTAAAGTAGGAGATGTTTAAAAAAATCTTAATTAATTAAAAAAAGGAGATATTTTAAAATATACACAACTCAAAGTTAATGAACACAAATCTATTAAAAATAGTTAAACATAAGATAGTGTGGGAAAGAGAGAAGACACTAGCAACTGAAGAGATCATGAAAGGTTTCACGCAGAAGAGAGTGCCTGAGTTGTCTTAAATCAAGAGGTATTATAGAAGGCAGAGATGAGAGAGAGAGAAAGAGAGAGAGAGAGAGAGAGAGAGAGAGAATCTTTCAAGTATGAAGACACAAAGACATAAAAACAGAAGATGGAATTCATGAGAGACACAGAAAGAAGGCTAATTTAACTGGATCAAAGAATATATGGTGATAAAATAGATAACTTTGATTACATGAAACTGAAAAAATTCTGTATAAACAAAATTAATGCATCTAAGATAACAAAGGGAAGCAGTATGGTGTATGTGAGTATGTATATATTTGCAAATATACTTAAGATTTTAAAAATTCTCCAACAGCTAAGCTATCAAATAATATAAACAGATTTTCAAAAGAACTGTTAATATTAGTCATATGGAAGAATACTTCAAATTCCTAATAGTAAGAGATCTATAAATCATAACAACCATTAAAATTCACCTTACCTTACACTAACAAACTGGCAAAGATAACAAAGATACAAATAAACAATGTTAGAGAGGTCATGAGAAGATAGACACTAAATTAGTTCATTAGTAGTAGAGCTGTTAATCAGTACAACCATTTTGGAAAATAATTTACACAAATTATACAAATAAAGGGATTAAAATATCCCTACTGTTTGACCTCCAGAAATTCCACTATTAGGCATATCTCCCAAAGAAGTTATTTAAAAAGAAAGAAAAAAAATTAAAGGAAAAAAAGGATTAATCTCAGAAAATGAGATTATCTCCTAATTTCTAAGAATGAAACTAAATTAATATTCTTATTTGTCCTGCTATTTCTTGGGTCCAGTCTGAAATTCTATTATTATTTTCCTTCAAACTAATTAATCACTTTGTCTCCATTATTCATAGAGCATTCTTCCTAATTTAATGATAAAGAAACAAATGTGCAGTATAAAAAGTTGGGAGTCAGAGGTGATACAGCTGTGTTCAAATTCCTGCTCTGCCACTTGTTTTATCTTGGATAGGTCCCCTTGCTCCTCTGGATAGCCCACCATTTCCTCCACATTCTCTGCAAATGAAAAACACTGGACTAACTTCCTTTCCTGTTTTAAAATCTATGAAGTCTTACTATTGAGATCCAAAATTTGATTTATACCTGAATAAGAAGAAAAGTACATTTCATAAAATGGATCCTACCCCTTGTCACTTAGGAAAAATACAGAGTTATAAATACCAGTTTGTTTCATTGAAATTTTGTATACTCAAAATTCAAATTCTTCATTTCCAAGCAATAGAAAAAAAATTTTAATACACCTTCCCAACTTCATTTACATTTCTGTAAAGTTTCTTGAGCACAGAAAAGAGGAAAACAATAAGTATATACCAAATACAGATCCTGGCTTCAAATTCCAAATCTTCTACTTACTCCCTACAAAGTTCAAAACTTTCTATGCTTCAGCTTCCTCATTTGTAAAATAAGGAGAAGTGTATGTGTAGATCAGTGTTGCCACTGGACCAAATGTTTAACACTTCTGGTTTGAAAACCTTCAGAAGTGTCTTACTACTTTAAATCCATGACCTTATGACTTCTGAAACACACTGCAAACAGATGGACTTGTCACTATGGTTGTCATGATGAGAATGAACTCCTATTATGTTCATTTCCTAGAACTACTCCTCAGTGAACAGAGATCCTTGGGGAACTGAGATTTTTAAAACACCTGAAAATCAAAATTTGCATTTCCCTTGAAGAAAATTTCCCCTGAATAAAAATGGTTTCTTCTCTGTGATCTTACATATGACAAATATTCAGGTTGTACCAGAATATTTTTTCTTTTTAATGTATTATCTTCTTAATGTTAGAAAACAATCAGATGCTACCAAAGTCTTTAGAAGACACTTAAATAAACTGTTCTGTAGCTAAAAAGTAAAGACTATTTATAATGAATGGCAGAAAAATAAATAAATTGCCAGATTCTGGCACTTCATGACTTAGAGGATATGACAAACTCATCACCCATCTGCCTTTCAAGCAGAAGTAGCATTTTGTAGAGAACAGAGGGGCTGGCATCAATGACAGGAAGATCTGGATTCAAGTCCTCCCCCCCCCCAATGCATACTGGTTATGTTTCTGAACAACCTCTCCGTATTCTAGCAGACTCCACAAATATTTTTTGCTGAGGAGGTGTGGTTGAGGGAGTCTCCTTACTCAGGGAGTCTAGATATCAATGAAACTACAAAAAGTACTAGTCTTATTTCAAACAAGAGATGACTGTGAAATATCACGTCAACAAGCAGAAAATAATTACAAAAACAGGCATTATGTTTCAACTCAAGACAAAAATCTAGAGCTCTGGGGGGAAAAAAAAAACAAAACATGAGCTAATGATACAGTCTGAAAAACTATGAAAAGACTGAACATGGACTTGCTTGCCAACTTCTAAAATACTAGAACTGGAAACTCAGGACAGAATTTAAAACAAAGGCCAACCAAGCAGGCTTATTGGCACAGTCTATTCTCCTGTCTCTGTGCCTTTGCAGATCCCAAATGTATTTCCCTTCAAACACAATTAATCTTCTCTGTTCAGCCTTTCCTGATTACACCCATTGATAGTGTTCACTCCTCTCTTGAAAGTATTTTATAAAAGTTAAATTCTCTTGTTTGTCTTTCCCTCTCCCTCTGCATTAAAACCCCCAACCCTGTTGTTACTCCTCACTGTGACCTCCATCCCTCCACTCCCAGTTCTTTTCTACATCATCATCCCTGCCCAAGTTTCCTTTCTTCCCTCCCCCCATCTTTACCACTTAACTAACTCATTCAACTCTATATTCTTCTTGAAACCATCATCTGATGCTTTTGCTCTTACTTATGTGTTTTA
The DNA here is from genome assembly GCF_048593235.1 of Sminthopsis crassicaudata. Lineage (NCBI taxonomy): Eukaryota > Metazoa > Chordata > Mammalia > Dasyuromorphia > Dasyuridae > Sminthopsis > Sminthopsis crassicaudata. Next base: position 155,534,156 of record NC_133622.1, read on the forward strand.
GGGGGGGAAAAAAAGTTGGAGAGAAAAAACAAAACACACACACACACACACACACACACACACACACACACACACACACACACACAAAATCCGGCTGGCTGCCTCCACTAAAACTTTATGTTACATCACCTCAACTGGACCTGTGGCCCTAAAAAGACAATTCTTCTATGCCTTCCAAGTTAACTCACTTATTCACCTACCACAGCAGCATTTCTAAACCTTTTCATGCCTCCTCAAAACTCCCATGGCTTCCCCCATTTTCTTTGGGAACCTTCCCTCATGTTTCCCTGAAAAAATAAAGACCATTTGTCTAGAGTTCCTTTTTCCTCTCCTCCTCATCACACTATCCAGATGACTTCTGCCAATACTTTTCACCATCTCATAATGAGCAATAGCCCTCCTTGCCACAGAAAGCACCTCAACATGTATGAGTGGTGCATTCCATACTTTAAATTTTGTCTTTAAACTCCTTGAGAAGGCTATCAAAATTAATGGCTCCATTTCCTTATCTCTCACTCTCTTCTTACTCTACAAACTAGCTTCTAACCTCATGTTTCAACAAAACCTGCTCCTTCCAAAGTTAACAATGATATTAATATTATTATTAACAATAATAACAGCTAATATTTACATAGCATTCACATAAAAATCAAGAGAAACCAAGAAAGGTAAATTTACTTAAATATATTAAACAAGTCTCTATAATGACTCAGAGGTAACATTATAATAGGGGAGAAAAAAAAGGTCCTTTCAATCCAAACAAATATCCTTTAATCTTGAAAAGGTATTAAGGGACTTAATCAGAGAAGCTAAATTTGAATCAATTGTGTTTAGAGTGTTTTAAACAGAAAAGCAATAGGAGGGATTCCTAAACATAGAAAATATGTAGAATTTATTATTTCTTATAAGGGTACCTATAAACATAGAAACAGCTGCAGAAAGGTATCCAATAAACCACACTCTAACATGAACCAGACAAATGATAGGTACACATGCATGCACATACACAAAGAATTTGGTGTGGAAATACACGATTCCATAGATGAATAGGCAAGGAAAAAGAGTGGGTAATAAGGGGGTCAAAGAAAGGTGACAAAAGAAAGGCAACGACTCTTCCTTAGTTCTCCTCAAAACCTTATCTAAACAGAAAATTTGATCTACAAACACAGACATAAAAAGGTAAATAGGAAAAGAAAAAAACACATTATTTAAAGGTTAAACTGCTTACATCCCTACATGGGAAAATGATATTTGAAATTTTTGAGAATCTTTTATCAGAACAGTTAGAAGGGGCACATTGGAGGGTGTGGTTATAAAATGACTGATAAATTAAAGAAAAGGACATTAGGTTTGGAAAAAGATTCGTACTTGCCAATTCTTTTTGTACAGCAAAATAACTGTATGGACAGGTATACATATATTGTATTTAATTTAAACTTTACCATATTTAATATGTATTGGTCAATCTGCCATCTGGGGGAGGAGGTTGCGGGGAAGGAGAGGAAAAGTTGGAACAAAAGGTTTTGCAACTGTTAATGCTGAAAAATTATCCCTGCATATATCTTGTAAATAAAAAGCTATTAAAAATAAAAATTTTAAAAATTAAAAAAAAAAATAAACTAGATACTTCCCCCCCCCCCAAAAAAAGATTTGTACTTGAAGAAAACAAAGGTAAAATAGAGTAAATTAAATCACATTCAGAGGCAAAAGACCTATTATAGTAGAGGGAAAGGACCAGGGATGAGCAATGTCTGAAGCTTAATCTCACCAATTTTGTCTCAAAGAAGGAATAACACTCAGTTGGGTATAGAAATTTATCTTACCCCATGGGGAAATAGGAGAAGAAAGGGGAAAATGGGGGGGGGGGAAGAATAGAAGGGAAGGCAGAAACACAAGGAGAAAAGGGTAAGAGAAGTGAGATGGGATGATACATGGAGAGCAGATTGAGGGAGGAGTTAGAAACAAGATGGTGCCCCCTTAGAAACAAAATCTCACTTAAGACATAGGCTGGACAAATAAGTAAAAAGCAGAAAAAGATCCTAACTATAGAAAATTAGTATGACAGGGAAAATCAAAACATTTATAATAAGACAACAAAGTCAAAACCGCTACATCCAAAGCCTGTGAGAAAAATATAAATTGGTCTCAAAACTATGAAAGAACTAAAAAAAGATTTTTAAAAACCAAGATAGGCAGAGGAAAAATTGGGAAGAAAAATGAGAGTGATGCAAAAAATCATGAAAATAGAGTTAAGAGTTTAGTGAAGAAGGCACAAAAAATACTGGCAAAAATAAAACCACAAAAAATGGAATAGGCTAAATGTAAAGGAGGCACAAAAATCTAATAAAGAGAAGAATGCCTTGAAAAATAGAATTAGCCAAATTTAAAAAGATACATAAAAATTCACTTAAGAAAAGAATTCCTTAAAAAGACAGATGGAAAAAAGAGGTGTGAAAAGTTACTAACGAAAAGAATTCCTTAAAAAACAGACCTGACCCAACAGAATAAGAGGTGCAAAAGCTCACTAACAAAATAATTGCTTAAAAATTAGAATTGGGTAAGTGGCAAGGTAATGATGCCATGAGGCATCATAAAATAATCAAATAAAACCAAAAGAATGAAATAGAAAAAAAAAATGTGTACTCTCTCACTGGAAAACAGATTCAGTAGACATAATTTAAGAATTATTGGACTATCTCAAAGCCAAGACCAAAAAAAGGATCTAGACAACATCTTTCAAGAAATTATTAAAGAATAGAAAGTGAAAGAACTCACTAATCACTTGACAAAATAAGTCTCCAAATGAAAACCCTTAGGAATATTATAGCCAAATTCCAAAACTCCCAAGTCAAGGAGAAAATATTGCAAGCAATCCCCTCCCAAAATTAAAATATTGCAAGAACCATATCAAAATAACACAAGATTTAATATTTTATACATTAAATTAGATTAGAAGATGATATTCCAGAGGGCAAAAGAGCTAAGATTCCAACCAAGAATCACCTTTCTAGGCAAAACTGAGTATAATCCTTCAGAAAAAGTATATTTAATGAAATGGAGGACTTTCAAGAATTCCTGATTTAACATCAGCATTTTTATATATCACTAACAAAGTCCAACAGCAAGAGATACAAAGAGAAATTCCATTTAAAATAACTGTCGTTAGCAGAAAATATTTGGGAATCTCTCTGCCAAGGGAAAGTCAGGTACTATATGAGCAAAACTACAAAACACTTTCCACACAAATAGTGCTCTTGGATAGGTCAGGCAAATAAATATAATAAAGATAATCTATTTATTTAGTGCTATACCAATCAGTCTCCCATGAAACTATTTTACTGACACAGAAAAAAATAACAAAATTCATCTGAAAGAACAAAAGGTCAAGAATTTCAAGGGAACTAATGAAAAAAATGCTAACGAAGGTGGCCTAGCTGTATCAAATCTAAAACCAAATTATAAAGCAGCGGTCACCAAAACCATTTGGTATTGGCTAAGAAATAGACTAGTTGATCAATGAAATAAATTAGGTTCACAGGACAAAATAGTCAACGACTATAGTAATCTAAATGTTTGACAAACCCCAGCTTTTGGGATAAGAATTTGCTATTTGACAAAAACTGCTATGAAAATTGGAAACTAGTATGGCAAAAACAAGGCACTGACCCACAGTTAACACTCTACACCAAGATAAGATTGAAATGGGTTCATGATCTAGTGGACCTCTCAGATCTGTGGAGGAAGAAGGAATTTGTGACCAAAGAAGAACCAGAGATCATTATTGATCACAAAATAGATAACTAATTATATTAAACTAAATAGTTTTTGTACAAACAAAACTAATGCAGACAAGGAAAAAAAAAAAAAAAAGAAAAGAGAATATGTTAGGGAAGATAGAAGGAAAATGAGTTTTGAAAATATTTCTCATAACGGGTATGCAAAGCATGTAAACAAATTCAGAAGAAGGGATAGGAGGAGTATTCCCTAAACCTCCCTGGTATCACACCTGGATAAAAGAAAAATTAAATATGCACACTCTCACTTGTCACAATGCATACACAAACACAAATGCATAAACTGTCCTATAGAAAAGTAGAACTTGGTGCAGAAAATCATCAAACTCAAAAAGGAAATAATAGAGACAGGAAAATGGGGAAGAAGTTAAGAGGGATGATAATAAAAGTAAGAAATTTTCACAAATAAAAGAAATTCCAACTTCAGCTCCTGAAAAAGATGATTTAAAAGAAAAAACAAAAAAACAAAAGGACAAAAAGCACTGATCAAGATCTTGATGAAGAGAATGTAAGAGAGGCAGGGGACCAGAAGCAGAACTTCATTATAGATCAATGGAGTCTTTGTGTTTATAAAAATATTAGAAAATTAGACAGATGTCCTTATATATGTGCTACCAAATCTGTTCTACACATCAATCTATTTCTCAACCAGTACAAAATTGTTTTAATAATTGCTGCTTTATTCATTAGCACTGCTGGGCTCTTTTAGTTCCCATTTATTTGCGTTATTTCTCAAGAGTCTTTCAAATAGAGGAAAATGATATTTCATTAGTATTTTTTTCCTAGCTGTCTACAGTAATCCTTTGGTAGTTTACCTGGTATGATATTGAATAAGTATATCAATTTAAAGGCAACTATCATTTTTATTATACTGCTTTGTCCTTCCCATGAATAATTAATATTTCCCCAAATATTTAGATCTCCTATTTCTGTAAACAGTTGTTTATAGTTATATTTTTATAGTTCTCGTGCCTATTTATTAATTTAAAATAGAATTGCAAGTTTGCCAAAGTTATTAATTGGGTCAATTAATCTTAGTTGTCTTTATTTATATTTATATATTTAGTTGTCACATTATCTGCAAAAAATATTAATTTTTGTTCTTTTGTCTATTTTTTTAACCAATTTTCTTTTTCTTATCTTAGTGCTAAAGCTAACATTTCTAATACAATATCAAATTGGAGTAGCAACAAGGAGAATTCTTGTTTTACCACTAAATTGATTGAAATAATTCTAATGTATTTCCATTATAATAATAACTTTTGGTTTAGACATAGAATATTACTGACAAAGAACACAATTTCAGAGAAATATAGGAAGACTTGTATGAACTGTCATAGAAGGTGAGCAGCACAAGTGAAGAATTTATACAACATTTAACATTGTAAAGAAAAATAGTTTTGAAAGACTTAAAAACTCAAATTAATTCTGTGACCAGCCATGACATTAGACAATCATGATAGTACACAGAGAGAACTAAGGTTAAAGGGCAGGAGAACAGAGCAAGTATCAGTTGTGCCTCCCTATTCCACCCCTTAAAAAAAGGGAGAGAGGAAAAGGGAGAGAAGAAAGCAAAAAATACCATCGAAGCATTTTTTTTTTAAATGCAAAGAAAGAAACAGGAAATTCAGAAGGAAATACAGACAAGCAGGACAACTCTCAAAAAGTTACATATTGAATTCATTACATTAAAAAAAACAAAGCTAGGGTCAAGGAACAAGTTGTACAAAAATGCAGTTTCATATCTTTTCTATTATGCTTTGTATATGAAAACGTAAAAAAGAGACGCTTAACCTGATTACAAATCACTGGACTCATTTCTGAAAACAATTCTCATTTAAATGCAATACATTCACGTTTATTCCAAATGAACAAAAATGGCTAATATATTTATCTTGTGAGAATATACAATAAGCATTTGAACCTAATAACATGATGATAGAAGAAGAGGACAATAATTAACTGGTTTAATCAGTCAGTCAACAAAAATTTATTAAGCACCTCCCAGGTGCCAAGCACTATGCTAACTATGCATTAAATATACACCATGCAGATACAAAAAAAAGTCCACTGCCTCCCTTTAAAAAAAAAACCCACCATCTCTATTCTCAAGGAGCCAACAGCCTAATGGGGGAGAATATATACAAACAACTATTGTAACAATAAGCTATAGTAAAGACATCCTCAGAGGAAAGACTAAGAATAAGGACCCGAAAAGGCTTTTTGCAGAAGATGGAATCTTAAAAAAAGAAAAAAGAAGAAAATTTTCACAAAGATATTTTCACAAGTATCACTCAACCTAGAGCTTGACAGTTGTTATCTTCTAGCCCCCAAATCATTTCTCTTCGTTTTGAACATCAGTACCTGATTCATAATCTTTAAATTCCCTAACCCCTAAATTATGGTATATGAAGGTTGTGGAATATTATTGCTCTGTAAGAAATGACCAGCAGGAGGAATACAGAGAGGCTTGGAGAGACTTAAATCAACTGATGCTGAGTGAAATGAATAGAACCAGAAGATCGCTGTACACTTCAATGTTGTATGAAGATGTATTCTGATGGAAGTGGATATCTTCAACATAAAGAAGATCCAACTCACTTCCAGTTGATCAATAATGGACAGAAACAACCTCACCCAGAGAAGGAACACTGGGAAGTGAATGTAAATTGTTAGCCCCACTGTCTATCTACCCAGGTTACTTATACCTTCGGAATCTAATACTTAACGTGCAATAAGAAAATTGGATTTACACACATATATTGTATCTAGGTTATACTGTAACCCATGTAATATGTACCTGTCATCTAGGGGAGGGACTAGAAGAAGGGAGGGGAAAATTTGGAAAAATGAATACAATGGATAATGGCACAAAATAAATAAATAAATAAATATTAAAAAAAAAAAAAAAAAAAGGAGGGGGGGGGGGGTGTTGTAAAATAAATAAATAAATAAAGTCCCCAACCCCATTCCCTCATATTTGGGAACTTCAAAGTAAATGTTTATAACTTTCAAACACTCTCACTTCCTATTTCTAGTTCAATCAACTCAACTTCCACTCTGCCTCAGTCACTTGGGGGAGGTTATACTCTTGATTTCTCCATCACCCACAAGTTTTTTTTACCTCCACAATCAAAACCTCTGGAACTCTTCTAACCATAACTTCCTATGGGCAGCTAAGTGGCAACTGATAAGAGCAGTGAGCCTAGAATTAAAGGACCTAAAATTAAATCTGGCCTCAAGACACTTACTGCCTGAGTGACACTGGGCAAGTCACTCAAATACACCATCCCTCGTTTTCCTCATCTGTAAAGAGAATAAGCATCTACCTCATAGGGTTGTAAGAATAAAATGAAATAATTATAAAATGTTAGAAACCTTACATGCTACCTATGTTTTCTATTATCTTTCTATATCTTCCTTAACCAGAACCCTTATAAAGGTATTCTCAGGAACCTTTCCAAAAACTCTGATTACTCCCCATCTCCCTAGTTTCCCAAGTCCTCATACCTGCTCTGCCCTCACCTTCCTCAAAATTTTGACTCTATAGTCACTCAATACAACTTTACATTGTCCCCTATCTGTTGATCCCTTGCCCCTAACCAGTACTTGCCAATTTATCCCTTTCCAAACCCCAATTCTGACTAATTACCACATAGCCCACCATCATTATATACTGCTGAGAATTTATGGAACTCATAACTGTAGTCAATTTTCAACTGGATCCTCACTGCTGCAAACCAAATTTTTTATTCTTTCCAAGGGAATAGGAACTTGTTTATCTAAACTTCATGCTGTCCCTGACACATGGATCTGTACATTGTGGGTAACAAAACAAAGTCCTCCCCCATCCACAGTTTCTCAAGATTAAAATTCAGAGCAGTTTCTCCTTTTTTGAACTCTAATTATAATTAGTCCTCTATTACAAGAGCACAGTGATGGACCAAAATTAAAGACTCTTCAAGTCCTTATTTGTTATTTTAAAATGCAAAAGAAATTTTCAGAAATTTTTTAAAAACTAAGTTGTTAAAATTCTATTGAAAACCATAATAGAAGCTATACATGTATATCAATCAAGCAGTCAATTAAGCACCTACTACATGCCAAGAATGATAAATATAAATCTAAAGAATGAAACAATCCTTATTCTCAAGGAGTTTATATTCTACAATTAATATAACATGTACATAACATGTATAAACAGAATACATACAAAGAATAAACACAAAATAGTTACAGAAAGCAACTAGCAATTGTGGGGATCTGAAAAGGAGGTATTTGAGTTTTGTTTTCTTTGCAGACATTCCTTCCTTTTCTTATAGTTAAAATATTTTTCCATAAAGTTAAATATATTAAGGATGTTATTTTGTTGAAATAGTCAAGATTGTAACATTTAATTTCCTTAGTCTGTAAATGCTGTTAAAGAAAATAAGATATTAACATTTTGTACTTTGTCTTTGTGATTGTGAAATTACAAACTTCAAGCCTAATCTGCTTTTTCATATCCTCCTATTGTGTAAGAAAGTAAACACCAAAGTTTTATTAGTCTTAACAAGGAAGTTACTAAAAAGTAAAAGCTAACCAAGTAATATCAGCAGTTCTCTGCATCTTGTGATGCACTCACAGTGCCCATATGACCAACTAAATGATGACCAATTAACAGTAACAGAAATAATTAACAAAGAAAAAAAAAGTATTAATTCTCAAAATAAGTGCCTTAATTTCTCTAGTAGCATAGACTCAACAGAGTGGGACACTCTAATAATCTCTTTACAGATAAGGGTACTGAGGCCCAGAGAGGTTAAGTGTTACATAGATAATATCTTTTAACAAGTTTACCTTAAAAGGCACTGGTATTTTAAGAAGATGTTCATGTACTAAAAGCAGCATGGTGTAGAGGGTATAATGTGGGGCCTGGGGTCAAAAAAAAAACTGGGTTAAATTTCTGCCTCTGACACTTTCTGGCTACAAGACCATGGTGAAGTCACAACCTCTTTCTCTCAACCAGAAGTACGTATCCTGTAGCATAATGGCAAATTAGACCACTGGCCAGCTCAAAAATTTATATATTCCCTCTTCTGTTATACATTTTGTAACCTTCCAGTGCTGATTTCTATTTTTCTTTTTCCAGGCTGTCTCACAGTGCCCTGCATAAAGTAGATGTTTTGTAGAACTGAAATCATGAATTTTACTTTAAATGATAAGAAAATAATTAACTTTGACCCAGCAATCTTACTAGAAGTACATATCCCCCAAGTGATCATGCTTAAAAAAAAAAAAAAAAAAAAAAAAAAAAAAAAAAAGTCCCCCATATATTTACAGTAGCACTTTCAGTAATTTGAGAAGTGGAAACAAAATAAATACCCATTGATTGAAGCTTGATTAAATAAACTTCTGCTCTGAAATTGCCCCTTCCAAAGTTTCTAAATGATCTTTGTGCTGCCAAATCTAATGGCCTTTTCTTAAAATCTTCATCCTTCTTGACCTTGTAGTACTGATCAGCTACTTTTCCTACAGTGTCTGTCTCTGTGTGTGTTTCTTTTTATATCACTGATCTCTCCTGATTTTCCTCTCTGACTGCTTCTTCTCACTCTCTTTCAGCAAATCTTTGTCCATATCATAACCAACACTCTCTGGGTTTCTATTCTGGGGTCTTCTTGCTATATATGTATATACTATATTGCTTGGTTATCTTATCAGCTCCCTTTGGTTTAATTATCATCTCCCAAGAAATGCAAATTAAAACAACTCGGAGGTACCACTTTAAACCAGATAACCAGCTAGGATAACAGAAAAGGAAAACAACAAATGGCAAGGGGATGTGGGAAATAGGTTCACTGTAAACTAGTCCAACTACTGTGGAGAAGAATTTGGAATTATGCCCTTAAAGCTATTAAACTATGCAGCAATATCACTACTGAATTTATACTCCAAATAGATCTAAAAGGGGGGGGGGAGAAAAAAGGAAAGAAAAGGGACCCAAATGTACAAAAAATATTATATAAGCATCTCTTTTTTGTCGTAGCAAAGACTTGAAAACTGAAGGAATGCCCATCAATTGCAAAATGGCTGAACAAGTTAGGCAGCTAAGTGGTGCAGCATACAGAGAGCCAAAGCTGAAGTAAACAAGATTCATCTTCTTGCGTTCAAATCCAGCCTTAGACATTTACTAGCTGTGTGATGCTGGACAAAATCATTTAGCTGTTTGCCTCAGTTTCATTTGTCAAATAAACTGGAGAATGAAATAGCAAATTGCTCTAGGATCTTTGCCAAGAAAGCCCCAGATGGGGTCATGTAGAGCCTCGACAAGACTGAACAACTGAACAACTTATGGTATATGAATGTGATAAAATGTTATCGTATTATAAGAAATGATGAAGATGGTTTCAGAAAACCCTGGTAAGACTTCTATCAATTGAATAAAGAGAGCAGAAAGAAGAGAACAATGTACCCAGTAGCAGCAATGCTGTGAAGATAATCAACTGTGAAAGACTTAGTAACTCTGATCAATACAATGACTCACCACAATGCTAAAGGATGCAAGATGAAATATGCTACCTTCAGATAGGGAACTCAGTGCAGACTGAAGTATTTTTTTTTCCTTTTTTTGTTTCTACACCTCCCTGGCTTAGTGGAAATTTGTTTTGCAAGCCAATATTTGTAAAGGATTTTATATTTCTTGCCTTCTCAATGAGTGAAGGGGCTGTGAGGAAAGAGAAAGAATTTGAAACTGAAAAAAAAAACCTTAATAATTTTAATGGATACATAATCAATTATCTATTAAACTTATATATTTGACCTGAAGTATAGAATCACATCCAACTCCCCTTTTGGAATCTCAATCTGGAGATCCCATAGGCATCTTAAACTTCAAAATAAAATTCATTATCTTTCCTTTGTAAACCTCTTCTCTTACAGACTTCCTTATTACTGTCAAGAATCCCACCAGGAGGATAGAGCTAAAGGAACAAGCATTTATTAAAGCATACACTGTGTGCTGGTTATAGGAGCCTGTTCTTTCCCTCTTCCTATTTTTCTATTATTCTCATACTTTATTCCCTTTCATAAACTCCAAGATCCAGTTACACCATCTACTCGATGATCCTCAACTATGACAGCACACTTTCTCCCTCTTTTGCTGTGACTGCTTATCATGCCTAGAAAGTTTATATCTCCTACTCCCTGGAGCCCCTTCCTGGCTTTCCTTTCAGTTCAAATCACACCTTCTGCAGGAGGCCATTCCCAAATGTCTTGCTTGTAACTCCAGCACTTAATAACAACCCTAACAGAAATCAATCATACAATAAATGCTTGTTGACTTTTTAAAATATTAATAGGACTGCACTGCAAGGAATGATGAATACAGAGAAGCTTGGGAAGATTTATAAAGTGAAGTAAGAATGAAGAAAGGAACTTGCACCATTATTAAAACATTGCAAATGGAAAGAACATCAACAAAACATAAAACATTTTAAAATAACTAAATGCTATAAAATTATAATGACCAAGTAAACCAAAAAAAAAAAAAAAAGGGTAAGGGTTGGAGGGAGGTAGATTTTTCTACCTTTTTTTATTCTTTGTGATAAGAGATGGCTCTCCAGAAGAGAAATTTATATTGGGAAATGTAAATTAAGTAAAAAATATCAACCAATGTTTTAAAAATAAAATATATAAACTGTTCTGCTTGGTTCTTAATGCCCATCATCATGATCACACCTTGCCTAAGCAGACAGGGTCATCTTATCTGCAGGTAAAGATTGCATTGTTAAAAAATGATGTCAAAGTCCTTCGGACCAAAAACATCTCCCCTACTCCCTGAGTCACAAATGTTGAGTACCTGGATACCTATTTTAGCCCATAAAAGGCCTCAGATAGACAAGAAAAAATTGGAATCCAACAGTGGGAAAAGGATTAATTTTAAAGACAAAAGCTTGAATTCAAATCCAAGTGCTAGAACTTATATTTTATGTGACCTTAAAGCAAGCTAATTTAATATCTCTAGGCATATAGTTTCCTGTAACATAAGGAATTTGGACTAGATGAGCTCTAAGGTAAATCTATTATCCTATCATTTACAAGGACATTATTGCAAATGTATCATATTTCATTACTTAGATATATTTCAATTTCTCAAACTCCTATTATTATCTATCCTGAAAAACAACTTTTCTATCTCAAACATAATATATAAACATTTGATCCAATATCTGTCCACGTAAGTCACTATATTTCTTCAGTAAAACATATCATGAAGGGTAAGAATGGATTTCTGTTTTACTTCCCTCTACAATCTTCCTAATTCCTCACTGTCCACCTTCCCTCACACACTAGGAAATGGGCTACTGACCCAATATAGTTATTTTTTTAAATTGCTGCTTAAGAAAACACTTATTGGATCCTCAAGAGGACTACTGAGCAAATCGTATGAAAGATTAAACAAAAAGGAAATGATTACTTATATGACAGAAGAAAATTTATTACTCTATTTAGTTGTACTTATTTGCAGATAAACCAAATCCTGATGGATTAACAGAGCTTATTTTGCTTCATGTAAAAGGAAATTTTATTGAAATTACTACCTTATACCCATTATCTTTTTTCATTCCATTATACAAATTCAAAAGCAAGAATCAAGATCTCATTCATTTATATACTTCATTTGCTTCTGTCACAAAGATAAGACTCAAAACAACATAATAAAACGTATCCAAGTCTGATGTGGTACTGACAAAGCCCCTCAAGAACGTGGAAGGGAGCATTATAGCCATCCAAATTGGCTATTCAGTGACCACACAGGATTAACAGTGTTATCCTGAAAGGCATTTGGTATGCCAGCACTTGAGAAATGCTCACTGAAACTATTCTACTGGCTTGGAATTATACCGAGGGCAGCTGATATCATCCAAGCAACTGTGATACCCAAAAATGTCTATAATCAAACTACATCAATGCGCATTTATTAAGGACTCACTATGTGCCCATCAAGCATTTATTAAAATAAAAGTATGTACCAGGCATTTCTATTAATAAGTTCAAGGATACAAAGAAAGGCAAAAGCCAGTCTCTGCTCTCAAGGACCTCACAGTGAAATGGGGGGGGGAGGGAGAATGATATTTAAACAATTATATACAAAGTTAAATTGGAGATAATGTTCTTGGAGGGAAAGCACAGACATTAAGAAGGCTAGGGAAATACACCTTGTATAAAGATGGGATTTTAGAAAAGATCTGAAGGAAACTAAGAACTTGTGGTAAGGAAGAAAAGCATTCCCACCCACAAGGGGGGGCAGAACCAGAAGATGGTATCTGGTACTCAGTGAGATCAGAATCACTGATTTCAGAGAAGGGAGAGTAAGGTAAAAGAAAATTAGAAAAACAAAGTCTGTGAAGACTTTAAAAACACAAAGGGAGTCACTGGGATTTATTAAATGACAGGGGGGAGTGGGGAATAACATAATGAGAATTGTGCTTTGGGAAGATAACTTTTATAGCTAAATGAGAAAAGAATTGAAGCAGGGAGGAGGGTAGCCAGAAGGATATTGCCACTGTCTAGGTTTCAGGCAATGAAAAAGTATGTACCAGGATAATGACAGTGTCAGAGTTTAAAAAAAAAAAAGCAAAGGGGGGGGGGGGGAACATTTGCAAGACAGTTGAGGAAAAAAGAATAACAGGAACTAGCACTTAACTAGAAATGGGAGAGTCAAGAGTCGAAGATAGAACCTAGGTTTCATGCCTAGTTAAGTTAGAGGATAGAAAGGTAGGAAGGCGGGGAAAAATCTGTGTGGAAAGATAAAAGAATTCAGTTGTGGACATGTTTTAAGACATACATGGAAGCTTTATCTAATGCTTTTTTTCTGATTATTGTCTGTCATGGTTTGATGGTGCTACCGCTTTTTGTTATTTTGGGGGAGAGATGGGAATGAACTATTGCAATGGATAAGAAGTATACTTCAAGTTGGAAAGCTACAGATCTGACACGGAGTTGCTGTGTGATGGTAGGCAAATTCTTAACATCATTGAGCATTTGTTTCCATCTGTAATAAAGAAAGAATACATCACCTTTAGCAGTATTGTTGGGAAGGAATTGCTTTGTAAAATGGTTACATGCTATTAAAAAATGTGAGCTCTTATTAATTTCTCTTGTGTGAAGCTCTTTAAAAGGATCCTGAATGAATGTATGTATTCTGCCTGCTCTGCCACTGGATAAAGCTTCTAATAGCATAAGTTATATCTCAAAGACAAACCGAGCAGCAGAACGAGCAACAGTCTTTGACCAGGAGTCTGCAGCTGTAGAATTGGTCCTCCCAGTATGCAATTTAGAGGCCTGACAATCTCTCTGATTTAAATTATATAACAGTATAGTGATATCAAGCTTCTGACCTGCAGAGTAAAAAGCATTCATGTTTTCCAATCTCACATTGCTCAATCACAACACACTTGGACAGGGAGACCTCTGAAAGACAATACAGTAATGCAGGTTCTTCACATTTTCCACATACAGGATTCTAGTCCCTACTTTATCATTTTCAAAGTCATTTCTGGAAATCCTTCTGTAGCCCACCATAACAGAAATGGCCAAACAACTCTGGTAATTGTGTAATCTACAACAAGGACATAAAAAGGCGTTCCTAATTCCTCTAATGACTAAGTTTTGAGCTTAAGCCTCCACGGAAAAGAAAGCAGGAAGCAATGAGAACATCACTTTTTTGTTAGTACTGCATGTCCTATGTGACTCAAAGTTTCCTCAGCACTTAAGCTGAGTATGGATGAAGTTAAATGCTTATAAAATAGGGAAGTGATTCTAAAATGCTGCCCAAATTCAGCTTAGGTCAAATATCAACACTCATGGTATCAGTATCACTGATAAATACAAACCTGAAGTGGAATAATGCTATACCAATTTTTTCTCTTCTCCAATTTTATCCTATTATTCTCCTATTCTCTTTATACAACAACCAATAAGCATTTATGAAGTACCTACTACAAGTCTTGTGGTAGATTACATGAATAAAAAAGTCAAAAGCAAACAGGTCCTCATCCCAGATGAAAGTTTATATTCCAAAGGAAACATTATATTCATATTAGACAAAATAGATGTAAAACTGGAGAACATTGGAGGAAGGCCCTAAACAGATGGTAGGAACCAGGAAAGAGCTCCTGTAAAAGGTGGTACTTGAGAGCTGAATCATAAAAGAAATCAAAGATCCTAAGAGATAGCCAGTGCAAAGATACAACTGGGGAGAATGGAGACTCATATCATGAGAAGTACAAAAAGAAGGCAAGAAGACAAATATGGCAGTAGCACAGAATTCATGGAGAGAAACAATGTGCAATAAAGCTGAAAAATATATAAAATAAAAAATGGTTTAGTATATTTAGAAATGCCTTACCTCTCCACTCCAAATAGAGCACTGATGGGAAAAATATCAAATTCCCCCAAAAAACTTCTTTTACAGAACTTTCAAATGTGAACTTTATAGGTCACTGTCCATTTTCCATCAGCAGCTATTTGGAGTTGACTACATGCAACATAATACCTCCATACCAAGTACCCCTGCTCCTTTTTCCCTTTCCCGGCCCCTTAGCTTTCCAACTTCCTTTTATGTATTATCTGGACCTACTAGACTATAAACTCTTTGAGGATAAAGACTTTTTTAATCTCCATTGCTTAGCAAAGTAGCTCATAAAAGTAGAAATTTAATAAATGTTTATTGAATTGAAATGAAATTGGGCCTGCAATTTATAGGTTTCTTTTATAGGCATTTGATTTCTACTAGCCTCTTCTTGTGATTTCTGAATACAGAAGCACTCATTTTACAAACACCTGTGAATTGTACTGAATTAGATTATATCATAGAAACATAAAAACTAAAGATTAATGAGGATATCCATAAAGCATGGAGTGGATACTACTCTACCACACAACGTAATTGGGGGAGATCAGGAAAGGTTATGGAGGTGTCATCAGAGACAGATTTGATCTGCATCTGAGACAGAATTTGAAGCAGTACCCATTCAGATGCACGCAAGAAGGATATGAAAAGTTGAATCAGCAGAACCACTTTATTCTTCTTCAACTTCCTTCTTGGTACTTGCAATGACACTGAAGCAAACCCAGGAAAGGGCATTTGGACGTCCAAGATAAGTTTCAAAGTTACACTCCCTGTAAATATATCACTGTCCCCTGAAGGCTCAGAATCCATCACCAGATATTGGCACAAAATAAACACTTAATATGCCAAGGAACTGTCAAATATTAAAAAGGACATATATTTTAATATTATCATTTGAACCTTTCCCTCCAACCCCCAAAATTTCACTCTACTCTTTATCTCCTATTACTTAGAGCTTTATTTTAAAATGCTGCTGTATTCTAACTGTGGCACTTGGGCCAGAAAAGCTGCTGATACATGCATTCACTAGGTTGTTAAACGTGAACACATAGTACTATAATGTTTATCAATCTCACAAATAGTTCTAAGATTAGGCTCTCATTCATAAATCTTAAAATTGCTTTGAAACAATTTACTTTAAAGGATAACAACTAGTTCATTTGAGGTATTAATTATTGTGACAACAATCCAAGAGGTTATTGGTTATTCATCTAACAAATTCAAACTACAAGCAAAAATATATGCTTGGGAATAGACTGGGTGTAATAAAGATCTACAAAAATAGCTGAGTGTTTTAGAAGCTTAGAAATATCAATCTAAAAAAAGTATTTTAAGTGTTTTACTTTATCATCATAATCCCTATTTCAATCACAGATTACAAATACCTGCAAGTTTTTTTTATAAGAAAGCTTAACTATAGCCAAAAGCTAACAATAATTTTTAAATGAATCATAAACTATTAGCCATATAAAAGATTGCTGCTCCACATCACTAATATTATGAAAAATGCATTCAAAAAGTGGTTTCACCACATTCCCAAAAATTTGGCAAAGATAATAAAAGATGAAGACAGCCAATGTTGGAGAGAGATGGAAGAAGACAGTACTAATACATTATTTGTAGAACTCTTAGTGAATTCATCTTCTCTACTAAACAATTACACACACACACACACACACACACACACACACACACACACACACACACACACAAAAATGCCCATACCATTTAAACCCACTGTGTAATATAAACCAAAGGAGTTAAAAACCTTCTTTTGGATAATAATAATTACAATAACTATATAGCATCACTATGCAGCAGGCACTATAGAGCATCCACACAACTATACAAATATTACAAACTAATCCTTGCAACAATTCTGAGTTAATATCCCCATTTTACAATTGAGGCAAACAAGATAAGTGAAGTGAGTTGCCCAGCAATTCACTCTAAAGTCCAGCATCATGTAATTTGCCCAACCTGCAAATTTGGATCTTTGCAAATCTGGAGTTTAGCACTTTATACAATGTCAGTTTAAAGTCAGATGTAGCAAATCGTCTTATTAACAAATCATTTAGAAAATAAAAATTAAATCCAATGTAAAGAATAATTTGTTTAAATAAACAATTTAATAAGAATGCTCTTATATGCAAGAGCATACAAGCAAAATAAAATGCTCTTTAGAAAAGCTTATTAGATGTAATGAAGAAGCTCATTATCTAAGGTATACTTTTTGGAAAAATCATATCAATGCTAATTTATCTAATTCAAGTGAGATTTTTCTAAAATAAATAAATAAATAAATGAATAAATAAGACAACAAAAATCCAAATAGCAATGTTACAATTATCTGGTAATTCAAGTAACAATAAACCAAAACAGCAGCTTGTTTTTGGAGTACATTCATCGGGCTTCACATATACATCATCCAGCAATTACATGGCAGCTTTTTCTTTAAAAAAAAAATTTCCCCCTTCTATCAATATTAAGTTGTTTGTGTTCTCTCAGTACATTCAGGAATACATGATTAATGTCAATTGGTTCTAAGAACTCATTAGATAAAAAAGATAAGGAGGCACTTGGTGCTGCCATAACATAGGGTAAAAGATAACATTCTCCTAGGCAGTTGGGAATGGGTAATTTGGGATCCAATCTGGGTCAGGGCTGGAGCTTACTAATGATATGCCATTAGAAAATGTTAGCTGAGGCAATATCATCTTAAGTATACTACTACATAAGAGCAGAAGCTAACTCTTGAGATCTAAATATTATTTTTATCATGTATTAAGTAAAAATCACCAGTCTTCCAGCAGATACTATCTCCATTACAAACAGAAATGCCAGGCTTTTAAGTAAGTTTGCCAAACTCACAAAGGAACTCATGTAAATCTTAATATCATCACAAATGTTTCTTATCATCATCCCAAATCACCACTAGGGAAATAGCAAAATAATTAATGCTTTAAAGAATAAGGCAATATAAAAATATAATTGGTGGCTCCCTTTCCATTTCGAATTTTATTTCATGTTATTCATCTTTATATAGTCAAACTGACCAGCAAGCCATTCTCCATAAACAACATACCCATACCCAGCAAGGAAGGACATTCCCTTTTCATTTCTTCCTTCTAGGCACAGTTTAAGTACAACTATATATCCCAGACTTTTCCCAAAATTCCTCCAGTTGACAGTATTCTCTCTTTTGAAATCACTTTGTATTCTTTTATATATACTTATCAGTCCAAAGGTTGTAAAACCTACCTGAAGGTAAGTAAATCTCAGTGCTACGACTTGGTAAACACTTCATGCTAATTGAAAGCTAGCTTTGAAATTCCTTTTTCACCTAGGAATCCTTTAAATACTAAACATATTAAAATGTTAGTAGTCTTTAACTATAATACCCTCAAATATAAAAGTCAGAATTATGTAGAGCTACAAATATACACTCTTAACTACATCAAAATTCACAAGTAAAACTAGAGGAAAATCACAGAAAGTCAGTTTTATTCATTCAGCAGAGCAGAAAGTATTATGCTGGTAAAGAAATAAACCAAGGAGCTCTTCACAAATGGTTACTGAAAAATTCAGTAATTTGAAGAAATTTCAGATTATTACACACACACACACACACACACACACACACACACACACACACACACACACACACACTTACACATCCCCTACCATCACAAAATACTGTCTGAAAACCAGAATGTCTAAGTTAGCCAATCACAATGGGAATCCCACAGAACATCACCAATAAAAACAAGGTGCTGAGACTCAAGTACACTTCAAAGCAACAAAGACAAAGATGACCTCAGCATCTTGTTGGTCTTCTGGGATGTTTTGGGCCCTAACAGTCTAGTTCCCCTATGACTCTGCCTGCAGTTCTATGAGCTCTAAAATCAGGAAGTCTGCACAGGATCCAGGAAGTTCCAGACCTAGTGAGCTAAGAAAGGGACTAGTGTTAAGACAATCAGTTAGGAAAAAGTACTCAGGCTAAAGCTTTGATCAGGGATTCTGGCCTTAATAACAATGAATTCTCTAGGACAAAGGTAGAGAAAAGAACCCATCTTCTAAGCTAGAGAATCCAATCAAGAAACCAAGATCAAAACAAAAAGTATTCAGTATTTTATATGCATTTGTGATATACACAGATATTTACACACACATAGAATGAGGTAGATAAAATATCCAATATTGTTATACTCTGTAGTCAACTAATATGTTGTAGTTTCTGAACCAAACACTTCATTCTTACCACTAGGATGACCCAGTGACAGCAAAAATAAAGTCTTATGAAATAATAGAAGGGGAATCAAAAGGAACAGAACAATATTTTTTTTTTAAAGTGCAAAATGGAATTTTAAGCTTCCTTAGAGATCATCTAGTCTAACGCTCTCATTTTAGAAATGAAGAAATTGTTATATGAATTTAAATTTATGATATGACAATCAGAAATATACACTTTCCCCTCATAATCAGGATTAAAAAACAAGTCTAGAATTTTTTGGGGGAAAAAAAGCTGCTTTTAAGCTTGCATGGCATGACAAATTTGTTTACAACTTACACGTAAATAATGAGATTATATTCTGAAATGTTAAATTCTGTATCTCATTTTTGGCAATTCCATATACTACCACACAACACTGATATTTTGAAATATTAAAATTATTTCAATCTGAATATATATTGGTTCATTTGTTTCCTGAGAAAAAAATTTTAATTAGTACTTCTGAATGTCATTAAGAATTACTACACTGATAAAATCTGACAGCATGAAAACAAGAAACTTTTATACATTTCCTGCTTAAAAGAAGTATTTGTAAAGCAAATATACATTTAGAAAGTAACTACAAAATGAAAACTTTCCAAACATTGAAAATCTATTCCAAAATAGATATAGCTATGTCACTTAAAAATAACTTTTAAAAATCTGAAGACTAGTTTTTAAAAAAATCATTCTTTTCCAAAGTTTGACCATTACTCCATTTTCTTTTTAGCTACTAAAGTTCTTACTAAACAAACTACCCATACAAGACTTTACTGATATAGTAAATATGTTTGCAGTCCTATTGCCCCTTTTAGTTTTTTGGTGACTACAAAAGACATTACCAAAGTTTTAAATTATTCGACTCATATGTACATACAATTGCTATTATCTTATAAAGCAACTGTAGACCTATTTGTAAATAAATCACAACTCAAATTTATAATAGCATGTTTTAATGGTTTACAAAATGCTTTCCCCACAGTAATTCTGGGAGGATCAGGGTTATACAATAATTATTATTTTAATTTCAAAGTAATATCTCCATGGTCACAGGCACATAGTTCTAACACTAGTGTAGGAAGTGAGAATTAAAACCTGATCTCTAAAGTACAAGGTTAGTTCACTGAACTCTCATCTTTGAAAGATCCTAATAAATAAATTAAATAGTTAAATAGTTGTCCAATATAGCCAAATTGTGTTAAATGCTATAGAATCATTTAGCATTTAGACCCTTGGAGGAAAGGAAAGAAAGATCCATAGTGGATGAAATGCTTATGAAATGATATTGAGAATGATGACCAATCAATAAATTAAGCATTTATTAACATTTACTGCACAGTTAAAAGTCAAAGTGATGTAATGCAGGTAATAGCTAACAATAGCTAACACATATACCACTACTTACTTATGTGTCCAGCATTATGCTAATCACTTTACAATTATTTTCCCATTTTATCCTCAAAACAACTCTGGAAGGCAAGCAGTATTATTAGCTCCATTTTACAGAGGAGGAAACTGAGACAGATAGTAGTTATAATGTGACTTTTCCAATATCTCACAATTATTGTCTGAGGATGGATTTCAAATCAGGACTCCCTCACTCTAAGCTGCCCAATAAAAGGATATAGTGATATTTTTATAATTGTAAGTTCATATTATTAAAGCCACCATTAAACACTCTCATAGAAATGGTTAACACATACATCAATTTACATTAATTTACATTATTATAAAGTATTTGAATAAGAGTTATGAGTATTCTCATCTACAGAAGGGTACTACTATTCTCAACCTAATGTTCTGTTAAAATTGACTGGGAAGGTTTAATCCACGTGGCCAACATGGCATATAACTACCATTCAGAAATAAAAAAGTTCAGCCAAGGCTCTTAACTTAATAATTTATTTCTATTCCAAGTGACATGAACAACAAGATGTCAGATTTAACTTTCCCCAGCCCAAACTATCAAACTTTTCCCCTTCCCCATAATGAAGAGTTATGTGTCAGATGTATAGCAAGAACAGCTGAATTCACAGGAAAAGAGAAAACCTCAATAAAGCGCCCATTCAGCATTCCTTCCCCACTACCCCCCATATTCCTAGAAGGGGCTTACACAAGCTAATCTTGATCTAGGACCCATCAGGTATCCCAACCTCTAACATTCTGAACTCCCCCCACCCCACCCATATTCCCTCATACTGCCACAAAAAAGTAGCAGGCTTGTGCCCAGTCACATGAGGAAGAGAAAAGAGAGGTAACTACTGCCTTCTGTCTGGACTGGCCCCTAGGTGAAAAGCTCCATGGAAAAACATTGTGTACTCAACAGAGACTCAGAGATGACATGGTCAGACATGCAACTGAAGATCACTTGGGCAGCTGAGCAGCAGACAGACTAGATAGAGACTAATGAGAGGCAGATCCACAAGCAGGCTACCAGAGTGGATGCTACAAAGGTAAAATCAACAGACCCAGTCAGACTGGATATGAGGAAGCAGGGGGGGCAGATTGAAGATAGGAACTGAGAATGTGAGGAATCAAAGTCATTGACCTTGAAGACAGGATACACAAAAACGACTTAAGGATTAAAGATCTCTCAAGAGATTATGACCAATCAAAAAGCCTAAACACTATAATGCAAGAAATAACAGGAGCACACCATTTCTAGAACTTCTGAATACAAAAAGCACAGCATCAATCAAAAGGATCTAGACATCACTTCCAGGGTTTGGTTTGATTTGGTTTTTTAAAGACCCTCCATTTCAAACTCCCAAGATGTACAGTGCTTAAATTGAACAATTCTAATGACAAATAAACAAATTTTATAAGCAGCCAGATTAAAGACAGCAAATATTTTAAAGTAGAAATTAGCATTATACAAAATTATTCTATATGTACTCAGAAAGGAATAGAATAACATATTCTATAAAGCAAAGAAGTTTAAGTTTCAAGCTTGACAAGACATAGCACACTCAAGATTATAAAATCAATAAAGAAGATGGCATTTGACAAAAGAGAAGTTTTAGAAGCATTTTTATAGAGGAAGCAAGACAAGCATTATATTTAACCTACAAATACCCTAAATACCAGAAAAATAAAAAGATAGATAAGTATAATTACAAAGGAAAGTTAAGTAATGAAATAAATTACCTCATCTTTACAGGTTATTTATGTGAAAGAAACAGTCAGACAGACAGATAAGTTACTGACCTTCAGGATAAAAACAAAAGGATCAATATAAGACAGGTTTTTTTTAAGAGCACACAAGGGAATACAGATGGAAAGAGAATTCAAAGAAATAGAAGTGAGGGTAAAAACATAATTAAACACCATGAACAGAACCTTACAATCTTTTTACAGATGAATCAAGATATTCTGTGGGACAAAATTAGAATGGGAGAGTTATGAATAGGTGGGGGGAAAAAGAGTAGGGGACAGAGAAAAATGAATAACATATCCTTATCAAGTTTATCCTTGTAGGAATTTTCTAAAGTAGAAATGCTTTTCCACAATGAAGATGAACAACTCATCTGCAAATTAGTTTTAGAGGGCTGCTTGTGGTCACACATGTGGTATGTATACGTATATAAATACACACAAACACACACACATCAAAGACAGAACCTGAAATCTAGTGTTCCTAGGTCCAAAAGCCAGTCTTCTATCCATTATGCTGCCTTGCACCTAAATTATTACGTAGTTAAGTCTGATTCAGCAGCTTTATAAAAAAGGTGACTGATAACTTATGAGAAGATTCTTTTAACAAAGTAGCAGAGAGACCAACCACAAAAATGTGAAGGGTTGGAAAGGATCTCAGTGATAACTTTAAATGCCTAAATCTTCAGAGGGGTAAAAGGATCTCCACAAGGTCACAAAATTAGTCAGGGTTCTTGAAAGACAGATCCAAGTTCACACATTTTCTTGTGATAAACTTTTCTGGGTTCTACCTAGATTTTAAATTCCCCAAACCCTGAGATTTTATTTCTGCCAAATCCAAGTTATATTATTAAATCTTTGAATAAAGCAGTATTTTTTAAACACAGAATTATTTAAAAATGTGAGTTGGCAAGGTTGGTTTTTATAAACAACAAGATATTAAAACAATATACACTTTAACCAAGCCTCTCAAATTGGGAAACAAATTGACAACAGAAAAAAGAAAGAATATTAATAGAAATAGCAGCTAACATTTTTATGTGTTCTAATATTGACAAACCAGTTTCACATATTATCTTAATTTGAACTTCATAACAATTCAAGCTAATATTGTAAGTACTATTCTCAATTTACAGAAAAGAAAAAAGATGCAAAATGGTTAAATAGTTGTCCAATATAGCCAAATTATGTTAAATGCTATAGAACCATTTAGCATTTAAACCCTTGGAGGAAAGGAAAAGGAGATCCATAATGAATGAAATGCTTATAAAATGATATTGAGAATGATGGCCAGTCAATAAATTAGATGCTTATCAAGTACCTACTATGTGTCAAACATCATGCTGGGTATTAAAAGTACAAATACCAAAATAGGAATCCCTGCCCTCAAAAGAAAATGAAACTCTTAAAATAAGTAGGAACAAAACATATAAAATGTAGGATACATGCAAAGTAAGAGCCCTAAAAGAACAGCCCTAAAAGGAAGTGAGGTAAGGCTTAAAAGGAAGGTAAGGATTCTCAAACCCAGAAATGGAGAGAAGTATTCAAGTATGTCTATTAGAAAAAAAAAAAAAACTAAAGATGGACTTCCTCCTTCCTCCCTCCTCCCCTTCCTCTTTCACCAACATTATTAAAGGCCAAAGCCACCCACTGCATCCCAAACCATTGCCAGTTATCTGGAAGTATGTCTTACTACTGAAGTCTGGAAGAGAAGGAGGCTGGAGACTTTGTTCACTTAAAATCCAATTCACCTAAGGAATCAATTTGTCACTCTATAATGTCACTAGTTCTCTTTAAGAATGAGGACAAACAACAATAACTAAGCCAGTTTAACTGGATAGAAAACTGTGTGAGACAGAGTACCAAGCAATAAGTATGTAAATAGTAGCATTCAAAGTCTTTCATAATTTGACTCTAGCCTAACAGGAATTTGTGTTCATCCCAGGGAACAATAGGGATCCACTGAAGCTTCCAGAGAAGAGGAGTTCTGAGCAGTGTCAACAGAAATATCAATTTAGCAGCTATGTGCAAGACAGTTTGGAAAGGAAAAAAAAACTGGATAAAATGAGCTACTGAACTAAGGCAGCTATGGAGAAGGTGGGTAAAAGGAAGGTCAGTTGAGAGAAATGTTGAAAAGATTGAACCAATGGAATTTCATTATCAACCAAATACAGGGTGCAAAAGGGAGACGATGAAGACTTAAGAGAAGCTCGAAGGATGGTAGTACCCATGAGGGAAATAAAGAAGAGATTTACAAAAAGAGAAAATGACTTATGATGGATCTAGAGGTCACAGAAGAGGAAGACTGGATATGCAAATTTAAGAGCATTTACAACAAAATGAAATAGCTAAAATCAACAAGAGAAAAGAATGTAGAGAGAAAAAAGAAGTAAGCCTAGTTAATCAGCATTTTAAAAGTGTCTGCTCTGTGCTAGGAGCTAGGCAAGGGATGCAAAGAATAATCTATACTCTCAAAGAACTGAATATTTTCTCATGTATAGGTAGCATGGCATGGATAATAATCCTGAAAAGGTATGACCTGACAGGTAGGAAAAAAACAAACAAGAAAAAAACAATTTCATAAAAACCCAGAGAGGAGAGAGCATTCAGGAGTAAAATGATAGGCAATAGAGTGACATGCTTCAAAAGTTGTCAAGAAGGATGAAAACTAAGAAAAAGACAACTGGATTTAACAATTAAAGATCATCTTTGAAAGGTAACAAGCATTTACTTGAAAGAGTCAAGCAGTGGGAATAAAAGCCAGATAGCAAAGAGGAATAAATTTGACGTGAGAAACTTCAAGTAATGAACATATAAACAGCTTTTTTTCTACAAGTTTAGCTGGGTAAAGAAGTAAGGGCATATAATATGACAACTTGAGGAGATGGCAAGATAAAGTGAAGGTTTTTAAAGGCTGAGGGAGAAAGGGACATGTTTACATGCTGCAAATAAGGAATCAGTAACTAAAAAGAGGTTGTAAATTAGGGTTAAAGAAGCATTGATTGAAGGGGTAAGCTTTCAAAGGTGAAGAAACCAAGGAAACAAGCAGAGGGGTTTGAAGAACTTCCACATTTTCTAAGACCAGAACAAGATAATAATTTTGAGTTGATTTGATTTGTGGAACTCTATGAAAAAGAAAACTCTAATAAAAAATGTACTGATTGATACAATTAGGATTTGCTAATTATATTTATAAATTACCCATTTGACCAATACTATTTTTGC
This sequence comes from Sminthopsis crassicaudata, assembly GCF_048593235.1. Taxonomy (NCBI): domain Eukaryota; kingdom Metazoa; phylum Chordata; class Mammalia; order Dasyuromorphia; family Dasyuridae; genus Sminthopsis; species Sminthopsis crassicaudata. The sequence goes on from NC_133622.1 coordinate 155,559,993, forward strand.
ATTTTCAATTTTCACTTCATAAATGAGAATTTCAATATAGGTAGAAACAGAACTAAAACCAATGCTATCAATCACAAAGAAACAGTCTAGCTCCACATAAGAATGAATTTCCAAATAATTAAAGTTACCTAGAAATGTGAGGGCAATTTTGTTAAGTAGTGAACTTCCTGTCACCAAAAAGTGTTCACTCGTCAATCAGGAAAGTATAAGGATTCCTGCATTGTATGGGAAGTTGGACCAGATGATCTGAAAAATCGTTTTCAAATGTAGTTTTAAGATTATATGAATCTTATTTTTAAGATTGGTTAAAATCAACAACAATCACCGGTTTAATTAAATCTTTTTTTTTTAATTACAATATGTACATTGGGGCAGCTAGGTGGCGCAATGGATAGAGCACCAGCCCTGAATTCAGGAGGACCTGAGTTCGAATCTGGTCTCAGACACTTAACGCTTCCTAGCTGTGTGACCCTGGGCAAGTCACTTAACTCCAGCCTGGGGGGGGGGGGAACAATATGTACATTAAGAAATGATAGCCATAAATCAAGTTCTCAATCTAGTGCTATTCCAATAACAATCTTTTCTTTTAAACATTAAAAAAAAAAAAAAATTGATGATTGGCACCCAAAACAAAGGAGAAATACCTCATTGGTCCTTAATTTTTCTCCCTTTTGACTAATCAAGTCAACAAGTATTTATGTGCCAGGCACCGTGCTAAGCACTGGAGATACAAAGAAAAGCAAAAATAGTCAGTTCTCAAGGAGCTCAGTTTAATGGGGGAGAAAACATGTAAACAAACTAGGTACAAGAGAGATAAATGCAGCATAAATTGGAGATAATCTCAGAGGGAAGGCACTAAGAAAGAAAGCCTTCTAATTACTTCTACCAGAAGGAATTCATTAGTCTTCCTTTCACCGATCTTTGCAACCCATTTTTGAGATGTCAGAATATCATGTTTTCTCATTACTTAGTTTTGCAGAAATTTTTAAGTTAGAACAACATTTGAAACCTGGACTCAATTTCAATTCAGAGAAATATCGTTTCCAGTAAAAGGAATCTATATTGTCAAAGAGCTAGAGACAGAATGTTACCAAAAGAATCTGGAATGCCATTTATTCAAAGACAACTATGATATAAAAATAACAATATCCATCAAGGCCGGTGATTGGCTCACAGAGAGGTCAAATTTGTCCCGAGCCCTCAGAGTAACCTTATGCCATGCTATATATGTTGGAGGGGGTGGGGGGAAGAAAAGAGTAGAAAATGTTAATATTCTAATTTATAAGTTCATCTAAATAATATTTTTATGTCTAAATAATATTTAAATCACGGTTTCCAAAAGAGGACAGATTTTAGTAGTAAATCTGAGCATACACATCTAGACTAGCATTTTTTAAGTCAAATAGTGTGTATCAGGTATGAGTGCAAAAGCAAATATTTTTGTGTCTGTGATGCAATACCAGCCTGGAAATTAAGCTTATATAAGGAAAATTAAAAGTATGCGATTTTACCAAAAAAAAAAAAAAAAAAGGGTGATATGTAATCAACTGGAGCTAATGAATCTTGCAAAATCACTAAAATATGTTTGTTTATTCGTCTGCAGCTTGGTCACGTTTCCTTCCACAAAATGTAATTGTTTAAATTCCCTTAAACCCACAAGAAAGGACGGGAAGTCCGGTTTAAAGCCCCAGCCGCAGCCAGGAGCGGCAGCCCCGGTCACGGGGAGGGCGGCCGCCCATTGTGCTGGGGATCCGGCAGGTAAATGCCCCAGGGCGATGGCCGCGGACCCGCCCGCCGCCCCCCGGCCCCGAGGCGCCCCGACTTTCCCGAGGCCGCCGGTCCGGCCTCCCCGCGTCCTCCCGTCAGTCCCCGGCGAAAGCCCCACCCGGCCCCGGCCCCGGTCCGGCCGACCCGGGCGCAAGCAGCGACGCTGGGCCGAGGCCATCCCGCCGCGGCCGGGAGCAGCCCCAGCTGACACTCACCGCGAGGGCGGGCGAGCGAGGCTCGGGAGTCCGCGGGCCCGGGCGACCGGGCCGGCCAGGGAGCTGCTCAAGCGCCGCCGCCGATGCCGCCGATGGCGCCGCCGCCGATGCCGCCGATGCCGCCGCCTGCTCCTCGGCCACCACCCCGCCTCCAGCCGCCGCCGCCTCGGGCTCCTCGGGCCCGGCTCCCGGTGCCTGCGGCCGCCGCCTCCACCTCGGCGCTGCCCGCGCTGCGCCTCCTCTCCATCAAGGCCGAGGTCGGCCTGAGGGACAGTCCCCGAGGGTGACGGCTTGTAGCCGTCTCCTGCAGCGGCCGGTGGCCATCTTTAATTTTCCTTCTCCTCCTCCTCCTCCTCCGGCAAGCAGACTGGCAGGCTGGCTAGGAAACCTCCTCCTCCTCCTCCTTCTCCTTCTCTTTTTTCTTCCTCCTCCTCCTCCTCCTCCTGCTGCTGCTGCTGCTGGGCTGCGGCGGCGGCGGCGGCGGCAGCGGCAGCTCGGGCTCCTCCCGTAGCCCTCCCGCCCCTCCTCCCCGCCTCCCTTCTCCCCTCCTCCGGCTCCTCCTGCTCCTCCTGCTACGGCTCCAGCTCCTCCCGAGCCACCGGCAGAGGCACCAGCAGGAACTGGAGCTGCACCGCACTCCCCTCTCCTCCTCTGCCCTCCCCACCACCGCTCCGGCCCTCCTCCGCCCGCGTCCGTGCTCCAGGTTCCTGGGCTCCCCGACGCTTTTCGCCTGTCTGAGAGCGCGGTGGGTCCTCCTCCCAGTCCGAGCTTGACCTTTCCAGTTTCTCGTCTTTCCCCCACCCCGCCCCCTTCCTCTTAGAAACTCACCTTCCTGACCCTCCCTTCTCCTTCCTCTTCTTCCCCTTCTTGCTTTTCCTTCCCTATTTCCATTCCCTATGACCAAATCACCCCCCACTTAACGTCCCCTTCGGTGTTCCCTTCCCCTTTCATATTTCCCATCCCCATCCTGATTGACACCTTGTCAATTACTCCCATTCTCTCCTACCACTAGACTACTATCCAACTGTCAAAGATGAGTCAACCCAAGGTTGGGTCCTTTCTATCTCCTATTTACCAATCTTGACAGAACAAATATACAAAATTGACAAAGTCCTAATTTTTTTTTTTTTTTTGGTTAAACTAGTTTCTGACCAATGAGTATCTCTCTCTTTATCTCTCAAGCGAGCCAACAACTATCCCCCATCTTCTATCCTCATTGACCTACCCCTACACCCAGGCGCTGCTTATTGTCGGGAACTGAGGAATTTGTTGGAAGTAGGAAAGTTCCATTCTGGCTGGGGTAGCAAAGAGGGGGTATGGCGGTGATTGGCCATTATCTTGATTTCCACAGCAGCTCCTATAAGATGCTCCTCTACTTAAAGGCTGTGGGCAGAATCTGATTTTGCCCCCTTTTTTTCCTTATGCATATTAAGTGAGTTGTGAGACCGTCTTTTTCATTGGCTCGCTTGAGAGATAATGAGAGAGCTACTCATTGGTCAGAAACTAGTTTAACAAAAAAAAAAAAAAATGTAGGACTTTGCCAGTTTTGTATATTTGTTCTGACAAGATTGGTAAATAGGGGAGACATCTGGGTTAACTAGTTTAAACTGGTTTCTTGGTGGGGTAAGGAAGTTGAATTTAAGGACTATAATTATCATAGAGAGGGATACTCCCAGTAATTCAAATCACCTGTCCTTGCACTGCACAGTCTTAAAATTGATATGTTACAGTGATTAAAAAAAAAAAACAACAACTAGTTTTCCATACAGAAAAAGAAATAGAAACTTCTGCTTTTACTTTACTGAAAATTAAGCAAGTTCAAATTGCCTTTTCTTTCCTTGTAGCCAGTTTGCCTAAATCGAATTGAAACAATTTGCGATGATTTACTTTCTCCTGTTGCTAGGTAACCGCAAGGTTCACTATTGCTGACACAGACTATGCCTGGGAGCTCTTTGGGGATTATAGTGCCTGCTGCTGTGGGGAAGTGACTACCAAGGAAAAAAGACACCTTACCTCCTCAGGGGAATAAAAAGTCTGACATGGAAGGTGTCCGGTTACCTTCAAAGAAGGGGGACGTGGAAAGCAATACACCAAGATAAAATCAACATTTTACTACAAAAATAATGACTTTTCAGTTAAAGGTTCAGATTTGAGGCTCTCATAAAAGTTCTTTTGGACATAAACTCAGAAAACATCTGAGTGTATTCTTTGAAACCAGGGAGCAAAAAAATCAATTACTCAGTAAGAAAATAAGCATTTATTTAATACTTACTACAGGCCAAGCACTGTGCTAAGCATTGGGGATGGAAAGGCAAAAAACCCAACAATCTTGTCCTCTAGGAGGATATATTCTAATGAGGGAAATAACATGTAAATGATTAAGTACATGCAAAGTAAATAGAAATTTGTAGGGGAATGCACTGGTCAGGGTGGAAGAAGAGAAAAATGAAGATAGGGAAAGGGCTCTTGAGGAATATAGAATTTGAGATGAGTCTTGAAAGAATCCAAGAAAAGCACAAAGTGGAACTAAGATGGCATATTGTTCCAAGCCTATGAACTCTCAGGTTAAAGATATGGAGATTAAAGATGGAATATCCCATCTGAGTAATTTTGTTTGAGATAGTAAAATGTATGAAGACTGGAAAGATATTAAACTTATAAAGAGCTTTAAATGCCAGAGAAGTTTTTTTTTTTAATTTACTCAGTTAAATGTGAACAAAAAAATTTAACATTTAAAAAAAATTAGTTCCATATTTTCTCCCTCCATCCTTGAAAAAACAAGAAATTTTATATAGATTATACAAGGAGTCATGCAGAACATTTCCATATTAGCCATGTTGCAAAAGAAAAAGCAGACTAAAACCAAACAAACCAAATATATAGTAAAAAAAGAAAGTAAAAAGCTGTTTCCATTCGATTCAGACTTCATTAGTTCTTTCTCTGGAGGTAGATAGAATTTTTCATCATCAGTCCTTCAGAATTACTTTGGATCCTTGTATTACAGAAAACAGCTAAGTTATTATTATTTTTTTCTCTGAGGCTGGGGTTAGGTTAAGTGACTTGCCCAGGGTCACACAGCTAGGAAGTGTTAAGTGTCTGAGATCAGATTTGAACTCTGGGGTCCTCCTGAATTCAGGGCTGGTGCTCTATCCACTACGCCACCTAGCTGCCCTGGCTAAGTTATTTATAGATGATTATTCTACAATATTGCTGTTACTGTGTACAGTGTTCTCCTGGTTCTGATCTTTTTTCTTTGCATCAGTTCATGTAAGGCTTTCCAGGTTTTTCTGAAATCATCTTGCTCATCATTCTTATAGCATAGTAGTAATCCATCACAATGATATTTCATAATTTGTTCAATCTTTATTCATTTGTTGGGCATTTCCAATTAAAAAAAAAGTTGCTATAAATATATTTGTACATATAAGTCTTTCCCTCCTTTCTTTTGAGTACTAGGAGTAGTGTTTCTTGATCAAAGAGTATACATGCCTTTATAGCCCTTTGAGCATAGCTCCAAATTGTTCCCTAGAATGGTTAGGTCAGTTCACAACACTTACCAACAATGTATTAGTATCCATGTTCTTCTTACGTTTCCTCCAACATTTAACATTTTCCTTTTTTGTCTTGCTAGCCATAGGTATGAATGATTTATCAGAGTTGTTTTAATTTTCATTTCTCCAATCAAGAGTGATTTAGAACATTTTTTTCATATGATTACAAGTATCTTTGATTTCTTCTTCTGAACCAGCCTGTTCATATCCTTTGACTATTTGATAAATATATAAAGTTATATATATAATCTAAATTATCCATTTTACATTTTGTATTACACTTTATATTTAAATCACATACCCATTCCTATCTTTGTATTTGGTTTGAGATGCTATTCTCCACCTACATTCTGCCAAAGTACTTTCTAATTTTCCCAGCAATTTTTGTCATATAGTGATTTCTTGTTTCAAAATTTTGGATCTTAGGGTCTGTCAAACACTATTATTACTGTGGTCATTGACTACTGTATAATCTATTCCATTAATCTGCTACTCTATTTCTTAACCAGTACTAAGAAAAGAAAGAATTCTAGGCAGCAAAATTGCAAAGTGTCAGGAGATGAAGTGATATGTACAAGGGATGGGAAGAAAGTTAGTCTTTGAATTGAAAGATTAATGGATGAGAATAAGGTATAACAAGAGGGCCAAAAAAGAAGGAAAGGTTATGGAGAACTTTAAAAGCCAAACAGATTTAGAGGAAGGCATCTGGGTTGTATGGAATAGGAAAGGAAATGAGAGAGCTTTCAATGAATGGTCTCAAAATTTTCATTGAAAATGATTTGTACTACAGTTGTGGCTGTGCAAATGGAGAAAAGTAAGCATATCTAAATAATGGTAAAAATAAAAAAATTTGACAATGGATTAGATTTGTAGGGTGTACTTAAGTGAGGTTTGAAACTGGATAAGAGGGGAGGGTTTGGTTAGAAAGCCAACATGTTCTATTTTGGACATGAGACAGTTGATAATGTGTGCCAGTTTTGGGGCTAGATATATAGATTTGGGAATTATCTCATGGTGAGCCCAAGAAGATGATGAGATCACTAAGTATAAAAGAATAAATGGATTTTAATGTATTTTTAAGACTTAATTAAGAGGGGGAAGAGCCAGGATGGCAGAGAATAGAGAGGATTTTTGCCTGAACTCTTCCTGGCTTCCTTTCCCAACACTAGATCAAGCCTCCAAATGGAATGTGGAGTGACAGAACCCATAAATAATCAGAGTGTAATAATTTGCAGTTTAAGATATTTTGGAAGGAAAAGTCTATTTCAGTTGGGCTGGGGAGAATTCACATTCTGTGACCCAGCACAGGTTTGAGGTAAGGAGGTCTAAGGAGGAGAGACCTCCAAGAAACTACCAAGAGGCTCTTAGCCAAAATATAGCAGCATTGGCTATTCTGTGCTGGTTCAGAAGGGCAGTGGATCAACAGACTAGCTGTGAAACCTTCAGGACTACTACAGAAGGCAAATTGCAAACCTGTGAATCCTAGCATAACAGACAGGACTTGGCCAGGACCATTCAGCACAGAGGGGAAACCTGCAGGATTGGCCCCAAAACCGGCAGTGAAAGCCCCTGTCACCCTGTAGGGTAAGCTAAAAATAATCTCCTTTGTACTCCACAAGCAAACTACAATGTTTAAAAATGAGCAAAAAAGCAAATAGAGCTCTGACCATAGAGAGCTACTATGGAGACGGGGAAAACAGAACATAAATTCAAAAGAAGACACCAAAGACAAAATGCCTCCAGTTGAAGTCCCAAAGGGAGATATGAACTAGACTCAGTCTCAAGAGGATCTTTTGGAAGGGTTCAAAAAGGATCTTATTTGATTTTTCCTGTGTAATATGACAAATGTGGAAATATAGAGAGAGGAACTGCACATGTTTAACATATGTAGGATTCTTGCTATTTGGAGGAGAAGAATGGAGAAGGAAGGGACAAAAATTTGAAATAAGATTTTGCTAGACTGATGAAAACTATCTTTGCATATATTATGAAAATAAAAAGCTATTATTTTAAAACATCAAATAAAAGAATCCTAAAAGAGAGTTAGAAAAAAATTGGTGGGGGAAAATGAGAGCTTTGCAGAAGAGTTTGAAAACACAGATATTTATTGAAGAAAACAATTCCTTAAACAATACATATGGTGAAATGGTGGGGAGAGGAATATACTGAAGAAAACAACTTCTAAAAAATAAATTTGGTGAAATCGAGAATGAAGACAGCTCCTTTAAAAAAAGAATTGGTGAAATGAAAGAAGAGAACAACCTCCTAAAAAATATAATTAGTGAAATGGGAAAAAAAAAAACAAAAAACAAACAAACAAAAAAAAAAACAATGAATAAAACAGTTCCATTAAAAGTTCAATTGCCCAAATGCAAAAGGAGATAAAAATGCTAACTGAAAAAAGTAATTCACTAAAAATTAGAATTGGACAAATGGAATGAGACTCAATGAGACATCAAGAATCAGTAAAATGAAAGAAAAATGAAAAAGTAGAAGAAAATGTAAAATACCTCATTGAAAAAACAACTAACCTAGAAAATAGGTTCAGGAGAGACAGTCTAAGAATTATTGAACTATCTGAAAGCCATGATGGAAAAAAAGGAGCCTGGACAATATCTTTCAAGAAATCATCAAAGAAAATTGCCCTAATATCCAAACAAAGGGTAAAATAGCTATTGAAAGAATCCATTTATCACCTTCTAAAAGAGATCCCACAAGGAAAATTCCAAAGAATATTGTAGCTAAATTTCAGAATTATCAGATCAAGAAGAAAATACTGCAAGCAGCCAGAAAAAAAAAATTAAATATTGAGGAGATAAAATCAGGATTATCCAAGACCAAGAAACTTCTACTTTAAAGGATCAAAGGGCCTGGAGTAAGATATTTTGGAAGGTAGAGGAGCTTGGACTACAACTAAGAATCAACTACCCAGCAAAACTAAGCAGCAACTTTTGGGGGAAAGATGGACATTCAATGAAGTTGGAAATTTTCAGTTTTTGATGAAAGACCAGAATTGAACAGAAAATTTGATCTTCAAATACAGAACATAAAAAAAGATAAAAAGAGAAGAAAAAAACTATTTTTAATGGTTAAAATGTTTACTTCCCCATATGGAAAGATGATATCTTCAACTCTTGAGAAATATATCTTTGTTAGGGATATACTTAGAGGGTGTAGGTATAATTTGACTTTATTGTAATGATATAAAAAAGAAACTAGGGGTGGGAAAGGGATTGTACTGCAAGAAGAGGAAAAAGGAGGTAACAAAGGGGTAAATTACATCACATAAAGAGTCACAAAAGACCTATTACAATTGAAGAAAAGAAAAGAGATATGAGCATTGTTTGAATCTTAATCTCATCAGATTTGGTTCAAAGAGAGAAATCATACCATTTCGTTTGGTATAAAAACTTGTTTCACCATATAGAGAAGTAAGTAGGAGGGGAACAGAAAGGGGAAAGATAATAAAAGATAGGGGAGAAGTAGAAGAGGAAAGGGATAAGAAAAGGGGAAAGGGTTGAAAAAAGGGAGGACAGAGTTAAGGACATGGTGTTCAAAAGCAAAACATTGGTGAGAAAGGAAAGAGAAAAGTATAACTTCAGAAAAATAGGGTGGTGAGAAATATAGAATTAGTAATTTTGACTGTAGATGTGAATGGAATAAACTGTCCAATATAACGGTAGCAGATATCAGAGTGGATTAAAGCCAGTGTCCTACAATATGTTGTTTACAAGAAACACATTTGAAGCAGAGAAATAATACATCCAAAGTAAAGGTAAAAGCCTGGAACAGAATCTATTACACTTCAGCTGAAATTAAAAAAAAAAAAAAAAAAAAAAAAAAAGGTAGCGATCTTGATCTCAGATCAAACAAAAGCAAAAGTAGATCTAATTAAAAGAGATAAGGAAACTGCATCTTAGCTAATAAAGTAATATCAGTATCAAATATATACACCATATAACATCCAAATTCCTAGAGGAGAAGTTAAATGAGTTGCAAGAAAAAATAGACAGCAAAACTATACTAGTGGGGGATCTCAACCTCCCACTATCAGAACTAGATAAATCTAGCCACAAAACAAGAAACAAGAAAGAAGTGAATAAAAATTTAGAAAAGTTAGGAATAATGAAACAATATACCAAATTTATGGTATGCAGCCAAAATAGTTCTTAGGGGAAATTTTATAACTCTAGATGTTTACATGAATAAAATAGAAAAAGAAATGAACAATGGATTGGGGATGCAACTACAAAAGCTAGAAAAAAGAACAAATTAAAACCCCTCTATTAATACCAAATTTGAAATTCTGAAAATAAAAGACTAATAAAATTGAAAGCAAGAAAATTATTGAACTAAACAAAATTAAGAGTCTTTGGTCAATTTCATTACAAAAAAACAAAGAAAACAATTTGGGTCAGTCAAGGACAAGGACCATTGTATTCTACCATTATTATATAATTGAAAGGAGTGGGGAAAAACCAGGATTGTTGGGGTTTTTTTCCTTTTTAGTGAAGAGTATCATAAGACACTAAAGTGAGACATTCCTTCAGTTGGGTGATAAAGGAGTAATTTTATGATTTCTTTAAAATTAGGTGGTTTACAAGAAAGTGGAACTTAACATCACAAAATGATGGATAAAGACAAAATGGAATTACTTATATGTTTTTCATATAACATTCCTCTCTTTGATGCTGGAGTTCTTAGTCCCCAAGAGCACTTATTTAAACACTTCACCTAGGAATTTCTGGATGGAATAATAATCTATCTTAAGGGGCAACAAAGAAATGACATAATAGAAGGAAAGGCACAAAGAGTACAAACAGTATTATTATTTTATATATTGCATAATGTGGCAAACCTTGTTAAATAAACTCTTAATTAAGCTATGGATTAGACTGTTTAAAGGGAACACCTAATTTGAGAGAGGAGAATTACATCATCAAAGTAACGAAGAAAACAACAAACATAATATGATAATGATCATCAATATTAAATGCATTCTTTTTTAAAAACAATTTTTATTTACCAGATATATGCATGGGTAATTTTACAACATTGACAATTGCCAAACCTTTTGTTCTAATTTTTCCCCTCCTTCCCCACCCCCCCGAATGGCAGATTGACCAATACATGTTAAGTATGTTAAAGTATAAATTAAATACAACATATGTATACATGTCCAGACAATTGTTTTGCTGTACAAGAAGAATTGGACTTTGAAATAGTGTACAACTAGCCTGTGAAGGAAATCAAAAATGCAGGCGGACAAAATTAGAGGGATTGGGAATTCTATGTAGTGGCTCATAGTCATCTCCCAGAGTTCTTTGGTTGGGTGTAGCTGGTTCAGTTCATTCATGCTCTATTGGAACTGATTTGGTTCATCTCATTGTTGAAAATGGCCACATCCATCAGAATTGATCATCATATAGCACTGCTCTCCTGGTCCTGCTCATTTCACTTAGCATCAGTTCATGTAAGTCTCTCCAGGCCTTATTGAAATCATCCTGTTGGTCTAAATGCATTTTTTTAATCAGTACATTTCATCTTTAGTTCTAGATGTCGCAGGTAGGTGTCTAGTCCCTGGAAGCATCTTCTCTTGGACATTCTGGAATAAGCCTCATTCTCAGAGCAACTCTGAAAGAAGTTCCTTCTAGTAGATCTGCTGCTCTGGTTCCAAGTCTTTTGCACAGATTCCTAAATGATTCTGCTAAAAATCTGCCATTAACAAGATTCAATGCAATTTAATACAATCTCCTAAATGCATTTTTGTTTAAATAACTAAGTGATGTAGCAGAAACCATCTACAACCTTATGGATCTAACTCAATTATCTACAGAGCTATAAAAAGAATAATAAATCAGGAGCCCATAAGTTCACCTGATGCTTCAGAAATTTTCAATTTTTACATACTACTAACTCTTTCTATCTTAACCTGAACCTTGTATTTGATTTAGATACTACTATCAATAGGCTGAAAGGAAGAATATAAAATAATAAAAAAGATCCATGAAGGGGGAACTTGGAAAATGAGTCTTGTCTCTTAATATTTTCAGAGAGAAGCTTTAAAATAGGAAAATAACTTCACCTTCTTTACAATTACCAATGTGATTTTATATGTAAAACCCTGAATATAATTTGTAACTAAAACATAATATAACTTAATATAATTTGTTACTAAACATAATCAAAGCCAATAAATCCCATTTCAAATATTTGGGGGAAGAGGAAGAAGGAGAAGAAGGAGAAAGAAGAAAGAGAGACAAACAGAGAGAGATTATCCTGCAAGAATAAAAATACTTCAAGCACCTAATCTTATACATGAATATATGACTATTGTCAAGTAGAAAGCAAGCCCAAGAACTCATTAGTTAATTGCTTAGGATATGGAATTGGCAACAAATTCATATTGAAAACAGAAAGATCTTTCATACTTGTGTCCTATTATAGTAATTTAGAGATATTTCAGTATTAGTCTATTAATGAATAGATTTAATATCACAATAACAAAAATTCCCGATTATAGAAATTTGCTATAAAAGGAAAAGAAGAAATATGGTTATGATGATATCAAGATTATTGCCTCAAGGACATAGATTAACCTTGCATAAACCATAAAAGGAAAAATTCTGTTAGCTCCCTTTGAATCTAGGCAAGAATCATAGTTAACTGCCAACCGTACAGCAGAGTTTCACATTGTTCATTATATCATAGCCAGGTGTAGAATTAACCAAGTGGGAAATTTTCCTGTTCAGAAAAGAAATAGCACAATGAGAAATGAGTCAAGAGCATGCTACCTTTGTAAGCTAATAAATTTCCCCATTTGAGCTCCATGTAGTCCTAGTTTCTCAAACTTCAGTACTTTAAAATTTTATCACAAGATATCAGCAGGGATGATAAGATTTTATGACCCTGCCCAAATAGAAAGCCCTACAGAACCTCAGAGAAAAGGATAGCTTAAGGATAACTATTCTTCTCTCAACTGTAAATTATTAGTGTGTACTTTAAAGCAAACATGTCCCCATTAAACATATAGTTTTTAAGCATTACCACATTCTTTTAGCAGCTCAATTTGTAATCTAATAGCATTCAAATTAAGAGAAAAAGTAATTTTCTAACAGCATTTCTTACACAATATGAGAAAAAAATTAGAAATACAATAACAACATACATGATATCATGACTATACTAATACACATAAATACAATAAAAGGAAATAAAAATCTGAGTAATTAAAGCAGCCAGTCATAGTTTTATAGAACAGACAATGAAAGATAATGAAAATTATCCCCCTCCACTCACAAGAGAAGACAAGAACCATAGGCAAAGAATATTGAATATCTTTATCACACATTATGAATATATCAATAGTTTTTGCTTAACTTATTCTTTGTTACAAAAAAGTTTAAATTCGGGTTTCAGGAAACTGGTGGTAGCACAAGCTGCACTTCTTGGATTAGATTCCACCATCCATCATCCACCTGTCATCCAGGAACTTTATTTTTTTGGAGATAGCATCAACTTTGGTACTCCCTCCTTATCAATAGCCTCAGCAACCTCTTCCCTCAGATGAGATGGCTGGAGAGCTGAACAAAGAATTTCTCCCAAAGCCTCCATTAAAAGAGGACTAAAGATGAGTCCAACCATTTCACGCTAGCTACACCCTCTGAGTTCTATCTCGCCATTAACCTATCCCATTACATTTTAGCTTCTTTTTGTATTATTGTCTTCCTTCATTAGACTATATGCTATTCAAGGACAAGAACTGTCTTTTTTTTATTTGTATTACTAATATTTAGTAAATTGCCTGGCACATAGTAGGCACTATTTATTGGACTACTAGTAGTAATCTCCACAAATTATTCATGAGAAGTAAGAGGCATTAATAAGTATTTTTTTAAATTAAAAGGTTGTTAGTATTTTCTAAAGTGCCATATAACTCTAGATAAGCCAATAGCTGAGTACAGTAAACTTTGAGGTATCTAGAAATTGTGTAGTAAAAATATATGGGGGAGAGAGGGAAAATTAGAAATCTGTTTAAGTGTGCAGTATAATTCAGAGGACTATAAGTTAGTGTAAAAAGATGAATACATATGAATAAAATAAAATATTTTGTAAACAACAATTCCAGATGACTCAGGAAGGCTTACCTTTATTAAGTTGGAGATTTAAACAAAATGATACAATCTGACCATTTAATAATTAAAGGCGGAAAAAAATTGTACTTAACTCTAGGAAGGCATTCAGAGTGAGGAAAGAATTTTCATCAAGGATCAAGCCTAGACCCTGCTATACTTGAGCACAATTTTCCTGTGCCATTGTTGGACATACTGTTGGTCTACCATGAGAAACTTCACTTCTAGCTGATCTTGTAAGAATCAGTAACAATCACCTGAATCTTGGCCCTTGAGGCAATTTATCTGAAAAATACAAGGAGATCTTTTAGACTGTGCTTCTGCAATACCACTTGTAGATAATCCAGCAGTTTACAAAGGTTTCTTTCATCAAAGTGTGAAAAAATTATGCAGCAAAGGTACAGTAGTGATTCATTGAGAAGCATCCTTTGCCATGATTATGTGTAATATTCAGCCTGAAAGAGGAGGTATTTTTCCATTGGCTTTTATACGGGAAGTGAGAGTGGAAGAAGGTATATCAGTGGTTTAAGCTTTAGTCTCTTGGGCCAATTAAATCTCAAGAACTATTTTAATATCATTTAAGGAAAAACTAATCTAAACTATGTGGAATAGGCCATCAAAAAAAAAAAAAGAAAAGAAAAGAAAAGAAAAAGAAAAGGAAGAAAGAAAAGAAAAGAAAAGAAAAACAACCCAAAAAACTATTGCAGTTTACAAGCAGTACAGTGATTAGAACTCTGGGTCTGGAATCAGGAAGAGCTGAGTTAAAATCCAGCTCAGACACTTAATTGTGTGACCTTGAGCAAATCATAAATCTCTGTCTGCCTCAATTTCCTCAACAATAAAATTGAACAATAATAGATATCTCCCAGGGCTTTTTGAAATCATACTGAGAGCTGAGCTGACCAAATGAGAGAATATTTGTAAGGTGCTTGGTATAACGCCTAGCACCAAGTAGGTACATAGTAATTTCCTTTCTATATGGCCTTATGTCCATGTCCAGCCTATGTAGTAGGAACCCTAGCAGCTCTTGCTCCTACCATCAATGCAAATAAAAGATTGTTTTGGTTTTTTTAACATTAAATTGTGCGAACCTGAAGAATTACATACAGTTTATTTCATGTGTGTCCAAAAGATGTGCTTTGGTTGCTAACAAAATAATAATAAAATAAATATCATATTTAGAATATAAGTGGGATGGGTGTGAGACCTTCTCAGAAAACTGAATCTTGGCATAGTTTAGGGCTACAGTTCCAGGAAAAACCCTTGCTTGTACCCTTGCTTAATCTCACACAAACCGCTTTGTAATTTATAGTCACTCTGTTCTTGTATCCTGAGAGTGACAGATTAGGAGCCTTGATACTAAGTCAGGTCCTTTTCCTTTAGGAATTGAACAAACTGTTTTCTGCTCTGATTCTGAGAAATGTCTACTTGAAATATTTTGGGTCAGTAGTCGCTGTCCCACACAGAATGTAAACAGAGATTTTCTTATTGATAATCTGTAAACTGAAAATGTAGAGGTCAACTAGTGAATAGAATACCAGGCCTGGAGTCAGAAGGACCTGAGTTCAAATCCTACCTTAGTCATTCACTAGTTATGTGACCCTGAGCAAGTCATTTAACCCTGTTTGTTTTAGTTTCCTTGTCTGTAAAATGAGCTGAAGAAAGAGGTGGCAAATTACTCTAATATCTTTGCCAAAAAAAAAGCCAAAATAGAGTCCTAAAGAGTCAGACATGATTGAACAACAACAAAAACTACAGAAAGTAGTATTTGATGCTTGTTCTTTTAGACAAGTATTTTAAACAATTGTTTCTTCCATTTGTTCCAACTCTTTTTGTTTTCCCTAATTTGTCTCTTTATCCCATTAATTACCATAATATGTTTTATAAGTCTAACACTGAGAACCACTGAGACACGGGGTTGATATGCTGTTCTTATTCTGTCTCCCAAAGGGCTCTTCTGCTCTGCTCTTGGCTCATGTATGCAATAAGACTGGATTCAGTCCTGGGGGAGCCTGGCTTCTAATGAGAGGGGAACTAGTTTCCATTTTTCTCACACTCTTTGGGGCTCATTATATCATTACCTTGGGGACAGATTATTTAAGGCGTAGTTTTAGGCTCTTGTCTAGTCTTTCCTCAAAAGGATGTGTTTAAAGAATACTGAATCTACATATAAATGAGGTGTAAGATAAAAAATTATTTTCTACCTACAAAAAGAATGCTAAAGACAGGACATTCACAAGCTCCTATTTGACAAAAACATTTTCCTTTTTTACTGTCTAAAAAATTCCTGGCACATGTGTCCTAGTAAAATGTCCAGGATTTGGCCAATTTTCTTTTACCTTTACCAAAAAAATCTCAGATACATTTAGCTCACCCTAACCTTTATGCTCACTTTCAATCTGTTATCTCCATTTCAAATTGGATATCTTATAGACATCTTAAATCAACATGTCTAAAACTGAACTCATTATCTTTCTCCCCAAACCTTCAACTCATCCTAAGTTCCTTATTATTGACAAACACCACCCATTTCTCAATCACAACAACTTTATGTTATAATAATATGTGATAATATTAAGGAAAATAACATTTATATATTTAATGTGATCTTTGTAAATCACAAGTTTGATTGAGTCTCTCTACCATAAATATACTTGAATAGCTTCCTATAGCTTCCAGGATCAAATAGAAAATCTTCCATCTAGCCTTCAAAGCTCTTTCCTGCCTTTCCAACTGTGAGCAACCTATAGTGTTGTATTTCCTTATAGGAACAAAGACTTAGAGAAAGGTCATAGCAGCTGACCAATTTAGTTGTAACTGATAAACTGATAAAATCATCCCCAAACAAGAAGTGAATGAAAGTAATTCCAACCACTGAGTGTATAGTAATCTCTCTATCCCAAAGGAGGAATTTTTTTTTTTTTTTTTACCATTTTTGAACATGGGTTATATAATGAGGGAGGGGAGCATGCAATAGGAAGACCATGAAGTCTGTTAATTTTGTATTCCCAGCCAATGGGGCTACAAAGGAAGGACCTTGTGCTTCATGATAGAAAATAAGCATGGGTCTTCCCAGGGACTCTCCCTGGGGTGGATTGCCCATTTCTTGCAAGATTATAAATAAACCAACTTACTTCATAAATTCCTGAGTCTCTTTTATCTTTATAGCAAATTTCTAACATCTGCTATGTACAAGGCACAAAGCAAAGCACTTTATAAGTACATTTTTTATTCTTATTTTACAATTAAAGAAACTGAGGCAAATGGAGTTTAAATTATTTGCCCAATGACAAATTATTAGTTGGTTAGATTTGAATCCAGGACTGCCTGACTTTATTCACAGAATTATCTAACTTCTTTCTGTCAGCCACCCAAGTAATTGAAATACCTTCTTTAAACTCTTGTCTCCCTTCTTCTCCCATATCCAAACACCAGCCAAGCCCTGTCATTTGTGCCTGTTCTGTGTCTTGGGTATGTGATCCCTTCTCTCCTCTGACGTTGTCACTACCCATTGCCTTCTACCTTTATGCCCTCATGGCTGGACTGTGGCAATTGCCTTCAGTTGGTCTCCCTGTTTCAAGTCCCTTTCATTCCAGTCCACATCCACTCAGCTTTTAAAGTGATCTTTGTAAATCACAAGCTTGACTGAGTTGCTCTGCCATAAATACACTTGAGCAGCTCCCTGTAGCTTCCAGGATCAAATAGAAAATCCTCCATCTAGCCATCAAAGCTCTTTCCTACCTTTCCAAACTTCCCACACTTTGCTTCCCCTACATACTTTACAATATAGTGACACCGATATTCATCCTGTTCCTTGGTCAAAACACTCAATCTATCAACTCTAAACATTTTCTCTGACTGTTTCACAGACCTGGAGCTATCTCTCTCCTCATCCCTGCCTCCTAGTTTCCTTGACTTTTCTCCCATCTCAGCTCCAGGACCACTTTAAAAAATCTTTTCCGTCCCTTCAATACTAGTGCCTTCCCTCTATCAATTGTCTCCATTGAGTAACCTTAATTTTTAGTGAAAAATGAGTCTCAACTGAGAAAGTAGGAGTTTGAAGAGCCAAGATAAGTATGAAAAGGATGAAAATTAAAAGAGCTATAAAAAATTGTTTTGCTGCAGTGAGGGCACAGATGAGATTTTGAAACACAAATTTGTAAAGGACACAGTTAATACATGTTTTCTGGTGTTTCTCCAGCTTATTCAGTGGCATATGAATAAGAGTGAAGACTGATGGGAGCAGTCCAAGGTTGAAGGTTGGCAGGGAAAGATCTTCAGTAGGATAAGGAGGCAAGAGACTCTAGAGGATGACAGAGTTCATCAATATGGTCAAATATGTGGGAGTCTATCTGCCAAGACAAACCCAGAAAAGTATATTGCTTAGTTTCTGAATTTCCCCATCATTTTCATTAAATTAATCTTGATGTTTGTGATGTTGATGTTCTGACCCAGATCAGCTAATGCAGTGAACCAAGCATAAGTACCAAGTCTCTGGAAGTACCCACTCCTTTTCTGCTCCACTTGCTAAGTGTGTATTGTCTTTGCGTTCCTTCCCAGGTCAGCAATAAACTATTCATTCAGGGAGAAGCACTCTAATCATTGACCTTGAGTTATTTTGCCTTGGAGCCACTGCTTTTATTTTTTGAATGTTAATACTTAGATAAGTTCATATAGTCTGCATCATACAATTTGAATTCACTTTCACATTTTATCTATTTCTTCTTATAATGATGTAGTCTGTTAAATGCCAGTGCTTGCTGCCAGGGAACATTCACAAAGTTTCGTTGCATTTAGGTAAATGGAAGAAAGTATTGATAAAAAGGTCTTGAGATGCACAAATCTTCAACAGTAAGCGAATTGCGGTTGCTATTGATGTTGTCATTTCTGATTCCACTCCTCCCAATAACTCCCTGCCATGTCTGATAGTCTGTGCCTCCTCTAGCATTAAAGTTGTCCAGAATTATAAGTTTGTCTTCTTTTGGCATACTGGTTGTAATGTCCTGTCATCTCTCAATTATAATCCTTCTCTGGGAGGAGGTTTCTTTTCTGTAAATCCTTTTCTCTGTGAGCAGGTTTCTTGGACGGCTTCTGGAGCCTTCAGCCAGAGCAAAGGTAGAATCTTGAATGCTCTTCATCTCCTCCAAAAGTGTGGGATTGCTGGACTTGCGAATCCACGGGACATCTTCTCCTTGACCCAATCCAGAATGTTGTTCAGATTCAATGTTGCCTCTTTTTATCCTGCTAGAGAATGGGCTTGTGGGTCATCCCAGGGGCTTATGGGAACTCCTTAATGACCTTGTGACATTTTGGACATGAACTTGCTCCTTTTTAAAGGTGTGTAAACTCCTTTTCAGAAGTTTAAAAGTGTAAAGGTTTGAACTAAAGGTGTGAACTCTGAGCTAGAGAATTGCCAAGTACTGACTTATCACTTAGTAAGAACCTAACATCTCCCCCTTTCTTTTGATTTAGAACATAGGGTGGTCATGACCTTGAAACATAAATCCATCAATATGGGAGGTATTACACATAATTACATAAATTACATAAACACATAGTAACATAACACATGCTAGAAGTGATGTAACAAATAACATGATCAAATAATCATAAATTGAGAATTTATACATGTCCATAAGTCCATTGTCCATTGATTCATGTGCCAGGAATCCAATAATTCCTGCAAGTTTTGAAGTCCTCCAATAGTCTCATCTTGTGTTAGGAAATCCAATGATTCCTGCTCGTTTTAAAGTTCTTTAACAGTCTCCTTATCAGCCATGCTCTTTCAGTTTCAGATGTCTTTTAGATCTTCTCCTTTGTTTTGAAGTTTTTCTCTTTTTCTGTCTCTCTCCACGTGCTTGTTGCCACCTATTTGTTTCCTTCTCCATCAGTTTCCTTCTGTCTGTTAAAATACAAGCAAACCCTCTCTTCCAGGCAGTTAACCTATCTAATTTCCTTTTATTTACCACTTTCTAAATCTTTTCTCATCATCTGGCAATTACATTGGAGCTGTTTGCACTGGACACTGCTCTGTTGGTTTAAAAGGCCTGTATTCTCCCCAGGTGTAATCCATTTCTGCTTTCTGATTTCTTTTTGGCTGACTGATCAGGTAATCCCTCTCTGCCATGTGATTGCTTTTCTGCTGGTTGATCAAATCAGAGTCCTGACCTTCTAAAGGCTCTTTGGGTGTAACCTCAGTTGCCATCATGCCCCACCTGTCTTTTGATTGATATCTTGGAGCTGGGCTCCACTTCTCATTTCCCTGAGTCAATCTGCATTCTGAACCCAAGTGAAAGCCCTTGTGACATTTTGGACATGAAGTTTTAGGTCTTCTCTCACCCTGTCTTCATACTCTATCTCCATATCTACCTTGAGCTCTTAGATGTCCAACTTTTCCACATTGAAAACATCGACGAGTTTCTCCAGAAGTCCCTTGCCAGGAAGGACCATGTCTTTCCATGTTCATCATAGTCTGGGTGTAAAAAGTATTTGTTCCTTCTGTAGCACAGCGTCTTATGATCTTCTCTAAAGAAGCATCTTTGCCTAGTCCCCATATAATTCTCTTGCAAATCTCATTGGCATTTTCCATAGCCATAGCCAAATGTCTGGTCATTATTTCTATAGCTGCATTTTATCCAATAGTACTTTTGATAGCAGTTTGCAGATGTCCCACAAAATCTGCAAAAAGTTCATTGGGACTTTGCTCTATTTTAGTGAAAGCCTCCCCCCAATCTTTCTGTCTGGGGAGGGAACCCCAAGCTTTTATTGAAACCTTAGAAATTTGCTCATACACTGTCATGGTATAATTAATCTGTTTTGAATTCTCTCCCTATTGACATTCACCAGCTAATTGCTCAAAAGTGAATTGTGTGTTAACTTCTATTTCCATATTGCGTCTGACTTGGATAATACATAATTCATGAAATTCTGAAAGCCACAGCAGGTTTTGTCCAGGATCTAAACATGTCCTAGCTATAGATTTCCAATCATTCGGGGTTAGGATTTTATAAGACAAACCATCTAGTAACATTTTAACCCAAGAGTATGTTGCCCCATAAAGGGTGCAACCTTTTTTCAAATCTTTAATTTTATTCAAATCTAAAGGTGTATATCTTCTCCTTTTTTGACCTAAAGAGTCTTTAATCACAGGATATGCATTTATAAAATCACTTACATCCTTTCCCTCTCCCTTAGCCTTAACCAATGCTTTTTTCTAATCTTGTCATAGACTGCTTAATAGGTGATTCTGTTTGTGTTTCTGCCTCTTCCCCTCCTCTTTCTTCCTCCACCCCTAAGGGGTTAATTGAGGGAGGAGATTGGGAAATGCTCCTGTTGCTCAAAATTGCACTTAACTTCATTGTTATTTGATTCTTCCTCTTCACCTAATTTAGTTGGATCCTCCCCCTCTGGGTTTTTCGTCTTTTTCTTTAATCTAACACTTATATAATTTCTTAAAGCCATTTGAATTAAATTATATGTATGAAGTATATCTTTTGAAATTAAATTTGGTTTGGAATTGTAGTGTTTTCTTAGTTGCTCTCCTACTAATTTCCATTCATCTAAATCCAGTTCTTTTTCCAGAGAAAAACAAGGTCATATGACCTGCACAGTTTTTAAAAGTTCAGTGATCTCCAAAATTATAATAAACCCTTGGCTTTTCATAACCTTGATAATGCTCTCTAAACATTTTCCTTGAACAGAAATAGAAGGCTGTTTTCTAAAAATTTGCCCCATTTCACTGAAATTCTACTTTAGCTCTTTAACAAAGTTTACTTGTTACTCACACTTATTTCTGGGTCAGAGAGACTTTTCCACTGAGATCTGGATCGGAAGCTTTTCCACTGGAATCAGGATTGTGTCTGTCCCTGTTCGGGTGCCAGAATGTAAAGGTCTGGACTAGCTCCTCTGAAGGGCTCAGAATAAGTCCTTGCCCCATCATTGGAGTGCCAAAATATAAATGTTCTGTTGTCTCTAGATTATAATTCTTCTCTGGGAGGAGGTTTGTTTTTTGTAAAATCTTTTCTTTGTGAGCAGATTTCTTGGGAGGCTTCTAGAGCCTCCAGCCAGAGTGAAGGTAGAATCTCGAATGCTCTTCTTCCCTCTAAAAGTGTGGGATTGCTGGACTTGAGAATCCACAGGATGTCTTCTCCTTGACCCAATCCAGAATGTTGTTCAGACTCAATGTTGCCTCTTTTTATCCTCCCAGAGAATGGGCTTGTGGGTACTTCCAGGAACTTGTGGGAACTCCTTACTGACCAATGAACTTGCTCCTTTTTAAAGGTGTGTAAACTCCTTTTCAAAAGTTTAAAAGTGTAAAGGTTTGAACTAACGGTATGAAGTCTGAACTAGAGAATTGCCAAGTACTGACTTACCACTTAGTAAGAACCTAACACTGGTGATGAGGGTTTCCAGGCCTTTATGATTTTAAAAATCTCATTAGGATTCATTGTGATGGGATGATATTGGTATGGCTTCAAGTGGCAGTTGTATTGTCATAAGCTTGCTCATTCTTCTCTGGAAACATACAAGCCTACTGAAAAAATTAGATCTGATTATGAAATGATATGCCTTCCAGAAAAATGGGTATCCACCTTCAACTTTGCTAAACTGGCCTTCATTTGTCAGCCTTGTTTTACTCGGGCCTCCTATGGTACTTGTGGGTACTTTCTGACTTCTCTGAGCTTTCTTACAACAAGATCTATCCATCTTTCAGCTTTACTGAATTTCATATTGACCATGAGCATGTGCACATTCCATATACCAATAATGAGAAGAATCATCTTCATGATATTTTTTACTTTTTTGCTTTTCAATTGCTATAGTAGTAGGGCAAAGCTGAGTGAAGCAGATAATTTTTAGATTGCTTTTTCTAGCTCTTTCTTCACTCCAGAAAGTGAGCAGTTCAGTCCTTAAAAAAAAAAAAAAAAAGTTGCTCAGACTCCTGGGGGCTGCCAAATCCCACTGCTTTTTCAGTCCAGTAAAAGGACTCCTTCGATCATCTATATATAGGATTGTGACTATACCTTCTGCAACTATCTGCACCTGCTTCTTCTTCATTTGCCTGTTGTTATGGGACTTCAAGATAGGTGAAATAGTAAAATAGCGAATGGTGGCTAATGTCTTGACTTGCATGTGAATTGAATTAAAGTAAGTCAAAGTTACACAAAGTTGTCAGCTTTACTCTTTTATTTTATTTCAGTAGTTTTTTTTTCAAATATATGTTTTGCAGAACTTTGTGTTCTAAAATTTTCTCCCTCCCTCTGTTACTTACACCCTACCCAAAACAGCAAGCAATTTGATATAGGTTAAATATGTGCTATCATTTTAAACATATTTCCATATTTGTCATGTTATGCAAGAAAAATCAGATTAAAGCAAGCAAAACAAAAAAACAAAACACGAGAAAGAAAAAAAATGAGGAAACAAGCAAAAAGGGGAAAATACTATGCTTTGATCCACATTCAGTCTCCATAGCATTTTCCATCCCAAGTCTATTGGAATTTCCTTGAATCACTGGATTGGTGAGAAGAGCCAAGTCCATCACAGTGGATAATCACATAATCATCTTACTGTGTATGGTGTTCTCTGCTTCTTCAGCTTTACTCTTACTTCCAGAGTAATCAAAGTCTAATCGAAAGACAAAAGCCAAGACGACTGGTAGTGGATGACCTTGCTGTCTTTGGTGTCTGACCAAGCCCTAATTGCTCACATCTCCTGCTTCCTAGCCATCATGACTCATTGGAACAAATTGCTTTCATCCATCCATTCCTCTGGGGGAGATTTTCACATGTTTAGGTTAAATATCCTGCTAATTCACTGACTGATTTGAGGGATATTTAACCCATCTTGGTTTAGCCCAACTGCTAAGACAGTTTTATCCATGAATGCTACATCATCTTGGAGCCAGAGGCGAGAGTTGGGTGACAAATGGACATCACATATGGATAATTAGCCTTGAAAAAGGCTTGGCAAGCCCTCACACCAGAGATGCTAGTCCTCCTTTAATACCCCATATATTTTTATAGATATATGAAGAAATAGATCATGGGAAATGATTAAGTTAAGGAACAGAGAGGTTAAAATGTTAAAAGGAATATCAATAGGTATGGCAAAGTGTCCTGGCATTATGAGGGCAATAGTTAGGGAGAAGAATGAATTAGGCAAGGAATTCATAGAGGAAGAAAGGAGAATGTGAGTTCTATAGACAGTAGCTACCAGAATTGATTAGGGCCTGGTGACAGTATCAGAAGAAAGAAATTAATATATTTGAGAGATATTGCAAAGGTGAAATCAACAGGCCTTGGCAAAAATATTGGGCATAGATAGATAGTGGGAATTGAGGATAATATCTAGATTTTATATATGTTCAGAACTTGCTAAATGGCTAGATTCAAAGAATAGGTGACATGTATAAATTCTCAATTTATGATTATTTGATCATGTTAGTTACATCACTTCTAGTATGTGTTATGTTACTATGTGTTTATGTAATTTATGTATAATACCTCCCATATTGATGGATTTATGTTTCAAAGTCATGACCACCCTATGTTCTAAATCAAGAGAAAGGGGGAGATGTTAGGTTCTTACTAAGTGCTAAGTGGTACTTAACAATTCTCTAGCTCAGAATTCACACACCTTTAGTTCAAACCTTTAAGGGAGTTTTCACCTTGAAGGAATACTTTAAAGAAGCAAGTTCATTGGCTGAAGGAGTTCCCACAAGCCCATTCTCTAGGAGGATAAAAAGAGGCAACATTGAGTCTGAAGAACAGTCTAGACTGGGACATTGAGTTGGGACGGCAGTCTGGATTGAGTCAAAGAGAAGACGTTCCATGGATTTGCAAGTCCAGCTATCCCACACTTTTGCAAGGGAAGGATCCAGAAGCCTCCCAAGAAACCTGCTCTCAGAGAAAAGATTATATAGAAAAGAAACCTCCTCCCAGAGAAGGATTACAATTGAGAGATCAGTAGGACATTATAGTTCTCTACCATGTTCAATGTCAAAATGGAAGGAAGTTTCCAGTAGAATATTCTGAAGGAAATGTGCTTGCTCCTATTCTGACATTTATCAATGATTTGGATAAAACCTTTTTAAATTGGAAAATGAGACAAAGCTGGGAGGAATAGGTAACATGGAACCTGGGTCCAAAAAAAGTCTTTACAGGCTAAAATATCAAGGCTGAATCTAAAAAGATGAAATCCCAAAGGGGTAAATATAGTTTTATTCTTGGATACAAATAATTAATGTCACAAGTACAAGAGGGAGGAGATGTAGTTAGTTATTTGTCTGAATAAGACAGCATCCTCCTCATTTACCAGTTTTGTAATCTGTTAAAAAAATTCCTGAAGTTAATCTGGAATGAATAAGTAAATAATACATTTGTTAAATGTTTAACATGTACCAAGCATTGTGTCAAAGCCAGGGATACAAATAGAAACATATATATTTTAATCTGCTGATTTTTTTATTGTTATTTTGGTTGCATGTTATGATAGGAGCAATTTTCAATTATCTTACCCCATGCAATTTAGGCTAGTTTTTCCTTAGGAAATTAAAGGCTCAAGATGTCTTGACATCACTACCTGACTGTTTGCACACAAAGCATTTACAATGATGCTTGACTGGTGAAAAAAATGGGCAACTCAGGCTAAAGAGTTTTGTTCAGCCAAATCAGCTTGAAATGTCTTCAATGTCTTTCTTTTTTGAATATTCTTCTCCTAATATGGCTAAGTAAAACTTCTATTAACTATTGAATGACTTTTAAGTGTCTTATTTCATTTCAATGTGAAATTAAAAGTACCAGAGTACTGGTTATTGTTTGTGAAACTGGGACAGAATGTAATGTAGAAGCTGAGACTGGATTGAAAAGCTTTTGGTGTTGCTTTTGGTAATATCACTAGAACAGTGGTTGTCATAGGTTCTCATCAAGGGACTACTGAGGGTATCTTTCTCTTTTGAATCTCAGAAAGTACTCAAAATAGTACTAGTTATTAAAGTCAGATTTATTTGCCTATAGATCAATTACTCTGTTCCCTACTTTAAAAAAAAAAATTGGGGCAATATTTTTGATACTGGTCATTTGAATTATCTCTTTCTTAATCAAATGAAAATCGCCAGTAATTTATCTATTTTATTGTTTGTTTTTTGTTTGTTTGTTTTGTTTTATTTAGTTTGTTTTACAAAAATTAGCTCCTAGTTTTCTTTACCTCAATAGTTTATTTTAGTGGTATCCCTTTCCCTCCTCCATTGTGAAAGCTCTTTCATATGTGCCTCTTTTATTAAAAAAAAAATAAAAATTCTCCATTATAATTCTCCCTTTCAACTTCCCCCAGTCCAGCCTTCTTTTTCAATACTTTGGCAAATCTATCTCACCTATGACCAATTCACATGCAAATCAAAACATCATCCTGTGATGTCATTGGTCCTATTCGGAAGTAAAAGACAAATATCAATTTTTTTGGAGATAATTTCAACATAATTGATTCATAGCCATGTCCTCTTGATGGCATTTTGATGCCATCTCTCTCCTCCTTCACCCCATCCCAACCCCACAGAAATTCTTACAAACAAGTTAACTTGCCTTAATCACTCACTAATAGGTACAAGTCTATATCAGTTTAGACATCAGCCAATGAGAAAGTATCACCAATGGGATGTAGAACAGAACACTGAATCACAAGTCTCAATCAATCTTTCTCCTGACACGGTTCCTGACATAATTCTTCCTTGATGTCCTTTAAGTGAACATGATGAAGTCAGGCTAATTAGAATATCACTATCATACATTAATGTCTCCCCCCAGGGACTCTTTTGTATACTTTTTGGGGTAACTACATGTGAAATCCCATCAAGCCTTTAGGATCTCCCAGTGTTAGCAAATTCCTCCTTAAAGCTCAAAATCTAAATATCTTGTGATGTAATCAGATTCCATAAATATATTTATTTTGCTTTGCTGGTCTGTTAACTCCTAAAAGGAGCACAGCCTGCTCTGAGTTCATGATTCTCAACAAATCTTTACTTGATTTGGAGATGGCCTGAATCCTGAATTCTTTCAAGACAACTGTAGATGTTGACAACACTGCTTGAACCAAACACTGTTTATATACATTCCTTTTAACTCTCCTGATAAAGTTCTTAGAAATTATATGTTATCATCTTTCTATGGAGAAATGTAGATAGATATTGAGACCCTTATGATTACTCTTCTATTTTTATCTTTTATGCTTCTCTTGAATCTTGTGTTTGAATGTCTTATTTTCTATTCAGCCCTAGTCTTTTCATCAGGAATACTTGAAAGTACACTATTTAATTAAATATCTATTCTCTCTCTGCCTGATCCCAACCCCCATCCCAAGGATTACACTCAATTTAGTTGGATAGGTTATTCTTGGTTGTAATTATAGCTCTTTTGCCTTCCTGAACATCATATTCCAAGCCTTCTGTTCCTTTAATGCAGAAACCACTAAATCTTGTGTGAGTTTGACTGTGGCTCCATGATCTTTGAATAGCTTCAAGTATTTTCCCTTTGACCTGGGAATCTTCATTTGATTTTTTTTTTCATTAGTTCCCTTGAAATTCTTGACCTTTTGTTATTCCAGATGAATGTTGTTATCAGTAATAGTTTCATGGGAGTTTGATTAGTTTAGCACTAAATAAATAAATTAGTTTAGGTAGTATTGTCATTTTTATTATATTCGTTCAGCCTATCCAAGAACACTTAATATTTTTCCAATTGTTTAGATCTGACTATATTTGTATGGAAAGTGTTTTGTAGTTTGGCTCATATAGTTCCTGACTTTCCTTTCGCGGATAGATTCCCAAATATTTTATACTATTGAAAGTTATTTTAAATGGAATTTCTCTTTGAATCTCTTGCTGCTGGATTTTGTTAGTGATGTATAAGAATGCTGATGATTTATGTGGATTTATTTTGTATCCTGCAACTTTGCTAAAGTTGTGGATTATTTCTAATAGTTTTTAGTAGAATCTTGGGTTCTCTAAATTTAACATCATATCATCAGCAAAGAGTGATAATTTGGTTTCTTCATTACCTACTCTAATTAAAGGTTCAATCTTTTGATACCACTTCCTACTCTCCTGACTACAAAGCAATCACAGGGGCTTCTTCCAGGCACTCCCCAATTAATGACTTTTAGAAAACTCAGAAAAAAAAAGCTTTACTCAATGAATCAACACAAGCTATGCTCTATGCTTTTCCTTGTTGAATATTCTTTTCAGGTTATGGCTAACTAAAGCATTTGTTAATTATTGAATAATATATGTGTGTCTAATTCGGTTCCAGTATCCAACATTTACTATCAAAGGCTGGTCTGAGGCAGATCCAGCTTACTTTTTTTTTTTTTTTTTTTTTTTTGCTGAGGCAGTTGGGGTTAAGTGACTTGCCCAGGGTCACACAGCTAGGAAGTGTTAAGTGTCTGAGGCTAGATTTGAATTCAGGTCCTCCTGACTTCAAGACTGGTGCTCTATCCACTTCGCCACCTAGTTGCTCCCAGATTCAGCTTTAAACACACATTCAATTTATTGATCTCTTGTTAAAGAAAATATTTAAAGATACAAAATTTTCCTAAAGACAATTTAGCTTCATTCCAAAAATTTTGGAATATTGTCTCTGTTGTCATTACCCTAAAGAAATTATTTATCATTTCTATGATTTGTTTCTTGACTCACTAATTCTTCAGGTTTAAGTTATTTAGTTCCTACTTAATTTGTGATCCTTTCTTCATATTATTAAAATAAGAAAAATTATTCATTCAAGGGCAGGATATAAGTGAAAGAAACCAAAAACGTTTGTAATTGTGAAAGAAGTCTTTTTAGTCAAACTCAAGATCTTTTTCTTCTTCAATAGGAATTGTGTAATTTCTGTTATTAGACCATCATGTGGTTGGGGGACTAATAGTCCATTAAGATGTTGCAAAAGTAATTGTGGTTCTTATTTTTCTCTGACACTTCTTTACAAAGTTGTTTTATTGAGTGGATGCCTATCACTAGGGAACAGCTGAATAAGTTATGGTATAGGAATATTATGGAATATTATTGTTCCATCCATCCAGCCATCAGCAGGGTGATGTCAGAAAGGCCTGGAGAGACTTGCATGAACTGATGCTAAGTGAAGTAAGTAGAACCAAGAGAACATTGTATACAGCAATAGCAAGATTATGTGATGATTTAACTCTGATAGACGTAGCTTTTTTCATTGATAAGGTGACTCAGATGAAACAAGGTTGCCCACTATCACCATTACTATTCAATATAGTACTAGAAACGCTAGCCTCGGCCGAGCTTTCTCTTTCTCTTTCTCTTTCTCGGTCGAGAAAGAGATTCAAGGAATTAGAGTAGGAAAAGAGGAAATCAAACTATCACTCTTTGCAGATGACATGATGGTATACTTAGAGAACCCCCAAAAACTCTGCTAAAAAGCTATTAGAAATAATTCAGAACTTTAGCAAAGTTGCAGGATACAAAATAAATCCACATAAATCCTTAGCATTTTTATACATTACCAACACAATCCAAGAGCAAGAGATACAAAGAGAAATTCCATTCAAAATAACTGTCGATAGTATAAAATATTTGGGAATATATCTACCAAAGGAAAGTCAGGAATTATATGAGCAAAATTATGAAACACTTGCCACAAAAATAAAGTCAGATTTAAATAAACTGGAAAGACATTGAGTGCTCTTGGATAGGCCAAGCGAATGTAATGAAGATGACAATACTCCCTAAACTAATCTATTTATTTAGTGCTATACCAATCAGACTCCCAAGAAACTATTTTAATGACCTAGAAAAAATAACAAAAGAATTCATATGGAACAACAAAAGGTCGAGAATTTTAAGGGAAGTAATGAAAAAAAAAATTAAATGAAGGTGGTCTAGCTGTACCTGATCTAGAACTATATTATTATAAAGCAACAGTCACCAAAACCATTTGGTATTGGCTAAGAAATAGACTAATTGATCAGTAGAATAGGTTAGGTTCACAGGGCAAGATAGTGAATTAAAATAGCAAGCTAGTGTTTGACAAACCCAAAGATCCCAACTTTTGGGATAAGAATTCATTATTTGACAAAAACTGCTGGGAAAACTGGAAATTAGTATGGCAGAAACTAGGCATGGACCCACATTTAACACGACATACTAAGATAAGATCAAAATGGGTACAAGATTTAGGCATAAAGAATGAGATCATAAATAAATTAGAGGAACATAGAACAGTTTACCTCTCAGACTTGTGGAGGAGGAAGGAATTTGTGTCCAAAGGAGAACTAGAGATCATTATTGATCACAAAATAGAAAATTTTGATTACATTAAATTAAAAAGTTTCTGCACAAACAAAACTAATGCAAACAAGATTAGAAGGGAAGTAATAAATTGGGAAAACATTTTTACAGTTAAAGGTTCTGATAAAGGCCTCATCTCCAAAATATACAGAGAATTGACTTTAATTTATAAGAAATCAAGCCATTCTCCAATTGATAAATGGTCAAAGGATATGAACAGACAATTTTCAGATGATGAAATTAAAACTATTTCCACTCATATGAAAGAGTGTTCCAAATCACTATTGATCAGAGAAATGCAAATTAAGACAACTCTGAAATACCACTACACATCTGTCAGATTGGCTAAGATGACAGGAACAAATAATGATGAATGTTGGAGGGGATGTGGGGAAAACTGAGACACTGATGCATTGTTGGTGGAGTTGTGAAAGAATCCAACCATTCTGGAGAGCAATCTGGAATTATGCCCCAAAAGTTATCAAAATGTGCATACCCTTTGATGCAGCAGTGCTACTACTGGGCTTATATCCCAAGGAAATACTAAAAAAGGGAAAGGGACCTGTATGTGCCAAAATGTTTGTGGCAGCCCTTTTTTGTAGTGGCTAGAAACTGGAAAATGAATGGATGTCCATCAATTGGAGAATGGTTGGATAAATTATGGTATATGAATGTTATGGAATATTATTGTTCTGTAAGAAATGACCACCAAGAGGAATACAAAGAGGCTTGGAGAGACTTACACGAACTGATGATGAGTGAAATGAGCAGAACTAGGAGATCGTTATACACTTCAACAATGATACCGTATGAGGATGTATTCTGATGGAAGTGGATATCTTCAACATAGAGAAGAGCTAATCCAATTCCAATTGATCAATGATGGACAGAATCAGCTACACCCAGAAAAGGAACACTGGGAAATGAGTGTAAACTGTGAGCATTTTTTTTTCTTCCCAGATTATTTTTACCTTCTGAATACAATTCTTCCTTTGCAACAACAACAACAACAAATAAATAAACAAACAAACAAACAAACAAATAAATAAATAAAGAGATAAGGTGACTCAGATCAATTCCAATAAACTTGTGATGGAGAGAGCCATCTGCATCCAGAAAGATGGTTTTGGGGACTGAATGGGGATCACAACATAATATTTTCATCTTTTTTGTTGTTGTTGTTTACTGACTTTTTGTTTTCTTTCTCCTTTTTTTTCTTTTTTGATCTGATTTTTCTTGAGTAGCATAATAAATATGGAAATATATATATATATATATGTATATATATATATATATATATATATATATATATATATATAGAGAGAGAGAGAGAGAGAGAGAGAGAGAGAGAGAGAGAGAAGAATTGCACATCTTTAACACATATTGAATTACCTCTTGAAGAGGAGGAGATAGAGGGAAGGGAGGGAAAATAAAAATGGAACACCAAGTTTTGCAAGAGTGAATATTGAAAGCTATCTTTTCATATATTTTGAAAATAAAAACCTATTATTAAAAAAAGGTGCTTCAGTCATAATTGATGCTACATGACCACATTTGGAGTTTTCTTGGCAAAGATTCTTGGAGTAGTTTGCTATTTACTTCTCCAGCTCATTTTACAGGTAAAAAACTAAGGTAAAAAGGTTAAGTGACTCACCCAGGGTCACATAGTTAGTAAGTGTCTAAGACCAGATGAAGGACTCCTTCTGGCTCCAAATGTAGTACTTTATCCACTGTGCTACTTACCTGCCCTTCCTTGGCATCATTTACTTGAATCTAACTGAAGCAGAAAACAGTGAATTGAAAAATACTTTTATTAAGGAGTTTTAAATGCATTATCACTGTGATTAAAATCCAGGTTTCTGGCTCATAATTCCATGATCTATCATGGGATTTTAGATTTAGAGTTCAAAATAATCTTAGAAATTATCAAATTCAAACTCATTTTAAAAGTGAGGAAGTTGAGTGATAGAGAATCTAAGGATTTAGCTATTGTTGTAGAGGGCTGGAACTCTGGAGAAGTATACTTGAAACAAGGTGTTAACTCAGTGGAATTGTTGAGATGATGGTTCTCTAGTATACATATACTTAGTACTTAGTATGGTGATGTAATGGTGCTATAATGATGTAATTTGCAATAAGGTATATAAGGGCTAAGAAGGACTGGAAGATAGACATTTTATCTTGGACCTGGTGGCTCTCCTGCCTCCTACACTAAGATCAATTCTGGGCCAGAATAAAGAATCTAGAGTCTATTCTTGACCATTCTCATGGTGTCTATCCTGCTGAGACCAAGGCCCATCTGAAGAACCTCTAGAAAGCTAACCCGGACATTATTATCATATATTTGGTAAGAGTCTGAGATGGAACTTGGAGCTAGCATTCTCTGACTGTCCACAATCTATTCACTATATCCTGCTATCTCCATGAAATAGACTATAGACTATCTTTGAACTTGTCTATTCTGACATTGTTGTAACCTGCAGATGTTCCCATCTAACATGGCTTGAAGGTTTAGGATGAAAAGTAACTCATTCTTCAAGCTTCTTCTCTTCTAAGTGAGTATGGCAGATTCCTTCTGGATAATGTGTTTTCTTCTCCTACTGGAAAGCCCAGGAAACCTCTTTGTCTCTTAGTTTGCATGTCTACCTTGCTTCCTTTTGAAAAACTGCGGTTTCTCTGAGGCACCTGTGTTGGAAGCCATACTTTAATCTGGTTCATATGAGCCAACATTACTTGGCAATGCAATGGTTCTAGTTCACTTGGACCAATTTATCTCCCTTATTTCAGAGATTTTGAAATTTACTAACAAACCTCAAAACTACAAGAACTTCTGGGTCACATGACCAGTAAAGCTATTTTTTTTCTTATTCTCAAGAATTTTCAAAATTCCCCAATGTAAGAATTATGCCCAGAAGATAAAATAATTATAGTTTTCTCTGTAGGTCAAGACAGTAACAAGTTTAATGGGATAACAACCTGATGGAGGTTAGCCTAAATTTTAATGCCTTCACCCAGCACTTCCTTTTCTACCTGCCCCCATGCTCTGTCAGGGTGACAAAATGGGGCTCTCAGGTTTATGCTTTGGGATTCACTCAGTAGCTCCCACTGTGCAGTTTCTGTCAACATATCCTGTTTTTGCTCTCGTCCCATTATTCTGTATCAATAACTTCAATTGTTCACTCTCATAGCATTAAAGTTATATAGTACAAATGCCTTAATATATACTTTTATGAAGAAAAAATTGGATACCAAGGAAACATATACAGTAATACAATAATAGCAGGAGACTTTAATGTTCCCCTTTCAGTTTTGAACAAATATAATAGAAAGATTAACACAAGATATTATGTATGAATAAACAAATTGCTTGAAACATAACAACTTAGGACATATCACAACTGAGACTTGTAAAGAATGTTTCTCCAGATCACATACGGAACTTTTATAAAAAATGACTAAATATTGCACATAAATATTGTAAATAACTAAAAAAAGCAGAAACAGCAAAAGCATCCTTTATAGACTATTATAATGCCAGAAAAATAGATACCTTTTTGTTTTTGCAAGCAATTGGTGTTGAAAGACTTGCTCAGAGTCACACAACTAGGAAGTATTAAATGTCTGAGGCCAAAAAATTAGAATTGAACAAGGGAAAGCTTTTGAAAGTATAAGATACCAAGACATAACAAAACAAAATTTAAAGAATGAAAAAAAAGAACAGAATGTAAAACATCTTATAAGAAAAACAATAGATCAAGAAAAGAAAATAATTGAAAGTTGTGATAAAAAAACAAACACCTTAACACAATAATGTAAGAAATACTCAAAGAATTGTTCTTTCAAGATAGAACATGAGGGGAAAGTAGAAATAGAAAAAATCCACTATCACCTCAAAGAAATCCTATGTAGAAAACACATAGGAATATTATTTCCAAATTTCAGCAGTCCCCCAACCCACCCTCATCAAAGAGAAAATTTTGTAAGAAACAAACAAATAAAAAACAATTAAAATATGCTGAAGTTACAATTAGAATTGTACAAGATTTATCAGCAGCTATAATAAAAGACTGCAGGTACTGGTATAATATATATTGGCAATCAAAGGAAATAGGTCTACAGCTAAAAATATCATATCCAGCAAAACTAACTATATTATTGAAAGAATAAAGTTGGACATCAAATGAACTTGCAGATTTTCAGGATTTTGTCTCAACCAAACCTGTACTTAAATTTAATATGTAAGAAAATTTAATCTGTAAGAGCCAACATCAAAGATTAATTTTAAGGGACTCAACTTGGACAAATTGTTTATATTTTTGTTTTATATTTTTTTGTTTTGTTTTATATTTTACTGTACTAGGGTAGCTCAAAAGAAAGATTGAAGCAGAGTTTAGTATGATCTGACTCTAAAAAAGCAAAACTGTCTAGGAGAAGGTAAATTAAGGTTATATGAATGAGGTGCAGAGAAAGAACAAATACAAAGGCATTGGAGGTAAGAGGGGGGCTAGTAGTTCTGAAAACCAGCTCACATTGGGAATGGGTTAATGGGGAACACCACTATATGTATATACCCTGAAGGGTTTAGCACCCTCCAAAATCTATTAAGAAATAAGGGGGGATGGAATAGGATAAGGTGGGGTATAGAAGGTTGTGTAGATTTATGGCAGTGGGATAAGATATGTATATTAATGGGAAAGGATTGAAAAGGGGGGAAAAGGGTGACATTGGATAAGGTGGAATGCAGAAGGATGTTAGATTAGTGGGAATGGGATAAGGTGTGTAAATTAATGGGAATGGGATAAAGAAGGAAGGAAAGCAGGAGAGAAAATAAGGGAGGGATCCATGGGTAGGGAAGGTTAAATAATAGCATAGTGAGTTAAGAAATAGAATTAAGGTAGCTTTGATGTTCTTTTAAATAATTTTTTCAAGTGATATGTTTAGTTTTTTAAATTGCCAAAATTTTAAAATTCATGAGGCAGTAGTAAAAAATATCATTCAAAATAAATATGAAATACATAAAACTATTTGGTGATCAATTGACCAAAGCAGAAAAAATAGTCATAAAATCAATTACAAAGTGTTCTTTAAGGAAATAAGAACCACTTAAGTGGGAATTAGATTATTTAGTTTTCATAGCTGAGCCATGCCAATGTCATAAAAATGACAATATTACCAAACATAATTTATATTTTTATTACTATACTTATAAAGCTATCAAAGACACATTTTAAAAATAAATAATAACAAAATTAATTTGGAAGAACAAAAGATCTAGGATATCCAAAGAAATAAACCAATAAAAAGTTAGAAATGGATGGGGAATAGCAGTTCTGGATCAGAAACTATGTTATAAATTAGCAGCCATTAAGACCATTTTAGTTTTGGCCAAAGAAAAAAATTAGAGAAACAGATCAATGGAACAGACTAAATAAGGGAGAATCAACAACAATAATATTCAGTAACCCAATGTTTAACAAACCAGAAAAAATAAACATTTTTAGGGGAAAACCCTTTCTATTTCATTAAAAACAGCTAGGAAAACTGGAAAGCAGTCTAGCAGAAATTAAGCTTAGACTGGTATACCATATTTTATAATAAATTTAAAATGGATACGTGATCTTAATAATAAAGATCATGCCATGAAAAGGAGAAAATCATATGCCAGCCATAGTTATGATTAGAGATGTGTTTTTGTTGTTGTTGTTGAGGCAATTGGAGATTGGAGTTAAAGTGACTTTCCCAGGGTCACATTGCTAGGAAGTATTAAGTGTCTGAGATCAGATTTGGTCCTCCTGACTTCAAGGCCAGCACTCTATCCACGTACCATCTACCTGCTCCATGGAGACATATTCTTTTTTTTTTTTTTTTTTTTCCTGAGGCAATTGGGGTTAAGTGACTCACCCAGGGTGACATGGCTAGGAAGTATTATTAAGTGTCTGAGACCAGAATTGAATTCAGGTCATCCTGACTTTAGGGCTGGTGCTCTACATGGAGACATATTCTTAACCAAACACAGGAAAGATATAACTAGAGAAGAGAAAAACAGATAATTTTGATTACATGAAATTGAAAAGCATCTGTCCAAACCAAATTAATGCATCCAGAAAGAAAAGTCACCGAATGTGAAAAAAAATTTTATATCAACTTTTCAGATAAAGTTTTTGGGTAAAAGATACATAGGCAACAAACAGAAATATATAGAACCAAAACTATTCCCCAATCTATAAGTAGTCATAAGATATTAATAAATATTTCTTAAAAGAAGAATTGCACTATATGAAAAAATACTACAATCAAAATAAGTCCTAAGATTTTGACTAATACCTTGCAAATTGTAAAAAATGGCAAAAGATGGGAATAGTTACTGTTTCAGGAATTGGAGAATGATAGGTATTATTGTTGAGGTTGTGAAACAGTAAAAACCATTTTAGGAAATCAGTGTGGTATTATGAAAAAAATGACTAAAATGTTCACATTCTTTGAACCAGAGATTCCATTATTGTGCTTACACTGCAAGGAGACCATTGATAAAAAGAAAATTCCCATACACACCACAATATTTATCACAGCATTTTTTGTGAAAGCTAGGACTTGGAAATAAAGTAGGTACCCAGTTTTCTTTACTACAATTAAGTTGTAGTAAATGGATATCATGGAATATTACAGTGCTATAAAGATTGAGAAATATGATAGATGTAGAAAAAATAGAAATACACACAGAAATTGATACAAAATGAAATGAGCAGAGTTTAGAAAACAATGTACAGAATGACTGCAGTAGAAATGGAAAAAATAAGACAATCAAAAATGAATATTTCAAAATTATAATGAATAAACATGTCCCCAAGAACAAATATGAAAAGATACTCTTAATTCATTTCTTTGTAAAAGAAGGTGAGGAATGAAGAGTGTTGGACCACTGAAACATTGTATATATATTTTCAATTTTTTGATGCATTATTAGTTTTGCTGACTTTATATATATATATATACTGGCTTTAAGGGAGGATGGAAGATGAGAAATAGTAGGAGAAATTTTGGCAATTAAAAAAAACCAAAGATATCAATGAAAAATTTATTTTAAAAAACATCAAAGCCATAATTTTTTTTCTCATGATTAGGGCTTGAAATGGCCAAGCCAAGATAGAACCCAAACTGTTTTATGCTAATATAGACTTCTATTCTGATTTAATTCTGAGTATTTCTATTCATTCACTGTTGACCTCTACTATCCCCCTTGAATTTTGTGTTTGCAAATTATTATAATAATTTGCAAAAATACATCACAAAGAAATTGTGATGGATCATTTTTTTCCTATAAAATGAAATCAGGAAATAGAAATAAAAAGATACATTTACTAATGATAGCATTTATATAGCACTTTAAAGTTGCAAAGTACTTTACACATATCTCATTTTCTTTTCTTTTTTTGCTTTGTTTATTTTTGAATAATAATAGATTTTTAATTTAAATGCAAAGATAATTTTCAATATTCACTCTTGCAAAACCTTGTGTTCTTATTCTCTCCTCATCTCCCCCTCCCCTAAAAGTAATCCAGTATAGGTCAACATGTGCAATTCTTCTAATTTATGATGCTGCACAAGAAAAATCAGATCAAAAGAGGAAAAAAAATGAGAAACAAAAAAACAAGTAAGCAAACAATAACAACAACAAAAATGAAAATACTATGTTGTGATCCTCAATCAGTCCTCATAGTCCTGAGTACAGATGGTACTCTCCATCACAAGTCTATTGGAAGTGGCCCAAATCACCTCACTGTTGAAAAGAGCCAAGTCCATTACAGTTGATCACCCCATAAACTTGTTACTATGCACAATGTTCTCTTAGTTCTCTTCACTTCACTTAGCATGCATTCCTGTAAATCTCTCCAGGTCTCTCTGAAATCATTCTGCTGATTGTTTCTTATAGAACAATTATATTTCATTACATTC
The DNA here is from genome assembly GCF_048593235.1 of Sminthopsis crassicaudata. Classification (NCBI taxonomy): domain Eukaryota; kingdom Metazoa; phylum Chordata; class Mammalia; order Dasyuromorphia; family Dasyuridae; genus Sminthopsis; species Sminthopsis crassicaudata. Next base: position 155,597,917 of record NC_133622.1, read on the forward strand.
ATATACCATAACTTATTCAGCTATTCCCCAACTGATGGACATCCACTCAGTTTCCAGCTCCTTGTTGCTTCAAAAAGGGCTACTACAAGCACTTTTGCAAATGCGTGTTCTTTTCCATTTTTTATGATTTCCTTGGGATATGGACCCAGTAGCTCGATCAAAGGGTATGCACAGCCTTTCACAGCCTTTTGGCCACAACTCCAAAATGCTCTCCAGAACAGATGGCTCAGTTCACAACTCCAGCAACAATGTATTGTGCCCCAGTTCTCCAGCATCTCCTCCAACATTTATCATTATCTTTGCCTTTCATCTTAGCCAACCTGTATCTCATTTTATTTTCACAATAATGTTGGGAAATAGATGTCTATCTGTTCTTACAGATAAGGAAACTGAGGTTGAAAGAGCTTAAATAATTAGACCAAGGTTACATAGTCGGTCAGTATGTGTCTGAGGCTGAATTTGAATTCAGATCTTTCTGGCTCCATGACTAGTGCTCTGTTTATTGTGCTACCTAATTGCCTAGAAACCTCGAACCAGTAGCAGGCAACAGAGAAGTTAAACTTTTCATTGATGCTCCAGGAACAACCCCCATCATCACCATCAGTCCAATTTAACTATCCTGTATCAGGGTTGTTTTTAGTGGATTGACCACTGAATCAAACCTTCCATTCTCTCTCTTTGATCTGTCTCTGTTTGTCTCTCTGTCTCTGTCTTTCTCCTTTCTTTCTCTATTTCTGTCTCTCATTGTCTTTCTCCACATCTCTGTTCATCAAAGCCAGACCTGCTAATCCTCCCTTCAGGCTTTTCTTCTGTCACATCAGCTCTGTTCTCTCCATTTTTAGGTGCCCAATTAGTATTTTAATACTATTTAACTACTTAATATTGGTTCGCTTTCATAAAGAAATATTTATTTGAAAGATATAGCCAGAACAAGCTACAGACATTTCTCCTACTACCTAGGGGACACAATCCGCTCTATGCCTCTCTTCCAGGATGAAGACATTTCTTTATCTGGGACTACAATTCCCAGAAGTCACTGTTAAGTTTCTTACCTTTTTCCTCAGGGAAAAAAACCCAGTACCTGGTTTTGCTCTCATTTTATTAATGAGAAAACTATGATCTGAAAAATTTAAGTGAAATGTATACTTCGTTTGAATTTTCTTTCCTGAAGTTGATGTTTTTCTTTTGCAAATATTTTCTTTTTCTTTTTTTAAAGGATTGTCAGAGAACAAAATTGGAACACTATTGGACAACAGCATTCAACAACAGTGTTGGAAATCTGGCTTTGAAACTCGTTTCCTAAGAGTCCTTGGCCTAGTACTTTAACCTTATCTGTAAAATTAGAGACTAGGACTAGATGAGCTCTAAGATACTTTTCTACATCTAAATCCAAGATCCTATGGAATATGTATATGGAAAATGTAATGTTTATTGAAATTGGAAAATGATGTTATTTTTAAAGTAACCTGGAAATTCCTTGCATAGCTATATTTTCCTTCTTTGAGGAATACTATTTATTACTTAGCAAAATGCATTTGATATTTCAGCAGCTGAAAAAGCAACGTAAGATAAAAATATTACAACATTCTAGAAGTGCATTTCAGGGAATAATAAGGGTAATGGCGCCATCTGCTGATCAAAATGAAGCAATACTTTTCTGATACTTGGTCCATGGATTTAAAAAAAAAAAAAAAAGTAAAGCTAAAATAATACCCATTTCTGTGACGTTAAGGAAAATTCAAATAGTTTGTCGGGCACGAAGGACTTTGTACTGCCTCGAGGCTTTCCTTGGACTTTGAACTTAGGCTCAGCAGAGCTAAATCTGAGCATTTTAGTAATTGGTTAAACTCTATGAGTAATTTTCCATTAAATTGGGAATTTTAAATTTTGCTGGCTTAAAAATTTATTTAATTTTAGTTTGTGGAATAAAACAAACATGTCCATAACATTATATAATAAAAAGGTTGTACTTTTGATTAAAAAATAATTAACAGTATAAGTGAGGGAGCAGGTACTGACTTGCTTTAGAAATTTTCTCATAGCCAATTTCCTATACCAGTGAAATGACAGATAAGATCTTCCATTCCAAACCACAAATAAAAGTAAAATTAATATCATATTTACACCAGCTTCTGTCAAAAGAATGACAGATAAAATACATTTTATTTTCAAACTGTTCAGTGCATCCTTTGGCTAGGCCAAAAACTTCGCAAATGTAATCACTCATGATGAAATTTTAATGTTCCAGTAAGATGAATTTATGCATTGATCCCTTTCTGAGATACTTTTTTTATTGGGCCAAAGGGGAATGGCACATGATTAAGCAAACAAAATAGAAAAAGTTAAAAACAAATCAGGTAAAGTTTGTAGAGGCTTTTAACAGTTAAACTTGTAATATCAGAGAAACTGAGGCAAGCAAGAGATTGGTTTTTAATCTTTAATGTGGAGTATAACCAGATGGGACTCTTGTCCAAAGCATTCGGGGTAGATAAACCAAGGCAGGGAACTTATATAGGGTTTTAGCTAACTAGGGTTTGCAAACAGAATACATAACCTGAGTATGCAACGTTATAGGGGAAACAAAGGCAGATAAGGGGGGGTAGGGACTCTGGGAAGACAGACAAGCCATAATTCCAGGAAAGGATCATAACTTAATCCTGATAGGATAGGAGTCAAGATAAGAAGGTCAAGGACAGGAGACAGCCAGGGGACCAGGCAATACTCAAAAGGAGGAGGAATTATCCTATCTTAGCAAAGATGGAGATAATGTACCTGGAGTTTATATCACACAATAATACGTAAAGGTGGTCAGAGCTTCAAGGTTTTGTTTTGTTTTTTAAACTCAATTTCCAGTCCTAATGGCATGGAAGGCGGGGTGGCTAAGATTTTTTTTATTTAGGGTTCAACAAACCATGGATAAATTTGAGCGTTTGTCAGAGAGTGGGAGAGATTGCAAGTCAGAATCTGACTGTGGAGAAGACTGCTGCTCACCCTGGATAACAGCATCTGCCCTCTCCAGCTTCTGCTGGCCTTGCCTTCCGCTTCTCCATTACTCTTTGGCAAGTATGTTGTCTGATGTGGGCTCTGGATGCTCCAGACTTGGAGGAAGGGTGTGGGTGGCAGGATCAGTGGAATAGAGATGTTGGACCTCTTTATTTCCTTCCATGCATCTCCCATGTGTGGGTTCTGACAAACTGGATGAACTCTAGCTTTGAGTATCACATGTTCTTTTCCCCTTCCTTAGAAAGAGTAGGTATTTAATTTTTTAGTCAGTTTCAATTGGTCTCTAAAAATTCAAGTAGATTATTGTAGATGAACTTATGGTTATATAAGCAACAATTGCTAATTCTAAATCTTGAATGGATACCATTCTTCTATTATGATATTAATATTATATTATTATTACTATCACTATAGAATAGATCTATATTATTATATTATTATTAATATATTACTTATATTAATATATAAGTTGTCCCCAAAGTCTTCTTGCAGCTTAAAACTAGGCCGATCACTTATCACTAAATCAAATTGTCACCTAGACAATTTTTAATAAAAGTTTACTTTCTGGACTTGTCAAGAATTAAATCATTCTAAATTCAGCTAATGAAATAATCTTTTTTAAAAAATTGTGAAATTGTATTAAGAAACAAAACACAAATAAAAAAACACAAAGCATTAAGTATCATAGTATTTTTTTAATTAATAATTTTTATTTATCAGATATATGCATAGGTAATTTTACAACATTGATAATTGCCAAACCCCTTGTTCCAATTTTTTTCCCCTCTCTCCTCCTCCCAGATGGCAGGTTGACCAATACATGTCAAATATGCTAGAGTATAAATTAAATACAATATATACATATATATACATATACATATATATATATGTATCTATCTATCTATTTATCTATCTATCTATCTATCTATCTATCTATCTATCTATCTATACATATGTATGTATATACACATGACCAAACAGTTGTTTTGCTGTACAAAAAGAATCAGACTTTGAAATAGTGTACAATTAGCCTGTGAAGGAAATCCAAGATGCGGGCAGACAAAATTAGAGGGACTGGAAATTCTATGTAGTGGTTCATAATCATCTCCTAGAGTTCTTTTGCTGGGTGTAGCTGGTTCAGTTCATTACTGCTCTATTGGAACTTATTTGGTTCATCTCATTGTTGAAAATGGCCACATCCATCAGAATTGATCATCATACAGTATTGTTGTTGAAGTATACAACAATCTCCTGGTCCTGCTTATTTCACTCAGCATCAGTTCATGTAAGTCTCTCCAGGCCTTTCTTAAATCATCCTGTTGGTCATTTCTTACAGAACAATAATATTCCATAACATTCATATACCACAATTTATTCAGCCATTCTCCAATTGATGGGCATCCACTCAGTTTCCAGTTTCTGGCCACTACAAAGAGGGCTGCCACACACATTCTTGCACATATAGGACCCTTGCCATTCTTTAAGATCTCTTAGGGATACAAGCCTAGTAGCAACACTGCCGGGTTAAAGGGTATGCACAGTTTGATAGCTCTTTGATCATAGTTCTCAATTGCTCTCCAGAATGGCTGGATGTATTCACAATTCCACCAACAATGTACCAGTGTCCCTGTTTTCCCACATCCCCTCCCACATTCTGCATTACCTTTCCCTGCCATTCTAGCCAATCTGACAGGTGTATAGTGGTATCTCAGAGTTGTCTTAATTTGCATTTCTATGATTAATAATGATTTGGAGCATCTTTTCATATGACTAGAAATAGTTTCAATTTCTTTATCTGAGAATTGTCTGTTCATATCCCTTGACCAATTATCAATTGGAGATTGGCTTGAAGTATCATAGTATTTTGTATTTTCTTGTAAAAATGATAAATCCTGAAATTTTATCAATTTATTGTCACCTTATTAATTTAACATTTAAATTCTCAGGCACTTTAGCAACTCCCTTTGAGCATAAATTACAGATAAATTGTCAAACTACATTGTGAAAAAATTTCCACTCTAGGAATTTACTAGTGAAATCATAGCATTTAACCAGGAAAAATAACTCAAAACAAAACTTTGCACTGTTTTTCCCCACCTCATTTATTTACTCCTATTTATAGTTTATGTTCAATGAAAATGAATTCTAAAACTTATATAAGAGTAGTTACTATGAATCAAAGTATGAGTTGACATATACAATTTATAGAAATTCCAAAGTATTAGAGCATTCAAAATAGAGCAAAAAAGTGTGTTCATTCATACTCAATAGCTTGTAATACTTCTTGCATTAAGAGATAACTGGATTAATTACTAAGGATAGCAAACTTTCCTTTCTTTGTTATGAAGTTCCTATTTTAGAAGGTTTCAATATTGTGACAGTTATAAAATATTTGCTTACCTGAGTGAGGCTAGCACCTCATTTTAGGCTTAATGCCATGTTCTGTGATCTAAAAATATTGATTGACAGTCTTGATTGTAAGTTATAATGACTGATAAAGGTGTTGTTGTTTTTTTTTAATTTACAAAAATAGCAAAAAAAAAAAAAAAAAAGTATAATGGTAAGATTCAGCTCCTAGTTCTTATATTTCAAATATTCAACTTTCTTTATTTGACTTTTTAGATGTTTGCCTCTTCAATGATTAAGCTATTTGACATGTATAGAATAAAACAACATTTAAAAGTTATTCAAGAAGTCATGTACTTCAGAAGTCTTTGGAATTAAGGAAAGCAAGGTAGCTAAAGAAATTTAACATTTTGTTGAATGGGGAAGTAATGGGAAAACCTAGTTTTTACCAAATATTATATAAAAGTTATGCTTGCATTCTAGGAAGGTTCCAATTCAGCTATCTTTAATCTGGCTCACATTATTTAAGATACAACAATTTAAATGCTGTGTCAAATTCAAAGCCTCAGAGTAAATAATTTAGCTCTTATGAGATCAGTGATGTCTTAATGTTTTAAAATTTATTTAGATTACATAGACATTAAATAAATTTTGCTGAGTCATGTTGAAGATTTAATACCAAAATTTCATGATATTTCTTCCACTGTCCATATAAATAGACACAACAATTTATAAAATTAAAAAAATGGGTCTATTCTATATCCCTTCCCCATTTCCAGATCAAGAGAAAAATCTACTCTTTCATTTATAAGGTAGAGTTTTCTAGTTGTTTATAATTACTAAAACATATTTAGTACATTTTTTTTTATGTTGAATTAAGTTAATATCATTTCTCTTTGGTCTTATATTTGGAAGTTCCAATTGGGTTAAGTACTGAATTGAATTTACTCTTCTGAAATATATATGTATATAATTTACTCATATTTATATGAGTACAGTCTTCTCAAATTCTCAACATGTTGGAATTCAGCTTGTGAATTTGTCTGAACAGATGTTTCCATGAATTTAAAGATGTGGAATTGAGTAGGTGGGGGAAGACATTGTTTTTTTTTTTTTTTTTTTTTTTTTTTTTTTGATGCTGCCCTTGACTTGTAGATTCAGTCATCTCAAATGGTTCAGGAAGATGGATTAAGGAAATATGGCTTGACCAAATCTCCTAACATTAAAGGTGTAGAAGAGAAAAAGAAAGGATGAAGAATCTGGCAATTGATTATAGGGAGTTTCCACCTCCCATCACAGTGGCAGACACATTCATATGTCATTACTTCCAGAGTGATGATGCTCACTGAAGAACTGTCACTTGTACTTTGTAGGGAAGTTACATTTTGAGAATGAATTTTTACAGGCGAAAAAGAGTCAAGAGAAGGAGCCCCCACAGCTATAGTTTTGCCTCCGAAATCTGTTTGTTCAGCTCTACTCTGATGAGATAAGATGCCATCCATTTTGCATTCCTGCTTCAAGCAACACAGTTTCACTCTAGACCCATGCATACTTCTCTTAGTTCCCTCCATTACTCAGGTGCTCCCATGATTGAACCCTGCCCCATAAGAGTTCACAGGGTCTTGAAGCAGATGTACATGGGATACATAAGCAGAGATCATTAGTTTGTTTCTCTGTGCTACACATTCAGTTGTGTATGTATTGTTATAAAAGTAAGGATAATATAAGTATAAAGTTTCATTTATTCAACATTCAAAAGACGCATTTATTAGATACTTTCCAGCACTGTGTGGGAACCAAAATGAAACCTTAAGAAGGGTCTTCTATTTTAAAGGAGAACATGCTCTATTTTAAAGAGAAAATATATACAAAGTAGATATAAATTAAGCCAATAAATATTTATTAAACACTACTAGGTACCAGGCACTCTTCTAAGTACTAGAGATATAAAGGGAAAAAATCCATTTTTAAAATTTATCTACTCTCTCTCTCTCTCTCTCTCTCTCTCTCTCTCTCTCTCTCTCTCTCTCTCTCTCCACACATACACACTCGAAACACATACATATATACAGAGATAACATATATCTGTGTATATGTATATATATATGTGTGTGTATATATGCATATATGCACATATTTCTACCTAATGCAGAGTTTTTGTTGTGGAATCTTTTAAAATTTATGTAATAGAAACTCTCTGAATCTTTTTTACTTATGAACTCTTTTACTTATTGGGAAAGACAATATGTCAAACAACTAAGTAGATGCAAAATATATAAAAGAATAGATGCCAGCATCTTCTCACAGAGAGGAAAGAGTCCTGGAGTAGGTAGGATTTGATCTGAGTCTTGAAAGAAAAATCAGAAAAGAGGATGAGGAACATCCTAAGCATAGTATGAAAACTAATGCATGGAAATATGGAGTGTTTTGTTCAAGGATTTGCAAGTAGGCTAGTGTTTCTAGAACCTAGAGTGCTTGGAGAAAAGTCAGGTGTAAGAAGATTGGAAAGTTAGGAAAGTTAGGTCATGAGGAGTTTTAAATGACAAAGGATTTTATATCTGATCTTGCCTGTTATTGAGCTCTGGAGCCTTGAGCAGGGGAGTGACAGACTCATTTCTATGCTTTAGAAAAGTCACTTTAGCAATTGAATGGAGGATGACTTAAGAGTAGGGAGAGACTCGAGATAGGAAGGAAAAATTGAAGGTTATTGTGAGAATGAGCAAAGAGGGTAGAGGAGGAAGCTGCTCCTAGCTCTTCCCACCACTCCAATAAAGATCTAGGAAGAGTGCCATACAGAGGTTAGATTGGAAAAATCCAAGGAGAATCTATAATGAGCTATTTTTCTAGCCCAAGGTCACAGATTCAGTCCATAGGCCCATGACCATGGCAGAAATCAAGAAACTGAGATGAGTAAGCTGTCCTTTCTGACTCTAGAGAGGGATTCAAAGCAGGGATGAGCCACAACCAAGGGGACCCTAGAAACTTGGCAGAAGGGTGAGTGAGCAGAGCAGAAGCTGTGGGACCAAGTGTCATGAGGTTTAGACCTCATTACTTTAAGGTGAAAGCTCATCTCTCAGAACTTGGAAGTTCAAAGCAGGAGTCCAAATTTGGTGGGTGAATGAATATATACTCTGAATGCTCTTTTAAAATTATCATCATGCCACTTGATGAAGTGGAATGGTGTTAGAACCTCTTGGATAAGCTATGTTATGGATATGAAGAAAATCCTACTATATTTAGTGGCTGCTGAACTTAATGCTGCTGCTGCTATTGCAGTATTCCTCTTTTCTTCCCCAAGTTACATTAGCCCCAGGTATAATAATTTTATTGTGACTATGGTTTTGATTTCTTCAGATTTCTAAGAGGAAAGATAATACTTTTCATTCATACTTCTTAAAGGTACTTAAATATTTCTTTTCTCTAAAAGTAAAAGCCCATGTTATTATTATTATTTTTTTTAACATGGCAGGGGGGCAGTGGTAAGTTAAAAAGAAATGGCAGAGATTTAAAAAAAAAGAAAAAAAGAGCATGAAGAAATCAGGAGAAAAATTCAGAAGTAACAAAATAGGAAAATTTTGTTAGAACCTTCCTTAATAAATTTAAAATATATTTAAAAAAACAAACTACATTCTTTCTTTTGTTTTTCATATATTTGAACTTCCGCATCTTTTTGTGATTGTAAAGCTTAAAGTTAAAAAAAAGGTAAGTTAGAAAAAAAATGAAAGACCATATTAACATGAAGGTACAAGAAAGGAAGACATAATATTACTATTAATTTCAGTAGATAATTTTTAGATTAAATAATAAAAATATTATACAGTTATGGTAGATTATAATTAATGATTATCTTAATGATTTACAAATATAAAACTAATATTTAAAATAAATAAAAAGAACAAATGAGGACAGAGGGAGTCCATATCCTTCTTTGTGTAGATCCCCAAAATAAGAAAGTTTTAAAGGAATGTTTCTGGGCCCCTGTCTCATTATTATTCCACAGAGGGGCCATGGAAGAATAAAGAGAGCTGGAAAGTGGTTCATTTCCTTGCTCTTATGGAAACTCCATGAACAAAAGAACAAGATAATGTGCCAATTTTTTTTCCAGAATTCCTATTGGATGGGGTTGTGGTTTTGTCTCAGCTTTTGTTGCTAAGTTTTGAGCATCTCAGTAGCTCTGAGACAGATCTTTATTTTAAATTTCTGACCCAAAAGAAGAGGTTGTGGTATCAATGAGATGAAACAATCCCCATGTTGGAGCTATTTTGAAGCACTTGAAATTTTTCTGGCACTCGCCAGGGTAAGAATTGTGGGAAGTTAGTTAGATAGATTTGTCTTAGATCCCTTTTATTCATGGTATACCATCCTCCATTTCAACTTTTAAATAAATATGTCCCAAATGACCAATAACTTAATGGAATGCTGTTTCTTTGAGTTGATGCTATTTATGCTACTAACAATCAACAAACATTAATTAAGCTCTTACTATTTGCCAAACATTGTACCAGCCTTTTGGGAGACAAAGGCAAAAAATGAAGCACTGGCTGTCTTCAAGGAATTTTCATCAATTATACTATTCTTCCAAGACCATCTAAAGACCTCAGGAGTAAAGATCTCTGAAAACTTACTTGTATTGTATTTGTAAAGTTACTTTAAGATTATAGTTTTTACAAAGGAATATTTACTTCAGAAAGTATAATCATAAATATATAAAAAATCACTCCTTCAAAATAGGGAAGCATCATTCAGCTTCTATCTTGCACCAACTCAGTCTCTGGGGAGGAAAAAGAGATTAGGTCAGTTCCTAGTGAACACAGTCCTAGTTCCCAGACTAAACCTATCTCTGCCTTGAGTCCTTGGCAGCCCTGACTTCTCAGGTATTTCCTGCCAGGCTAGATAGCTGCAGCATCCCACCTCCAATCTTTCCCCCGTGATCATCATGGCTCAGACTCCTGGGTCTATAGCAAACACCTCCAACACCTGAAACTGATGACAACACAAAATAGAGACAAATACTTCCAGAGTCATTTTATGAACTAGGTAAAAGAAAGTTAAACAGGGTAAACTTTCCCCTCTTTCTGGTTCAATTTTATTCAGTACAGAACATAAGGGAGTTATGTTTTTTAAAAATGAAGGTAGTCAATCAAAAGGAGGCTTACCCCAAATCAAGTGGTTGGGGATGAAGTAGGTTCCCATATTAAACAAAGTGAGCATGTTCAGAGAAGCCGGGTTACATAACATTCCCAACACCTGGGACTCAATAAAGTTTAAATCACAGACCAGGTGCCAGATTCTTTTCCTTTAAAGCTTAGTGAGAGAACTTTTACGGCACTCTAGGGGCTGAAAAGCTAGCCCAATAAAAAGAAAATACTTTATAGTTGTGTTACAGACACTTTCCACTTGTAATGTTCGATAAAGTTTGATACAGTATCAGCTGTGCAGCTTGGTGAGCAATTCTTTGTTTCTGCCAGGTCAAGAGTAAAGATTCATTTTCACATTTGGCCCTTTGATTGTTGTTCTCACAGACTGGATACTTAGAAAGCTCCTTACCTATAGCCATCACATCTGGATTTTATGTAACATTTATTTTAGCCTCCTGCCTAGGTGAATGATTTCATAGAACAGAAATGGAAGAAGAAGGAGGGGGAATCAGAGGTGAGTGGGATAGAATAAATAGTATTTTTGTAGTGTGTTCCTGCAGGGTCTGTTTTGGCCAGAAACCCTGAGAGTCTTCCCCTCAAAGACTGATTATTTTGTTTGTTTTTAACTAAGTAGAAGAGGCCATTCTGTGCCTTTTTAGAGCCCTTGTGCTGACTTCATTGTTGTATGCCTGTGAAACCTGGACAGTATACCAGTTTCACACCAGGAAATGGCTTCCATTGGAATTAAGAAGATCACCTGGCAGGTTAAGGTACCAGTCACTGAGATCCTTTCTCAAACTAAACTGCCAAACATTCCAACAATACTGCAGAGAGTACAACTCCATTGGGCTGTCAACATTGTTTGAATATCAAATATTCGCTTGCCAAAAAAATTATTTTATGGAGAACTCACACGGGGCAAATGCTCACATAGTGGTCAGAAAAAGTGACACAAGATTCAAGGTCTCTCTTAAGAACTTTAGAATGGATTGTATGACACTTAGCATGGCATGCATGCCCTCATCAGAGAAGATGCTGTGCTCTATGAGCAAAACAGAATTGAATTGGTTCAGAAGAAATGTGAGGTGTGCAAAGTTAGAGATTCCACCCCAAATGTTCATGGGGACTATTTGTGTCTGACTCCTGGCAGACCATTCCAAGCTTGAATTGGTCTGACCAGCTACAGTGGGATACTCTGTAACTCAATTCTAAAATAGTGATGTCATTTTGGTCCTCTTCAAGAACAGAGGACAACAACCAACCATTCTTATCTTTCTCCTTAATCATTGCATATCAATCAAACTGAGACCTGAGAATGACCTTAACTTAAAAAGGTTGGAAATCTACTGCATCCAGGATAATTTCCAGTTGTTGTCTTGATCTATAGCTTGCCACTAGACCCAAGAGATGAGAAAATGAAGTTGATGATTTCGCACAGCCCTCCCTTACTTAAATTGGATTCACTTGTAAGTCATGATATCACCTTCCTGAAGTCATAGATTTCTTCCAGAATGAAGGACAAACGACAGTAATAGGCTAAGCAAACCAGAGTGAAAACAGTTTCATTTTGCTTAACAACATATAGTCACAGGGAATATAACCAAACGACAATTTGTATTTGTGGCTAACTCTTTCTCTTTTTCCTTTAACATAGGCTTTGTTTAAATTAAGTCATTCAGAACAATTATTAACTGAGAATAAAGGAGATGATATTTTAATCATTTCAGTGCCTTCAGTCAAAGAATTGGAGGCATTAAGAATCAATGATAATTTAATTAATTTATTGAAATTGGAACTTTTAGTTAGGCAAACCGGAATGAAATACATAAATCACCACCAATATTGCACACAGAAATGGAAAAGTTGAAAGTAGGAGAAGATGATCCAATCAGTTTCTTCCTTAGACCTTGTGAAGAAAAGCAAAGTATTTATAAGAAACTTCAACCCATCTTCACTGGGCCTCAAAAAGTAAAATTTCAAATTTAAAATTGCCTAAAATAGCTTAGGAGGAAAACTAACAAGCTTTCTTGAAGAGTTATGTACAAATGCACTTTCCATTTCATTGGCTTCCATAAATCAAAAGGTATCCAAATTTTAATGCATAAATACCAACTGATCAATCAGTAGGCATTTTCAACAATCAAATATCAATATCAACAACCAACTAGTGGTATATGTCAACCATTGTTTTAGATTCTGAGGATACATAATCCTTTCCCTTAAATACCTAATGTTCTATTAGATATATGCAATTATAAGGACATATGAAATATATACAAAATACAACATAATTAATTGGGAGGAAGCAGCTGGGAAAATCAGGAAAGGCTCAAATTGAGCAATGAGGAGAAAAGATATTCTAGGTATAGACAGTTTTGTTCAAGAACAAAACCCAAAGCTGAAAAAGTTTAGGCATGGTGGTCACTTGAGGTATATATCAACAGTCTAAACATTCAACAAAATTTGGGCAATGCCAAAATGCAAGTCTAGGATGAGGCCTCAACACAAAACCTGGGTGGGATCCAAACATTTCTAAAAGTAGGTTTTGGCTCTTCTGGAGGTTAGCAAGAGCTCCCTGTCTTAAACATTCTGGATTAAGCAATGTCTAGTTTTACACAAAGTTAAATGCAAATAATATAATGAATAATAAAGTTTTCATATCCTGTGAAAGATTCACTAGGATGGAATATAGAATATATAGTTTTAGAATAGTTTGATTGGACTAACATGTGTGAAAAAATAATATAAGTAGTAAGGTAGGTTGGAATCAAGTTCTGAAAGCTTTAAATAGCAAATAGATACATATGCATCTGATCCTAGTATTAAAAGGGAGCCAACGGAGTTTATTGAGGAGGTCAGTAACATGGTTAGACCTGTTTGGATGGCCTTGAGAATAACAGTAGAATGGCAATGGAATAATCCCAACAAGCTTTAGGAATCACTGTTAGGTTCTTACTAAGTGCTAAATCAGTACTTAACAATTCTCTAGTTCACACCTTTGTTTCCACCTTTAAGGGGAGTTTACACCTTTGAACTTCTGAGGAGGAGTTTACATATTTAAAGGAATTTATACCTTTAAAAGGAATTCTGAAAAGGAGTTTACACAACCTTTAAAAGGAGCAAGTTCATTGGTTGAAGTAATTTTCCCACTGGCCCTTGAGTTCTCACATGCCCCTTTAAAAGGAGCAAGTTCATTGGTTGAAGTATTTTCTCACAAGCCCCATTGAGTTTTCACTACAATCTCTGCTAGGATAAAAGAGGAGGGCAGGAGGGCAAGGAGTTAGTTAGGTCTGAGATTGAGTTGAGATGGAAGGATTTTTACAATTCAGGACCTTCACAAATCACAGATTTGTAGTTTAAAGATTACATAGTGCACTCTCATTTTATGGATGCCATAACAGAATAACTACCCAGCAGCAACATGATTGCCTTTCTTCCAAGTAAATACAAGTTATAGGGACAGTTTCAGAAAGCAAAGGTTCTCCCAGTAATACCACCCCTTGGTGGGAAGGGGTTGGTATAAATCAGGGATACTTAAACTTTTTCTACTCATGACCCCTTTTTTAACTGAGAAATTTTTACATGACCCTAGGTATGGAGGCACATAAAATAGATATATAAATCAAACATTTACTGATAATAAGTCATAATTTTGTGATGACCCCTTCCCCACATTCAGTTATTTGATTCCATATGGAGTTGCAATCCAGTTTAAGAAGTTTTGGCATAAATCACAGCAGAAAAATGAAATGCTAAATGAGAAGGACCTGAGCTAATTCATCAGGGCATCTGGAGCTCTATGGGAGACCAAAGGACCACAGAAATTCAATATCAGGGAAGTAGGCTGGAAAGGAGCAGCAAAAACAATGTCCAAAATCAGTACATTCTTATCAGGTAAGTTGTTGGAAATTGGACCTTAGAAACCAGTGGATCAGAGAGTCTTTCTTCTTCCTAGGGAGGCACTGATTCATCATACATGAGGCTTCTGTGAAGTTGAATGACTGAGTAGATTGAAAGCTACTCTCTCAACCATTCACTAAACAATAAGGCAAAAGCAGGAATAATTCTAATATTTATTCAAAAACAAAAAAAAGGCAAGAACTGGAATAATAAAAACATAAGTCTACCTCTTAACCTGGATCACACTCTTCCATCAAAGAATAAAGACTAGAGCCACCATTTGACAAAATCTTGAGAATGCATGAAGAGTCCAACCAAGATGTCAGAATAGCAGGAAGAAATATATCTGAGTTCTCCATCTTCTGATAGAACCCTTTCCTAGTTCTCCTTAATCCTAGTGCTTTCTCTCTTAGACTAGCCTCAATGTATCCTGTATATAGCTTGATTACATGTGGTTGTTTGCCTGTTGTTTCTCCTACTAAATGGCTGTAGTTGAATGAACATCATTCAAATATTCTGTACTACTTCCTATAATCACATCTAGAAAAAGTTATTTCAGGCAAAAGATCTAGACTTATAATTTAGAATAATTTACCCAGCAAATTTGAATATAAGTTCTCAAGATTAAAAAAAATGGATTTTTAAAGATATAGAGGTCTTTCAAGCATTTTGATATGAAGAGCAGAGCTGAGTAGAAATTTTGAAATAAAAACACATGAGACAAGAGAAATACAAAAGAAAATCATATAAGCAAGTGATTGTAAAGGAAGAAAATAAACTGCACATATTCTGATGGGGGATTATGCTAACAAGTGTCCCTTCCAGGAGTGTTCTGGTAAATATTTAAGAATTGCCTCTTAAAAAAGTACTCATGACATATTTTAAAATTAATTTTAGTTTAAAAAATTTAAAATTTACTATTGTTAAAATTTTTCCATTACTTTCTTAAATCTGGAAAGCAACAAAATAGCACAATTATTTTTAATTTGTTTCTTTTTTTAAAAATTATTTTCAATATTAATTTTTTAAAATTGAATTGTGAATTCTCTCCCTCCTACCTCTCTCTCACCCATTGAGAAGGCAAGAAATGTGATATCAATTATACAAATGAAATCATGCAAAATGAAAAAGTATGCTTCACTCTGCATTCAGAGTGCAGTATCCCCTTCTCTCTGGAGGGGGATAACATTTTTCATCACAAATTCTTTGGAATTATTTGGATCAGTGTATTGATCAGAATAGCTAAGTCATTTACAACTGATCATTGTACATAATATTATTGTTATTGTAATACACAATACTGTTATTGTAATATACAAATATTGTAATAATTGAAAATTGGTATGAACTGGCTCCAACATACTCCTGGGCAGCTTTTGTCAGCATATCTTTGTATACAAAATACTTATCAACAGGCAAAGGATTACCTTATTGAGTAGCTTTTTTTCCTCAGGCATATAATTTTTTTTTCTGGAATGACTTTTTTTCCTAGGAGATTTTAGGCAGTAATTCAGCAGATTTGGATGATGTTAATTCAATAATAACTTTATTTTTATGTGGAAAAGAGTATTTTTTTTATTTAAAATTTTTTTTAAGCACTCTTGATACAATAGTAAAAAAACAAACAAAAACAGCCAACCTACTTTTGCTTAAATTCTAGAAACAAGATCTCTTAATTGTATATCTGTGGGCCTCATTTGCTGCTATTACAAATAATACCTTTATAACAGACATCACTATATCATTAAGTAGAAATGAACCCCATCCCAAGCTAAATCCCACATGGGTTTGCTTGGAATCATCTGATTTCTGTGTTGATTTTTACTTCCTGGGATTACCTCTCTTCTGGGATAGATTCCCTCTGGATCTTGGAAGTCTGGTGTGCTGGATCTTAAGACCTAAATAAATAGGTTTATTTGATGTATGATGCATGATGTCTCAAGATAGAGTATGGGACCTTGTGCCTATATTGTCTGGATTCATGCCATGCCATAACTGCTCTTTGTTACACTCTATCAGCTGTGAATTTCAGATCATATTGGAGATTTCTGACAATCCTGTGTCTTTTTTCCACTGAAGAGAGTCCTTTACTTCTGCTATCTCCAAATATAAAGTCTTGAAGGCTGAATTTGCTCTAATTCCCTTTGCTATATGGCCTGTGGATGTCTGGCTCATTTTGTCCATTTCTAGGCCAGAAGTCACTGTAGTTTCTCAGTAGATTTCTTGATCGTTCTTGATCATTATTACACCTATAATCTGGTACAATTTTCAGATTTTTACTCGATTAGGTTTATGAGAGCTGAATGGTTGCTTCTATTCAAGCTGCCATCTTGGTTGAAAGTATGTTTGAATTTATTGGTATTCTTTTAGTTACTATTTTGGGGAATATTAAAGTCCAAAATCCTTTCTCCAGGATCAATATCCTCTTTTCTTTCAAATATCTTAAGAATCAATCCCTCAACACTTTTAATGTTGTTTTACTTTCATCACAGACATGGTTTATATATACTTAGTCTAGTCCCACCCCTCTTCCTTTTCTTCAGTTTTTCTTTCAGTCTTTAGTTTTCTTCAGTGTCTTTTCTACTTCCTAAATCTTCATTCACAGGGGTGATTATGACATTATAGATGAAATCTTGTGATTCTATTGTCATTTTTATAGAAAAATTATAAAGATCTTTTGGGTTACAGAGAAGGAACACTGAAGTGAATGTAAATTGTTAGCACTACTGTCTATCTACCCAGGTTACTTATACCTTTGGAAGCTAATAATTAATGTGCAACAAGAAAATGGTATTACACACATATATTGTATCTAGGTTATATTGTAACACATGTAAAATGTATGGGATTACCTGTCATGGGGGGGGAGGGAGTGAAGGGAGGGAGGGGATAATTTGGAAAAATGAATTAAAAAAAAAAAAAGATCTTTTGGGTTAGTTTCAATCTTTCACTTCCCACTTTACAAAGTAATCCCATATCTTATGGTAAGTGGGTGGATGAATTGTACTCCAATTTAAAACCAAAAATATTTCTAACTCTTTGCCTCTGGTACCTAAATTGATTTCTAAACAAAGGTTTTAAATAGAGACTAAGCATTATCACTTATTCTGTTTACATTGTGTGACGAACAGGTATTTTTGGCTAAGTAAAGAAAAATTTTTCTGTTATCTAATATGGGGAGAGGCTTTTTTGTAGAGTAGAGACCATGGACTATGCCAAAGAATGTACTTCCCTGAAACTGCTCCACTCCTCATACATCCATTTTTAGTATCTCTCTGTGTTCAAAAGTAATTGCAGTTTGGTCAAAATGAACAAAAATGCAGAAAATTTCTCTTTAATTAGTTTATGCTGGCTCTGATTTGAACTAAGTAAAAAAAATATGAGGTTTCCCTTTCTCTATCTCATGGTAGTGATAGGAAATACTAAATAGCACAGAAATGTAGATAGATACCAAAATAAGATGCAGCTGTAGGGTGGAGCGCTTTATTTCCTTCACACCTCTGTCCCATTTTTCCTCAACCTCAAAACATGCCTGGATAGGTGAAAAAGAGCCAGGATTTTCTCTGGACAGTGATCCAGGGAAAAATGAGAAGTAGCTTAATTTTGTTCTGGACTCTCCACACACACCTGCTCTTTCAGCCAGATCTACTCATTGCTCTTTTGCCTGATCCATTTTGCATGGACACATGTGGTTCTGGCTCTAGTTCTGATCTGTTTAGTGCTTGGCTTCCATTGCCTCCATTGTCTTCAGTGCCAGGAGGCTTCATGTCCAACCTGAGTTTCTTACTTCACTTGTCAAGAGACTCACAGAAGCAGACATGATGTCACTTCCTCCCTCTCCTCCATCACTCTTTATGACTTTTTCTAAAAAGAAGTTCCTTCAAGATCAGAAGCCCTGGAAACTTGTGGAACTTTGGTTAATGTGTGTGTGTGTGTGTGTGTGTGTGTGTGTGTGTGTGTGTGTGTGTGTGTGTGTGTTTGTGAGCACTCCCCTAAGGGGAGAGACTCTTCAAATTTAGACCGTACTTTAGATCCTATAAATTAAGAACTATATTATCTACTGTACTATTAATATTTTTAAAAATAGTGAAAAAAAGGGACCCGTGGTATACTACATAGAGAGATGATGTCAGATTTAGGAAAAAAAAATCCTTAAGTTCTGATGCATCCTGGCTGTGTCTCATGTCAGTACTCCAGGATACTTTCTAGGACCAAGATGTTAATCAAAATTGATAAGGGAAGTTTCCCTCGCCAAAAGACAATGGTATATGTTTTTCAATTCCTTTGTTAAATCTATTTGCAACCCCCAAACACTCTTTGTTTTTACCTGCATCTAGTTAAAAACAAGAATGTATTGCAGAGATTTTCTAGTGAGATTTTTCATATATTACAGAGAAAGGGGCACTTAAGACACTGTTTCCTCATGAATACCAATGAAATCATAGTTTTAATTCCCCCTCTTAAGAGATAATGAAAAAAAAGTTGATTGACCCTTTTAAAATTTGTGAAGCAGTTGCTAAGAGTCTATCTTTGCTTTAGGCAGGAGAGGGCAGCACTATACAGAATTATTGGGATTGGGAAGAGATTTTAAATGATGTGAAAACTGCCAGATGACAAAGATCTTCACATTTCTTTTAAAAGATCAATGGAAGAGTAGAGAAAAGCAGATGGTCACCACTCCCCTAAGCCTGTTACTCATTGCTCAACGATATGCACATATTAATAATGAGAGTAAGTGAGCCGCTAAATAAACCTGAGCCCAGGATATGAAGTATGGAAGACATTTTAAATTGAGTCTTTAAAGAAAGCATGATTATTAACTCATAGTAATAGTTATTTCCCATTTACCCTTGTCACTATCTGGGATCTTTTTTTGCTTTTGCTTGAACTTTTACATCTGGAGCTAAGGTTCTCTAAGTAGAGATAAAAGACAGGATGATTTGGGAAAAGCAAAAAAAAAAAAAAAAAAAAAAAAAAAAAGGCAGAAGAAAAAGACTAGACAGGACACAGCTGTTAACATATCCTATCTGAAGTCAACATGCCTTCCTTTTCTTCAGCAAGCTACTATATAACTCTAGAGGAGGAGGAGATCATCTGTTGCTATTTTCTCCAGTCAGTTGACTGATAAAAGAAGGCTGCTGGAAAGATAAGGGTAACTGGCAGTTTTCTGAGACAAGATAATGGTCAATTATTCCATATTCATTTCCCTTTAAATATGAACAATTGAGTTTCTGGATTGTAGTTGTGGAGGAATCAACAGATATCCTGCAGGTGAAAAATGAATTGTCTTTCTTCTTGCCCCACAAAATCCTCCTCCAAGGTCCCTTCCCTCACTTTTGCACTAGTTTTCTTTCCCAGATCCTTTAAACTTCCTAGTCATTCTCACTTTTCCACATCTGTCCTTTCCCTGAAAATTAGGAGATCATAGATTAGAGGATATAGAATTGGAAGGAGTTCTCTAGTACTTTATCATTTTTAGATGAGGAAAGTGAAGTCCTAAGAAGTGAGATGAGTGATTGAGTTACCCAGAAAGCAGAATTGTTTCAAACAATGGTCTTCTCCCTTCGAAGTTAGTGTCTAATTTTCTATTCTATAGCAATAAAAACAGAAACAACATCAGTGGGTGTTCTTGAAAGTCTTCTCCCACAATTTAATCAGTATGTCTTGACTATTAACTACTCTGTGACCTTGAGTAAGTCACTTAAATAAGCCTCAGTTTCCTTATGAACATAAAACCAAAAACCCTAGATGCCTCTAAGGTCACTTCTGACTCTAAATATATTTTTCTCTGATTGGCTGATGTAAGCTCATAACACAGGCACTTTCTTTCATACTTAACAGGGAAGGAAAAGAAAGGGGGCAAGAGCTGCAGATAAAGCAAAATAATCTATAATACACTTTTTCTTCTGTTACTATGTGTTTGGGGGATGATCAGTAGATACTGCAACTTTATTTCAAGCAGTGGCTTTATTCTTGTGTCTCAGAGGGCAACTTGTGAGAGCTATGGTATATGTTTTCCTATTCCTTTGTCAAATAGTTTCCTGTTTGACATTATGTATAGCTTCATCTCCCAGGCACCCTTTGCTTTTATTTGAATCCTAGTGGTAATTAAAAATGAGTTCTTCTTCTTCTTCTTCTTCTTCTTCTTCTTCTTCTTCTTCTTCTTCTTCTTCTTCTTCTTCTTCTTCTTCTTCTTCTTCTTCTTCTTCTTCTTCTTCTTCTTCTTCTTCTTCTTCTTCTTCTTCTTCTTCTTCTTCTTCTTCTTCTTCTTCTTTCTTCTTTTTTTTTTTCCTGAGGCTGGGGGTAAGTGACTTGCCCAGGGTCACAGCTGAGACCACATTTGAACTCAGGTCCTCCTGAATTCAAGGCTGGTGCTCTATCCACTGTGCCACCTAGCTGCCCCATAATCTATTTCTATGAAAGCATACACTAGGTTACTAAGTCTTGCTATGCAGACTTAGAAAAGCCTCACTTTAAAGGACAAGGGAAAGAGAAGATTTGCAAGGGGTAGATATAACTGAAATTTTTGAGAAGGCCCTTTAAGTGAGAACATCACATATTGAGCTTGATTCCTAGACTCAAATTTAAATCCAATCTCAGTCATATTCTAGCTGTATGACCCTGGGTAAGTAAGTTAACTTTCTCTGAATCAGTTCTCTCAACTGTAAAATGGGGATAATAATAGCACTCATCTCCCATGGTTGTAGTGAGGATAAAATATTTGTAAATCATTTTGTAAAGTACAGTATAAAATGCCAATTGACATCATAACTAAATTAAGAACCAAATATCTACTTAATTTAATTCAATTTTAATGATTAAATTTAATTATATTCATTTCATTCATCTAAATTACTTTCTTTTATTCTTTAATAATTATGATAGAATAATTATTGTTTTACTTTAGTATCATGGCAAGTGTGGGAAAAGAGTGATGGCATTGGGAACTCCATCAATATTAAGTGAATCACTAAACCATATCTAACTCTGAAAAATGGCTTAGAAAGAAAATAGTGTCATATAGAAAGAGAAAATAATCAAATTTATATTAAATAATTAATCTTATAATTAATTAAATAATTAAATATTTAAATCCCATGGATATGACAGTGTAGTGTGGTAGTTAGAGAATTGGCTTCAAAATCAGAAAAACCTGGATTTGATCTTTTGCCATCTATGTTTATCAAGGTTATGATATTATCTGTCTGGATCTGGAAATGGCAATTAATCTCTTTGTATTCTAGGCAACTCTTTAGGAGTTGCAAAAGAGGTGCCAACCTGCTTGGGAGATGGAATTTTCTCATTTGGGAATTCCCTATTCCTTTTATACACGTTCAGATCTTCTCTCTTTAATTCAAACAATTAGAACCTATTCCTCTACTCTTGTCCTTGGATAAGAGCCCTTTTACTCTGGCCTAAGGACTGTTACCAAGATATGTTTTCTGTACTCTTCCTCCTTCTCTTTCTCCTTTTTTTTTGTAAATAATATTTTATTTTTTCAAATTACATGTAAAGATAATTTTCAACATTCATTTAAAAAATAAGACTTTGAGTCTTATTTTTTCTCCCTTTCTATTCCTTCCCCTATCTCCAAGATGGTGAGCAATCTGATATATTATACATGTGCAATCATGTACAAATATTTCCACATTAATCATGTTGTGAAAGAAGAAACAGAACAAAAGGAAAAACTGCAACAAACAACAAACAAAAAATAAAGTGCAAATAATATGCTTCAATCTGCATTAAATCCATAGTTGTTTCTCTGGATATGTTTCTTGCCTTCTAAAAGGGCTCACAATTGAAATGATATTCTGAAGTATTTGTAGAAAGAAAGAACATTGGCTTAAACTACCACTACCACAAATGGAAAGAACACTTGGAAAATATGAACCCAGCACATGTTATCACAAGCAATCTTGAACATAACTCTCTCCAAATACTATCTCTGACATTATCTAAAAGAGCAAAAACGAAATAAAACAAATACTCCAGCAGTTCCTTTTTTTTTTTTTTTTAAAGACCAAACAATAAAGTTTTATCAATGTGGTCTTCAAGTTAGTGCCTTAACAGAATCAAAATATTCCTAAAGTTTTCCCCATCTGTTACTATGCAACAATATAATCTGGGCTTCCCTGGATCAGGAAAGCTCACATCAGGAAATAAAGAGATGATGCTCCAAAAAATCAACAGTTTTTTTGGAGAATTGACTCAACAGAGTTATTGGTAAGCACATCTTTTATGAGTCTAAAATGAAGCATTAATCTCAATTTTTCCAAAACTCTTTCTCAAACATACAAACCAAATTTGCATCCTCCCACTAACTCCATCAAAACAAGTTGAAACTCCTCATAAGAAAGCCAGGTGTGATCCCCAGCTAATATCAGAAACTAGCTTCATTTGACATGGAGTATTGGTTTCATGTCTTATATTTGACTTCTTCGTTCTCTGGCCCAGATGAATTGTTTCCCCCCACCCTCATTTGTTAAATAAAGAAGAAGCTAAAACTTGCTTTAAGCTAAAACTTTGGTAAAGTTGCTAAAACAACTTTTAGCTAAAACATTTTGGAAAACTGAAAAGAAAAATTAGATCCTGGTATACCAAGGCTGGTGTGTGCTAGAAGCAGATACTGGTCTGCTCTTCCACTTTTACAGATGGATTCTATCACTTCATCTTGTACTCTTCATTACAGAATCATAAAAAGAATATTGTTGGGAAAGGAGAATAGAATCCAAATTTAGAATTACCTTTTTGAAGTGACTCTTTCCTCCTTTATATGGCATCAGAATTTAGGGCATCAAAATAGACTTCTTTTTTTTTTTTTTTTTAATGCTACATATGGACAAAGAAATCCATGTTTTCCTAAGATACTTTATACAACTACTATGACTAATGGTTAGCATTTCCATAGACTTTAAAATTTCCAAAGCACTTTACAAATTTTACCTCATTTGATCCTCACAGCAGCCCTAGGAGGTTAAGTGCTATCATTATGCTGATTTTACAAGTGAAAAAGTTAAGTTAGATAGAAGCTAGGTTACCTGCCATTGTCTCACAGGTTCAGATGTGAACTCGGGACCTTTTGGATCCAAGCCCAGTATTCCATCCACTGGGTCACCAACCTGCCTGTACATATATTTCTGTATAATATGCACCATATTATTATGTAATATAAGCATACATATACAATGTATGGTATTTAATGGGCAGCTAATGGTGCAGTGAATAAAGCACTGAGCCCGGAGTCAAGAAGACCTGAGTTCAAAATCAGCCTTAGATACCAGCTGTGGAATCCTGGACAAAATATTTCTCCCCTCAGTTCCTCATTTGTAAAATAGGGTCACACAGGAGAAGGCAAACCAGTGCAGGATCTTTGTCAAAAAAGCTCCACAGGTAAAATCATATAGAATAGAACATGACTGAGTAACAATAACAACAATATCATATAATAATTATGTCATAAAAGTATAACTTTGGAGCCACAGCTAGGGCAAGGGCCAAATTTCTATTATGTATGACTCAGGGACAAATGACCTGGGGGTGATTTAGACATACAGTAGTGGTACCATGAGAAGACATGGGCACTAACTTGTAGAAAAGGGAGGAGGCAGCAGCTATTTGAATCACACAAAGGAATGTTGAACATATATACAACTTTTAAGGGGAAGGACCTGTCACTCGAGGCTATGGTAACCTCCCCACCAAAAAAAAAAAAAAAAAAATCAGCTTCAGAAAGAGGAGTCAAATGACAAAATGAAAGAAAGAAAACACCTTAAGAACTAGAAATCAGGGTCTGGGTTTAGTGAACAAAAGAGACAGAGGGAAAGGAACAAATTGTAGAACAGTCGTGTTTATCAGGATAGCGAGATGCACTAAGTATGGAGTTAGGAAGATCCAAGATACTACATGGCCTCATACACTTGATAGTGATCCTGGTCACAGCCCCTGTTTGCCTTAGTTTCCTCATCTTTCAGTATCCATTCAGTCTCCATAGTTCTTTTGCTGGATCTGGATGACATTTTCTTTTACAAATCTGTTGAAATTGTCTTGGATCACTGAATTGCTGAGGAGAGCTAAATCTGTCATAATTGATCAATGTTGTTTCTATTGTGTACACTGTTTTCCTTGTTTTGCTCATGTTACTCGGACTTAGTTCATGTAAGTTTCGAGGTTTGTTTTTTTTTTTTCTGAAATCTGCTTTCTTTCACTTTCTGCTGCATTTTGATGGTAACAAAGAAATGCTAATGATTTATTAGATTTATTTTACATCCTGCAACTTTGCTGAAAATATTTAAATTAATTTTTTGTTTATTTTCTAGGATTCTTACTATATCATAAGCAAAAGTAATAATTTGTTTCCTTTTTTCGGTTTCTCGTTTTTCTCTCTTTACTATCATTCACAGTTTAATGCTATGTCAAATATAGTGGTAGTAATGGATATTTTTGCTTTACTCTTAATATTATTTGAAAAACTTTTAGTTTATTTCCATTACAAATAATACTGACACTTGGTTTTAGATATGTATTCCTAATTATATTATAGAAATGTAGTCTTTTAATCTTATATATAATTCTATATTTTTTAAAGAAATAGTTGTTTTATTTTGTTAAAAAAACTTTTTCTGCATTTATTGACATAATTGCATGAGGGTTTTTTTTTGGTCTTATTAGATTGCTAGTTTTCTTAATATTGAATTCTTGGTATAAATCCAACCTGACATAATGTATAAATTTCTTGATATATTGCTGCAGTCACTTTGTTAATATTTGACTTATTATTATTTCTTTGCATTGATGTTCTTGGGGACATATAGGTCTTGTCTTTTCTTTATGTTTTGACCCTTTCTGGTCTGATATCAAGTTAACATTTGTGCCATGGAAAGAATCTGTACATGAAATAAAACCTTGGACTTATTTTGATTTACATTTCTCTAATTATTAGTCATTTGGTGCTTTCATTAAATGATTATTAATGGTTTTGATTCTTCTTTTGAGAACTGCTTGTTTTTATCCTTTGATCACTTGTCTTCTATCTGCTCTTGTCGGCATAGCTTTATAGTCTCCTAAGTAATAGAAAGCCTTTTGTTTTTCTCTATTCTCAGAATTATGGCTTCTGTGACAACTCAGATTTGATGTCTTCTCTTCTGGCTCTGCTCCCCTTTACTCAGTATGCATTCCATGGCCATAGTCACATTACTCTAATCAATAAATTTAGAACATTTTTTTCATGTAACTATATATAGTTTTTATTTCTTTTTCAGTTTGGGAAACAGAGCTAATAGTAGTTCGGCTGGATCAAAGGTATAAACACAATTTTGTAACTCTTTGGGCAAAATTCCAAATTGATCTCCAAAATGGTTCCAAAAACGGCTTCTTCATATCCTTTGACCATTTATCATTTGGGGAATGACTCTATGTTTATACATTTGACCCCATTTGCTCTGTATTTGGAAAATCATAAATCTCATAGGTTAATATGTTTCTTGCTCCTCTAATTTACTTATGATATTTCCCTTTATATCTAAGTCATGATTTCATTTTGACCTTATCTTGGTAAACAGTATAATGTACTGGTCTATACCTAGTTTCTGTCAGACTGCTTTACAGTTTTCCAAGTTTTTTTTTTTTTAAATCAAATAGTGAGTTCTTATCCCAAAAGTTTAGATCTTTGTGCTTATCAAACACAAGGTTCCTATAGTTATTTATTACTATGTATTGTATACCTACTCTATTCTATTGATGTACCATTCTATTTATTAGTCCCTATAAGACAATTGATAATTACCATCTTATAATAAAATTTAAGATCTGATATTGCTAGACCTCTTTACATTTTAAAAAATTAATTCCTTAGAATTAGATTTAGGGTTAAGGTTAGAATTAATTTGAATAAATTCATTAGAATTCCTTTGCCAAATTTTATTTTTCCAAATGGATTTTGACATTACTTTTCTAGCTCAATAAAATATTTTTTGGTAGTTTGATTGGAATAAATAGATTAGGAAGAATTGTCATTTTTATTATATTGGCTTAACCCACCCATGAACAATAAATATTTCTCTAATTATTTAAAATTGATTTTATTTATATAAAAAGCATTTTACAATTCTATTTATAGATCCTGGGTTTGTCTTGCAAGGTATATTCCTTTGTATTTTATTTTGTCTATAGTTATTTAAAATAAGATATCTCTTGCTATCCCTTCTTGCAGAACTTTGTTGGTGAAATGTAGAAATGCTGATGTGAGATTATTTTATAATCTGCTACTTTCCTAAAATTATTAGTTGTTTCAAGCATACAATTTCAAGCAACAAGTTTTGTTCCTTGTTCCCCATTGTGATTATTTCAGTTTCTTGTTTCTTCTCTTATTGTTGTTGATAGCATTTCTAATACAATGTTGAATAATAGATGTGATAATGAGCATCCTTGCTTTACTACAGATCTTATTCAGAAGGCTTCTAGCTTATCACCATTATAGATAATGCTGATGGTTTTAGGTAGATTCTTCTTAATTTAAGGACAAATCCATTTGCTTTCATGTAATTTTTTTTATTAGGAATTAATGTTGTACATTGTCAAAAGCTTTTTCTGCACCTATTTATCTACATCTATTTATCTATATCTCTCTATATAGATATACTCTATATATAGACAAAAATTATAGGTATAGAATAATTTTGTTGGTTTTGTTATTGATATGGTTATTTTTGCCAATAGTTTTCCTAATATTGAAGTCACCCTACATTCTTGGTATAAATCCCAGTTGGTAACAATGTATAATCTTTGTGATATATTGCTGTAGTCTCCCAGCTAGTATTTTATTTAGTATTTTTGCCTCAATATTCATTAATGAAATTGTTCTATAATTTTCTTTTTCTTTTTTTGCCTTTATTTATTGCAAAAGAAATTTGGTAGGATTTATTCATTATATATCATTCCCAATAATTTATTTAACATTGAAATTAATTAATCTTTAAATGTTTTGGTAAAATTCATTTGTAAATTCATCTAGTCCTGAGACTTTTTTCTTAGGGAGCTCATTTATGGCCTGTTCCATTTGTTTTTCTAAAATAAATTTGTTTAGATATTCTTTTTCCTACTACTAATATGGTCAGTTTATATTTTTACAAGCAGTCTTTGTTAATTTTACCAGCACACAATTGAGCAAAGTAACTACTAATGATTATTTTAATTTTATCTTCATTAATGATGTATTTTTCATTTTTGATATTAGTGATTTGATTTTCTTCTCTTTTAAAATCATATTAACTAATGGTTTATTTTATTGTTTTTTTTTTTCATAAAACCAGACCTTAAATTATTTATTATGACTAAAATTAGTTTTTTGACCCAATTGTTCTTAAAATTAGGTTATTTAGTTTTTAATTAAATTTTTAATCTGTGTTTCCATAATCCTCAACTAAATGTAACTTGTATTATGATATGAAAGGATGCACTTTTTTTCCTGTGTTTCTGTTTTTGGTGGTGAAGTTTTTATATTGTATCATATTGTCAATTTTTGTAAAAGTTCCATGTACTACTGAGAGAAAGGTATATTCCTTTCTAGTCCTATTCAGTTCTTTCCAGGTGTTATTTTTACTCTATGTGTATCTCTAATTTTTAACCATGTTTCTTGTAAACAACATATTGGTTTATTCAGTTTTTTGATTCATCCTGTTGCTTCTGTTTTATGAGTAAGTTCATCTCATTCACATACAAAGTTATCACTAATTGTGTATTTTCATACTATTTTTTCCTATTGTTTCTTCTTCTTCTTCTTCTTCTACTTTTAACCCTCTCTCTTCTTGGAAGTCTAATTTAGTTTTGACTACTGCCTTCCCAAACCTCACACCCTTTTAAAAGTTCTTCCCTCATCCTATCCTTTTGTCCTTCTGTTTCTCTGTAAGTTAGAAAGATTTTTATCCATAGCTATATATATGTGTCATTCCCTCTTTATTCAGTACTGATGAGAATAAAGTTTTTGTATTGCTTATTCTCCACCTCCTCCTTTCTTCCATTATAAAAGTTCTTATATTCATACCTCTTTTGGTATTCCCACCTCTGAGCTCTGACCAGTGACCCCAGTAAAACTACCAACACAAATAAAATATCTCATTAGATCTGGAGAACAAACTGAGGAGAAACAATATAATACCTGAAAGTTATGATAAAAAAGAATCTGGATACAATATTACAAGAAATTATTAAGGAAAATTGTTCTGAAGTTCTAGAAGAGGTTAAAGTATATAAAAAAATCTACTGTTCACTACTTGAAAGAGATCCCAGAAAGAAAACTTATAGGAATGTCATAGCCAAGTTTCAAAAGTCCAAGGTTAAGGAGAAAATGTTGCAAACAATAAGGAAAAAAGTTAAACACTGTGGAAATACAGCCAGGATTTCCCAAGACCTAGCAGAATCTATGCTAAGAGACTGTAGGTCTTGGACATTATATTTTGAGGAGCTAAAAAGCTGGAGTTGTGTCCAAAAATACCCAGAAAAGTTGAATATAATCCTGAATAGAAAAAAAGATATTCGATGAACTGAAGGGTATTTATAACAAGATCAGAGCTCAATGGAAAATCTGATATCAAAGGTCTAGAAGAAATATAAGGAAAACATTAAAGATTACTCATAAAGTACTTATTAAGATCAAACTATTTATTATCTGTATGAAAATGTTTTTTAGTATTCTTAAAACTGTCATAATTTCTAAAGGTAGTTTGAAAGAAAAGTTTGGGCTGAGTTGTGTATGATGGGGGGACTCTAAAAAAGTTTGGTAAAAAAAGGTAAAAGGAAACAATTATAAAACTTAGGCATAAAAGGAAGAATTAATACAGAGGAAAGAGGTATGGGTGCAGGTCTGGTAATTAATATTGGAACCTTTGGTTGAAGAGGAAACAATGTGTAAATTTGGAAGGGTGTAGAAGTCTTCTGAACATGTAGAGATGTGAAAAACTAAGGAACAGGGTGAGAGAAGTTTTTTTAGAGAGGTCTGTAGGACCCCTATTTAGAGGATGGGGGGAGCAGATAAGGAAAGGTTCTTGGAGGGATGAGTGGAATGCCAAGTAGGAGGGTGAGGGGAGAAGATAAAGGAATAAGGATAGGACAAAAAGAGAAAGTGAGAAAGCAAATACTGAATAAAATAAAAAAGTAGGAAATTCATAAATAGTAATTATAACTTTGAAAGTGAATGGGATATTTATAGCAGCTCTCTTAATGGTTGTAAAGAATTAGATATTGCAGGAATTCCCATAAATTGAGGAATAGCTGTGTAAGTTGTGGTGTAAGATTGTAATGGAATACAAGAAAATAATACGGAACTCATTTTCACCTTTAAATATATATATTTTCCTGTTTACCTTTCTATGGTTCTCTTGAGTCTTGTGTTTGTACATTAAATTTCCTGTTTAGTTCTGTTGCTTTTTTTTTTCAATATAAATGATTGAAAGTTTTTTACTTCACTGAAGACCTATCATCTCTCCTGAATAATAATGCTGAATCTCACTGGGCTCTCTCTCTCTTTTTGCTGAGGCAATTGGGGTTAAGTGACTTGCCCAGGATCACACATCTAGGAAGTGTTAAGTGTCTGAGATCATATTAGAACTCAGGTCTTCCTGACTTCAGGACTGGTGCTCTATTCACTGTGCCCCCTAGCTACCCATGGATAGTTAATTCCTGGTTGTAACCCCAGGTCCTTTGCCTTCCAGAATAAGGTATTCCAAACTCTCTGATCTTTTATTGTAGAAACTGCCAGAGTAATCCTGACTGCTACTCCTCGATATTTGAATTGTTTTTGTCTGGAAGCTTGCAGTATTTTTTCTTTGAGATTATAGTTTTGGAGTTTTACAATGATTTCACAACTGATCTCTTTGCAGAGGTAATTGATGGATTCTTTCAATGAGTATTTCTCCCTCTGTTTCTAGATTATCAGGTCAGTTTTCCTTAATGACCTCTTGTAGAATGCTATCCAAGCTATTTTTTTTTTTTTTTGGTCATGGCCAGGTAGGCCAATATTTTAAAAACTGTCTCTTCTGGATCTATTTTCCAGTTCGGTTGTTTTCTCAATGTTTATTTGACTGATTCAAAATTATTTTGTTGCTTAAAGTCATTTTTAAAACAATATTGTGTATAAAATATTTGGGAATATATCTATCAAAGGAAAGTCAGGAATTATATGAGCAAAATTACGAAACACTTGCCACAAAAATAAAGTCAGATTTAAATAATTGGAAAGACATTCAGTGTTCTTGGATAGGCCGAGTGAATATAATTAAGATGACAATACTCCCTAAACTAATCTATTTATTTAGTGCTATACCAATCAGACTCCCAAGAAACTATTTTAATGACCTAGAAAAAATAACAACAGAATTCATATGGAACAACAAAAGGTCGAGAATTTCAAGGGAAGTAATGAAAAAAAAAATTAAATGAAGGTGGTCTAGCTGTACCTGATCTAGAACTATATTATAAAGCAACAGTCACCAAAACCATTTGGTATTGGCTAAGAAATAGACTAGTTGATCAGTGGCATAGGTTAGGTTCACTGGGCAAAATAGTGAATAAAAATAGCAATCTAGTGTTTGACAAATCCAAAGATCCCAACTTTTGGGATAAGAATTCATTATTTGACAAAAACTGCTGGGAAAACTGGAAATTAGTATGGCAGAAACTAGGCATGGACCCACATACTAAGATAAGATCAAAATGGGTCCAAGATTTAGGCATAAAGAATGAAATAATAAATAAATTGGAGGAACATGGGATGGCTTACCTCTTGGACTTGTGGAGGAGGAAGGAGTTTTGTGTCCAAGGGAGAACTAGAGACCATTATTGATTTTGATTACACCAAATTAAAAAGTTTCTGCACAAACAAAACTAATGCAAACAAGATTAGAAGGGAAGTAACAATTTGGGAAAACATTTTTACAGTTAAAGGTTCTGATAAAGGCCTCATCTCCAAAATATTCAGAGAATTGACTTTAATTTATAAGAAATCAAGCCATTCTCCAATTGATAAATGGTCAAAGGATATGAACAGACAATTTTCAGATGATGAAATTATAGCTATTTCCACTCATATGAAAGAGTGTTCCAAATCACTATTGATCAGAGAAATGCAAATTAAGACAACTCTGAGATACCACTACACACCTGTCAGATTGGCTAAGAGACAGGAACAAATAATGATGAATGTTGGAGGGGATGTGGGAAAACTGGGACACTGATGCATTGTTGGTGGAGTTGTGAAAGAATCCAACCATTCTGGAGAGCAATCTGGAATTATGCCCCAAAAGTTATCAAACTGTGCATACCCTTTGACCCAGCAATGCTACTACTGGGCTTATATCCCAAGGAAATACTAAAAAAGGGAAAGGGACCTGTATGTGCCAAAATGTTTGTGGCAGCCCTTTTCATAGTGGCTAGAAACTGGAAAATGAATGGATGTCCATCAATTGGAGAATGGTTGAGTAAATTATGGTATATGAATGTTATGGAATATTATTGTTCTATAAGAAATGACCAACAAGAGGAATACAGAGAGGCTTGGAGAGACTTACATGAACTGATGCTGAGTGAAACGAGCAGAACCAGGAGATCATTGTACACTTTAACAATGATACTGTATGAAGATGTATTCTGATGGAAGTGGATATCTTCAACATAGAGAAGAGCTAATCCAATTCCAATTGATCAATGATGGACAGAATCAGCTACATCCAGAAAAGGAATACTGGGAAATGAGTGTAAATTGTGAGCATTGTTTTTTTTTTTTGTTTGTTTTTTGTTTTTTGTTTTTCTTCCCAGATTATTTTTACCTTCCGAATACAATCCTTCCTTTGCAACAACAACAAAATTCGGTTCTGCACATATATATGTACCAAGCATATACTATAAGATATTTAATATGTATGGGAATGCCTGCCATCTAGGGGAGGGTGTGGAGGGAAGGAGGGGAAAAACTCGGAACAGAAAGGAATACAAGGGATAATGTTGGAAAAAAAATTACCTATGCATATGTACTGTCAAAGAAAATGTTATAATTATAAAAATTAATAAAAAAACAATATTGTTATTATTGTATACAATGTTCCTTTGGTTCTGCTCACTTTACTCTTCATCATTTCATGCAAGTCTTTCCATTCCTTTTTTTGTTGGATTGAAATTTACATGATAATTTTATCATATTTTTAAAAGGAATAGGAAGTTGTATGTAGTAACTTTGCAGTTCCATGTATATTCAGCTTTTTTATTATGTTGTGTTATGGAAACACTCGTATTATTCTATGTTAAAAATAAAAATTTAAATCTAAAAAAGAAAAAAAATGTTTCAACTACCAGCAGCCTCCTCCTTTTGCTCTGAAAGTATTAACTCACCCTTCTGTCCTGGAACTGAAACCAGGGACTTCACTCTTCTGCAAGTGGCTATAACCAATCCTCTCTTCCAAAATTGTGGGCAGGATTTTTGCCCCTATGTAACTACACTAACCTATGTGTGCTTGCTACTCCTTATAGCCATACCCTGGAATCATCCCTGGTCAATGTACCTGGACCCAATGTCTCGTGCCAGCAGAGGCACCTCCCTACAATTTTCCCTGATTACCTGCTCAACCCTTTCAACATTTATGGGTTGAAAATTCTCCAAATTTCAACTGCCCCCACATAGATGCACTACAAACTTGTTGTTTGTTGACTCTACCAGGCCATCCTCCTGGCAGGTCAGATTTTTCCAAACATACTCCTAAGTTATCTTAGATTGTACAACTACCTTACTCCAACTTTTTATTATTTCTGCCCCTCTAAAAATTCAGTCTGAGGCATTGTTTAAGTTATTAAAGGGGAATCTAGGAGAACCATTCATATCCTGTCTTATTGTTATCTTTTCACAATCTCTCTCTCTCTCATAGTGCTATTTCACAAATATATAGAAAATAATCAAATGGTGACATTTTCCTAAAGGAATGTTTCATCTTACACAGTTTTTCCACAAGTCAGGTGTGCTTTAGCACATTAGCAGAGCAATGAATGGATCAGACCTGTTCTCAAGAAAAACTCCTAACAATTTTCCTAAGGTTTGGTGGTTTTCAGGCACAAGCTGAACAACCCCTTATCACTTATATTAGTATAGGGATTTCTTTCGTGTTGGGGTTGGTCTACATAATTGCTAAGGTCCCCCCTTTTTAAAATAATAGCTTTTTATTTTCAAAATATATACAAAGATAATTTTCAACATGCAAAATCTTGTGTTCCAAATTTTTCTCTTTCCTTTTCCTCTTTGCTTTTCCCTAGATATCAAATAATCTAATATAGGTGCAACTCTTCTATACATATTCCACAGTTATCAAGCTACACAAGAAAAATCAGATCAAAAAGGAAAAAAAAATGAGAAAGCAAACAGCAAAAAAGTGAAAACACTATATTGTGATCCACACTCAGTTCCCACAGTCCTCTCTGGCTGCAGAATGCTCTCTATCACAAGATCATTGGAACTGACCTGAATGATCTTCTTGTTGAAAAGAGGCAAATTAAGATCCCTTCTAATTCTCATATCTTGTAATTCTTTCTTTTTATGTCACCAGAGTTGATATCTTTTGCATAAGTGAGTGTGCTCTTAGGTATTGTACTTTATCTGTTTTTGTGATCTCTTTGATAACCATGCAAAGTACTACTTTGCTACTATAAATTAAACACTTGATCTTTGCCTACCTTTGTAGCTTGACACATAATTTTATTTTGCCTTCCTAACCAAAGGCATTTATTTATAACATCACTATACATTTCATAATTCATTTTTACTCCACTTAACATTCCTAAGTCTATTACTGTCTCCCAGTCTTTGTATATTAAATTTATTTTTCTAAAAAATAATTTCTATATGATGAAAGGAAGTATAGGTTATAGAATGTATGTTTATCATAAGAGGAGCATTCAAACTAAGTTCAAAGAGTCTCAAAATATGGTTGGCCACAGGGTGATTAATTTTTCAGACATGGCAATTTTTGAAGATAAAAGACAAAGCTCTTTAAGCATTGTGATGGGGGTATTTGGGAAAACAGCACATTGATGAAATCTTGACTCAGGATCACTAAAGAGAAGACTGAGGATGGATTTTTTACCCTGTCAGGAGGTCCTTGTGATTCTTAACAGCTTGTGATTTCTGACTCCTTTTATAAGTCAATAGTCATTGCTGCCTCCTCATCATCTTCCCTGAGTTTTTAAACTCTTCAAATAATTTTATTGAATGAAACTGGTTAAGTGAGCAAAGGGTAAAGAAAGCTTCACTAAGATGCAGACTCACTTTTTTCTAATGTGATATTAGATTATAAAAATGTTCTTGGCCCATCCAAAACTCTTAACAAGAACTCTTCTACTTGGCCTGAAGGAGTAGTACTTAAGAAAGGAAATAATATTTGGAAAAAAAATAAACAAATGAAGCATTTATTAAGAACTATATTCAAAGCACTGTGCTAAGTTCTAGGGATTTAAATAGAAAAGACAGTCCCTGCCCTCAAGGAGCTCCTATTTTAATAGGGGAGACAACACATATGGAAGATTTTTACTAAAAGACAGTTGGAAAAGTCTCATGGTTCTTAGTATATACAGTTATCCCATTTATATCATGGAGATTAGGGGTGTAGGACCCCACAATCCAGAAAATTCATATAAAATTTTTGACACTACATTTGTATCAGAGAAAAAAAAAATCTGAATCTGTTAGGTTCTTACTAAGTGCTAAGTCGGTACTTAACAATTCTCTGTGAATTCCTGGGGAAGAGCTTGCGTGCTTGGGAGGAGCAAGTTCATTGGTTGAAGTGGTTCTTCCCAGAAGCCCTTGCATTATCCCATGCCCATTCTCTGGGAGGATAAAGAAGGCAGCTCTGGAGGAAAAAAGTCAGTTTCAGCTCTAGACAGACTTGAGACAGCTCTCTGCAGGAAGTGAAGTCGGTTCTCTACAGGAAGAAGAATCTGAGATTTGAGTTGACACAGCAGATCTCCTCCCAAAGTGCCATCAGGAGCTTCTGGAGACAACAGCACGTTACATGAATCATTATAATATTAAAAGATAAAATGTTGATAATATACAATACTATATATATTCTATGCATTTCTGAATTTTTTAACCATTTTCTGTATTATCTTTACATATCATTTGCAACTTCTAAAAAAATTCCTTCCAAATTCCTACTTAATTTCTTGTACTGACCTGTGATATATCAGAACTGCAACAGGGAAAGTTGCAATGTGGAGGGGATAACTGTGGTGGCAAAACTGATATTAATGTTTTCAAATGTCATATTTAATGTTTCTTTTCCCAGAACATTTGGGTTTAGAGTCTTGAGCTACTGACATCATGGTCTGAAATGAGATGGTGATTAAGGTGTTTTGATTTGCTTGACAGATGTTGTCTTCTATCTTTCTCTCAGGGTACTTTGTTGCCTTAGCTAGATTGTCTTGACTGTCCTATGGAAAAGCAGGTGTTCCTAAATAGAGTTATTCAAAAAGTATAATGGTTATCTTTGAAAGTTAATCCTTACAATGAGCAAAAGCTGAATAACTTCTTGTTGAGATGGGTTAGATTAGATGATATCTATGGAATCTTCTCATTCTAACATCTTTGGAAGGCTTTTGAAAGCATCTTGCTTTCAGACAAAATTGTATGTAATCTTTTCTAGATCCATTATTTAGCCAGATCATATGTTCCCTTCCTTAGAGAAGGACATTCTGTAACCAAATTCAATCCAATATGTAATATGTATCATTGTAAAAAGAGATAATTTGTAATTTTCTATTGCAGAAAGGAAGCATTCAAGACATATCATTATACTTCTGGGATGATTTACATGCCATATTGCCTGGAGATAGATTAGTTGGTGTTTTTCATATGATTTCATAATAACTAATTGAAATCCCCCATATTACAATTTGGACATTATTGTCTTATTTCAAGGTAGACAAAGAACAGTTGATAAGAATGCTAATTTGAGGTTGTAATTCATTTTCATACACTTGGGCTTTTCTAAGTCACTTCATGCAAGTATAAAATACACATAAGCACCTCTGCCACTACTTTTCAAAACTCTTATTGCTTGCCAAAGAATAATCTCTTCTCTGATGCCTAAAAATTGGTTTTTAGAGACAAATGATTATGAGAATTGAATATATATATATATATATATATATATATATATGGGTGCACATGCCCAATACTTTAAAAGCTTCTTCTCTATCATGTAATCATGATATTTAAAGGTGGAAGGAATAACAACAACAAGAACAAGTGTCTAGCATTATATAATGTGTTATCTCATTTGGTCCTTACAATTGTGAGAGAGATGTTATAATCCCCATTTTGTACTTGAGGAATTAAGTGACTCACCTGAGCTTACATAGGCAGTGAATGACAAAGGAAAGATTTGAACCTGTCTTCTGGTTTCAAACCCAGCGCCTTCCACTGTAACACAGATTCCGTCTACTACATGACTTAGTTTTTACAAAATGATACTGAGAAAATTATATTTGGAACATAACTAATTATCACAACAAAATATTTAAATGTCAGAGCATATTATTAAATCACATAGCAGTGATTTCTGTTTAGTTCTAGGATGTGATTCAATTTCCTTTGGCTAAAAGCAAACTAGGTCATAAATTTTTATTATCTTTATCTGTGGAAACAGAGCAACTACTCTGGATGGTTGTAATACCATATGACTTGGTGACTAAATATTTAGACAGTGCAATAAATCTTAATGAACTTTGTCCACTATTCTTATTAGCAAAAGATAAAAAACTGATACATAAAGAAAATGATTTAATGAGTAATCTCTCAGCTGCATGATTAAGCTTTGGAGGTAAATAAAGATAGAGGAAAGATAATTCTTCTTTTTCAGTTCTCTGGCAGCCTGATGTCTCTAATCTATATGGCTTTGCAATTCTTACAATAAGTAGGTACTTATGCTGAAGG
Organism: Sminthopsis crassicaudata; assembly: GCF_048593235.1. Taxonomy (NCBI): domain Eukaryota; kingdom Metazoa; phylum Chordata; class Mammalia; order Dasyuromorphia; family Dasyuridae; genus Sminthopsis; species Sminthopsis crassicaudata. The sequence continues at coordinate 155,635,270 of NC_133622.1, forward strand.
GAAATGTTTTCTCCTTTCTTTTATCTGAAAAACTTGAGGAAGGATACACATGAAGAAAATGTGCAAAGCCTAAAAAACCACCAAATTTCTTCCTTATTTTTCAGTGAACAAGAAATATATGATTTAACTTTTTTTTATAGGTTTATCTTAACAATTTGTGATTATTTTAAAATACTTGGTCACAGAGACCTTTAAAGAATAACCATACACATTTAATATACTCCATTTGACTTTGGCTCACTAGCAAAGGACCCTGGTGAGTTTAAAACTTGAGGAAATTTTTTTTATGGAGGCTCTGGGCTTTTAACATGTAATCTCTAGTTCTGAAATGTTAATGTTCCATAGCTTGAAGCAGAGAATGGTTAAATATGAAATTATTCCTAATTAACAAGTGTGTATTTTTTAATGGCAAAAAGTTTTATTGTCCACATGTTTGAAACAAGAACAATGCAGGATTAGACAGGATTAATTTATATTAGTAGGAATTTTATATCCAGAGAAAGAATCTCCATTTATTCTTACTAGAACTTATTTGCTTTGGTTGTTATCATTAGAGGCTCTGTTTTTATTGTTAACAAATTGCTCTTCATTTTAGCCTTGAGTCTTCTATACAAAGTTACAGTGTGTGTATGTGTGTGCGTGTGTGTGTGTGTGTGTGTAAAATATTTACCTATATTTATAAACATAAAAGCAATATGTAAATGCTATCTACCTACAATTTGTCTCTGAAAAAGTCATTTTAAGAACAGGGAATGATTTATCATGTAACTTGGTTTCAGTATTTGTTTATCTTTCATACACTTCTATTTGCAAAACAATCAGCACAAAACAGGTTTGTGTGTGTGTGTGTGTGTGTGTGTGTGTGTGTGTGTGTGTGTGTGTGTGTTTTTGAGAAATGCTTCAAATGCCTATCTATTATTAAACATCCATCTTTTCTTTTTCATTGATGACTCGGCTCAGGTTTGCAGGTTATGTCACTTTGGATTATATATCATTCCATTACTTTATGTTGTTTCTAATGGTTGCAGAATAGTCTAGAAGTATTTGAATTCTCTTTACTTTATAGTTCTTCAGCTTATAAAATTTGTTAGAATTATATTATTAGAATTGTTAAATTTAACAATTATGGGTCTTTGAGCTTGCAGCATAGGCACCTTCCCCTTACCCCAACTAGATCTTCATGGTATCAGTGTATTCTTTTGATTTGCCTTTTGTTTTCAGTGTTCAGAAGTTCTGGGCAGTTTTCTTATATCACTGTTAACATTAGAGCAAGCAGTTTTACTGGTTTTTTGTGTTCCTTCAGGAAACTTATGATTTTTAAATTTTCTCTACTTATCCTGTCTTTGAGATAAATATGTTTGAATTTTATACATATATTCTCTTAATGTCATTGCTTTTTTCCTTTTTTCTTCCAGATTGTCATTCACTTTTGTGTATTTGAATTTCAAATCAATTGTACTATTTTTTGTCTCTTTGGAGAGACTCACTATTATAAATCATTAGCTAGGGAAACTCCTGATGTGGTTTCATACTCTCTTGGGAATCCATAGGGTTTTCTGTCTCATTGGGTATTGATTCAATTTTCTCTTTTTTGTTGTAACATTTATTCAGAGATGTTTGACCTTGTATTAGAGACTATCTTTTTTCCTTGTTATTAATATCTTCCCTATTGATTTATCCCTTCAAAATTTTTATTTGAATTTCTTCATCTTAAGATCTTTGGTAAGTTCAGTCTTCTTATATTCTCTTATTGTTCATTTTCTGACTCCTTCCCTTTTGATGAAAGATTCTTGTAGGATGGATAACAAAATTATCTCAATCTCTACTCATGATGGGCAATTTATTTTTAGCCAGCTTCAATATTATCCCAAGTGTCTTCTATGGAGACAGAACTGATTTTGGATGGATGCCAGTTCCCTTTCTTTCAGACCTGGTGGAACTTACACACTGGTATACTGCTTCAATTATCTCTAATCTATAATTCTTTGGTCTAGGACTATTATCCCTCCACAACCAAAATAACTATAAGCAGAGCATACTTCAGCTTTCCTATAACTATACCTTCTCCACACAGAAGAAAGGGATAGAACGGGAAGGTAGAATTGAATTTTATTTCTTTTTGCTTCAGAATTGAAGTATTGCAACATGGGCAGGAGTAAGGGTAATGTATTGGCAAAGACTGAAACAGTAGTAAGGGAGTCATTGAGTGAATCTCAGAGTGCAAGTTCTTGGGTATAATTGTGAGTGCTAGTGAACATTTTAAAAATTAAGGATTAGTCTTTGCTATTAATTCATTAAATGAGTTCTTGATCTCTTAGTTGCAATTTTTTTTTGTACATAATTCTTATTTTGAATAATTTAGAGAGACTAAAAAATCTGAGAAAAAATAATTAGGATTTTTTTTTAGCCCTCCATCTTACTGGCCCAGGACCCACAACTCACCTTATCTAATAAAAAAGGAATTTTTCCTTCCTATTATAACTACTCAAGAGTTGGCATTTTCTGTGTTCAAAAATTTAAACCTTCTGATTCTTTCAATGACTTTGATTTTATTAGCCGTATCACATTAGGGACTTCTCTATTGGCAAGGCTTTGCTATCTTTTGAACTCTAAAGATTTCAGAGATTTTTTTTTTTTTTAATGCAGAGAAATTTAGAAGTGAGTCACTGTTTATATAGAGAACCATCTACATGTTGTATTATTTCCTGTTTGGGACTGCTCCTCTCCTGGACTTTTCCTCTCTCCTATTGGACAAAACTGAAACTTTGCTATTCTTAGGCAACTGAAGCAGCCTTAAGCCTAGGATAGCAATTTCCTAAATCTGTTCCCTGTGCTGTTTTAGTAAAAATAAGTTCTCTTAAGTATGGGATATGCAGAATGATTCAAATCTGCCATGTAAATTTTGAGTGTTATGTAAATTTCTGGAGCTCTAATGAGCAACATATGTAAGTCTCTGAGGGTTTACCTTCTCTTAAGTTAGAGAGCCAATAAGCTTTTTTCTGGGTAACTTTCCAAATAATAGAGGATTCTGTTTTCTCCAAACAGCTACCAGAACCAGATCTTTCCTCCAAACAAATCAGCTCTCAGCTTTAACTTCCTAGCCTATCTGTCTTTAGCCCGCTGGTCTCAGCTGACACTAGCTCAAAGCAATTGTTATTGTTTTCTTCTGATGATTTATACCTCCATTAGCTCTCTTAGTATTTGTCTTCTCACTTCTATATGCAGTTTATGAAATTGTCTTCAACTTTCAAATTCCCTAGCAGTCATCAAAGAGTTCATCAATTCATAGCTTCCCAGCAAGAAGGTAACAAATCCTAAAAACAGTCATATGTAAGTTATTTGCAGGATAATAATGTACTGCAGTCCTTGGTAAATATTTTTGCCTCAGAGAGAGGTGAAATTCAGTCACTTCTTTTGGAACTGTCTGTGTTTCTCCTCAAGCTTCTTTTTTCTCAGTTTCTCACATAAATGCCCCTTTTTATCCTTTCCCTTTCAATAAATAAAATGTTCAAATAAAAAGGGGAAAGTAATTTATATATTACTAAATTTTAAGTAAAGAGGCATAAAGTTGAAATCAATATTAGAATATTTCTAATTTGATCAAAAGTCTTTTCTTTCTCTTGATCTGTCAAAATTTAGAGATAGAAATTATTTGAATTGAGTTTGTTATTAGGAAAAAAGAAAAACCTCTTTCTTGTTACTAAAATTATAGAAGAAAAAGACTAAAAATATGACTCCACACAAAATTGTATCATTTAAATCAGACAAGATATTTTGAATATAAACTCAAAAATTAAGATGGAAACAAAATGAAGATTATTTAGAATTTCATGCTGAAGTTTCTCTGGATTTACTATGAATTGGTATATCTGAAATTAAGATACTTGGACATTTGTAACCAGTCCCAGTTTTTTTTTTTTTAATTTCCTCTCCATCCCTCTGTTTACATCATCTTCTCTCTCTGTCTCCATCTCTGTCTCTCTGTCTCTCTCTTTTCTTATTTTCAGATGATGGAATTCAGGAAAATAAAGATAAATGTTGTAACTTACAAAAGAATTTGAATTTCAAGAAATCTTCAATGAGATTTAGAAAATTGAAAAGATGATCAAAACAACAAAAAGATTTTACTTATTAGAAATTGTTTCAGGCAAAAGCTTTTCTGAAGACTAAATTCTACTCCAGGGAGTTGGGGAGATGTCTAATAATTTCCAAGCCTTATTTCACAGTAGCTGATATTCTGTAGAGTATATTTGGAAAAAGAAATTAGAATCCTAGAACAACTATAGAATAGAGAAATTTAAATCAGATTTACTTTGGGTTTGATAAATTAATCCATCTACAAATGAGGGGATAATTATTATCCATGGCATAGATTGTTATTTTTATCTAGTCAATAATGATAGGGAGGGATTAATATGATGCCTTCTCATGTTTCACCCTTTAGCCCTCTGATGCATTCCACATAGGGTCTACATTTTGGTTGAGGATACACTCTAGACATCCTTTATTCCTTTCCCAGATATGTTTTTGACTCTCTAGGCTTTGCCCCTGTCCTTCCATATAGGTGTTTTCCTCCTCCTTTATCTCCTTTTTGTATATTGTTCTTCATTAGAATGTAAGCTGTTTTATTTTTTTATTTGTATTTTTTATCCCCAGAATTTTGCATAGTACTTGGTGTGAAGTAAACAATAAATACTTTTTGTCCATTACCTGCATATCTGTGTTATGGATAATAACAGATAGATATCTATAGCTGTGACTATATATATAGATTGCTTTGTTAAGAATTGGGGTTTTGAAGGCAACTAGAAAGAAATCCCAAAATTGGGACATTTATGCAATGCTTTCTTATTATGTTAGTAAATTAGAGATATATTCAACTGGAATGTTATCACACTGATAGCAAAAAGTTTGGTTCCAGGTTTATACCTGAAATTGAACTCACAATGTTTGGAAAGAAAATAAAGAGAAATATTAGAAACTTTTTTTTGGTCTATTCTTGTAATTTCATTGGCACTATATAGGAATCTTCTAACAAAGAAATCCCCTCAATTGATATTGATGACCAATCAATCATCCACAATTTATTATATTGAAGAGTTGTATGGGGGTTCTGCTAGAAAAACCAAAAATTTCAAGATATTTGATAAATATAAAATATCGAGAATTTTATATGCCAAAGCAAAGTATTTATATCAGCATCACTACATATGGAGTATATTTTTTTATTATACCTTTTTATTTACCAGATATATGCATGGGTAATTTCACAACATTGACAATTGCCAAACTTTTTGTTTCAATTTTTCTCCTCCTTCCCCCCACCCCCTCCCCCAGATGGCAGGTTGACCAATACATGTTAAATATGTTAAAGTATAAGTTAAATACAATATATGTATACATGTCCAAACAGTTATTTTGGACTTTGAAATAGTGTACATTTACCCTGTGAAGGAAATCCAAAATGCAGGTGGACAAAAATAGAGGGATTGAGAATTCTATGTAGTGGTTCATAGTCATCTCCCAGAGTTCTTTCACTGGCTGTAGCTGGTTCAGTTCATTACTGCTCTATTGGAACTGATTTGGTTCATCTCATTGTTGAAAATGGCCAAGTCCATCAGAATTGATCATCATATAGTATTGTTGTTGAAGTATATAATGATCTCCTGGTCCTGCTCATTTCACTTAGCATCAGTTCTCTCCAGGCCTCTCTGAAGTCACCCTGCTGGTCATTTCTTACAGAACAATAATATTCCATAATATTCATATACCACATTTATTCAGCTATTCTCCACTTGATGGGCATCCACTCAGTTTCCAGTTTCTGGCCACCACAAAGAGGGCTGCCACAAACATTCTTGCACATACAGGTCCCTTTCCCTTCTTTAAGATCTCTTTGGGATGTAAGCCCAGTAGTAGCACTGCTGGATCGAAGGGTATGCACAGTTGGATAACTTTTTGAGCATAGTTCCAAATTGCTCTTCAGAATGACTGGATATATTCACAATTCCACCAACAATGTATCAATGTCCCTGTTTTCCCACATCCCCTCCAACATTGCACATTATCTTTGCCTGTCATTCTAGCCAGTCTGACAAGTATGTAGTGGTATCTCAGAGTTGTTTTAATTTGCATTTCTCTGATTAATAGTGACTTGAAGCATCTTTTCATATGGCTAGAAATAGTTTCAATTTCTTCACCTGAGAATTGTCTGTTCAAATCCTTTAACTATTTATCAATTGGAGAATGGCTTGATTTCTTATAAATTAGAGTCAATTCTCTATATATTTTGGAAATGAGGCCTTTATCAGAATCTTTGATTGTAAAAATGTTATCCCAGTTTATTGCTTCCCTTCTAATCTTGTCTGCATTAGTTTTGTTTGTACAAAAACTTTTCAATTTGATATAATCAAAATTTTCTATTTTGTGATCAATAATGATCTCTAGTTCTTCTTTGGTCATAAATTCATTCCTCTTCCACAGGTCTGAGAGGTAAACTATCCTATGTTCCTCTAATTATTTATAATCTCATTCTTTATGCCTAATCTTGAACCCATTTTGATCTTATCTTGGTGTACGGTGTTAAGTGTGGGTCAATGCCTAGTTTCTGCCATACTAATTTCCAATTTTCCCAGCAATTTTTGTCAAACATTGAGTTCTTATTCCAAAAGCTGGTATCTTTGGGTTTGCCAAACACTAGATTATTAAAGTTATTTATTATTTTGTCCTTTGAACCTAATCTATTCCACTGATCAACTTGTCTATTTCTTAGCCAATGCCAAATGGTTTTGGTAACTGCTGCTTTAAAATATAATTTTAGATCTGGTATAGCTAGGCCACCTTCATTTGATTTTTTTTTCATTAATTCCCTTGAAACTCTTGACCTTTTGTTTTTCCATATGAACTTTGTTATTTTTTCTAGGTCATTAAAATAGTTTTGGGGGAGTCTAATTAGTATAGTGATAAATAAATAGATTAGTTTAGGTAGTATTGTCATCTTTATTATATTTGCTTGTCCTATCCAAGAGCATTTAATATTTTTCCATTTGGGACAAATCAACAAGATACTTACTAGTTGTGTGGCCCTGAGCAAGTCATTTAACCTCTGTCTGCCTTAGTTTCCTCAATTGTAAAATGGAGATAATAATAGCACCTACTTCCCAGCATTGTTGTGAGGATAATATAATGTTTGAAAAGTACTTAAAACATTATGCAAATTATTATTTAAATATTATTAAAATAAATTCCAAATGGATAAACAATCTAAATACAAAAGGATCTCTCATAAAAATAATTAAAGTATAAAGGAAAGTCAGGTTATAACCATGGTTATAGGAGAAAATTAAAACCAGACAAGGAAGATTGTAAAAGACAAAGTAAATAATTTTGATTACATGAAATCAAAATTAGATTGGTTTAAATAATAGTTACTCTAAGAATAGAGATTTTTGATCATCCTGTACAATGTCTTGTTAGACATGTCATAAAGGGCATTCCTGTGCAGGTACAGTTAGGTAGATCACAAATGAAGTCTTTCCAACTCCATATAAAACATAGTAAATTGCCTCATAAAAAACCATTTTATTGGATCCCTGACACATGATACTATTTATGTTTTAGTTGAATAAAAATAGAATCAAATCTTATTTCACTACTTGTTTCCCTATATTGTTCCCCCATATTTCCTTTTTTGATTCCTGACAACTTCCTTTTCTCCTACTTTACTAGGTCTAAAACCACAGATCCCAAAAATCCAGTCTTGCCAAGGAATGAATAATGACTAGCAGAGGTAGAGTTGGTGAAATACAATCAGTATTTTCTCCCCAAATGTTACAGAAACAGTAGAATCTCTTTGTGTATTATATTTACATTTCACACATATTCCTAAATGACATATGGAACATGACACAGTGTTACAAAGTTATGAAAACATGTGTACATGAAATATTTAAATTCTATATCGGCTCTGATAAGGTTTTTGAAAACTTGGTAAATTTTTAAATGGTTGCCAAAGTATGATTTGTGGAGTGTTGTCATTTTTATTATCACATGATCACGCTGTAAAAAAGGCAGCTTTTTTTTGGTTTTGTTTTATTTTGTTTTATTTTTAGGCAGAGTAGGCTGTCCAGTGATTGATTCTTAGCCCCTAACATTCCATAAAATGAACATAGCCTATCTGCCCATTTTATAGGTAAGCAAGTCAAGGTGAAATAGTTGATGACTCTGCTTATATTTTTAAGTCTTTGTATTATAGGTCCCACTCATAGTTGCAGGTTGCAAATCATTCCAGATGCTTTCTCTGTGATTACTCTCTCATTGTGAATAGGTTGACCTTCTGCCTGTTTCAAAGTTCCTGTCTTCTTGCCCCTCCCTACTATTTCTTCAACTCTTTCTCACCTTTAGAACTTTCAATGAGCTTAGTTTTTATTGTAACAAATACTCCAAGATCAGGTTAAACAGCTCTGCTCATTAACCCAAAGATTCTTGAATGACTCATCCAAATTTTAAAATTTACTATAGGGTTTATTTATATTGTTCCTGTAACTTGTTCAGTGTTCTTTATTTCCTGGACTTTGTCAGCAGACTTGTAAAAACTTAAAAACAATTCTCTTTAATGAAAAATAATATCTTTGGTCAATAAGTTATGAACCATTGGATAAGCTTTTTTTTTTTAAATGGAGTATTTTTTGCCCCCTTTTATTTTAGAAACTGTTAAGGATGTAATCCCTTGAAGAACTAAAAAGTTCTTCGATAAATGTGGTTCAGTTTTGCATCATTTGAAGATTTCAAAATGAGTTCTAACTTGTGCTCTATTCTTGAAGACCCAGGCCCAAGCTTGGTAATGAAAGTTGTATAATTGGGGTTCATACAGTAGTTCCAAGACTAATAATTTTTATGTGGATGTTGTTAATTATCAGGCATCCATAATTGTGAGGCTATATTCATGTTTAATGTTTTGACTACTGTAAATTAATTTGAAAAAAAAGTGTTTATCATGAGAACTTTAAATGAATGAATTTCATCTTCCTGATATGATAGGGAATTATATAGGATATTATTCCCAAAAGGATATTAATAGGATATTATTCCCAAAGAAGATTCTATTAATTTATTTTAAGATAGTCAGTTTCTTTCTCTAAAACAAGAAAATCAGGAAAATTTTGATTATAATTCACATACTTTCTTTACTCTTATCCTTAAAAACCATCCAGTAAATGATGGATAAGTCACTACAATCTTCTCTCTCTCTCTCTCTCTCTCTCTCTCTCTCTCTCTCTCTCTCTCTCTCTCTTTACATTCTCTTTAAGAAAATAATTTGAGACACTTGTTTCATACTTAGGTTTGAACAGTCTGGACAAGCTACTATGAATAATGACATTAAGCGGAGTTTCCAGAGGAGACAGTTTTCTAATTTCCTCCATTTTATTCTAATAGAGAGAAAGATACAAATTATCCTACAGACTGAGGCACATATCCAATTTTCTCCAAGGATAATCTGACTCTGCTCTTTCTTGGGAGCAAAGAATTGGTAGTTCAGGTGTGCTACTTACTGCCTATGTGATTTTTAACAAGTCACTTAACCTCCTCAGATTTCAGTTTTCACATTTGTAAAGGGAAGAATGGACTAGATAATTTTCTCATCTCTAGACCTAGGATTCTATGATGCTTTTTTGGAGGAGGCTTTATGGTTGGATAAAAAGTACACAGGACTAGATTCCAAGTGACTTGGTCTCTAGTATTATCTTTGCCACTAGATGAGTGACTACTCAAATTCGAACCTCTAAAAGTCTCAGTTTCTTCATATATATATAAGAGGGATAGTATTAGTCCTATTCAATTCAGAGTTATTGTGAGAATAAAAAGAGGGGAATTGGTTTGAAAAAATTTATAATACCCATACAAATATTGGGTATTTTCTTCTTAATATGATCCAAATATAAAAATCAAAACAATTTATTGTCATATGAAAACTGCTCTAAAGCATTATTAATGAGAAAAATGCAAATTAAAACAACTTTGAGATATTATTTAACATTTCTCAGATTGGCTAAAATGATTGAGAAAGCAGTAAATGTTTGAAGAGATGTGGAAAATTGGGACACTAATTCACTTCTGGTGAAGCTGTAAACTGATCTAAATATTTTTGAGAGCACTCTGGAATTATGGCCCAAGAGTTATCAAAGTGTCTTATATTCTTTGACCCAGTAGTATCACTCTCTACCAGGTATATTTTCAAAGAAGATAAGAAAAGGAAAAGAACCTATTTGTTCTAATATGTTTACAGCAGCTGTCTTTGGGGTGATAAATAACTGAAAATTCCCCATGCACTAGGGAATGGCTGAACAAGTTGTGGTATATGATTATGATGGAATATTACTGTGCTGTAAAAATGATGAGCTTGATGATCTTAGAAAAAACATAGATAACATGCACAAAATAATGAAGAGTGAAATGAACAGAAAAAAACAAGAAAATATTATATATACAGTAACAGCAATATTGTTTTAAGAACATTTTTGATTATTGTATAATATTTGAAAACTTTTGTACAAATAAATCAATGCAACTAAGATTAGAAGGAAAACAAAGTTGGAAAACCATCTTTTCAGCAAATATATCTGATAAATATCTCATTGCTTAAATATATAGAGAATTAAGTCACATTTATAATACAAAGAATTCTCCAGTTGATAAATGGTGAAAAGACACGAACAGGAATTTTTTAGATGAAGAAATAAAAGCTATCTATAGACACATGAAGAAGTGCTCTAAATCACTTTTTTATTTTGCTAAGGCAAATGGAGTCAAATGATTTACTCAGGGTCATACAGTGAGGGAAGTACTAAATGTCTAAGAACAAATTTGAAGTCAGGTCCTCTTGACTTCAGGGCTGGTGCTCTATCCACTCTTAATCACTTTTGATTAGAGAAATACAAATTAATACAACTATAAGGTACCACCTGATACCTATGAGGTTTCTAATATGATAAAAAAGGAAAATATATGAATGTTGGAGAAGATGTGGGAAAATTGGAACAGTAATGTATTGTTGGTAGAGTTGTGAACTGATACAACCTTTCTGGAGAGCAATTTGAAACTATACCCAAAGTGCAACCAAATTATGGCCTTTGACCCAGCAATACCACTGCATTTATATCCTAAAGAGATAATCAAAAAGGGGAAAGGACCTACATGTGTAAAAACATTTAAAATTTATAGGAGCCTTTTTCATGTTGGCAAAATATTGAAAATTAAGAGGTATGTCTTTCAATTGGGGAATAGCTGAATAAGATGTACATGAATATAGTGTAATACTGTTTGATAAGAAATGATGAATAGGCAAACTTCAGAAAAACTTGTATAAACTGATGTAAAATGAAATGAGCAGAACCAGGAAAACATTGTGCAGAGTATTAGCAACCTTGTGTAGTGATCAACTATGAATGATTCAGCTCTCCCCAGCAACACAGTAATCCAAGACAAGAGATTAAGAAGGGAAATTCTACCTATATCAAGAGAAAGAACTGATGGGCTCTAAATGCAGATTGAAATATACTTTTTTTTTCCCACTTACTTTATTCATTTTTGTGATTTTTATCCTCTTAATCTATTTTTTTCTTTTACAACTGTGACTGATATGGGAATATGCTTAACATTACAGTACATATAGATAATCTATATCAAATTGCCTACCACTTTCAGAAAAGGGGAGAGGAAGGAAGGAGAAAAATTTGGAACTCAAGATGAATGTAATAAATTATTTTTGCATGTAAATGGGAAAAAATAAAATATAGAAAAAAGAACAACTTGGAGCAACTAAGTCATTTTATTCTAAATAGTCAAGTTAACTATAAACTATATATAAAGGAAGATGCTTTGTACATCCAGAGAAAGAACTTATAATAGAATATTATAATAAAATACACATAGAATACACAAAGAATGATTTTTACATACACACATGCACATACATGTTTGTGTCTAACGGTAGCCATCACTAGGGCAGGGGGAATATAAAAAAAGAAACATATGACAAATTTGTTATATATTTTGTTATATATATCATATCTATTTTTCTACTATGCTTGTTTTATTTCATAAATTAAAAATAAAATAGAAATGCACATAAACAACAACTTGATTACAACTCTTTATAAGGAGAAAGATGGCTTCCAATGGTTAATTACAAAACTTTTGAAAAGTCAAGCGTTTTACTTTTTGAAACAAACTCACATCTCAGATGGCATGGCTACTTCCATCTAAGAGTCCCATCAGCAAGGTCATAATTCTGTCATTTTCTAGTTTGGGAACATAGAAGATTTACCTCATGTTTTTTGTTTTTATTACAAATACAGTAGCTCAAGATATTTGTGTAGTGATAGGCTCACTTTTCCCTTAGATGTTCCTAGGATAATATCCTCATACTGGAATTATTGAATCAAAATGATATAGTCAGTTTTGTGATTCAATTACATTGTCACTTATTGTTGTTAAGTCATGTCTGACTCTATGACTTCTTTTGGGATTTTCTTGGCAAAGATTTTGCCATAGTTTGTCATTTCTTTTTTTCAGTTTCTTTTACATTTGAAGAAATTGAGGCAAAGAACATTAAGTGAGTTATCATAAATGTCTGAAGCCAGATTTGAGCCTCTAGGTCTGGCATTCTATGGCCGCTTGGATGCCCCAATAATAGTAATAATAGCTAACACTTAACATTCACAATTCTTAGAGGTAACACATAGAGGTAACACTTAACATTCAAAATTCTCATTTTCTCCTCACATTTTCATCTTAGTTTTTCAAAAAGCAGTTATATTTCATCCTTTTATGATGTATAATAATACTATAGAGTGTCTATATCTAAAGATAGAGATAGAAACATAGAAAAAAGATTGACCTTTGCTTTCATGGGAAGTTTGGGGTAACTTCTCCGAAATAATTCAGGTCATCGTTCTCACATTCAACTCTAGGTCCAATTAATCATCTATTTGTCACTGTATTGCCTATCTCTATTGTGTATTCCATGTATATTTTATAGTTACTATATATATTGTACATAGAGTGTCTCTCTAAATGTATTTTGAAATCTGGGAGACATTCTTCTTTTTTTTTTTTTTTAATCTGTTCTTTCTCTGAAGATGGACAAACCAAACTCTGTTGAGTGATGACTAACTTCTTCCAGGAAGTTCTGCTGTGTCATGGAATTTGATGCAATGAAAATAATGGTCCAAAAGCAGTGCCTGTGGAGGACCTTGCTATCCTCAAGGAATTCCTTTTATTTGCATTCTTTAATTGATATCTTTGACTATAGTTCTGAATACCTTTAGCAAACAAATATCTCTTGTCTTATACTGTTCCCTAAGCCACTGCAGAGAAAGGGCAGAAGATCTACTCAGTACCCTCTGCTAGTTGGGGAAGGCTGCATCATTGCCCACCACTTTCCTTCTGTACTCTCACACCCTGGCAATTTAGGAAGAGCAAGCAGGAATGATGACAGTTTTGTACCCCCAGAGTCTTGTCCAACAGTAACACCTCTCAGAGACTGTGAGTTTGCTTATTATACTATCTGCTATTTCCCCTATAACTATCTCCCTCCACTTGTTTCTCTCCCAGTTCTTATGTTGTTAGTTAATCACTGATCGCATAAAAGCAGATTATCTCAAACCATCACCAGTTCTTACATTCCTATTTTCTTCAACTGTATCCATAACCCTCACTATATTCCACTTCAACCTGTCCACTCATTCACTGTATAATATTCCTATCCTATAATGAACAAACTTTTTTCATTCTGGGTCTTTTTCTGTCACACTCAGATTTGTGATCTGGGGCCACAAAAGACTTCTTCTGAAACTCTTTTGTATAATGTTTTAAGGAAGGCATTAAAATAAGACAATGCAAAATCTTTTGACGTCATTAAAGAACTCTCCAAGATTTGGAATTATTAATATTGCCAAACATATTTCAGTAGATTTGTTGAGGATAGCAAATATGAAAATGGAGAGGTGTGTAATCTTTATACTACCTAAAATAAATGATGATTCTACACTCCATACTTTGGTCAGTGATGTACAACTCTCAAATATGGAGATTTGAGCATGGTGGTAGAAGCTTCCAATAAAGCCCCTCAAAAGAAATCATTTAGAGAAAAGGAGAGCACAGTATTCTAAATCTCTTCCTCTATGATTTGGCCAAAGGAAGACCTTATGAAATTTAGAGGATTAGAGGATTTCGACTTTTTCCAATTATCTTTGGGATAGCTGTTGCTGGTAGTAGGATCTGCACTGGGAAGTGAAGAAAGATTTCAAAGGAAGAGGAAAGGAAAATTCAAGGATTTATAAGCCACCCAGCAAAAAAATAATATCAAATATAAGGCTGCAGGGACTATAGTAAAAGGATCTTTTGTGACTTTTTTTGGGGGGGGGCTTAGCAATCTCTTATTTTTTCTTTTATTATTTTTTCAATAGTATTTTATTTTCCAAATACATGTAAAGATAGCTTTCAATATTCAATTTTTGTAAGACTTTGTGTTCTAAATTTTTCCTCCCTCTCTTCTTTGTCTTCCCTCTCTCAAAGACAGAAAACAATCTGATATAGATTAAATATGTGCAATTCTTTCAAACATAATTTTATATTTCTCAAGTTGGCAAGAAAAATCAGACCATTAGAAAAAACCATGAGAAAGAAAGAAAGAAACAAAAGATGAAAATACTAAGCTTTGATACATATTCTATCTCCATAGTCCTTTCTCTGGATATGCATGGCACTTTCCATCCTGAGTATATTGAATTGCCTTGAATTAGCATATTGTTGAGAAAAGCTAAGTCCATCACAGCTGATCATCACTTAATCTTATTGCTACTGTGTACAATGTTCTCTTGTTTCTGCTCACTTCACTCACCATCACTTCACATAAGTATTTCCAGGCTTTTCTGAAATCAGCCTGCTCATCATTTCTTATAAGACAATAATATTCCATTACATGCATATACTATAACCTATTTGACTGTTCCCCAACTGAGGAGCAGTCACTCAGTTTGCAGTTCCTTGACACTACAAAAAGAGCTGCCACAAATATTTTTGCACATGTGGGTCCTTTTCCCTCTTTTGTGATTTCTTTGGGATACAGATCCAGCAGTTAGACTGATGGATCAAAGGGTCTACAGAGTTTGATAGCTCTTTGGGCGTAGAGCCAAATTGCTCTCCAGAATGATTGGGTGATTTTATAACTCCACTAACAATGTATTAGTGTCCCAGTTTTCTCACATTCCCTCCAACATTTATTGTTATATTTTGTTATCTTAGGCAATATGAGAGGTGTGAAATGATAACAGAGTTATCTTAATTTGTGTCTCTCTCATTAAAAATGATTTAGGCCATTTTTTTCACATGATTAGAAATGGCTTTAATTTCTCTATCTGAAAATCAGCTGATCATATTCTTTGACGATTTACCAATTGGGGAATGACTTGTATTATAAATTCAAGCTAGTTCTCTATATACTTGAAAAATGAGGCATTTATCAGAAACACTAGCTGTGAAAATTGTTTCCTAGCTTTGTGCTTTCTCTCTAATCTTGGCTGCATTGGCTTTTTTGTGCAATGATTTTAATTTAATGTAATCAAAATTATCCATTGTGCATTTCCTAATGTTCTCTAGTTCTTTGGCCATAAATTCCTTCCTTCTCCACAGATATGGCAGGTAGATCATTCTTTGTTCTACTAATTTGTCTAGTATTGATTCTGGGGGAACTGGGGAGAACTCAGGAAATATCCTGGTTTCTCTCTGTCATCCTTAGCCCCACCTGCAGAGTTATGAATTACTTATTTGCTGCTTGTGCTTTCAAAATTTGAGGCCACTTTTCCCCTGGATTCTGCATGTACTAGTAGGAGATATCACTTTTTCTTTTTTGGTGGGGAGGGGAATATTTTGTACTAACTATTCCTTTTAGAAGATTGTAATAAATATATCTAAAAGCTAATTTAGCCTTACTAACTAATTAAAAGTAATTTATCAGCCAGAAGACCATTCCCAGACCTTCAGAGTACCCTACTTCCTTGCGTGAAGTCACAAATGACCTCTGAGGGGGCAGCTAGGTGGCACAGTGGATAGAGCACCAGCCCTGAATTCAGGAGGACCCGAGTTCAAATCTGGTCTCAGACACTTAACACTTCCTAGCTGTGTGACCCTGGGCAAGTCACTTAACCCCAGCCTCAGGAAAACAAACAAAAAAAAACAACAAATGACCTCTGAGGTCCCAACTTACCAGTGTGAGTAGGGGATGGGGGAGTAGCCTTAGAGAATATGCTATATTTTTTAAAAAAACATTTACCTCCCATCATCTCCAGAAGCTATTATCCTTTATCTCTCATTCTTTTCTCAGTCAAACTCTTAGGAAAAGATGTCTACATTCGCTGTGTCTGTGTGATCTGGATTCAGACATCATCACTCAACAGAAATTATTTTATCCAGTACAAGCAATGATCTCTCAATTGTCAAATATGATGGTCTTTTTTTTTTCCAGTTTTAATCCTCTTTGATTTATTTGGTATATCTGACATTGCTGATCATCTTTTCAATATTTCCTTCTCATTAGAGTTTTGCAACTCTGCTGTTTCCTGATTTTTCTCCTGTTTGATCCTTCTCAGGCTCCTTTGCTTTCTAATCATCTATGTCACATCCTTTAAATATGTGTGTGCCCCCAAGATTCTACCTTAGCTCCTCTTCTCTTTACTCTTTATACATAAGATTCTAAGGGAATAACTCTAATGATGAGTCCTAGATTTATATATTCGGCCCCAGTTTTTCCTATGATCTTCAATACATCATTACCAATTGTTCTTATATTTTTTTAACTTGATGAAGAAAAAGATACGTTAAATTCAACATATCCAATATATTATCTTTGCCTTGGCCTCTCTTCCCCTTCATACTTTGCTATTTATATTAAAGGTACAACCAATCTGCCAATTTCCCAGGTTAATTGTCTCAATATTATCTTTGACTTCTCATTTTCATTTCAGATATCCAATTAATTTTCCAATCTTGTCTTTTCCACCCTAATGACATCTCTCATCAGATCCCTTCCTTCTACTCAAACAGTTGACTCCTATATTCAGGTCGTTATCAATATCTCTATATTGTGACAATAATCTCTAGCCTGCTGCAAGTCTTTCCCAACTACAATCCACCTTCCACATAGCTGAAGCATGAATTAGACCCTGTGCAACATTTCTACTGAATCAACTTAAAATAGCTTCCTATTGCCTCTGGGATCAAATTATTTCAAGGCTGTCCTGTACATGTGGCATGGAGGTGTTATTGTGTGGCTTGAAAGGAAGCAGAATATTCCTATTCTTTTCCAACGAAGACTGTAAATTCCTGCTAGGAGGAGAAATAAAAAGTATAGGGCAAAGGCTAACAATTCTACTTTTCTAGGACAGGGTGGGGATTAGGCTAAACAGTGTCAATGTTTTCAAATTAATAATTTCAAATTAAATTTCTCATTGCTCCATATTAATGAGGAAAGAAAAACCCTAAACTCTGCATCCAAAACTTTTCTCTTTTACCACTAATACTAATTATACAGTGAACTCACTTGGCAAGTAGCAAAGAAATCTCTTTGTCTAAGTTGATAGCAAAATAAAGAGCAAAGAAACTATACATAAGAAGCTATAGATCAGATAATGCTGAATAAAGGAATTGTATAAGCATTATCTCTGAATCAATCATATGTTTACAATTACAGATAAAATCAGAATTAGGGTGTTTTTTTTTTAAAAGAATGAAAAAGTATGAAATCAAAACAATATAACTGAACATTTTCTTTTTCTTTTTCTTTTTTTTTTTTTTATAGCTTTTTACTTACAAGATATATGAATGGGTAATTTTACAGCATTGACAATTGCCAAACCTTTTGTTCTAATTTTTCCCCCCACTCTCCTCCTCCAGATGGCAGGTTGACCAATACATGCTACATATGTTAAAGTATAAATTAAATACAATATATGTATACATGTCCAAACAGTTATTTTGCTGTACAAAAAGAATCGGACTTTGAAGTAGTGTACAATTAGCCTGTGAAGGAAATAAAAAATGCAAACGGAAAAAATAGAGGGATTGGGAATTCTATGTAGTGGTTCATAGTCATCTCCCAGAGTTCTTTCCCTGGGTGTAGCTGGTTCAGTTCGTTACTGCTCTATTGGAACTGATTTGGTTCATCTCATTGTTGAAGATGGCCAAGTACATCAGAATTGATCATCATATAGTATTGTTGTTGAAATATATAATGATCTCCTGGTCCTGCTCATTTCACTCAGCATCAGTTCATGTAAGTCTCTCCAGGCCTCTCTGAAGTCACCCTGCTGGTCATTTCTTACAGAACAATAATATTCCATAATATTCATATACCACATATTCAGCCATTCTCCAATTGATGGGCATCCACTCAGTTTCCAGTTTCTGGCCACTACAAAAAGGCCTGCCGCAAACATTCTTGCACATACGGGTCCCTTTCCCTTCTTTTAAGATCTTTCTGGGATATAAGCCCAGTAGTAGCACTGTTGTATCAAAGGGTATGCACAACATCAACAAGCTTTTTAAAAAATGCCTACTAGGGAAAGAGACATTATAATGGAGGAGTCTCAGACATAAATAAGTATAGACAGAATAAATAGAAAGATAGTAAGTTCAATTGCACACAGCAACAAAAAGGTTACATGATGATCAATTGTGATGTTCTAGGCTGTTTTCAACAATGAAATGATTCAAGGCAATTCTAATAGACTTGTGATGGAAAGAGCCATTCTCATCCAGAGACAGAACTTATCCAGAGTCTCATCCAAAGACTGAATGTGGATCAAAGTTCCTTATTTTCACCATTTTGTTGTTGCTGTAGTAGTTGTTAGTTTTTTCTTTCTCATGCTTTCTTTTTTCCCATTTGATTTGATTTTTCTTGCACAGTATGGAAAATATGGAAATATATTTAGAAGAATTGTACATGTTTAGAGGAGGATAGAGGAAAGGAAGTGAAAAAATTGAAATCTTTTCCTGTCTGTTAATATATAATCTATTTAATTCTTTATGGTGTTATTTAATACTCAACACACCTTCAGCACTTAATTCTTTTCTTGAAAAGACCAATAAAGATGGTAGAGTAGAGTTATAAATGAGTAATTCTTTCACAAAGATCTAGAAAACACATGAAACTAAGTCCTAACTGGGAAATGCAAGAGAAAAATTTACATGAGTCATTTTTCCAGTCAAGGCCAGCGTAGATAAGAGTGCCCAATGTAGACCCTTCCAGGAAGGATATTGAACAAGGGTCAGCCTAGAACTGTGCATCAAGACATGAAGAGGTCTGAGAACTGGTACTGAGATTTTGACTTTGTGGAAGGAGCAAGAGCAGGTGCTAGATAGCAACTTTGTCTACTGCCTATTGCTGGGTCACAGATTCCAGTGTACTATGGAGGATTCCCATTCATAGTAGTGGCAGTTCAGGTGAAAGAGTGGTATTAGACTCTAATATGTGTATTAAGTGAGGAACAAATATAAATGTAAGAAACTCTGGCACTGTGAATGATGATCTTAGATCCTGCACTAGTCTGCTATGAAGCCTGCAGGACCAAAGAAGAGGTTGCAGTTTTCTAACTTTGGACCTGTAGATTTTCTAGCTGCTAGATGATGACTGAGTCAAACTAATTTTTTTAGTTAAAGCTTTTTATTTTCAAAACATACACATGGATAATTTTTAACATTCATCCTTGCAAAATCTTATGTTCCAAATTTTTTCCCTCTCATCCCCCATCTCACCCTAGACAGCAAGTAATCCAAGATGTTAAACATATGAAAGTCTTCTATTATATATTTCCACAATTTTATTTTCATTCTGCACAAGAAAAATCAGATCAAAAAGGGAAAAAAATTGAGAAAGAAAATGAAATACAAGCAAACAACAAGAAAAAAAGTGAAAATCTACACTCAGTCCTTACAGTTCTCTCTCTGGGTGCAGATGTCTCTTTCCATCACAAGATCATTGAAACTGGCCTGAATCATTTCATTGTTGAAAAGAGGCACATCCATCAGATTTGAGCTCTGTATAATCTTGTTGCCATGTACAATGTTCTCTTGGTTCTACACCTTACACTTAGCATCAATTTATATGTCTCTCCAAGCCTTTCTGAAATCATCCCATTGATAGTTTCTTATAGAACAATAATATTCCGTTATATTCATATACCATAACTTATCCAGCCATTCTCCAATTGATGGGTACCCATTCAGTTTCCAGTTTCTTGCCACTACCAAAAAAGCAGTAACCTTCTGTATTCTAAAATAGGCCTAAAACTTTGTTGCTCAGATTAAAACCAGGGTTAGGATTTTGTAGAAGTCAAGCAAGAGGGAAGCAATCAGGCTTTATCCTGAATCAGACTGCTTTAGGGGCATTGAAAGCTTACAAGTTTTAAGGCTGAATTAGCCCAGAGAAAACAGAAATAAAGCCCAAGAGACCACAAAATGGGACCAAGGTTGGCCAATTCGTTTCCTTTAAGAGTATAGTATTCATTCGGTCCTAAAAAAACTCAAGTCAGAGAGCAAAGCTGGAACAAAAAAGTCTATCACAAAGAGGTATTATGATGACAGGATCACTTGAGGCACAAAATCAGAAGAGAATGACTTTTTAAAAATCTATAAGCAGAGTCCCAAAGGGAATCACAAGTTCAAGTAGAATTCCTGAATAAGATGAAGCAAGAAGTGTTTTTTTTTTTTTTTAAAAGAACTAAAAGTGATTTTGTATATTAACTGAGAGCACTAGAGGAAACAATTTGAAAAAAATAAGAGATTTGGAAAAAAGAATTGGAAAGAGAATTAAAAAATTCAAACCCAAGAAATACAAAATCTTCTTCAGGTAACAATCTCCTTGAAAATTAGAAAAACCAAATAGAAGATAATGACTATATGAGACAACAAGAAATATTAAAGCAAAGTCAAAAGACTTAAAAAAAGTTCATCTGGAAAATAGACGTTGGAGAGGTTATTTTATTGCACTATCTTATGATGGTCAAAAAGTGATGGACAAAAATAAAAGAGTTTAGACATCACATTTCAAGAAACCATGTAATAAAACTATCTGGATCTCTTAGAACTAGGGGATAATGTGAGAAGATAAAGAACTCATCGTTTATTTCCTCACAGAACCAAAATAAAACTTCCAGGAAAATCGTAGCCCAGGATAGTGTTTTATCTCTGTCTTCAGATTTCATCATCTTTCAAATTCTCACTAAATTCTCACCTTTTATAGGAAACCTTTCCCAGTCTCTCTTAATTCTGGTGTCTTGTCTTGTTAATCTCCCAGTCCAAGCATTTTCACAAGCTAATTCACATGCTTAAAATGATTTTCTTGCTCTGTCCTAGTTTTCCTAGCTAGGAGTCTCAACTAAAGTCTCAGATAAAGTTCCAGCTTCTGATAAAAAAAAAAAAAAAAAAAAAAAAAAAAAAAAAAAAAAAAACATTTCCCAATCCTTCTTTTTCTTATTGTTTTCCATCTGAGATTACCCCAATTTATCCTGTGTATAACTTATTTGCATGTAGGTTTTTGTTTGTTTGTTTGTTTGTTTGTATTTGAGTATGAGGAGTTTTAGGATTGTGAGTTCCTTGATAACAGGCTATTTTATTTTTGTTTTTTTCTTAGTATAATGTCTGTCATAAAGTAGCTGCATAATAAATGTTAGCTGACAATGCCAATTAACTGACTGACTATAATTAAGGACAAGAAAACTTGAAACATGATGTTCCAGAAAGTAAAAGATTAAGGTTTACAATCAGGAATAAGTTATCCATCAAAACTGTGTTTCCTACAGAAGAAAAAGAAGTCCTTGAATGAATTACAGGACTTCCAAACATTCCTGATAAAAAGACCAGAGCTGCATAGAAATTTTGAAATATAAGTGCTGAATTCAAGAGAAATATAAAAAAATTAAAATGAGCAATTAGATGGAATTAAATCGATATGTTTACATAAATCAAAATGTTTACATTCTATCGAGGGAAGAGGAGAAATTGATGGGAGTAGTGGGCAACACTTGAATTTCATAAATAGGGAAGAATAGATACACACACACACACAAAACGACAACAACAACAACAAACATATATTCAGTATTGGAATGTTTATTATTTAAATGTCTATTTCATATAAGAATTTTGTTTTTCTTTCTCAATTGGAGGATGAGAAAAAAAAGGTTCATTAATTGAAAATATATAAAATTAAATTGAAAACTAGAGGGTGTACTTCAAATGAGCTAATATTAGAAAGAAAACCATTAAGAAAAAAATTATTTCAGCAAGTTTTCTGATAAAGATTTCTTTCTAAGATATTTAATTTTATAAATTTATAAAAATAAGTTATTTCCCATTTGATAAATGGTCAGAGGATATTAACAGGTTGTGAAGGATGAAATCAAAACTATTAATAGTCAAATGAAAAGTACTCCAGATCACTAAGAATTAGATAAAATTAAAATAATACCTGACATACATCATATTGGCATATTAATAAAAAATGACACATTAGAGAAAACTCAGGAAAACAGATATATTAATGTATTTTTGTGCAGCTATGAACTGGGCCAGTCATTCTGTTTTTTAAATAATTTTTTTTTTTTACAAAACATATGCATGGGTAATTTTTCAACATTGACTCTTGTTCCAAATTTTTCCCTCCTTCTTCCCACCTCCTCCCCTAGCTGCCAGGTGGTCCAATATGTTAGATATGTTAAAATATATGTTAAATCCAATATATGTATACATATTTATACAGTTATTTTATTGCATAAGAAAAATCAGATCAAGAAGGAAGAAAAAACAGAGAAAGGAAACAAAATACAAGCAAACAATAACAGAGAGAGTGAGGATGCTATGTTGTAGTCCATACTCAGTTCCCATGGTCCTCTTTTTGAGTGTAGATGGATCTTTTCATCACTGCACACGTAGAACTGGTTTGAATCATCTCAATGTTGAAGAGAGCCACGCCCATCAGAATTGATTGTCTTATAGTCTTGTTGCTGTGTATGATGATCTCCTGGTTCTACTCACTTCACTGAGCATCACTTCATGTAAGCTTCTCCAGGCCTCTCTGAAATCATCCTGCTGGTCATTTCTTACAGAACAATAATATTCCATAGCATTCATATACCATAATTTATTCAGCCATTCTCCAACTGATGGGCATCCATTCAATTCCCAGTTTCTGGTCACTGCAAAGAGGGCTGCCACAAACATTTTTGCACATGTGGGTCCCTTTCTCTCCTTTAAGATCTCTTTCAGATATAATCCCAGAGAGACACTGCTGGGTCAAAGGGTATGAACAGTTTGATAACTCTTTAAGCATAGTTCCAAACTGATCTCCAGAGTGGTTGGATTCATTCACAATTCCACCAACAACGCATCAGTGTCCCAGTTTTCCCACTTCCCCTTCAACATTTGTCATTATTTTTTTCCTATCATCTTAGCCAATCTGACAGGTGTGTAGTGGTATCTCAGAGTTGTCTTAATTTCTTCATCTGAAAATTGTTTGTTCATTTCCTTTGACCATTTATCAATTGGAGAATGTGGACCAATCATTCTGAAAAGGAATTTGGAACTATAGCTCAAGGGAAAAAGGATATATAAGTACAAAAATAGTTATAGCAACTCTTTTTTGTAGTGGTAAAGGACTGAAAACTATACTAGAGTTGCAGAATGTAATACAAATGTTTACATGACTAATATGGAATTTTGTTTTGTTTGTCAAGGAATACTTTTTACATAGATTTTCTTTTTCTTTTTCTTTACAGAGATGCAGGATAAGGGACGTAGGGAGAGAAAATAAGCGTTAATTGGAAAAAAATTAAGCAATTTTTTTTCTTAAAGGTATGTTTATAATATAAAGACATAAAGACTGTTTGTAATTTACACATTTTCGTCTAATTCATTTCTTTTTTGCTTTCCCATGTAATTTTTTTCACTTTTGCTTTGAAGTCACTAAATATAAAAATGCATATTGATACAATTTGGGAAATCATATCAAATTCAATATAACATTGAAATATTCCTTTATCTTCAGCAAATGACATTAGTGTTTGAATTGCTATTATTTTTGGGATTTTTTGTAAAAACTTATCTTTAGTATAGTATGACCAAATATCACAGGAATTTTTTTTTTGTCTTTGGGATTATAATAAAAGCTATTCCACAAACTTCTTTCATTATTTCTCCTGTGAATCATTCTTCTATTCACATGAAAACTTCTTTCATCTGGTTTCATTTGTACCAAGAATCTTTTTTTAAAATTTTTTATTTTTTACCAGATATATGCATGGGTAATTTTACAGCATTGACAATTGCCAAATCTAATTTTTCCCCTCCTTCCCCCCGCCCAAGATGGCAGGTTGACCAATACATGTTAAATATGTTAAAGTATAAATTAAATACAATATATGTATACATGTCCAAACAGTTGTTTTGCTATACAAAAAGAATCAGACTTTGAAATAGTGTACAATTAGCCTGTGAAGGAAATAAAAAATGCAGGCGGACAAAAATAGAAGGATTGGGAATTCTATGTAGTGGTTCCTAGTCATCTCCCAGAATTCTTTTGCTGGGTGTAGCTGGTTCAGTTCATTACTGCTCTATTGGAACTGATTTGATTCATCTCATTGTTGAAGATGGCCACATCCATCAGAATTGATCATCATATAGTATTGTTTTTGAAGTAAATAATGATCTCTTGTACCAAGAATCTTAAAATTGATATGATTCAGTTCCTATACTAATATGCTCAACTCATTGGTTAGTAGATAAAAACTTTATAATTAGAGTTCTAAGAGTCAGATTAAGGCAGTGAAGTGAGACAGTGGATAGAGTGCCAGACCTGGAGTTAGGAATCAAAGGCTTCCTATTAGCTCCTTATTAGCTGTGTGCCCCTAGATAAATCATTTAACTCTATTTGCCTTGGTTTCTTTTATTTGGAAAATGATCTGGAAAAGGAAATGTTAAATCATTCCAGCATCTTTGCCAAGAAAGCCCCAAATAGGGTCACGAAAGGTTGGACACGACTGAAACAACTAAATAACAACAACTAAGAATCAGCTGAAAATTTATTGTGAGATTACTAGCACCTCTTTCCATCAATTCAGAAATTAAAGAGGATTTTATAAGATTAGAAGCCATTTCAATTTTTTCCTTCTTCCATGAATTGTCATGGGCAAAAAAAAATCATCACCAACTTCCTGGCAACTTGCTTCTGATAGTTAGGTAGGTCACTCCTCAGAACACTGACTCATTTTATTTTTGATGCCATGTTCAAAGCCTTTCCAGCATGATAGAATCCACCAAAGCCTATATTCCAATGGAATAGTTTTCAAGAACCTATGATTAACTTCATATCATATGAAGCATCAGAGAAGAATTTTTTTGGAGAAAAATCACATCATAAGAAAATAAAGTTAATTATATCTCCTCTTGGTTGATATTTATACTTTTAATTTCCCTTTCATATCATTAGTTTTCTTTTTTATTAAAAATAATAAAAGTAGTGAACCATTAGTTTATAATGGTACAGGGTTTTCAGAAATTCAGGAAGTGAGGACTTCTATCAAAGCTAGCCTTATCAATCACAAATAAACCTCAGATAAGTTTGATTAGCAGCTTTTTTCCTTCACTATTATTGTCTTGTCTCAATGTATTTATGCTTCTAAATTGTAACACTTTTTTCAAATTTAGCAAACAATAATTTTATCATTCTGATTTTGGGCACTTTTCTTAAGTATGTCAAAGTAAATAGGAGCTGGAAAGTTCTTGCTGCTTCAACAACCTTACATGTCAGTCTTCTTGATAAAAACAAAATGACATTATGAGAAACAACAATGCAAATCCTATGTTCTTTAGGAAAAAAAATAAACCTTGTGATTATTTTAAGTTGTTCTGTGTAGTCACCCACATTGAATTCCTTCCATTAGGATTTAATTTTATTTTTCATTTATTGCAAGGAGGAGTATAATTCATTCAGGTAAGTATTAGACACTAAGTCAACCAGGACAGAGTAGAGGTCGGATACTTGCATGCATGGGCAGAAGGACTAAGAAGGAATCTGTGGTTGGTGGTTCAGACTGACCCCAAACTGGGAGGCATTTCCTGGAAGCCAAATTTCAGTTTAACCCCAGGATCTTAAAAAAGGTAAGAAAGTAAATGTCAGCTTAATGCCGCTGGAAAAGTTATTCATAGTGGATTAGAGCAAGAAATAATGATAATCATCAACATTTTAATAACAAATATTTAAAAGAATTATATCTTTACCAGTCATTTTAAAAGCTCAATTATATTTTTTCTATGGGAAAATTAAATTTTCACCAAGTAAATATAAATAAAATAAGTATAATTATAAATAGACTTATGTTCTCTTTACTTGCTCACCTCACTTTGGGATACACAAAACTCTCATTGACATCAAATTACCAACATGGATTTTACCAAGTTGGGATGTTCACAAAAGAAAGCTGACCAGGGCCTAACCATGATCACCCAGGTTCTTTCTCTACTCTTCTAGTCCAAATGGTAGCTACTTGTTTTTCAGACAGATATAAAATCTTCTTTCACCTCCATTTTGGATAGTGGAATGAGTTGTGGTTGAAAACTAGCCTCAAGTGTTTTTGGTCACCCAGAGAAAAACTCCAGATAAATTCAGAGAAGGGAAGTAAAAATAGGAAAAATTCTACCTAAGCCTAATTTTTCTTCCATGAAAAAGCATCAAATTCATAATCATTATGATAAAAAACACGGTTCAGAAGGCATTTATTAATTGTCAACTGCATATAAGCACTGTGCTAGGTTCTGGAGAGACAAAAAAAAAAAAAGCCCCAAATTAAAAAGTCCTTGCCTTCAAGAACTTATATTCTTAAAACATTCTTATGTGGGACACAGTGATTATACTAATGTGATGAGGACACATTAGTACTTCAAAAAGTGTGATTTTATCCATGTGGGCATTTCCTTGGAAATTTAAATCACAGCTCTAAAACATATATTGCTTCTGAAACAAAACAATGGCCTCCTTCTCTCCTTAAGGGCTAACATTTTATGGATTACTTTCCCTGAATTTAGCTTGTCTGTTTATAGACACAGTTGGTGGGCTCTGCCACAGCCTTACTAGCATAGTCTTAGAGGCCCCGGGATCACTTCCAATAAAGCATTGGAATAAGATTACGGTGAACAATGATGAATATTTGATAGCGACAGCAAATCTTCTACCTCTCCCCACAAAATTACCTTGTACTTTGGGGAGACTATATATTGTATATATTCATATTATTTCTCCTGACAATGTTAATCCCTTCAGTGCTTGAGCTATTTCATATTTGTCTTGGTATCTCCAATGATTTTTAGCACAAAGTAGATAACTTAACAAATTATTGTTAGTTGCTTGATGAGATTCCCCTTCAATCTGTTGCAAATTGCTTTGGTCTGGGCCAACCTTAGGCTATGGGATTTTAAGTTAACTTATAGGCCTTTCAGTAATTAATAGAAAGAAATCTACTTAGCTATTGTAGAAGGCTATTTGACAAGGAAAGGCATAGAGGACACCAGGAGCAGATTCTACTCCTTTGCCTGACTTGTCTAAGCGGTCAACCATAGAGAGCTTCTCCTGACCACTCAGATGACCAGTAAGTGATGTCACACTTTTAGCTCTCCTGAGCCAACCAAGATTCAAGGATGGTTCTTTAAAGGGAATAGCCTAATAAAGAGAGGGGTTAGAATATAGCTTCTTTCCCTTAGAGGTAAGGTTCTTAAGGTCTTCTCAAGGACTTTCCATCACTTAGGTATCTTTCGGACATTTACCAGCCAACAATGATCTCCGGCATTCAAGAAGCTTTTAATCTGCATTAAAGAAAGAAAAGAACAACTAGAAAGAAACATAGCAGAAACAAAACAAAATCAACAATTCTCTAAAAGAGTGATTGAAAGAGACCTGGGAAAGATTGAGTCTTTTGTCTAAATGATTAGATCACATAGGGGATGGTGACAAATCTGCAGTTTATGGTGAATCTCTCAGTGTATGAAGGTGACCATAAGCAGCATGAATAACTATGACCAGAACTACAACAAAATGAGGACATTTGCTGTAAGTTGCTAATAGTCATAGTGGTCTGCAGCAGGACCACCTGGGAGCCTCATGATGGGGGAGGGTACAAAATCTTTCTTCATGAGAGGCATCTGAGGGACCTCCCCCCACCCATCTTCTTTGGGGGTCTTCTACTCTCCCTCATTTTTTTAAAAGCAACCCCTCCACCCAGCAATGCACCCCTTGGTCTTCAAAGACCTCCCTAGAATGATCATTGAGCACTATGGCAGCAATGTTAAGTGGCCCATCAGTTTTATATTATAGCAAACAATAGGATAAAGTGGGCTTGGGTTTTTTTGCCCCCGCATATGCCAGTGCCCACTCTTCTGACACTGGGAGCCATTTCACTGCCAATGAACTCCTGTATTTGTATTAACTGCCTCCTGTATTTGTATAACTGGGATCTGCTGCTCCCTGGCCAGTGCTACTGATGCTTTAGTCTGTGCATCCTTAAA
The DNA here is from genome assembly GCF_048593235.1 of Sminthopsis crassicaudata. Classification (NCBI taxonomy): domain Eukaryota; kingdom Metazoa; phylum Chordata; class Mammalia; order Dasyuromorphia; family Dasyuridae; genus Sminthopsis; species Sminthopsis crassicaudata. The sequence continues at coordinate 155,663,878 of NC_133622.1, forward strand.
AAGTAAGGGCTGTCTCCTACTTTTCTTTGCATTTCCAGAGTGTAGCACAGTACTTGGTAAATAATAGCTGCTTAATACATGATCCAATGGCTGCCTGATACTTGTTAGCCATTGCCACTTGGACCCAGGTCTCTGCTGTACCTCTCTCCTTACTCCCATCAGGATGAGTTGCTCCCTAGTAGGGTCTGGGCTCTTCTGCCACATATTGGGCATAGCTGTAGATCTGAGCATTAGTGGGGATCCCCTACCGGGGCCTGATTCCATTCCACTATGGCCGGCCTGACCCTGCCCATCTGTACAGAAGGCTGGTGCACCTGTATTCAGCAACGTGCTCCTATTTCTGGGCGTGACTCTGCCCTCCTATGCTATGGCAGGACACAAAACAACAAAGCCAGAAAATCCTCTTGGGCAGGACACAGCATTATTTCCTGTGCATAAGCAGTAGTACATTTCTGCAAGGGCTGGGACCTGAACTCTACGCTCTGCAGGGGCCCATTTACTAGAACTTCAGGAGAGTGAATCACAGTTTACAATTCACAGTTCAGGGGTGAGAGTGGAAAATTTTTAAACTGATAACAGCACCCCTGCCTGTTCGTAGCTAATTAAACAGGGGTACACATTTGTCTATACTCTCAGTTCCAGAAATATTTCTGGACTCCTGGAGAGAATTCAATATTGTCCTTTCAATTGCCTCCCTTATGGCTTACAAAAAAGAATCACAGCTAAATCTATGTGGCAAAATTGCATTTGGCTCCTGAAATTCTAAATTAAAATACCAGCAAACAAAATAAGTAGTTTCTTTATCATAACTGCTAGATGGTCCTCAAATTCCAGTGATCTGCCTTGATTTGCACTCTCTTACTATGAGGTTTTTGCATACTGCCCCCTCAATTGTCCATATATAATAATGGGACTAAAGACTTATGGGTCATTTGTAAACACCTTATAACCAAATACTTCTATTCCTATTCATAAGTAAATATCAATTTCTAAAAATGGGAGATTTCTTCTCTCAGTAAGTCTCTCCTGGGGATATTAGTAAGGCCCAAAATACCAAAGCAAGGTTGAGCACAACTACTTCTGAATTTGTCCTTTTTCTCAATGAAAGGAAGATCTCTTTCAACCCCTCCTCAGCACCAATCAATCATTCCCAGCTGCTTTGAAGGTAAACTGAGTTCTGAAGAGATACCTTAAATTATCATCTTGGAAGACCCAACATATCTGGAAGGACCAAAAGACAGTTTTAGCACAATGATCTTAAATATTTAGTATTTTTAAATGAAATACTTATTTCAAAAAGGATAATCACAGTATATAAACTTATTCCATAGCACATGAGAAGCACGAGCCCCTTCCCACCTTGTATTACCTCAGAATGTGGAGAGGAGAAGGGGGTTCGGTTCATAGTTTAGCTCAGGTGTCACAGAGCAGAGTCCCAATTCAAAGCTCTACATCCTGCCTGATCCCCTCAGACACAGCCTCAGCCAGTATATTCTAAATTTTTCAGGAATTATGGGGTAGGGAACACCTAATAGTCAGCAATCACTCCTCTAGCAGGGTCCCTCAAAGCCAGAAGGTTAATTTAGGTTCACCTTCCTTTCCACTTCAGCAAGTTCCTCAAAGATTACCCCAGTTGTTCTGGGCTTAGCCTGACTGAAGCCAGTGCACTGGTATTTTAAGTTTGCTATTGGAATAAAATGTGACACTTATAGGTCTTTTATCAGTTAACAGAAAGATACTAACATAGCTATAATAGAGAAAAGATATGCAAAAGATTAGCAGGAAGTCATGTCAGTAGCCCAAGACTGAGTCTCCTGAAATAGCCAAACCTTGAGGATGGTTTCAATATCTTTTCTGGAAATATTAGCCTTTTACAAAAGGGGAGATTAGAATGTTTCTCCTGCCTGACTTTTGGACCTTTTTTTTTTTTTTTTTTTTTAAGGTTTTCAAGTTTTTGTTATATAAGGATAAATGATAGTTGTAAAATCAATACTTACAGAACTGTCTCAGTTCCAGACATTTATCATTCTGTTGAACATATATTGTTTACAATAATTTAATTCTAGAAAAAAATTTTTATTAAGTTATTTTGGGCCATAAGTGACATAATCATACTCTTCATATACTACATAGTGTGTATGAGTGTGTGTGTATGTGTGCATATGTATTTTGAGAAGTAGTGAAGTTTCCTTCTTGAGTATTTATACTAAGGAAATCACAAGTGCAAAAATATATGTATGTGCATGGGTATTTTATATGCTTGTGCATATATATATTTACTTATATGTAATAGTATATATTATGATAGTACATATATAGCATATGTATGTATGCATATATATATATACACACTACATATGACTTTCTCCTAGAATGTTAAATTTAGCATTTATAAATAAATCTGAAGTATTTTAACAATCTCACTAGATGCTTGAGATCAACTACAATTAAGTGATAGTTTTGGTCATTAAGATATCAAAATGTTTGATTTAGTCAAAACATATAGACAAGATACAATACAATATACTCTAATTTGTTTCTCTAACTCTGTGATACATAAGGGTATGTGGATGGTTGGGAATGCAAAGGAATGAAGATAAATCCTGTAGAATTAAAATGATTTGTTTCTAGATCTTGATTTTGTCAGACTTGTGCAAAGTAATTTTGTTTAAGTGGGGAAAACTTTTTGGCAGCCCATGAAGGAGGAATACAGAAGTGATCTTATTTCTGTCTAGAACAATTTTTAGCCAATTATGTTCTATAGAACATAATGAATATATGAATATGTTCATGAATTATATGAATAAGTTCATGAATAAAAGTTATACTGTATATTTTCTATTTATAATATCAAATATGAAGTAATGCATGATCAAATATATATGTGAATAATAAAACATATTGTGTATTTTATAATTTCAACAATTAAGAAAAGAGCCTGATAGTGATGTATAACATTCTACCTTAGTAGTACATATGTCTACCTACCACAAAGATGGAATTTTTCTTTATTATCTGTTTTCTGGGTCCATTACCAGTTTTCAAATTCCTTAGTTTGGCTTTAAAATATTGGTATGCAAAGGCTGATTCAAGATGGCAGATTAGGGCAGCCACCCTGTTAAGCTCCCCTAACTTTCCCCTCCAAACAACTTATGTAATATTTTGGAGTGTTAGAACCAACAAATAACTGGTGAGGGATATTTTTCCAACCTAAGAAAACTTAAGAGATAGACCAGAAAATTTGGTAATATAAAAATTGGAAGTCTAATGGAGGTCTGTCCAAAGTTCACAATATGGCGGCAGCTGTAGTGGCCAGTGCCACTGCAACCCCCCCAGAGCAGTTGTTTCTATAGCTTTCAGAGAGAGATGATGAAGGGGTTGGACAATTGGTCAGAAAGAGATTACAGGAGAACCTTGGCTTCTCAGTGCTGCTGAAACTGGCAGTTCTATTGCTCATCTGTAATTCTGGTTATAGATCTGGGGTGGAGAGGACTGCTAGGGGTAAGTCACAAGAAACTGAGGCCATGATAACAATCCCACAGAATAGAGAAGCACCAGAGTGTACTCCTTCCAAGAAAAGACCAGACATGTGTGTGTATGTATACATATATTTACATATTCAGTAGTTGTACATAGAAATGTTATTTACCAACTAGAAAAATGTGAAAAGAAAACAATCACAGAAAAAGGGTAGAGATCATATAAGGGAGAGAAAATTAAGGGAGACAGTAGTAAAAAGGAAAATGGGCTTTTAAGGAGGGACAAGATTTTTTAAAAAAGAGAGGAAGAAACAGAAAATAATAGGATGGAGGACAACATACAGTAATGATAATTGTAAATGTAAATGGGATGAGATCACCCATAAAATTGAAGTAGATAGAAGAATGGATTAGAAATGAAAATTCAATAAAATATTGTTTATAGGTAACACACTTGAAAAGACACACAGATTTAAAACAAAGTGCTGAAACAGATTCTAATATGCTTCAGATGAAGTAAAAAGGCAGAGGTAACAATCATGATTTTAGACAAAGCAAAAGCAAAAATTAATTCAATTAAAAGAGATAATCAGAGAAACTACATTTTGCTAAAAGGTACCATGGACAATAAAGAAATATAATTATTTTTTATCTCAAGTTTCTATAAGAAAGTGTCATTTATTAAATATATATTGAGCGCAGACCTGAGTCAAATGTAAAAAATAAGAGCCATTCCTTAACTGATAAATGGTCAAAGCATAAAAGCAGGCAGTTTTCAGAAGAAATAAAAAATATCTGCATTCATATGAAAAAATATTCTAAATCATTCTTAATTAAAGAAATGCAAATTTAAAAAACTCTGAAGTGTCACTTCACACTCATCAGAAATGATAGAAAGATAACTGATGAACTCTAAAAACAAGCTGAAGTATATTTTTCTCCTTTTTTTTTTTGCTTTTTGGGAAATATGGCTAATATGAAAATATTTTTGCATAATTTCATATATATGATTAATATATTGCTTGCCTTGTCATTTGGCAGAGAGGATGTAGAAGGGAGGGAGGGAATTTGTAATACAAAATTTAACAAAAAAAAAATGTAAAAAAAATATTGGCATGTTCCAATCATGAATAGTGTATATCTCTCCATTTATTAAAGTTTCTATTTGTTTCTATAAAAGAACATTTTGTAATTCTATGTAAATCTTGTGTATCTTAACAATCTAAATATCAGTTATTTTATATATTTTGAACTGAATTTTCTTGTATCTCCTGGTTTATGTTAGTACTATATACGAATATTGATTTTTTTGTATAGTTACTTTATTAAAACTATTAATGAATTATTTAATGGAAAAGCATTTATTAAGTTCTTACTCTGTACCAAGCACTATGCTAAATGTTGGACACACAAATAGGAAAACCAGATAGTTCCTGCTTTTAGGAGCATATATTCTTATTGATGGAGAGAACACATTTAAGAGGGCTTAGCTGTAGAGCCATAGAAAAGATTAATAGTCCTTGGAGTGTAGTTGCAGGGTGGATGACAATGCCTGAGGACATGATAGGCACAGCAAGCTTACTGGACCTTTACTTTAAAGGAAGGATTGTAGTTGGTATTCATTTACTTTGTGTTCATCAAAGCCATATGAACAGCTGTGTCCACTCCCCAGTTAAAGAGTTTGGCAGAAGAAAGAAGTCAATATAAACAGAGGAAAAAAGAAAGAATTCCTTTGGACCTCATCTGTTCCACTAGCCTCCTGAAGTCTAGAGGGATCTGATGCTTTAAGCATAATGTAATTATTTTGTTTGCTTCTCTAAACTTAACAGTTTTAATTGTTGCCTTATTTGAAGTTATAATATAGCTCTTTCTTTCACCTGAAGCATGACATCCATATGCTTATTTTCATTCCTTATATTTAAATGTACTACTTTATGCAGTAAATTTTTAGTTTTTAAAATTAACAATGAGATAATGGCAAAATAAAAAAAAAATCAAAGAACAAATAAAGTTGTGAAACTGCTAATGACTTGAGTGTAAGTGGCTTGCTAAGGGTGATTAATTTGCCAAAATTTATGAAATAATTTCAGACTTTCTCATTCTCATTTGACACATTAAAGAGCTGCAGTGGGTAAAAATAAGATAGGCTTTCTTGGGAAATACAAAATGAATCCAGCTTAGAAATATGTTCAAAAAGAAAATAGTGTGGCAAGTGAGGAGCAAGAATTATGCATCCATCCAAGTAATCAAAAGGAAAAAAAAAGTCCAAAGGGTATAATTCTGTCAAAAATTAAGAAAATGTGAGAGAATAAGGAAAATAGAGTAGTAATTAGAGAAAAAAAAAAGGAGTGGAGAATGTCACAATGCAGCACAGTTAATGTTTATGAAGAAGCAATATTCTGTACAAGGGCAGCATTGTCACTGGTTTTGGGTGGAGAGTCTTAAATAAGCCAGGTATTTGTAGAAGCTTTGCCAAAGGAAAAAAAAATGCCGTATATTGCATCAGCATAAGTTTAAATTAGAAATTAGGGCATAGTTTTGTACAATTATTCTAAAGGGGCAAACATCTTCCCCTTCAAATTTACCCTGAATTATTAATGGAGTTGAATGAATATATAAGATATATACATATAAATTTTGTGTCTTGTATTTTTCTACCAGTATTAGACATCAACGCTTCAATAGATCCATAATTTCTTTAATGTGGGTATTTCCTCCAACTGTGCTAGTGGCAATCCTCCTTTATGGATCCTTCTCATGTTGTGGAACTCTTGACCACTGCACTCCACAAATCTCTAGAAACTCCACTTTCTTTTGGTACAAGGATCTTAGCTAGCTAGAATTTAAAAAACAACCAAACAACCAAAAACAAACAAACAAATGAGTGATGGGCTGGATTTGGCATTAGCTATTATTTATCAATTTCTGTTCTAGTGTGCAAGGGCCACTGAAATACTCAGGTAGTCTCTATTTTCCCTTGTTATAGCACCATAAGTCAATTTCCCTCTCTGACACATCTCCTGAGTTCTGTTTTTCATCATTTGTAATAGGATATCGTCTATTTATACTCGCCATACATCCACTATTTTGAATTTTACCAAGAGAAAGCCAATCATTATATGATGACTTCTTGGCTATCATAATCTACGAAATAAAGAGGACTACTTACTAGTTTTAAGTTTCAAATTGATTGTTAGAATTAATAATTGAAGAATATCACTCACTCAATATGGTATTAGTATACTTATTTACAACCTATACTTCCCAGTAAAATTTTCAATTTCTCTTTAAAACTCTGGAGTCTAAATATGGGTGAACTAACTAAAAAATTCCATTATATTTTTAAAAAATGTGCATCAAAGTCTTGTCTATTCCAGAATTCACAAGAGCTCAATAAGGCAAGAGCTCAAAGTATTATAAAAAACACACAACCCCTGAGGACTACTAAGTACAATGTAATATCATGCCATAAGAAACAGTTTCCATTTAAAAGTGGACTTGCTTATGTAAGTATTTATTTAATTGGAGAAAAGATTTCTAAAGAGAATGGTGCTGAACTTCATAAGTGCTAAAGTTCATTCTGGAGACAACCTTGACATTGTAAGTGTAATGTCACAAAATAAATGCCTACTGGCGTGAACATTCTCTATACTGTGCTGTTCTGTTCTAATGAAAAATGGGTCATGGTAAATTTAGACGTGTGCTTCTGTAGACTAACTGGGGTTATAACTGTAAAATATCCAATCTAAGCATGAAGTGGCAGCCACTACTGAGATCAGAACATCCCAAGGTATACCACTAAATGTTTTAGGTGACATCATTGATACGGAATTTAAATGTTTGCTAAATGCTTCACTGATGTTATATTATTTGGGTCTTAAAGAACCTTTGGAGGATGGTACTTCAAATGTTAATATTCTTGTTTTCTGATTCTAAAATTAATGTTCAGAGTGGTGTAGTGACTTTTAAGTATGGAAGGGAATGTGGAAGGGTATAAACATTTATATAGTGCCATTCAATGTGCTAAGGGCATCTTTTACAAATATTATCTCATTAGATCTTCACAACATCCCTACAAATTAGGTGCTCTTATTATCTTTTTTTTTTCTTTTTTCCTGAGGATGTGGTTAAGTGACTTGCTCAGGGTCACACAGCTAGGAAGTGTTAAGTGTCTGAGATCAGATTTGAACTCGGGTCCTCCTGAATTCAAGGCTGGTACTCTATCCATTGTGCCACCTAGCTGCCCCCTATTATCTTTATTATTATCTTTCTCAATTGAGGAAACTGAGACAGACAGAGATTTAAGTGGCTTGGCCAGGGCCATATAGCCAGTAAGTATCTGATGTCAGATTTGAACCCAATCTTACTGAACTTCCTGACTCCAAGTTTAGTATTTTCTCTCTAGCTTTCTCAGCATTTGGGTTACAGTATAATTTCAGCAGTATAGATCACTATACTCTTTCTGAAGAGGAGCTTATGACAAATATGTAAAGTCAGACAAAACATTACCTCAATGTCTACCTATAAATTTGTGCATGTGTTTATATATGTGTGTGTGTGTGTGTGTGTGTGTGTGTATACACATATATATGTATATGTATATACATAGACATAAATATCTGCAGTGTGTGTGTGTGTGTGTGTGTGTGTGTGTGTGTGTGTGTGTGTGTGTATGGCTCATTTTGTATCCAGAATATATCAGCTCTCAATAAAGATTAGCATTTCATCATTGGTTCTCTGGAATCATGAATGGTTACTGTGCTGATCACTCTTCTTCCAGCTTTCTAAATTTTGTTTTTATTTTTTATCATTGTTTAAATTATTCTTTTGGTTTTGCTCATTTAATTATTTCTTTTAAAAACTTTCTTAGTTATTCATTTTTATAATATTGATGTCATAGTCTCAATTGCATTTGTGGTTCTGATTACTTCAAAACTGCATCATTTTATATAAATTTTATGCTTTTTTGAAATAATCTATCCTATCATTTCTTTCTTTTGAAAAGAGTATTCCATCACTACTGCAACTTATTCAGCCATTCTTCAACCCCACCCCCCCCCGTTTCTTGGCCACTACAAAAAAGAATTGCCATAAAAATATATGTATATATTTGCACATAGAGAACCTTTTCCTTTTTTTTTTAGTCTCTCTTGGGTATATACCTAGGAATAGCATAATTGGGTTAAAAACCATATATTGTTTAGTAACTTTTTGTAGTTTCCAAAGTACTTTTAAAAATATGCATATAACAAAACATACTTTTTTAATAAGCAAAGATTTGCTTTCTCCCTCTTGCCCTCCAAACTTTTCCATCCCAAACAAAAATTCTATTACAAAATGGATACTAAAACAAAACAAATTTCTATACTGGCCTTATCTAAGTACATATACACACATATACACACGTGCATAATCTGTCATGAGATGAATAGCATATTTCCTTGTAGTCCTCTAGAATTGTGATTGGCTATCACTAATTAATTCCCATTTTTTCAAAGGTGTTTGTCTTTACCATGTTTCTGTTGCTGTACAAATTATTCTTCTGTTTCTGTTCATTTTACTCAGCTTCAGTTTATGTCTCCCCAGTTTTCTCTGAAACAATTATCTTTCATAATTCTTACAACACAATAGTGTTCCATTACATTTTTATTATAACTTGTTCATCCATTTCCCAATTTATAAGCAATTTTTTCAGATTCAGAGTCTGAGTCAATACATAATAAAACATTTATTAAGTGTCAGGCACTGTGCTAGATTCTGAGAATGCAAAGAAAGACACAAAAAATCTCCTGACTTCAGAAAGCTCATAATCTAGTGGAATAAAACAACATAAAAAAGAAGCTGAAAAGTAAGCAGGAAAAAAAGAGCATGAAATCTAGGTGATTAGATAGATATAAAATAATGAATGCTCTGGGTGTCCTCCTTAAATGATGGAAGATCAGGGAGGAGATCTCCAATATCTACCCTCTCCAATTAGAGGGAAAGAGAGATCCCAAAAGTAGGGAATGATGAGAGGATATGAGTTTCAGAGTTGATTTGTTTTGAAGAAAGACATGAAATTCAGGAGATTAGGGTGGGAATGATAAGGTTAATTCCTTGAATGGAATGGTCCTACAGTACATGTGACTGGAAAATGGGGGTAGAAGGGTGGGACAATCCCTGTAGATTTTAGGCAGCAGAAAAGGATGCTACTTTTCTGGGACTTGGTTTTCTCATCTCTAAAAATGGCGATAATAATATTACATTATTGTACCAATTTCATAGATTAAATGAAATCATTTAGGTAAAAGTGATAAGCATTAAGGACAAGTAAATGATTACAAAAGTATTTATGGAGCAGTCCCATTGTAATAGAAATACCACTGAAGCCACATGATTCCAATGACCTAACTAGCATATATACCTGACTAAAATTCAGACTCCTTAATGTTCATTTTTTTTGTCCTGTTTCTGACAAGAGGCAAAAAGTAACTCAGAGTTCCCTTTAAAATATGGAAACTTTGAAAACATCTTGTGAGATTTCTATAATGAACACTATCAGTCTTTATTTTTCAAGAAATTTTCTTTTCTTTTTTTTAAAATTATAACCTTTTATTGACAAAACATATTCCTGGGTAATTTTTTACAATATTATCCCTTGCACTCACTTCTGTTACAACTTTTCCCTTCCCTCCCTCTACTCCTTCCCCTAGATGGCAAGAAGTCTTATACATGTTAAATATGTTATAGTATATCCTAGATACAATATATGTGTGCAGAATCGAACAGTTCTCTTGTTGCACAGGGAGAATTGGATTCAGAAGGTAAAAATAATCTGAGAAGAAAAACAAAAATGCTAACAATTTACACTCATTTCCCAGTGTTCCTTTTCTGGGTGTAGCTGATTCTGCCCATCATTGATCAATTGGAATTGAATAAGATCTTCTCTTTGTTGAAGATATCCACTTCCATCAGAATACATCCTCATACAGTATTGTTGAAGTCTATAATGATCTCCTGGTTCTGCTCATTTCACTCAGCATCAGTTCATGTAAGCATCTCCAATCATCTCTGTATTCATCCTGCTGGTCATTTCTTACAGAACAATAATATTCCATAACATTCATATACCACAATTTACCCAACCATTCTCCAATTAATGGGCATCCATTTATTTTCCAGTTTCTAGCCACTACAAAAAGAGCTGCCACAAACATTTTGGCACATACAGGTCCCTTTCCCTTCTTTAGTATTTCCTTGGGATATAAGCCCAGTAGTAGCACTGCTGGATCAAAGGGTATGCACAGTTTGATAACATTTGGGGCATAATATCAGATTGCTCTCCAGAATGGTTGGATTCATTCACAACTCCACCAGCAATGCATCAATGTCTCAGTTTTCCTGCATTCCATCCAACATTCATCATTATCTTTTCCTGTCATCTTAGACAATCTGACAAGTGTGTAATGGTATCTCAGAGCTGTCTTAATTTGCATTTCTCTGATCAATACTGATTTGGAACTCTCTTTCACATGACTGGAAATAGTTTCAATTTCATCATCTGAAAATTGTCTGTTCATATCCTTTGACCATTTATCAATTGGAGAATGGATTGATTTTTTATAAATTAGAGTCAATTCTCTGAATATTTTAGAAATGAGGCCTTTATCAGAAGCTTTAACTGTAAAAATGTTTTCCCAATTTGTTACTTCCCTTCTAATCTTGTTTGCATTAGTTTTGTTTGTGCAGAAACTTTTTAATTTGGTGTAATCAAAATTTTCTATTTTGTGATCAATAATGATCTCTAGTTCTCCTTTGGACACAAATTCCTTCCTCCTCCACTGTAGCGAGCTGTTGTCTCCAGAAGCTGCCGGATCGCTCTCTGGGAAGAGATCTGCTGTGTCAACTCAAATCTCTCGGACAGATTCTTCTTCCTGTAGTGAACCGTTGTCTCCAGGCAGTTGCTGTTAACTCTTGTCCAGAGAAGTGACTTCCCTTCCTGCAGAGAGCCCCGTCAAGCCTGATGCAATGCAGAGTCTTCTTCTATCTCTGGGTGTCCTCTCTTTTATTCTCCCAGAGAATGGGCGTGGGATAATGCAAGGGCTTCTGGGAAGAACCACTTCAGCCAATGAGCTTGCTCCTTCTATCAAGTCAACCTGAGTTCTCACCTTGTAATTGTCCAACCTGAATTCTCACCTTGTCACTATCCAGACAACCTGAGTTCTCACCTAGTAATCCTAACACTCCACAAGTCTGAGAGGCAAACTATCCTATGTTCCTCTAATTTATTTATGATTCTGTTGTTTATGCTTAAGTCATGGACCCATTTTGATCTTATCTTGGTATATCGTGTTAAGTGTGGGTTCATGCCTAATTTCTGCCATACTAATTTCCAGTTTTCCCAGCAGTTTTTGTCAGATAATGACAAAAGTTGGGATCTTTGGGTTTGTCAAACACTAGATTGCTATGGTTATTGACTCATGTCTTGTGTACCTAACCTATTCCATTGATCAACTAATCTATTTCTTAACCAATACCAAATGGTTTTGGTGACTGCTGCTTTATAATATAGTTTTAGATCAGGTACAGCTAGGCCACCTTCATTTGATTTTTTTTTCATTAATTCTCTTGAAATTCTCGACCTTTTATTCTTCCATATGAATTTTGTTGTTATTTTTTCTAGGTCATTAAAATGTTTCTTGGGAGTCTGATTGGTATGGCACTAAATAAATAGATTAGGTTAGGGAGTACTGTCATCTTTATTATATTTGCTTGGCCTATCAAAGAGCACTTAATATTTTTCCAATTATTTAAATCTGACTTTATTTGTGTGGAAAGTGTTTTATTATTTTGCTCATATAATTCATGACTTTCCTTTGGTAGATAGATTCCCAAACATTTTATGCTATTGACAGTTATTTTGAATGGAATTTCTCTTTGTATCTCTTGCTGTTGGATTTGGTTAGTTATGTATAAAAATGCTGAGGATTTATATGGATTTATTTTTGTATCCTGCAATTTTGCTAAAGTTATGAATTATTTCTAATAGCTTTTTAGTAGAATCTCTGGGGTTCTCTAAGTATACCATCATATCATCTGCAAAGAATGATAGTTTGGTTTCCTCATTACCTTCTCTAATTCCTTTAATCTCTTTCTCGAAGCTTATTCCTGAGGCTAGTGTTTCTAATACAATATTGAATAGTAATTGTGATAGTGGGCAACTTTGTTTCACTCCTGATCTTACTGGGAAAAGTTCCAGTTTATCCCCATTACATATGATACTTACTGATAGTTTTAAGTATATGCTCCTGAGTATTTTAAGGAAAAGTCCATTTATTCCTACACTCTCAAATTTATTAGGAATGGATGTTAGATTTTATCAAATGATTTTTCTGCATCTATTGAGGTGATCATATGGTTTTTGTTAATTTGGTTATTGATATAGTCAATTATGCTAATAGTTTTCCTAAGATTAAACCAGCCCTGCATTCCGGGTATAAATCCTACTTGGTCAAAGTGTATTATCCTGGGGATGATTTTCTGTAATCTTTTTGCTAATATTTTATTTAAGATTTTAGCATTAATATTCACTAGGGAGATTGGTCTATAATTTTTTTTTCTCTGTTTTCAACCTTCCTGGTTTAGGTATCAGTACCATGTCTGTGTCATAAAAGGAATTTGGTAGGACTCCTTCAATCCCTATTTTTTCAAATAGTTTATATAGCATTGGAGTTAATTGTTCTTTAAATGTTTGATAGAATTCACTTGTAAATCCATCTGGTTCTGGGGATTTTTTTTTTTCTTGGGGAGTTGATTAATAGCTTGTTCTATTTCTTTTTCTGAAATGGAATGATTTAAGGAATTTACTTCCTCCTCTGTTAATCTGGGAAGCCAATATTTTTGGAGGTAGTCATCCATTTCACTTAGGTTATCAAATTTATTGGCATAAAGTTGGGCAAAGTAACTCCTTATTACTTCTCTAATTTTCTCTTCATTGGTAGAAAGTTCTCCCTTTTCATTTTTAAGACTAATAATTTGATTTTCCTCTTTCCTTTTTTAAATCAGATTTACTAAGAGTTTGTTTATTTTGTTGTTTTTTTCATAGAACCAACTCTTAGTTTTATTAATTGAGTCAATAGGTTTTTTTTACTTTCAATTTTATTGATCTCTCCTTTTATTTTTAGAATTTCAAGTTTAATGCTTGACTGGGGTTTTTAGTTTATTCTTTTTCTAGCATTTTTAGTTGCAAGCCCAATTCATTAACTTTCCCTTTCTCTATTTTATGCAAGTAGGCCTCTACAGATATGAAATTTCCCCTTATTACTGCTTTAGCTGCATCCCACACATTTTGGTATGATGTCTTATTATTGTTATTTTCTTGGATGAAGTTATTATGTCTATGATTTGTTGTTTCACCCAATCATTCTTTAGTATGAGATTATTTAGTTTCCAATTATTTTTTGGTCTATTTTCCCCTGGCTTTTTATTTTCATTGCATTGTGGTCTGAAAGGGATGCAATTACTATTTCTGCCTTACTGCATTTGATTTTGAGGTTTTTATGTCCTATTATATGGTCAGTTTTTGTATAGGTTCCATGAACTGCTGAGAAGAAAGCATACTCGTTTCTGTCTCCATTTAGTTTTCTCCAAAGATCTATCATATCTAACTTTTCTAGTATTCTATTTACCTCTTTGACTTCTTTCTTATTTATTTTGTGATTTGATTTATCTAATTCTGAGAGTTCAAGGTTGAGATCTCCCACTATTATAGCTTTGCTATCTATTTCTTCTTGCAACTCTCTTAATTTCTCTTTTTAAGAATTTAAATGCTACACCACTTGGTGACCACTACCAGTCTTAATCAAAAAATGCCTATTTTGATATGGTGGAGATGGTCTTGGAAATTCAGTGACCTCTAACTTTGTAATTATGAGCTCTGAATGTCTTAAGAGTCTCAGTCTATTACATATTCACATTTTTACCAAGTTCAAATTTTGGTGAGATTCCAACTTGGTCCATAAAAGACTAGCTATGTACAACACATAGATTGTCATTACATTCAAATAGTTCTTTTGCTACATCTCAGAACCCCATGGAATCTTGGAGGTGATAACCCCAAGGACTAAGCAAGTGAGAGGGCCAGTGGGACAGTTGAGGATTGGGAGATAGTGGATAGAATTCTGGGCCTCAAATCAAGAAGATCTGAATTCAAATCTGACCTTTCTAACTTGACAACTTCTTAGCTGTCAGTCAGCAAACATCTATAAAGTGATTACTTGTGTCAGGCATTGAGAAATAAAGGAAGGGAAAAGATAGTTCCTGCCCTTAAGGAACTCACAGTTTAATGGTGAAGATACTATATAAAAAAGAGACTGAAAAGTGGGTGTCAAGGGAGGGGAGAAGGAAGGTGCTGGAAGCAGAAGATACTGAGGAGATAAGAGTTTCATAGTTTTTATAATTTTGCAAATCAGTGAAATTCCAGAAAACATGATGAAATGCAAGTAGGAAATTATGAAGCATCTGCTCTTTGATACTCTCCTTAAATAGAGGATCTGGGAGGGGCTCTCTACTGTTCAAGTGGATGGATTCTCAAATGGGAGACTGATGCTGAAGAAGTTTTGGGCTGACGTGATCTTGCAAGATGAGATGATGGTTGTAGGAACTTTTCAGTATTCCAAAATGCCCTTTCAGATAAAAGATCTTGGAACTTTCATTTTCAAATAAGAGATCTTGGAACATATCTTCTAAGGGCTATTATTTCTAGTTAAATCTTTGGACTCTGTATACTCTTGAAATTATAACAAGATTTTTGGTCAAAAGCAACAAAATTCTAAGCTGATCATTATAATGAAAAAATTAATATACAATTTTTGGATTATATAAAACTCTATTTTAGAAAATTGTTCCTGTCTCCTTAATAGATTTTAAGATTTTTAAGATCAATATATTTCCAGTTAAAGTGTGATATAAATGTGGCATATATTTTAGTATTATCATAAGATTGCTCTTTCCCCTCTTTTATCTATCTGGGATTCTCACCTTCACTTAAACACTTGATAGTGGTGGGGAATTTCAGGAAAAGTGACTAAATGGTTACAATTCATTTTCTCATGATTATAGCGATAGGCCTGATATAGGGAGTACAGTTCTACAATCCTAGTTGGTGAGTCCCCAGTAGTGTGCTTCTCACTTAATAAAACAGTTAGCTGTTTAGCAATGTTGGGAGGCAATAATAACAATATAAAATTTCACCTGTAAACAAGGGACACATTCTGCTACTGATGCACACATAAGGAAAATGATCACAAATGTATGTTTAGAGAGGCATAGACACAGAAAACACATATGCACAGGAGTACCTCATAACTGTGGATTGTGGACCTTGATATCTTTGTCTCCCTTAGGAAGTCTTCATAACAATTCACTGGTAGATGAAGCTGCTTCTTTGCTAACTCTTCCTCTTGCTATTCCTTTTCTGGGCCAACTTTAGCAATAATAGAAACCTTAAACCTGGACTGGTCCAAAGCAGAGATGACTCACTTCTATTACACAATGATAAACAAAACCCTGCATTTCTGCCACCTATGCCATAAGTGGACAATATGCAAATATGCTGTATTTATCAGTCTTAGGAACTAGACTTTTTTTTAGCTATTGCCTTTAAAGCCCTGATATCAGTCATATGTGAATTAGATGTGTGTAAAAGGTTTCTTCTTCATGTTTATCCTGAATAAGTGCCTTGTCTCTATATTTTTTTAAATAATACTTCTCTCATAAACTTTTTTTCCATAAGCAAACCTATTCATCCCCAAAAGGGATCCTCTCTTATATTATAACCTTCTTTAATACCAGGATCACATAAACCTGGGGTACACAATTCTATCTCCTTTACATATGTATATATGACTGAAGAAACCTTTTACATACATCTAATTTACATATGAGAAAATATTGTTCAATTTTCTAAGTGAAGAAGAAGAAAAAAAGGATATTCTAATTCCTATATATTTTCTCAATAGCAGAATAAAAGTTTAGGGTTCTAGATTTAAAGCTGAAAGGGACTACAAATTTAATCTAAGTCTACACTTTCATTTTAAAGATGAGAAAACTGAAGCCCATAAAATGTCTCCAGGCTCCAGAGAATGCTGCTGTCTATGTCTTCTATGAGGAGAGAAACAAAAAAGATGGGATATCTTCCATCTACTGCTACATCAGTCTCTGCCTGATTCATTCCAGATCCAGTTAAGAACTAGGACATTCCCATATCTGTCTATACTCTATTGGCTGTCCATCTCTCCTTCTGTCTTCCTATACCAATGTCATCCACTATAAATTTTTTGTTATATGACCTTAATTGGGTTTTCATTCTGTGAGACAATCTTTCTGTTTCTCTCTTAACTAACCTATTCTCCATAGCAATTCTTTTCTTTTCTTTGTTGTTGTTGTTGTTGTTGTTTTCAAGGCACTCCTTTTCTTGGCTCTGAGCACTTTTCTCTGGATATTCCCTATGCTTGGAATAATCTCCATTGCCATTTTTGCATCCTGAATTTCCTGACTTCTTTCAATTTTAATCTAAAAACCTACCTCTGTTTATCCTAAGTATAGTTTATGCATATTTGTTTATGTGTTGTCTCCCTCACCTTGTGAGTTTTTCTTTTTTTAGTGAATTATTTTCTTCATTTAGGTTTTTCACTTCCTTTTGCACTTGGTCAATTGTACTTTAATTTTTTTTAATTGAGCTTTTGTTCAGTGGATTTTTTTTCCCCCATTTTGCCAATTCTATTTTTTTTTTTTTAGAAATTGTTCCCTTTTTCTATTTTGCCAATTCTGTTTCTCAAGAAGTTGTTTTCTTTTTCTATATCACTCAATTTATGTTTTAAAGAGTTGTTTTCTTCAATCATTTTCTATGTTTCCTTTTCTAAGCCATTGACTCTTTCCCTTAACCTTTCATACTTCTGTATAGTACTCATTTCTTTCTGCCATTTTTCTTTATTTCTCTTCTAAGATCCTTTTGTACTTTTCCAAGAGAGCCCTTTGAGTTGGAGACCAGTTCATATCCCTGTTTGCAGTTTCAGCTGAAGACATTTTGCCTTTGCTGTCCTCTTCTGAGCTTGTATTCTGATCTTCTCTGTCTCCATCATGGTTATCTATGGTCAGAGCTCTTTTTAATTTTTTGCTCATTTTAAAAAAGTTGAGCTCTGCTCCTAGGGCACAGGGAAAATTGTCCCAAGTTCTTTTGCAGGAGCATAAGGGCCTCCAACTGACTGTGATGGGCTGGGACTGATGGTGCCATAGTTTTTCCCATTGTGCTGGATGGGCCAGACCAAGTCCTACCTTTTATATTGATGTTCAGAGGCTCAAAATTTGCTTTCTGTAGTTGCATTGAAGGTCTGATAGCTGGTTTGTTGATCCACTGGCCTTCTGAAGTAGGAAAGAGTAACCCATGCTGCTGTATTTTGGCTAAGAACCTCCCACTACATCCCACTCACCAAGCCTTGCTGTAATGTAGGACCCCTCCACTGTACTTGTGCTGGGCCATGTTTGGCCCTGTTCGATGAGGCAGACTTTTCCTGATATCCTTCCGAGATATCTTGAGATGGAAAAATATTATACTCCAAATGTTTATGGTTCTGTCACTCCAAAATCCATTTAGAGGCTTGATCTAACGTTGACACTGAGGAAAGCTGGGAAGAGCTCAGGTAATGTCTTGTTTAGTCTCCATCATCTTGGATCAACCCCAACTTGTGAGTTTTTCAAGGGCAAGGACTGTCTTTTGCCTTTCTTTGCCCCCCCATAACTTAGTACAAAGCTGGACACATAGTAAATACTTAATAAATTTGCCCATGGTCACATGAGTGATGTATCAGAGGCAAGATATAAATTGAAATCTTCTCATTCCATACTCAGTGCTCTTTCCACTGTAATCCCTAAAATCTAACCCAGGAAGATGATCTTGAAAAGGATTAGAGATTTCCAAGTTTGGGAATATTTGTTTCGTAGTATGAAAGGGAGAATAAAACGCAAAATGTGTCACAAATTAGTTCAAAAGTCACTTGCAACACTATGTACCCAAGAGGGTAATAGAATAAATAATTTTTTAAATGATTGACTTGTCCTTTAAGAAATGAAGCAACTAGAAATTAGCACAAAATTTATTTGGTTTTTATATGACATCAACATTACAGCAACCTGCTTTAAATGGGCTACATTGTATAATTAAACTAGCAGTTGAATGGCAATTAGTTGTGCCTCTAACAGGAAGCCAGCTGCCTCGGTTACAAAGTCTCAAAAAAATACTAATAGAGGAAGGGCACAGTTACAAAATATGTGGATCTGTAGATTTGACCATTAGCAAGTTCATGAAATGGAAGTTTGAAGTGGAGCCTGACAATATCTTAGGCAAGAAGATGAACATTATATTTCTTGTAGCATTTTAGAGCCTTCAGAAACTTAACATGCTAGTTAGTTACAGGACAGGAAATGACATTCCATTCTCTCTCTCTTAGAACAGATGGTTTCTTTATGGCATTATGAAGTCATTAGAGATCAATTAGTTGTGTACTGTTTAGAAGCATGGGACAAAATCTGAAAAATAATTTGATCTAATGGATGAAACTAAGCAGGATTCTCAATTACCTTTGTTTCTGGGAAACCATTATTGTTAACTAATTAAATGAAACATTTGGGCATCTAGTAGACATTTTGATAGGAAGGTTCAGTTAAAGAAAAACTGAATTTTGAAAGCAAAACAACATCAAATACCTACTGTGTGCCACTGTGTTATGATCTGGACAACAAAGCTGAGATGACACAATTTTTTTTTCTCAAGGGGTTTACCTCCCAAGGAAGGTGATTAGCCACAAACACAGATAGCTATTATAGACATTAAATTATTAGTGACTCCAAGAATAAATAAAAAAAACACAAAGTACTACATGAAATTTAAGGTCAAAGTTTATAACAACTTGGGAGATGAAACATTTTATAAAAGGTAGCATTTTCATTCAGCTACATTCAGATACCTCATCATGATATGGAGGTTACCCCTTGGGACCTGGGGGGACAGAATGTAAACTCGAGCAGTCACTATAATGTGAGAAAGGATTTAAATATGAACCTGGCAATAATTTGAATCTGCTTCCAAAAACCCAAATATTGAAAAAACCTCATATATGATGAATTATTTGGTCATAGTAACCCATGAAAAAATATTTAAATTCCTTAGGTCTCGGTAGAATTTGCAACCAGATCAACACCACTCAGCTACTGTTCAGTTCTGGTTCAAAGTAGGGGGCTGGGAAAGGGGGAATCTAGGATGGCTTTTTGCCTATGTACCCAGCCACTGGTCTCTATTTGACCCACAAGTTAGCTGGTTCTTGCTTCTTGTACTGTATGCTATCTTAGACTCCTTCCATGCTAGTTTCTTGTCCTGGCAAACATCCTTCATACTTGAAGTGTCTGTGTAGGCCTTTCTGGTTGGACTGTTCTGTCTCAGTGCCCACAGGTTCTCAGTGCCCACAGGTTCCCAATTTTACTTCTGTGTTTCTTTGGATGGGAAAAATGACTAGTTGTAATTTCTCTTTGGATTTTCTGATTACTACTTCATCTTGTTCTATTTGATTTTTTTTTTTTTTTTTTGTAGGAGTAGTTGTAGGAGAGAGCTGGGCTATATTGCTTCCTCATATTTCACAATCTTTAAAGGTCTTCTTGCTTGTATTTAATGTTACAAGGCTAAGTACAATAAAGCTTTAGAGTAATAAATAAAGTTCTCTTGAATTCCCCCTCCATTTCTTCTCTGTTTTTCTGCTGTATAAATTCTAGATCTTCATATCTCCTTTACAAATAATCCTATCCTTTCATATTCCAAACTCGACTTCCCTAACTTTGCTAATTTGGGAGAGAGAGGAGGGAAATAGAAGATATGTGGAATCATCAGTTTAGAACTGAATAAGTATCTTGGAGGCGTCATTATTTTTCCACTGATATAAGTTTTATTAGTAGCTGCAAATTAGAGAAAACCTTTCCAAATTTATTTTTATTTTAATTTATTTTTCCATATTTATTTACTTTATTCTTTCCCTCCCCTTTTATTCCCTCACAACTTCCAAGCAGGCTATAGTTAAGAAAGTATATATTTATATATAATATGTAAATATATACATACACATACACACACACATACTCCCCCACATAAAGACATACACATATTTTTCCTATCCTTGCTGACCCTTTGCTTTAATTCTGCTCCTAACTTGCCTAGCTAGTACTTACGTTCTTTTTTTCCCTTACCCTTCGCTTCCTTGTTTAGCCATCCCTCCTGTATTTTTTTAATAGATTTTGGAGGATGCTATACGCTTCATAGTATATATGTAGTGTTACCTATTTAACCCATTCCTGATGTGAGTAGATTTTCAAAACTATGAGCCCTCCTCCCTTCTAATGTCTCTGTGTCTATTTGTCCTCTGTACCTCATTTGATTGATATAATTGTTATTTTTTACCTTAACTCTGTCCCAATCTTTCTTTTGAGCCATTATATTGTTGATATTAATCTTAAACATATTCTATAAATATTCCATGTAAAAATAAACAATTTATTGTTGTTGAGTTCCTTGAAATTAATCTTTGATATTGGCTTTCATCTGTTAAATTTTCCATCTGCAAGTTCAATGAATGTCCATTTTTTTCTTGTTCACTATTCTAGATAATTTTGCTGGATGTGTTATTTTTGGCTGCAGGCCTAGTTCTTTTAATTGTTGGTAGATGTGATTCCACGACCCCTGGTCTTTTATTGTGGCTGCTGATAAGTCCTTTCAGTTCTAATTATAACTCCAGCATATATGAATTGCCTTTTTCTTGTTTCTTGAAAAATTGATATTTGACATGTGGGTTTCAAAGTTTGGTAACAATATTCCTGTGTGTTTCCCACAAAGGATCTCTTTGAAGTGGTGACTGGGGAATTTTTTTCTATTTCTACTTTCTCCTCAAGTTCTATTACTCTAGCACAATTTTCTTGAATTATTTCTTGTGTTATTGTGTCAAGATCCTTTTTTTGGTCACAACTTTCAGACAATCCAATTATGCATTTATTTTCTCTTCTTGATCTGTTCTCCAAATCTGTTGTTTTTCTTATAAAATGTTTTCACCTTCTGTTCTATTTTTTTCCATTCTTTGTAAGCTGTTTTGTTATTTCTTGGTCTCTTAAAGCTTCACTGGCTTCCCCTTTCCCAATTCTAATTTTCAGAGTTATTTCCTATTTGAGACTCTGTATCTCCTTTTCTAGTTGGTTAACTTTTTCCCCATAATCTTGTTTTTCTTGGATGGTTTTTAAAAAAATTATTTTTTAGTTTTTCCTCAATATCTCTCATTTGATTCTTAAATTCTTTTTTGAGTTCTTTTATAAATTCTCTCTGAGCATGGAGCTATTTCACATTACTCTTTGGGGTAGAAGTTTTTTTTTTATTTTTATTTTTTTTTTAACTTCAGTATTCTCCTTTGAAGATGAACTCTGTTCTTCCCTGTTCCCATAGTATATTTCTATGGTGGGGTTCTTTCTTTGCTGGTTGATTTTTAAAAATAAGTTAGTGTAAGCACTTCTAATCCTGGAGTGGGGGAGATGGTACCTCTAGCTTCATCTCAGCTCTCTCCTCTAACCATGAACCCCAAACATTAATTCCCCACTCTTGCAAATGCCCACAGGCAGCAGCTTCCCTGCCTCCCTGGTTCTGCACTCACCAGGTGTTGGTTCCTTCCGAGTTCCTGCAGCACAGCTGGCCTGGCTGAGGTTCACTTGTTCTTCTGGGATTCAGCCTCAGATTCAACAAGCAGTCCGGGAGGTGAAAGTTTCTGTAATTCCTGCTAAAGTTACATCTAGCTAGCCTAAAAGCTTGCCACTTGGTGTTTCTGCACTTCACTCGGATTAATCCCAGCCCCAGGGTCTTTCTTCAGATATTCTTAGATTGTATCTGGAGGACCCCAGTTCAACCCCAGGTCTTCTTGATTTTTCTCGAATCTATGTTCAACCTGAGATGCAAATTTGCTTCATTTATAGGAGAAATGGGCTTGAAATTTACCTAGAATTTTGAGAGTGTGTCTGCTTTCTAATTTAGATAGTTACCTATAACATATTTTACGCAGTTAAGGAAAGAAAAAAAAGCTAATTTAGTGTAAAGCACTATGTCCTGGCTTCTGTTAGGAATTATAGTCATGATTAAAGAACTGTCAGTTTACCCTTTTTAGGGAGAGATTTTAGGCATTATATCCTAGCAGCTTAAAACTGAAATGGCTGGGGTAGCCTGAGGAGATAACAATAATGATAATAATTAGTATTCATATGGAAATTAAATTTTATATTTTAAAATGTATTTTAAAATTTATATTTGTATACATTTACTTTAAATTTATTTTAAGATTTGCAAAGTACTTTTAAAATATTACCTCATAAATGCAAATTAAGACAACTATAAGGTACCATTACACATCTCTCATATTGGCTAAGATGACAGGAAAAAATAATGATAAATGTTGGAGGGAATGAGGGGAAAACTGGGACACTAATGCATTGTTAGTGAAGTTGTGAACTGATCCAACCATTCTGAAGCACATACAAAGTACCATATGCATCCAGAGAGAGGATAGTGGAGACTGAATGTGGATCACAGCGCACTATTTTCACATGTGTGAAAAGACAACAGAAGACATTCAGGGACCTAGAGTTGGAAGTGTGATCCACATGATACCAGAAGAAAAACGGAAAAAATCTCTGCTAAATGAAAGAATAATTCATAAGTTCTCCTTGCAGAGATAAATAAAGGAATAGGTTTAATCAACAAGAAAAATTATTTCATGAGATATTTGATCATCTCAACATGACATAATTATATACTGTGTACAACTGGTAGAAAAATTAATTGATAAATTTGATAAAAACCTCCAAAATAAAATCTATATTAATGATTCCTATGATGCAGATGTAGCCCCCTGTAAGATTCCTTGTACCTTTGATATTCCTTGTTTAATCTCCAACTTCCTTTGGGCTAGTTTCGGTTTTCAGCTCCCATTCTAATGATCTGAAATTCCTTTCTGGGGAGAGACTGAAGAAAATAACAACAGAAAATTCTTGTCTTTTTTACAAAAACAGAGAATTCTTGATTATTGACAAATATCTCCAGAACCTCTTGATAACATCTTGCAAACATTGTTTTGATGACTCTAGTTATGTATAAAAGGAAGGTTGAAAAATGAATTCTTTGCATTTGATGTATACCAGCCAATGCCCGTCAACTGGCATCCCCTTGCAGGCAGTTTGATCTTCCTGAATGCCAAATGCCTGTCTCCCTTTACTGTCAATAAAAACTTTGTTTCCATACAGCATTGAGTAGCAAATTCATTTGCTACTGACCCTTGGGGAAGAAGGAGAGAAAGAGAAAAGGAACTGACCCATCTCAGTTTAAAATCTCAGTTTACTCCTCATCACCTATTTAATAGTTCATGGTAATTTATTTTCATTCTAAAATTCTTTAATGCATCCTTAGACAGTAAATAATCACCCAATTATGTAACAAATATTTTCTCTTTGTGACAACAAACATATGTGTGTGAGAAGCATTACATGTTCATTCAGTAATTCAGGACTGTCATGATCTGTTTACAATAATTTTGGTGCTCCTAAATAACGATGAATGTTGGAGGGGCTGTGGGAGAACTGGGACACTGATGCATTGTTGGTGGAGTTGTGAAAGAATCCAACCATTCTGGAGAGCAATCTGGAATTATGCCCCAAAAGTTATCAAAATGTGCATACCCTTTGACCCAGCCATACTACTACTGGGCTTATATCCCAAGGAAATACTAAAGAAGGGAAAGGGACCTGTATGTGCCAAAATGTTTGTGGCAGCCCTTTTCATAGTGGCTAGAAGCTGGAAGATGAATGGATGTCCATCAATTGGAGAATGGTTGAGTAAATTATGGTATATGAATGTTATGGAATATTATTGTTCTGTAAGAAATGACCAGCAGGAGGAATACAGAGAGGCTTGGAGAGACTTACATCAACTGCTGCTAAGTGAAACGAGCAGAACCAGAAGATCATTATACACTTCAACAATGATACTGTATGAGGATGTATTCTGATGGAAGTGGATATCTTCAACATAGAGAAGAGCTAATCCAATTCCAATTGATCAATGATGGACAGAATCAGCTGCACCCAGAAAAGGAACACTGGGAAATGAGTGTAAACTGTTATTTTTACCTTCTGAATCCAATTCTTCCTGTGCAACAAGAAATTCGGTTCTACACACATATATTGTATCTAGAATATACTGTAATATATTTAACATGTATAAGACTGTCTGCCATCTGGGGGAGGGGGTTGGAAGAGGAAGGGAAAAAATCTGAATAGAAGTAAGTGCAAGGGATAATGTTGTAAAAAATTACCCATGCATATGCACTGTCAAAAAAAAAGTTATAATTATAAAATAAAATAAAAATTAAATAAAAAAATTTTTGGTGTTCCTAAAATGATTACATTACAAATTTTTACAGCCTCTAAGCATATTATTATTGTAATTATTGCAAACACTTAATGAATAAGTCTAAAAGAATATTATGAATTATTATTATTAAATCACAGAAGGTACTTAAGTTGAATCATTCAATCTACAGAGTAAACTAGATTTTAAGGTATTTTTCTATATACAATTCCTGTAATCACTTTGAAAGGACCACAAGCCTTTGGATCATTGAGGAAAAGGCAGATGATGTTACACAGGAAACATTTTTGTAATTTGCTGAGTTCATATCACACTTCTTAGACTACAGATGAAACAGAAAGTTAGAAATGTGATCAATCAATTGAATAGTAGGGCATACTTGATTTGAAAATTGAGGATAATGTGTCTCTGATAAAATATGACTCTTGGAGTGAGGAGAGAGTTTTCGCCTTCTCTGCTCTCCCCTACCTATTGACCATGTCATCTGAAAAAAAGGACCAGAAAGAGATAAGGAATTCAGCTAAGAGCTGAGAGAAACATATCCCCTGCTTTGAGTACATCTTTTGGGATAGGTAAGGGGAAAGTTGAGATAGCATTGTATATTAAGGAGACATACTCGTGAGAAAAATTAGGACTAGGAAGGGGAAGTGTTAGGATTACCAGGTGAGAACTCAGGTTGTCTGGACAGTGACAAGGTGAGAACTCAGGTTGTCTGGACAATGACAAGGTGAGAACTCAGGTTGACTTGACAGTTCTCTGGCTCAGACCTTTGGTTTGGGCCTTTAAAGGGAGTTTACACCTTAGAATTCTAAGAGGAACAAGTTCATTGGTGGAAGTATTTCCCCACGCCCCATTGAGTTCTCACATGCCTATTCTCTGGGAGGATAAAAGAAGGGCAGCATTGGGTCTGGGAGAATCGACTCTTGCATAAAGTCTTGACGCCAGGCAGGCTGAAAGGAGACCAGTCTGATTTGGGGAAGGACAAGAGCTGGAGGAGATTCAGAGCTCTCAAGAAACCTGCGCACAGAGGAAAAGATTTTATAGATCTCCCAGAGAAGGATTATAATTGAGCAGACAACCGGACCCTCACAATTCAAGAACTTTATAGGGGAGGATGACAATATTTGAATGAAGACAAAAACGTGAGGTAAATTGAAATGATTACAACATCAGAGTGTACTATTGACAAAGACTGCAGAAGTCTGGCCTAGAGGCAAAGTAGAGGACATCAGTTATTCAGACTATTGTTGAAGGCAACATCATGCAAAATGGAGATAAAAACAAGAGGAAATTCTATTTTGCATATGATTCTCCCTAACAGGAAGGAACTAGTTGCAGAAGTGGAAATGATGCAAATCTCAGAAGGAAAGAGGACTTTCTACTTTTTCCTAAAGTTTGCAATCAAGGAGAGGAAATTTGTTTAGAGTCTGATATGTACCCCTGATACTAGAACAAGAGAATTCAAAACATTTAGAATAAAGATACACAGGAACCCATGAGCAAAAATGATTCAGTGGAAGAATGGGAGATATTCAAGACTCAAAGAGAAACAATTTCAATGAAGAGGAAAAATTGGACTTGTTTAAAGAAAGAGAATCATACAGACCCACAACTTACCAACTAATTTCGAGCTGTATAGAAGGTGACTAGCAAGATGAAGGATTAGACATTTTCTTTGATCTTTACAACCTTTGAGACTTCTCCCAAATAAGAATTATGCCCCCAAAATAAACTAATTGTAACTGTTTCTATAAAATTACAAGAAATAAAAAAGAATGATTAGAATTTATTATGCAGTTATTTGCTAACAAAGAGAAAACAAAAGATAATACAAAGTTTGGATTTTAAAATATAAAATATCCAAACTAACCAAATAGAGATCTTAAATAATCCAGTCTCATAAAAGGAAATAGAATTAGCTATTAGTAGGAAAAAATCTCCAGGTTCTGATGGAATAACAAGAAGATTCAATCAGATCTTCAAAGAACAATTAATGCAAATGTTATAAAAGTTATCCTCAAAAACTGAGAAAGAAAGCACTCTAATAGATTTTTTTTTTTGAGGCTGGGATTAAGTGACTTGCCCAGGGTCACACAGCTAGGAAGTGTTAAGTGTCCGAGATCAGATTTGAACTCGGGTCCTCCTGAATGGCTGGTGCTCTATCCACTGCACCACCTCGCTGCCCCTCTAATAGATTCTTTATGAGACACATTTAGTCCTAATAACTGGACCAGTGAAGGATAAAGTACAGAAAAGAATTATAGATTGATATATTTAATGAATATTAATTTTAAAAATTTACATAAAGCCTTGTCAAACAGATTTTAGTATTTCATCCAAGAAATCATTCATCATGACCAAGTTGGATTTATATTAGAAATCCAAAGATGGTTCAACATTAGGAAAATAACCAAAATAATCAATTATATTAAAAACAAAAACAACCTAGACCATGGGATTATAGCAATAGATGCAAAAAAAACCTTGAAAAAGTAAATTCATTTATGCTAAAAACCCTACATGTCTAAGCATGTTTAATTATTTCAGTTGTGTTCATTTAGGACTTTTTGGTGGCAAAGATACTGTAGAAGTTTACTGCTCTAACTGTGACCAAAGAGCTTTGCAGGTTACATGTACAAGTGATTCTTGTCCCTTCAATGTGGTAAGGCTATCTATTTTCCTGATCTGGTTTTGTTCCCCCTTTCCTATCACAGAGGTCTGCTGACTATCATTTTGTATAGTTCTGTTACAGAAAAAGCCACTTATTGTAGTTTCATACTGAATTTCATGATTGTCATTCACTCAATTGAGAATTCGGGTAATTTCTGGAGCTGGTTTGGGGAAATTGAAAGCTATCTGCTGGAATTTCAACATATTCAAATTTCAAGTAATATGAAAACACTATAACAGTTAGCGACTCTGGAAATGTAATGATCACTTGATCTGGCCACCCTCATATGTCTACTGAATGCTCTTTTCAGTCTAAGCTCTCAGCTTACAAAGTGACATCTCCATGTACAAAATTCCCATAGCATCATCAGGGTCTGGGGATGGGGGATGGCTGTTGGATAGCCTGCTTTAGATCATTCAGAACTATGTCTTATTTTGGTCCTCTATCACATGAGATAGACTTACCAATGCTATCAAATACCATCAAAAATTTACATAGGGAACATAAGTTCTCCAAAAGTTAAAAATTCCAATAAATTTTTTCTTTTTTTAGTCTATGGGGAATTAAGTGTTAATGATTTGTCTAAACTTATCAGTTTTCTAAATCCTAAATCCTAATCCAAATCCTAAAAAAATTAGATAAAAATTTCTTCCCAAAAAATTTAACTGAATGGGGTAAACATTAAATTTCATTATATTAACATTCCTCCTTGTTTATGATACACTCTCAAATCTATAGCTTCTAAGGGAATAATCCAGCCACTAAAGAAACAATAGCTACCTACTGCTGAGCCTATAAATGTTGGAATAGGTTAATAAGAAGAAAGAAGAAAACAAGGGACAATATGGACATGAAAGCAAAAGAAGGGAGAAGAGGCTGTAAATAAAGCCTGTCAAAGGGGGCACAACCATCACCTTATCCTCAAAAGTATATAAGCACTGCAGTTTACAGGTTTCTCTCCAATAGTAGCTTGGCTAGTGCTCTGATTATTGTTTTCATGAAACAAGTAGAGCCTTTTGTCATTGATACTTTACATTGTGTTATGCCTATTGAATATATTTGAAAAAATATATTTGCAATCAATATCTGAGATGATTAGTTGGAATAATGAGTTGGATTAGTTGGAGTAATCATCTTTGTTCTCTTAAGTGCAAATATTGCTCTCCAGAATAGTTGGATCAGTTTACAGTACCTCAAACAATGCATTCCAATTCTGCCAATCATTTGCAACATTTATTATTTTCTTTTTCTATCATATTGTGTGAGGTGATACCTCAGAGTTGTTTAAATTTGCACTTCTCTAACCAATAGTGATTTAGAACATTTTTTCAAATATCTATAAATGGCCTTAATTTCTTTACCTGAAAATTGCCTATTCATATCCTTTGACCATTCATCAATTGGGTAATGACTTGCATTCTTATAAATTTGATTCAATTTTCTGATTCATTAGAAATGATACCTCTATCAATAACCCTGGCTGTGAAAATTGTCTCTCAGGTTTGTGCTTCCCTTCTACTCTTGGGAACATTGGCTTTGTTTGTGAAAAATCTTTTTAATTTAAAATAATCAAAATTATTCATCTTGCATTTCATAATGTACTATTTTTCTTGTTTGGTTATAAATTCTTCCCTTCTCTGTAGATCTTACAGGTAAACTTTAGTTTAGTACATTCTTTAGTCTTCTAATTTGCTTATGGTATTAGAAGGGTAAAGAATTTAGATTCACAAAAATTAGGTCTTTTTAAAACAATAGCTTTTTATTTTTCAAAATACATGCAAAGATAGTTTTCAACGTTCACTTCCAACTCTATCTTCTGTTGTCTTTTCCCAAATGTGAAAACACTATATTGTGATCCACATTCAGTCTTACAGTCCTCTCTCTGGATGCACATAGTGCTGTCTATCACAATTCTGTTGAAGTTGCCTTGTATCACTTCATTGTTGAAAAGAGCCAAGTCCATCAGAGTTGATCATCACATAATCTTATTGTTGCTATGTACTTTTGGTTCTACTCACTGCACTTAGCATCAGTTCATGTAAGTCTCTCCAGACCTTTCTGAAACCATCCTGCTGATCTTTTCCTATAAAATAATAATATTCCATAACATTTATATACCACAACTTATTCATTCATTCATTCCCCAATTGATGGACATCTATCCATTTTCCAATTCTTTGTGGCTACAAAAAGAGCTGCTTTAAAAACATCTTTGTAGATATGGGCTCTTTCCCCTTTTTGAGGATCTCTTTGGGATTCAGACCCAGTAGAGATACTGCTGTATCAAAAGGTATGCACAGTTTTATAATCCTTTGCGCATAGTTCCAAATTGCTCTTCAGAATGATTGGACCAGTTCATAACTCCATCAATACTGTGTTACTGTCTCAGTTTTTTCACATCCCTTCCAACATTTTTCATTATCTTTTCCTGTCATGTTAGTCAATCTAAGGGGTGTGTAATGGTGCTTCAGATTTGTTTTAATTTGCATTTTCTAATCAATAGTAATTTAGAGCATTTTTTCACATGACTCGAAATGGTTTTAATTTCTTTTTCTCAAAATTGTCTGTTCATATCCTTTGATGATTTGTCAATCGGGGAATGGTTGTATTCTAATAAATTTGAATTAATTCTCTATGTTTTTAGAAATGAGACCTTTATCAAAAATCTTGGATGTAAAATTTTCCCCAGTTTTTTCTTCCCTTCTAATCTTGAGTGTATTAGTTTTATTTGCACAAAATCATTTTAATGTAATAAATCAAAATTATCTATTTTGCATTTCATAATATTCTCTAGTTCTTCTTTGGCCATAAATTCTTCCTTCTGCACTAATCTAAGAGGTAGACTATTCCTTGTTCCTAATCACCTTTTATGTCTAAATCATGAACCCATTTCGACCTCATTTTGGCATAGGGTGTTAGATGTTGGTCAATGTCTAATTTCTGCCATATTATTTTTCCCAGTAGTTTTTGCAAATATATTATACCAGAAGCTGGAGTCTTTGGGTGTATCAAATAGTAGGTTACTATATGTCTTGTGTACTAATTTATTTCATTGGTCCACCACTCTACTTCTTAGCCAGTTCCAACTAGTTTTGATGATTGTTACTTTATAATATAGTTTTATATCTGGTACAGCTAGGACCTCTTTTTTTTTTGATATTCCTTCCAGATGAATTTTGATACTATTTTTTCCTAGCTCTATAAATTTTTTTTGATAATTTGACTAGCATGACACTGAATAAATAAATGAATTTAATTTTATTATTTTTTATTATTTTATTATGTTAACTCAGCTAACTCACGAGCAATTGATATTTTTCCAGTTATTTAAATGTGACTTTATTTGTAATTTTATTTATATAGCTTTTGGGTTTGTCTTGGCAGGTAGATTTACAAATATTTTATATTGTATATCATTCTTTTAAATGGAATTTCTCTTTCTATCTCTTGCTGCTGGGCTTTATTGACAATATATAGAAATGCTTATAATTTATGTGGGTTTATTTTGTATCCTGCAACTTTGCTAAAATTGTTAATTGTTTTAAGTAGTTTTTTAATTGATTCCCTAGGATTCTCTAAGTGTACCATTATATCATCTGCAAAGAGTGATAGTTTTATTTCTTCATTGCCTATTATAATTCCTTCAACTTCTATTTTTTTCTTATGCTAAAACTAATATTTTAAATATTATTTTGATTGATAGTGATGATAATGAGCATTTTTTTAAATTTTAGCTTTTTATATACAAAACATATGCATGGGAAATTTTTCAACACTGACCCTTGCAAAAACTTCTGTTTCAAGTTTTCTCCTCCTTCCCTCCACCCCTTCCCATAGATGGCAGGCAGGTAGTCCCATACATGTTAAATATGTTAAAGTATACGTTAAATACACATATTTACAGCATATTTCTTGCTGCACAAGAAAGATCAGATTTAGAAAAAAGTTAAAAAAAACTTGAGAAGAAAAGAAATGCAAGCAAACAATAACCTAAAGAGTAGAAATACAATGTTGTAGTCCATACTCAGATAATGAGCATTCTTGCTTCACCCCCTGACATTATTGGAAAGTTTTCTAGCTTATTCCCATTACATATAATGTTTGCTGATTGTTTTAGATAGATACTGCTTATTAGATAATCATTTCTGATATGTGTGCTTCATTCTCTTCAAAAGATGGTAAAATATATGGATAAAAAGCCAAACAAACAAAAACTAATATAGAAAAAGGGGAAAAAATTCCCAATGAATCAAAATTACAGAGAAACTGTAGGAATTAATAGGAAAAAAGAAGAGCTCACAATATATTTTAGAAATAAGATTATGCATGTAAAAGCTTTGGTCTTTGGTATTAAAGGAAAAATGTACAAATAAATACCCTGGAGAAAATAAGAGGTGGCTGAAAGAAGAAATAGCATTTCTGGTAATTGGGGCAGTATAGTCAAAGGTTTTCAATACCATGGCTTAGCTGCAATCTTATTCTAGAAACTTCCTCAATGCTTGGAGTCTCTTCATCCTAGAACATCCATCTTCTCTTGTAGCTTTCACACCCTAGAACAGGTCTCCATCTTCTTGAAATCCTTCTGTCACTGGCAAGTCTCTTCTAATGTTTCCATTTGACAAGGTGAGGCAGAAAGGGATGTGCAGTCAGGTTAATTGATATTTATTCTCCTCTGAGCTGTGTTTCTCAGTTTCCAAAGTTTGATATGATGCCCTCATGCTTTGATACCTTTATCCATCTCCATGTCTCTACTCCATTTTCAGCTCTCATTTATATATTGCCTTCTATTAGAATATAAGCTTCTGTAGTGTTCTTATTTGATTTTCTGGAGGTCTTGGAGCAGCCTTCCTTTCAGCAGAGTAATCACCACAAAAATAGTCAGGTGTTAAAGTCCAAAGGTCTTTATTGTCTCCATCACCTGGTGCTCAGATAGTTTTCTTGTGGCCTTCAGAGAGGACTTGGTCTCAGTAGAGAAATGAAGGAGGAGAGCTTGCCTCCAGTCCTTTGTCTTCTCTCTCTCTCTCACTCTGGCTGAGGCTCCCAGCTTATATCTCTACGCTGAGTATAAACCAATCATTACATCACTAGGAAACCATTATTTATTGTAAGATTAAATCAATCATACTGAACTTAGAGAGCTATTAAGCACCATGCTAAACTAGATGACCATTGTCTCATCAATTCCACTGATTTATCTTGTAAGAATCCTTGTTTTAGAGTTCTGGCCTGTAACAAGCTCTTATAGGGCAGAGAATGTTTTTATTTCTGTTATTTTATATTTGTATCCTTGGTGCTTAATACAGTGCCTGGAACAGAGTAAGTGTTTCATAAATGCTTGCTTTCTTCTTGTCTTGTCTGCAAGGAATCTCATGAACTGATTAAAAAAATTATAGTAGCAAAAACACTTTAATAAGGAAACATAAAACTGGAATGATATAGGCATGAGATTGAGAGATTTCTGACCTGAAGTGAGGGAGATAGTTTCTGAGAGGAAAAGATTGGAGGGAAAGTCTCAGATGTTTGGGTATAAGCTAGGAAGGGAAAGGAAGAAAAAGAATAGAACTAGATTGTTCTAAGCAATAACAAATTGCGGTACTTGAAATTGAAATTTTTGTTTGTTTATTTTAAAAAATAAAATATATTATAACAGGATTTGATGAAGCGAAAAATCAAACTTTTCTGTAAGTATAAATGGGATGAACTCTCCCATAAAATGAAAGGTGGTAGAATGTCATTTTACCACCTTTTGAATAATATGCACTTCAATACATTTGCAATGCAATTTCAAATTTTCTTTTGACTCAAAGTCATACAACAGCACCAGAGGATTATGGTATTGAAAAGACTTGATTTTGTTTTAAATTAAAAGAAAAAAAATTCTAAGCCTTAGTAATTTGCCATTATTTCTGTTCTCTGATATCTAGTTCTTTTCACTGACGTACTTTTCTTTTCTTTTCTTTTTTTTTTTTTTTTTTTTTTTTTTTACTTTTCTATTTCTTTACCAATACCCAGAATGCTGTTCATCCTTTTTTTCTTGAAGAGGACTAATAATGTCATTAGAGTGATATCTTGATTTCTGAGTGAATTGACTTTAAGTGAGGGTCATCAGCCTCACTCTCTCATCAAAGTCCAGTGGCAAGACAAGAGTCAAAGCAACTAGTGATTTTGACCTTTTAAAATTAAGATCATTCCCATGTCTCAGTTTGTCTGAGGTAATACCCACTCAATGACTTCCAGCTAGGTAAGAATTAAGAGATAAGGTGGCCTAATTAACTCTTGCAAAAGTATCAGTCTGGGAGAGGAAAAGTCTGTTGAATGAAATGTATTTTTGTCCCCAAGTTTGTGTGTCTATGTATGTATAGGTATTTTTCCCTTTAAATAGTTCAGATGAGAGTGAGCTGCGCCCCTCCCCAATTTTCTTTTTGTTTATACAGATGTCTATTTGTGTGCCCTGATTTTATGGAATAATTTCCCCCAATCTTTCTTCCCTCTCACCCCCTCAACTCCAGTTTATTCCTATTTCCTTCTTTTTCCATTTTTAAGATTATCAAGATGTAACAGAATCACTCCCAGACCTGATGCCTAATTAGACTTGCTAATGATAGGGTTCATTGAGTTGGGACACAATTTTATCTCCCTATATTAGAATATAAGCAGTTTATCCTTACACTTTTTAAACTTTTAAAAACTCTTCTTTTTGAGTTTAATGTGACTTCATATTTTTTGAAAGCCTGGAAAAAGTATACAAATCAGGTGTTATTAGTATATGTGATTGGGAAGGAAAGATTTTGAACTAATTTTTTTTCTTCCAATTACTACAAAAACAAACAAGACTACTTATGAAACTTAATGGCCCTATTCAGACTTTTATTTGTGCATGTCACACACACATATATGTAGGTTAAAAAGGTATGCAGTAATTCCACAAATCTCTATGGTCACCAAGTGGTGTAAAACCTGAGAAACTTATGTGAGAAAATTCTCTGGATACCCAATGTGGAACAGCCGTTCACATTATTTCCTAATCACCAACATAGAAGCTTCCTTTGACCAGAAAGGATTTTGCCAGTGAAATTCCTTAGTGGAGACAAGAGGGAAAGGAAAAAACCACACTAAGGTGTCAGCTTCAACCCTCAGTAAATAGTGTGGTAGTGGTGGGGGATATTTTTAGGAAACCATCATGCAACCCACAGGAAAAAAAACAACAAATAATCAAAAAGCAAAGGTTAAGACATTACCTGCTTGCTAAATCACCCATGCTCAAGGCCAGGGAAGTTTATGAGGGGGGGATTAAACTCTCCCTTCCTTTCAAACTCACAAACTCTTGCCTCCATATCATGTGCACGGATAAACTGGATATGAGTTATAGCTCCAGAGTCCAGGGTGGGGTCATTTTAAAACTGACATGGGCTCACATGTTTTGCAGAAGGGCATTTGTACAACATCTCAGGGAAACATATCAGCGATCTGACAAGGGAGGGGAGGTGGAGAGCATTTGCTGAAAAAAAAAACAATCTTAGGACATTGGGGTGAAGAAAACGATGAGCACTTCGTTGAACTGCCTCCTCTTTCCCATAGCACGCACTTAAAATAATAAAAATAGGGATAATGATAATAACAATAATCTCCCCCGACTGCTTCTAATCACGTTGCCATCTCCCCACTCCTGGAGCTGTTCCTCTCCCCGGAGCAGGGGTGTAAAGTGCAGCCTTCAGCTGAGGTGTCTGCCCTGGGTGCGCGCACATCTAGTCTGTCGTGTTTGACCCCACCCTCCGGCCACCCAGAGCCCCACTTTTGCAGTCAGTAGTCTCTCTATGACCCCCGCCCTCGCCCTCCGCCGCTTTCCTCCTCCTCTTTCTCTTCCTTCTCCTCCTCCTCCTCCTCCTCCTCTCTTCCCTGCTTCCTCCAGGCAGTCACAAGAAAAGCCTCAGCTCCAGCCGGCAGAGCGCGCAGCGGAGGGCGCACGGAGCTCGCTGTCAGCTACCCACGGCCACACTTCCCAAGCCTCAGCAGCAGTGGAGCCAGGCGGCCCGAGCTGCCGCCGCAGTTATCCTCTCACCGGCCCCAGCCCGGCCCGGGGCTAGGGCGCCCGGGGCCGGCGAGCGACGGCTGACAGTGGCTGCTCACACTCTGCTCCCGCTTAGTCTCCAGGCGCCCTCCCGCCTCTGCCTGGGTACAGCAGCCAGCCCGGAGGGAGGGCGGCTGAGAGTGAAAGGCGGCGAAGGAGAAGCCGGCAAGTAAGGGGACAAAGCTACTCAACTGGAAAGTTCCCCCGAGTCTGAGAAGGTTCCCCTGTCGCCGGCTGACTGAAGAAGCTAGACGAGTCAAGGAGCTAGGGGCCACTGAGCCGGGTGAGTGTGCAGGGTACGCCTATAATGGTCCCCAACTGAACGAGCCTTCTGCATATTCTGTGTGCGTGTGGGTGCTTGTGGTGTCGGCATTGTGTGGGAGTATGTGGCGATGTCCAGTGAAGCTAAAGGAAAGGAGACTGCTTGTGCCCAAGTGGGGATGGGAGGGTGCAGTTGGGGGCGGGGGGCGAGTGGGAGAAAAGCTTCCTTATACTCAGTTTCTCTAAAGCAGCTGTCCCAGGTTTTTGCTGTGAATAGGGAACACTGAGATCCCTTCTGCCTCCCCGCTGCCCGCTCAGGGACGTCCACCCCAGCTTCATGGCAGCACTGGGCAGGCGGGCGAAGGGAAGGAGTCGTCGTACAACTTGTAACTTGTGCAGGTTGACGTTGGATGGCTGGGGTCTGTGCATCTTTGGTCAGCGTCTCTTGCGGGAAGAGGGTTGCAGAAATCCAGTCTAATCTTTGGACGTGAGTCATGTTGGGATTAGGAGAGAAACCCACTGATTTGGGTGCCGGCACTAGATGGCAAGAAAAGTCGATACGGAACAACGAGCAGTTT
Organism: Sminthopsis crassicaudata; assembly: GCF_048593235.1. Taxonomy (NCBI): domain Eukaryota; kingdom Metazoa; phylum Chordata; class Mammalia; order Dasyuromorphia; family Dasyuridae; genus Sminthopsis; species Sminthopsis crassicaudata. The sequence continues at coordinate 155,700,407 of NC_133622.1, forward strand.
CTATATAGAGTTGTAGGGTCCAGAGCTGCAGAGAGATTGAATAAAGTGTAGAATCTAATAAAAGGATCAGGACCCCTGTTTTCAGTCAGTTTTTGATAAAATGTTTCCCCAGGGCGTCTCTTAGTAGTAGAAATGATTGCAACTTTTACTTTAAAAGGTTTGGCTCACATGGATTTTTTATGTTCGCAAAGTACTTTGCAGAGTTAACTAGCATTTATTAAGTGCTTACTATATACCAAACGTTGTATTAAGTACTGAGAATACAAATACAACAATGCTATGAGACAGAAAAAGATGTGTTGTTATTCTTACTTTGCAGAAGAAGACATCTTCCCAAAGTTGATAAGAATTCAGATGTGTTTGAAAGCTTTGACTTGAATCTTTGGCTCTAAATCTAATACTTTTCTCATTACTCTGGATTACTTCAGGGCACTTCTTTTCTTTCTCTTTTTGGTTTTGTCTAATAATGTATTCAAAAGAAAACTCACCTGACCAAGGATAAAAATATAGATGCTTCTAAGACCCTTTTGAGTATCATAAATCTGAAAGGGACCTTGGAAGCCATCTAGTCTCTTTCTGACACTTTAAGCATGAGGAAACTGAGGCCCAGAGATAATGCTCAAAGATGCATAGCTAGATCATTTGGCTCCAGGTTTCTTGATCCCAGAACCAAAGCTCATTCTGTAGCAGTCACTCAACCGTTATTATTGGTTGCAATGTCACTCTTTAGATCACTAAAGTAATTTCTCTCCTTTGTGGCACTGCTTATATTAGCATAAAATCATTGGAGGTTAGGAATATTGATGAAAATCTATGTTTAATATACAAAATTATTTTTAAAAATCCAACTTACTAAAATCTCTGTGGAAAAAGCTGCATAAAAGGGAAGGGGTTTGGCTATATAATAGCAAACAACTTTTATTTTCAAAATTTAGTGTATCTAGTTTTTTAGCTTAGTAATTACTTTTTTTCCATTACGATTTCTGCTGGTCACTAATAGTTATCTGTTTTTTATATATTAGTCATTTTTCTCTAATGAAAAAAGTATGTGGTAGAATATATAATATATTCCTTTCAGATCAAAACATAGCTAAGAAAAATATAAACCACAAAGAAATTAAGAACTGAATAGAATTTCAAAAAAAGTTAGATATTATACATATCTAGTCTATCTGATACTACTGAATGGAACAGTGAAAGGACTGTATGTATTTCTCAGCTGTACATGGCAAATTTGCAAAAAATTGATCTTGTACTAAGGCATAAAAACCTTGTAAACAAGTATAGTCAGCAGAAATATTAAAGACATTCTTTACAGATTATAATACTAAAATTATAATCAATAAATCAATTTGGTGCAAGTCTTAAAACTTAAATGAAAATAAATTTAACCATAAAGGATTGATGGATCAAATAAGATCACAGAAACAATAAATGTCATTAAAGAAAATGACAATGAGATGACATAATAAAACATTTGAGATGTAGCCAAAGCAATTTTTATGGGAAAATTTATATCTCTAAATGCTTGCATCAATAAAAGGGAGAAAAATAGATCAGTGAAATAAATATGTTAAAAGTAAACAGACTAGAAAAACAACAAATCAAAAAACACAATTAAGTATAAAAATAGATATTCTGCAATTCAAAGATGAGATAAATAAGACTGAAAAGCAAAGCTCCATTGAATTAATAGAACAAGGAGATATTTTTTCTCCTCAGAGGAAAAAAATCCTAAACCTAAATAGACAATCTGTTAGTTAATTTGCTTTTGAAAAGAGAGGAAAAATCTCCAAAATTAAAAAAAAAAAAAAAGAAAGAAAGAAGGAGAATTAACAGCAGAGGAAAAGACAATAAAGATGCCAGTTCTTTGGTTTTTAAATATGTTGACCATATTAAGAAAAGTTTCATTTGTTACTATGCTTTCTGATGATTAAAAAAAAAAACTCAATGCAGTTATGGCAAAAAATTTCAATTTAGCTATTGCTATAATTGTCATTTTGTCACTAATATGGCCTATTATTATTATGGTTTTTCTTAATATTAAAGACACTGTATATTCCTGGCAAAAGTCCAACCTGTTCATAGCATATACTTTTTTAATGTGTTGCTGTACCAATTCCGTTAATATTGAAAAATAATTTTGCAACTATTAAAGACATTAGTCTGTAATTTTCTTTTTCTAGCTTAGCAGTTCTCACATTATAGTTGGTAACTCTGGGGTCCCCAAGACTTTGTTTTAGGTGATTAAAAAAAATCAAAACTAGTTTTGTAATCATACTAAGATATTAAAAGTTTTAATACAAATATACAAAAACATATAATATATTATCACTATACTATATAGTATATATAATATATACTATGTTGTAATAGTATTTATTACATATAAATATTTATATGTAATATATTATATATAATATAATCATTATAAATAATATATATACTAATATATAGTAATACTATAAGTAACAGTATGCTATAATAGTATATAATAATAATATATTATACTATTACTTATACTATAAATAAAAATATAATTATAAAAATAATTATTAAGTTACATAAGAATATCTTTGGAGGGGTTCTCAATTTTAAAATTTATTCAGGGGTCCTGAGACTAAAAAAAAATTGAGAGCTCCAGCTAATCTTACTATCGTTTCAATAATCTGACTATATTTAATTTATACAAAGAGATTAGTAAAAGCTCTTCTCTTACTATTTTTGCAAACAATTCAAAACTGGAGTCAATTTATCCTTTTATGATTTGATAGAATTAGTCGTAAATCCCCTTTCCCCTAGAATCCTTCCTCTATTAATTAGTTTATAAAATTTTTGCTGCATATTTTACTTACAAATTGAGACCATTTGTTAAGAACTATCTCTCCCTCTCATATTTTCATATCACTTAGACATCTTTCCCAACTATTTCACCTTCACCTTTGTCTTGCCTTTATCAAAACAGACTGCTGGACATTCATTTTTTTTTAAATTATAACATTTTTTGACAGTACATATGCATAAGTAATTTTTTTTTTTACAACATCATCCCTTGTACTCCCTTCTGTTCCGAATTTTTCCCCTCCTTCCCTCTACCCCCTCCCCTAGATGGTAGGCATTCCCATACATATTAAATATCTTATAATATATCCTAGGTACAATACATATGTGCAGAATCGAAATTTGTTGTTGTTGCAAAAAAAGCATTGGATTAGGAAGGTAAAAATAACCTGGGAAGAAAAACAAAAAAAAATGCTCACAATTTACACTCATTTCCCAGTGTTCCTTTTCTGGATGTAGCTGATTCTGTCCATCATTGATCAATTGGCATGGGATTAGCTCTTCTCTATGTTGAAGATATCCACTTTCATCAGAATACATCCTCATACAGTATCATTGTTGAAGTGTATAATGATTTCCTGGTTCTGCTCATTTCACTCAGCATCAGTTCATGTAAGTCTGTCTAAGTCTCTCTGTATTCCTCCTGTTGGTCATTTCTTACAGAACAATAATATTTCATAATATTCATATACCATAGTTTACCCAACCATTCTCCAATTGATGGGCATCCATTCATTTTCCAGTTTCTAGCCACTACAAAAAGGTCTGCCACAAACATTTTGGCACATACAGGTCCCTTTACCTTCTTTAGTATTTCCTTGGGTGGACATTCATTCTTGATCTCATCTCCTCTATTCTTTTCCAGAATTTTCAGTCTTTTTTTCTGGCTCCTTATTTGTCACCTACAAACACATCCTTTAAAAAACTCTCAGTTGAACCAAATATCCCCATTAAATATCATTCCATATTTTGTCACCTTCTTGGCAGATCATCCCCCAGTATATATAGCCAGCATTAATCTCTGAACTCTATCACAATCAAACACTACATTTCAGACATCTTGAATTGGTTGTCCTGGAGGGATCCTAAATTCAGCATGTCTAAAATGATTCATTATATTAGCCCTCAAGCTCTCCTTTCTTTCTAACCTTCTTATTATTATAGAGAGAAATACCATCTTTATTGTCAACCAGGTTTACAACCTTCAAGTCATCCTTGATTCTTCTCTCATACTCATCTCACATAGCAAATTTATTGTCAAATCAAATTGTTTCTACTGTCAATATGTCTTGTATACATCCCTGTTTCTCAACCTGTGTAGCCACTGTACTATCATAGGTTCTCATTGCCTCTCAGACAGTTGCAGTAGCTTTTTAATTGATCTCTAACCTCAATTTTCTCTTCATTCTAATACAAATTCTACCCACTTGCCAAAATAATTTTACTAAACTACTAGTCTGACTTTGCCATCCCCTTACTCCATAAATTCTATTGGCTCTATTACCTTCAAGGTCAAATATAAGACCATTTATTTGATATTTAAAGCCTATAATGACAATATATAATGAGTATGAATATATGGGTTGTCAAAATGACTCTTATGAGTTCTATGATAGATTATCTCTGGGATATTGGACCATCTTCCAAAAGAGATAGCAGTTCCTGAGTTGAGGGCATTAGAAAGGGTGATGGGGCCAAAAACTATTCTCTCAAGTTTCTGAAAAGAGTATCCGGTTAGAATTATATCTATTAGCCCTGCTAAATATTGCTGGTCTAAGATAAGAAAACAAAAACTGGTCCCTGGTCCTAAGATGACACTTACTAATAAACCAAATTTTTGTTGTTGTTCCTTAGTTGTTTCAGTCTCTTCATGACCCCATTGGACCATACTGTTCATAGGATTTTCTTGGTGAAGATACTGGAGTGGTTTGCTTTTTCCTTCTCCAATAGATTAAAGCAATCAGAGATTGAGTTATTTGCCCAGGATCAGACATCTAGCAACTATCTAAGGTCAGATTTAAACTCAGGTCTTCCTAACTTGATTCAGCACTCTACTCAGTAAGACATTTGGTGCCCCAGGAAACCAAATATGGCTACACAAAAATTGTTTCCTGATTGCTAATCCTAAAATTACACTGTCCAATAAACCACATTCTAATTAGGCAAAACCCACCAAAATATTGAATATGAGCAAATCCATTTATCTAAATGAAACAAACAGAAATTGTAGTTTTATCAATTACAGTGTACTAGGAAATATGCAAGTCAATAAACTCTTTAAATTGGAACAGGATATTTCAATTTAATCCAAAGGGAAAGCCTAATCTCATTTATAGGGAAATTTTCAAAAGTCTTGGGGGAATGGGTAATCTGGAAATCAAGGATATTTTGAGGAGATGGCTTTTGCTATCTATCTGTAGCTTTCAAAGTCTTGCAATATATCTAGAGATGGTCTCAAAGAGAATCTTACATCTGAAGACGACATGTATTTCTCCAAAGCTCTCAGGAGGTACACTTTTGTTAAATTTTTAACAATAAGGTCCAAACATATGTATGAAAGATACATTTTAAAATTTAATCTGCCTTATTAACATTTTTCCTTTATTTTCTTATGCTTAATCAACCAAACAATAAATCAAGCCCTGATTTGTATCATTTACTCTTTTCTGATTGGTAAATTATCACAGAAGAAATTTGACAATCAGCTCTTGAGAATTGATTTGAGCTGCTACATATATCCCTGATGTCTGCCCTACTCAGTTCCCCCATGTGTCAGGTTGTGCTTGGCATTCTCTTCATTAGTCTGGAGTCAGACATATGCAGCAGCCTGCTAAATACCCTAGGTTTACCTAGAAACCAAACCTATGAAACCTAGCCTATACTACTTTTCTATTACAATATATTCCCCACACGCAATTTGTTCCAGCTGTGCTAGTATTCTTCCTTAACCATAATACTCTGTACCTTTCTGGCTGACCTTCACTCCTGGAATGCTTTCCTTCCTCATTCTGACTTAATTTCTGTCTTCCTTTAAGATTCAGCTACATCTTATCTTCTTCAGGAATCCTTTCCCATTCCTCTCCTTTGCCTCTACCTAGTCCCTTCACTTGAGGTTACTTACCATTTATATTCTAATTTATCTCACATGTGCATATTTGAACATTGTGTCTCCTCTTAGAATGTAACTAATAATAATTGTAGGTTTTGTTTTGTTTTGTTTTTACTGAGGCAACTGGGATTAAGTGACTTGCCCAGAGTCACTTAACTAGGAAGTGTTAAGTGTCTTGAGTTTAGATTTGAATTCAGATCCTCCTGACTTCAGAGCTATCCACTGTGCCATCTACCTACCCCATAATAATAGTTGTAGTAATAATCTTTATAATAGTAAGGACTATTAACTTTTTGTGGTTGTTGTTCCTAGAGCTTAGCACAGTGCCTGGCACATAGGAAACAGTAGATGTTTATTGATTTACTAAATGACTATCAATTTCACTTATGAGTTGTTAAACTTCTTTTTCTGAGATTTAGCTATTTGACTTCCCTATTTCATGTTCACTTATTCTGTTTATTTTATATTTTTAGAAATACGTATTTCATTATATTATCAATTTTGTCTTAAATGATCAAAGTTATAAGACAATTTGTTATGTAGTTTTTTCTTTTTCCCTACAGAGGAGCACAAAGCTTTTTAGAGACATTCTTTTGTTCTGCTTCACATCTTCATCCTGATAAAGGATGAGGGAAGGCTTATTTAAGTTTAATAAGTGGGAATACTGAGTCAGAGTAGCTAAGTGATTTGTCCATGGTAATTCATCAAGTTGACAATAGAGTTCACAGTTAAATAAAGGTTTCATTTCCTGAATCACTTTTCTTCACAATCTATCCTGTCTTTCATGCAAAATGACAATGCTGGAGGAATTCTGTTTTTTGGTTTTTTTTTTTTTGTGTGTGTGTGAAAGGGACTAGAACTCAACTGTCCCACAAATATTATGGGAATGTTTTAAAATTCTACCAGAAGGAGCAGCAAAAAACACCCTAGAGAACCAGAACAACACAAGAATGCTACTGGAAGCTTGTAAAGATTCTGAGTGGAGATAAAATAGGAAAGGTGGAAGGGCCAGCTACCTGGAAGCTCATTTCAGTGTCACAGCAGGAGAGAGGACTAGTGGAACTCTGCCTACATAACCCAGATGGGGTTCTTTCTCTTTACATTTTTGTAGGATTATGGGAGCCAGAAGCAAGCATTTATTGAGCATCTGCTAAGTACTTTACAAATATTATCTTATTTGAGCTTCACAATGACTCTGGGAGAAAGGTGCTATTACTATTTCTATTTTATAGTTGAAGAAACTTGCTTAAGTGACTTACCTAGTAAATGACTGAAATTGGTTTTGCATTCAGATCTTCCTGATTTCAGATCCAGTGCTCTATCCACTGTACCTCTTAGCTTCATTAACAATAGCTAGTTTTAGGTGTTTTAGATATAGTCTTTCTGTTCCTGTTTACTTCAGTTTGCTTCACATAAGTCTTCCTGTGCTTCTTTGAATTCCTCATATTCTTCATTTCTTATCGGGCAATAATATTCCATTACTTTTATGTGTCACCATTTATTTCCAAATTGCTGCTATGGATATTTTGGCATATAAGGAAATGTTATTTCTCCCCTTGACCTTGTTAGTCAAAGATTTCTGGATCAAAGGAAATAGGTATTTGCTTTTAAAATCATAATTCCAAATTGTTTCCCAGAATTATTGTAATTATTAATTAAAATTGTTGAATTTAGGGGCAGCTAGGTGGCGCAGTGGATAGAGTACCAGCCCTGAAGTCAGGAAGACCTGAGTTCAAATTTGTTCTTCCTAGCTGTGTGACCCTGGGCAAGTCACTTAACTCTAATTGCCTCAGCAAAAAAGAAAAATAAAAAAGAATTATTGAACTTATTTATAGCTTCCTTGATGCAGTGTTAGAATGCCAGTTTCCTCAAGATCTTTCAGATATTGTCTAGCCCCATTTTTTTGTTATCTTTGCAAATTTGTTGGCAATTTTGATGTGTATTGCTTTTTTTCTTTAGTAATGTGGTGTAATCTCTTACTAACATGTTAGTAGTTTGCTTTTTTTTTTTTTTTAAACTGCTTACCAATATTCTTTGATCACTTATTGGGAAATTGCTCTTGGCCTCATTTGCTATATGTCAATGTTAATATGTTTTTACTTTGACTATAGTACCAATATTATGGATTAGAGACCACAAGATTGAGTGATGGAAGTGACCTCCCTTGCTCTCTAATCCATTTCATACTTGAAAACATTTCCACCATAATATATTTGATGAGCAACTTTAGTATCTGGAACAAGAAGGAAAAATTCTTTATTGCTTGAGGCAATCCAGTCCACTTTGTCCATATTTATTAGTTTCCCCTAATATCAAATCTTAGTTGTCCTCTTTGCAACTTTTACTCATTACTGGTTTTGTTCTCTGAAGTAAAACAGAACAAATCTAATCCTTTCATCAAATGAGAGCTGTGCAAATACTTGGAAGACAGTTGTCCTGTCCCTCTGGGTCTGCCTTTCTCCAGCCTAACTAATATCCCAAATTCTTTCATCTTAACCTCCTTGGACATAAAATTAAGACCTTTCACTATTTTGGTTTCCCTTTTCTGGCCACTCTCCAACTTATTAATGTCCTGTGAAACTCCCTAGAAATGAACATAATCCTCATGATAAGACCTGACCAGGGTAGAGTATGGAGGGGCTATTATTTCCTTTTTTCCTGGAAGTTATACCTCACTTTTAAAATCTCATTAACTTTTCTGGTTGTCAGATTACACTGCTGAATCATATTAAGTCCACAATCCACTAAACCTCTGAAATCCTTTTCAAGCTGCTATTTAACTATATTGTCCTCATCCTGTTCTTGTGAAGTTGCTTTTATGAACCCAATTGTAAGACTTTACATTCATTTATATAAAATTTGATTTTACTAGATTTAGCTCAATGTTTTAACCTGTCAAGATCTTTTTGGGACCTGGCTCCTTTATTCAATATGTTAATTAACTCTGTCATCTGCAACTTTGATGAGCCTTATGCCTTCATCATTTTTGCCTTTATTCAAGTCATGAATAAAAATATTAAATAGCACAAGGCCAAACTTCTTCCTGATTCCTGAAGTAATCCTCTAGTGACTTCTTGCCAAAATGACATTGAAGCAAAGAATACATCAGTACTCTTTGAATACAACCATTTAGCCAGTTCTGAAATCATCTAAATGCATTATTCTAATCTACAAAAGTCTATATTTCTCACAAAATAGTATGAGATAATATATCAAATGCTTTGCTAAAATATAAGTTAACTATATAGCATTTCCTTAAGTTACCAATTTAGTATCAGTCACAAAAGGAAATAAAGTTAGTCTGGCATGACTTATTTGTTATCACTTTTCTTTTCTAGATGTTCAGTTAGCATCTCTTTAAAAATTCATTCTCTAATTTATTCAGGAATTGAAATCAAATTAACTTGTCTGTGATTTTTAGGCCTTTCTTTAGTTTCCATAGTCTTTAGGAAATTATGGATATTTGATTCAATGATTTTCCCCCAATTCCCAGAGAATATTCCTTTCTTTTCCTATCTATATTGATTTAGTTAATGCAAAATCTTTTTAAACTTCATTTAATAAAAAGCTATTTCTTTGTTTTTTTTTTAAAACAAAGCTTCTCTGATCCTAGTTATGATTTTGAAATGCACCTTATTTTATTTTCTTCTGATTTTTGGTGGGGAAGGTATGACTTTTTGTTATTAGTTCATTTTGATCTTATTGTGCCATGTTGTGTCAAATGTTGATCTAAAATTTTCTCCTTAAATTGTTTAACAGTTTTCTCAGGAGAGCTTACCAAATGAGGGAGCTTTTTCTCAAGTAGTTCATGTTCTTAGAATTATCTAAACAGGGTTATTGTGTTTTATTGTGTCTGATTCTTGCTGATCTAGTTTGTTCTATTAGCCTACCAAATTGTTATGATTATTGCTTTATAATATAATTTAAGGTCTAGAAGTGCTATTCCATATCCATTTTACCTTTATGAACTTAATGATAACTGTGACTTCTGAACTCAGAGAACTAGGACTCATCCTCTTTCTCCATATCCCTCTCAGGTTTCACTATCTGCATGTCAACTGGATTCAGTGCCTAAAAAAGAGATAAGATTGCTTTTCTCACAGTCTTTGGTTCTTTATACCCACACCCCTCAGCACCCCTGGAACCCTGGGAAAATTGCTTAAAATTTAAGTTTGTATTATGTCTAGGATATCCCCCAAATAGTGAATAAATAGGTGCTTATCAAACAATGTAAACATATAGATATATTTCTTCCATATAAAAAGATGCTTAAAACATACATGACCCATATACATTGGTAGAAAAAAGAGCAGTAGAAATAAGGCAACTACCATTATGCTCTCTGGGGGAGGTGATACTTAAAATTTCAAGATGTGATACAAATTGACTTTATGCTTTCTAAACCATTCTCACTGAGTTAATATTATGGTGATCCAGATCAGGGATTGGGTCCATTCTCTTATTGTTGTTATCTTTTATTCTTGAAAAGGACCAAAATGAGATCACTGTTAGAGTCAAGTCAGTGAGTCTGACTGTGGCTAGTCAGACTAATACAAGCTCAGAATGCTCTTCAGAGGTTGGATACAAATATGAACTTTGCATGTTTCTTCTGAGCTAATCAAATTCTGTTTTACTCATAGAGGACAGCATCTTCTCCGATGAGACATACCATGCTGAGTGGTCCTGTGGCATTGTTTCCTATGTCTTACAATCAATTCTAAAGTTCTTGAGAGTGTCCTTATATTGCTTTTTTTTTTGGGCCATCATTTATCTGAGTGTTTGTTCTGTATAAATTCTCCATAAAATAGTCTTTTTGGCAAGCATGCATTTGGTATTTGAATAATGTGGTCAGCCCAACAGTGTTGCACTTTCTGTGGTAGCGTTTGAATACTTTCAATTTAGCTCAAAAAGGGATCTCTGTGTCTGGTATCTTATCCTGCCAGGTGATCTTCAGAATTTTTGTAAGACAATTAAATTAGAAGCGATTCAGTTTCTTGACATGGCACTGATATATTGTCCAGGCTTCACAAGCATACAACAATGAAGTCAGCACAATGGCTCTGTAAGCCTTCAGTTTCTTAGTCAATCTAATGTCTTTCTCTTCCACACTTTTCTTTTGAGCCTCCCAAACATCAAACTAGCTCTAGCAATGCATGTATCAACCTTATTAGCAATGTGGATATCCTTGGAAAGTATACTACCAACATAAGTGAATTTATCCACAGCATTCAGAACTTCTTCATTTGCTGTAACCGATGATTCCACATCTAGATGATATGTTGCTGGCTGATGCAGTACATGTGTTTTCATGGGGTTAATTATTGGCCAAAATTAGTACGAGCAGTAGAGAATCAATCCATACTTTGTTGTATCTAACTTTGGAGGCTGCATTGAGTGCACAATCATCTGCAAATAAAATATCATGTGTTAATACTCTTTCCACTTCAGTTTTGGCTTGTAGCCTTTTCAAGTTGAAGAATTTACCATTAGTATGGTACTTGACTTTGGTACCATGTTTGTCCTCATTGAACAGCAAGGCTGAAAATATACTGAAAAGCTTGGGAGCAAGCACACAACCTTGTTTCATTCCATTGGTGACTGAGAAAACTTAAGAGCATCTTTTCCAAGTAGTTGTAGGAGATATACATATAGTGAATATGGAAGTGGCTGAGGAACTCTGATTTCTTGGAGTGAGGTGTCTTATAAGGCTGCCGTGTCTTTTTTTTTCAAAAGTTTTTATAACGTTTAAAGCCTTATTAGCTTATATATGCATGGACTTTTAGAACACCATTTACAATGAAATTTCCTATTTACATTATGAGTTAGCTTTTCTTTCTTTCTTTTTAAAAAATTTAATAGTATTTTATTTTTCCAGTTACATGTAAAAACTATCTTTAGATTAGCATTCATTTTTGTAAAATTTTGAATTCCAATTTTTTTCTCCCTCTTTCTCTTACCTCCCCCTTACCCAAGTCGGCAAACAATCTCATATAGGTTAGAAATGTACAGTTAATTTAAACATATTTCTATATTGGTTATATTGTGAAAGAAAAATCAGAACAAAAGGGAAAAAAACATGAGAAAAGAAAAAGCAAACAAAAAGGGGGAAAATCAAGTGCTTTGAGCAGCATTCAGTCTCCATATTTTCTCTGGATGGGGATGGCATTTTTATCCCAAGTCTACTGGAATTGTCTTGGATCAGTATAATAGAAGAACTAAGTTTATCATATCATCACATAATCTTGCTCTTACTGTATACTGTATAGGATTATTGCTGTGAACTTTCTCCTCTCATTGAAAAACGAGGAGGGAAAAACTTCCTTGCAATAAATAAGCATTGTCAAGCAAAATGAATCTACACCATGATCATGACCAAAAATGTGTGTCTCTGGAATCTTGTCCATTATCTCTGTTAATAGAGGAGTGTGGTCTTAGAGATTCTCTAACAGCCCATTGGGCACCTTCCTTCTCTTAGAAATGCCAAAAAAATTTCTATAAGCCTACCAAAGTCATGACTAAGAAAAAAATTCCTGCCACTAAAATTTATGAATTTAATTTCATTTGCTATGCTTGTCCTCATCTGAATTGTCCAACTCCATCAACCTGAATCATATATAGCACCTTAAAACTCTCTATAATATATTATCCAAACTGGACCATCTGACTCCTGGAAAACTTATCCTGGTCCTCTAGAAAATCTTCCTTTCTCTTCCACTGTTGGTCAATCAGTAGTTAGTCATTAAGCATTTATTAAGCAACTACTATGAGGCAGCTAGATGATGAAATGGATAGAGTACTTAGTCAGGAATACTTCCTGAGTTCAAGTTTGGCCTTAGACACTCACCAGCTATGAAATCCTGGTTAAGTCACTTAACTATGATTCCCTCACTTTTCTTATCTGTAAAATAAGCCAGACAAGGAAATGGCTAATTACTCTAGTATCTTTACTAAGAATACTTAAGTAGGATGGTGAAGAGTCAGATACAACCGAAATGACTGAATAATAATGTATCCAACTAATAAATGATCAAAGGATACGGACAGACAATTTTCAGATGATATTAAAGCCATATATAGTCATATGAAAAAATGCTCTAAATCATTATTGATTAGAGAAGTGCAAATTAAAACAACTCTGAATTAAATTAAAACAACACCTCACACTTCTCAAGTCGGTTAAGATGACAAGAAAAGATAATGATAAATGTTAGAAAGGATGAGGGAAAACTGGGACACTATGCATTGTTGGTGAAATGATCCTACTATTCTGGAGAGCAATCTGAATCTATGCCCAAACGGCTATCAAACTGTGCATATCCTTTGACTCAGCAGTGCCACTACTAGGTCTGTATCCTAAGGAAGTCATAAAGGAAGGAAAAGGATCCACAGTTGCAAAAATGTTTGTGTCTCTTTTTGTGGTGGCAAAAAATTGCAAGATATATAGATGCCCGTCCATTAGGGAATGGATCAATGAGTTGTAGTGTATGAAGTTAATGGAACATAATTGTTCTATAAAAATAATGAACAAACTGATTTTAGAAAGGTCTGGGAAAAATTACATGAACTGATGCTGAGCAAAACAAGCAGAACCGGGAATACATTGTACATAGCAGCAGCAAGAATGTACGATGATCATCTATGAAAGACTTGTTCCTTTTCAGTGCTTCAGTGATCCAAAGCAATCCCAATAAACTTTGAACAGAAAATTCCATCTGCATGCAGAAAAAGAACTATGGAGATTATATGTAAATCAATACATGCTATTTTAAATTTCTTTTTTATGCTTTTTTTTTCTTTCCAATGGTTTTTCCTTTTTGTTCTGATTTTTCTCTTCCAACATGATTCATAAAGAAATGTATATTTAAAATAAAATTAAAAATAATAGAGTCAAGTATTTTACAACTCCTAAGGCACCATATAAATTGAAGGAATAATAATACTATGTGCCAGGAACTGTATTAAGAACTAGGGATACAAAGAATAGTACCAATAAGAAGAACAACACAAAGCAGTTCTTGCCCTTCAGTAATTTATAATCTAGTTAGGAGAAACAACATGCTAACAGCTATGTACAAACAAACCATATACTGAATAAAGAAGAAATAATAAAAGGGAAAGCAATGAATTTAGAGGGATTAGAAAAGGATTATTGGTAGAAGATGGGATTTTAGCTGGGACTTGAAGGAAGCCAGGGAGGTCAGGAGGCATAGATGAGAGGGAGAGCATTCCAGGAATGGGAGACAGTCTAAAAATGGCTAGAGCTGAGAATCTTAGAGCTGCAAGGAGGCTGCTAGATTATAGGGTTTGTGGGGGAGTATAAGATGTAAGAAAACTGGAAAGTAGTCAGGGGATCTAGGTTATAAAAGGCTTTGAACACTGAGGTTTTGATATTGGAAATAATAGAATTATTGAGTTTATTGAGTAAATTTATTAAATAATTAAAGTAATATTGAGTAATGGAGTGAATTTAAATTTATTGAATAAGGGGATGACATGGTCATCCTTGTGTCTTGGGAAAATAATTCGGTATCTAAATGGAGGATGGACCGAAGTAGGAAGAATCTTGAGGCAAGTAGATCTACTAGCAGCTAGTGCAATAGTCTAGATATGAGATGATGATGGTGTGCACCAGGGTGGGGGCAGTATTAGGAGAAAGAAGGAGACAAACTTAAGAGATATTGCAAAGGTAAAATCAATAGGCCTTGGAGAAATATTGCTAGGGAGGGTGAAAGATACTGAGGAATTGAGATTGGTTCCTATGTTGTGAGCCTGGAGGATTGGGAGAATGGTGGTGTTTTTGCCAGTAATAGGAAAATTGGGAAGTTGGTGAGAATTGTAGGGGAAAAATTGTTGGGCACATTGGATATAACACACACACACATACACATACCACACACACATATATATGTTATGTACATATGCATATGTACATATACATATATCTATCTATCTATCTATATATATAATGGAGCATTCCATTTGAGATATCCAAAAAGCAGCTGGAGATGTGAGGCTAAAAGTCAGTAGAGATGTTAGACCTAAATCAAGTAGATTTGAGAATCCTCAGCCTACAGATGTTAATTGCTCACCATATTTGCTTAATAGTTTGCTCATACTGCTCCTCCACCTTCCCAAGTGAACTATAGTCAATAAAAGAACTGTAGTCATTAAAAAAGAGCTGTTCTAGTCTGATGCCTCCCTAGCACTAGAGTAAGTGCTAGGTGAAAGAGTGGGAAGCATTCTTTACCAAGGTCCTCTGGAGACATGACTCATTACTGTTCTTAGGTCTTCCAAAGTGGTTTTTCTTTACAATGTTACTGTTAATTGTGTAAATTGTTTTCTTGGTTCAGCTCATTTCACTCTCAATCAGTTCATATTACCCAGGGTTCTCTGGATACATTTATTCCATCATTTCTTGAGTTTGTTCCAACATTATATTTATATTTTACAATTGATTTGGTTGTTTCCAAATTTCTTCAAGGGAATATATGGCACTTCCTTAAATTTGTTTTCTTTTCTTTTCAATCCTTTACTTCTGTCTTTGGTGTTATTCTTCCTCTTAATTTATTTCTCCTTCCTATCTTTGCATGTTTCCTTCTTGAATTTGATGTAGTTTCTATACCAGCCTCATGTATGTGTATATATACATATTCAACCGACCTTTGTTTAGTTCTGATAAGAACGATGTTCATTTAATATCTTCTAGCCTATCCTTCTTCCATATTTGTATACTCTTCTTCTCATGCAACCCAATTGTGAGAAATAGCAAGTTCTTACTTTCCCCTCTTTTATTTTTACATTATTACATTCTTTTTTTATCCTCCTTTTTAAAAAACTGTCAGTTCAGAATCAATTCACTACTAAGGACTTGAGTTTTTTTCTTAACTTAACTCTCTCAATAGCCTATGAAGCCTATGAAAGGTCCTTTGTTTCTTCCTGCTATTAGAATAACAGTGGATCCTCATATAGCTCCTTCCAGTTGGTTGAATGTATTTGAACACTTAGTTAAATGAATTTATCATTGTAGTGTTCTTTGTACCCTTTGTGTTGCAAAGTTTCTACTCAGCTCTGGTTTTTCTTCAAAATGTCTTCAAAGTTCTCTGTTCCATTAAAGAACCATTTTCTCCCTTTTAGGATTACTCTTAACTCTTCCAGGTAAGTTATTCTTGGTTGTTAGCTTACTTCCTTTACCTTTTGGAATATTGTATTCCAACATCACCATTTATTTATGATAGAAGCTGTCATCTCTTGGTGTGATCTGGTTATAGTACTTGGTATCTGCACTTCTTTCTAGATACATGTAATAGTTTTTCTTTTGATATAAAAGTACTGAATTTTGACTTTGACATTTCAGAGTTTTCTTTTGTGTATTTCTTTTAGGAGATGACTGGTGGATTCTTTTTAATCTTCAGCTTCTCCTCTGATTCTGCTAGATTTAAGCAGTATTTAATGTATGATTTTAAAAAATATGGCATGTCAGACTTTTAAAAATAATGTTTTTCAGGAATTTCAGTGAGTGATCTCTTCTTGTTCTCTTTTTTCAGGTCAAAAATTTTAAAAATAGCTGTTTTCCACCTCTCTCCCAATCTTTTGGTCCTGGTTGGGCAGTCATCTCTCTGTATTGTCCATCCTAATATTGCTGCTTGGCCATTGATACTCAGGGAAAGAAACATAAAATGTGAAAGGCATACCAAGAACCTAAGACTAATGCTCAGCTCTCCCAAACAAGCTTATCCTCTAACTGACATGTGAAAATAGTCACTATGTTGTCAAGTTGGATAAGACCATCTCTACCCTAGGATTTGTAGGAAGTCCCAGTATGATATGATGCTGAAGAAAGAGAGAGGGGAGTTTCAGCTACACACTTTTGAAGTCCACTGAGTGCTTTAGTCTTGATAGCTTAGTGGTTAGTCCTCTCTGACACAGCCTCTTATTGCCTTCAGCCATCATGACCTTGGAAATCAAGATTATCCAATGTTGGCTGTGCCATCCCAAAAAGCATTAAAAATAAGAAATGTTTCAGTGCTGAGCCAGAAGTATTATTCCTTCCCATCTCCCTCTCACTTCCTGATCTTTTTGGTTAACCAAGATGCATGCAGTATATGATGGCCTGCTGTCTGTCCTTATGTGTGCTTCATGAAATTCAAATACTGCTTTTGAATGTCCACTTTTTTCCTTTACATAGAAGGATCTGCCAATAAATAAAATCCATTGCTTGTAAGAGGGCCTGCCAACCCCCCACCAGCCTTGGACATCACACAGGGCACAGCTCAGGTAATCTGAGGGTAGCCTTGTAAGGGTGAACAAGATGGCACTGGGAGAAAGGGGGTCCCACTCAAAGGATCAGCGTGGCAGTTCTCAGAAGTGTGCTGGACCTTAGAGAGGAGTACCTTGAATCTCCTTATTAGGAAAGGAATGCACACATCATATCTACATGTAGCTTCCTGTAGAAAATCCTGCACCTACTATAGGTTGGAATGGGATTATATATGAAGTAGTAACTAGAAACAAGCACCAAGATGATAAAAGGACCTGCAGTCTTTGTAATAAACGGAGTCTCACACCACCCTGGCTCTCGCCCCTCATTACTTACAGTTTTTGCCATTTCAGGTGGACAGGCAGTGCTGGTCACATAAGACCTGTTCCACTTGGGAGTTAGGGCCATGACCCTTAACAATTGCTTATGAAAAATATTGTTACCCTCTATGGAATATTAAAAAAATAAACACATTTGTCATATTAGCGGTCATCATTAGTCTATAAAAATCAATCTGGGGATTCTGATTGTTTCAGTGTTTCAGTTGTGGTGAGTTATTAGCCACAGTACATTTTCTCTGAATATCTTTGACTCTAATGCTTAATAACACTTTTCCAATTTTGTACAATGAGAAATAGTAAAGAATGAAATAGCTTATATTCCAATCATGTGTAGTGGTTACCTGCTAGTCAGAAGTTTAAATATTTGCTCATAAATTTGGATTTCATACCATGAATATCATTTAGGACAGAAGCATGGGTTTAATCTGAGGAAATTGTCATTTGTAATCACTCAAAATACAGATTGGCATTTATTCACTTATTTGAAGTTAGATGCTCCCTGTGCTTTAGAAGAGGTTGCAAAAAAAAAAAAAAAAAAAAGAGGCAGGAGAAATTTCTCCACTATTTATTTACAATGCGACCAGTGCCTATTTTAAAACAGTATTTATAGTGAGAAAATATTGAATCTGATAGGTGCATATGGTTTGAGAAAATTGCTAATAAAGAAATACCAAGTCTGCCTTCACAGCCATCATGAATACTTTCTAAATCTGAAGTAGATTTCTTTCCTCTAACAGCAAAGAGATATGATACTCCCATGCCTTGGTTCTTTAGCTGTTAGTTTTTGTTTATTTCTCTGCCATGCTGACATCCAAATCTGTTTGGTTGTGTCTCTTTTTACAGAGGCTGTTAGAATACCCTGAGAGAACAGGGGACGCTTTATGTGAAAAGCAGAGCTGTGAATGGGTGCCAGTGAAGTTAAAATGGATGAAAAGTTTAATAAATGCCAATTCCACTTCATAATATGCCTTAGAGCCAGAAACATGGAAACTGATTACTTATACTGATTACTTATCAAGCAACTGATGATTTCTCTGTCTTTGCTTTGGAGTTGGGGGTGGGGAGGTTGGGGGAGAGAATGTAGGGCAGAGAAATGAGAAAGTTGCTGGAGGATGTAAGCTGGTTGAACAATACACACTTGTGTGCTCTCGTGCAGGTGATTGGGCAAAATGGGAAATGGCTCTGTGAAACCCAAACAGTCCAAGATTCCAGATGGCCATGCAGGGAAGTTTTCCGGCACAACTGATTCTCTTAGGAGCAAAGTGATAGAATTGGAAAGAGAGCTAAAGAAGAAGGATGAAGAGCTGCAGCAGAAGGAATATCATCTGAGAGATCTGCAAGAAAAGTTCTCAAAGCAGACAATTGCTCTTGCTGAGATCACTGAGGAACTCCAAAACAAGTGCATCCAGCTGAATAAACTACAAGATGTGGTTAACATTCAGGGGGGAAACTCGCTTCTATTTTCTCCATGCAAAGTGTCCCTGCAGATTAACCGGAGGAGCTCTGGCTTGGTCTCTTTACACAGCAGAAGAGGTGCCAAGGAAGGGGTATCTGCTGAACCAACCACCAAGACCTTTGCAGAATTTTCATTTGAGAAAGCAAGAGTCAGGAAGGACTCAAGGTAAGCTTTTTGTGCTTCATAGTGGTATTTATCCAATCTCTTGCTTCTCAATGCTGTATTTTGAAATAAAGCACATAAAATTTTAAAAAATAATATTTTTTCAGGAATTTCAGTGATTCTTAACTGATATCTTCTTGTCCTCTTTTCCAGGTCAGATTAAAAAAATAACTTTTTCTTTATTTGCCCCAATCTTTTGATTCTGGTTGGGCAGTCGGTCACCTTTCTTGTCCATCCTAATATTGCTGCTTGGGTACTGAATACTCAGGGAAAGAAACATAAAATGTGAAAAGCATACCAAAAACCTAAGACTAATGCTCAACTCTCCTAACCAAGCTTATCCTCTAACTGACATGTGAGAATAGTCATTATGTTGTCAAGTTGGATAAGGCCATCTCTACCCCAGGATTTATAGGAAATCCCAGGGTAATATGATGCTGAAGAAAGAGAGAGGGGAGTTGCAGGTACTACTTTTAAAGTCCACTGTGTGCTTTACTCCTGTTGGTTTAGTGGTTAATCCTCTTTGACATAGCTTCTCATTGCCTTTAGCCTTAATCTTAAATGTTTTATTTCAGTCTAATCATTTACTTCACAGAATTAATTCAGGAATTATCCATTTAATTGACCAGAATTTTTAAAAATTCTGTTTATGTACCAGATATTATGAGACACTGCAAGATACAAAGAAGAAAAAGAAAAACTCCCTGTCCTCAAGGAGCTTACATTCTATAGATAAAATATTTCTGTAAATATTAAATTTTTTTCCCAATTTACCATTAGATTTTGTGTTCCTTTTTGTCATATAGCTGAATTGCAATATAATTATTTCATTTATTGAAAATCACTTCTAATTCACTTATTAACATCTAAAGTTCAATGACTTTTCATGGAAAACCTAAACCATGGGGATGACATGCCCATCAGATTTTAGGAAGTGTAAGCTTCCTTTTTTCTCTTTTAAAATTCTTTATATTTTGAGATCTCCCTCATCACTAGATCACCAATGTATCTTGAATATATAACACAAACACATAATAAAATATCTTTTTGAAAAGTCTTAAAAACAGACTATAAGTCTATAAAATAGATTTAGAGTTCAAAAGGACCTTAAAAATCATATAGATCAACCTCCTTATGTTATTTATAGATGAGGAAACGGAGGCCCAGAGAAGTTAAGATACATTTCCAAGGTAACATAATTCAAGATAAAATTCAAGCTGAAGACATTTTTTTAACGGAGCAGAATTTATTTATTTATTATTATTATTATTTTTTAACAATATTGCTTTATGGGAGAGCAAAATCAGAGCAAAACTATGGGAGAGATAAAAAAAATAGAAAAAAGAAGTGAACATAGCATGTATTGATCTACATTCAGTCTCCTTAGTTATTTTTCTGGATGCAGATGGTATTTTCTATCCAAAGTCTATTGGGATTGCTTTGGATCACTGAACTACTGAGAACCAAGCCTTTCAAAGTTGATCACACATTCTTGCTCTTATTGTATACAATGTATTCCTTGTTCTGCTTGTTAGATTCAGCATCAGTACATATAAATTTTTCCAGGCCTTTCTAAAATCAACCTGAGGACTTTGTGACTGTAAAACCAGCATTCCTTCACCCTACTACCTTGAAGTCACTTGCATTATTCATAAGTTAAAATCAACCCAAAGATAAATATTTTAATGAAAATACAGACATTGGCAGCATAAACACTTTCATGTATACATATCTTATGACCAACAATTGTAAGAAAGAAAAAAAATTGAAGAAGAAAGAAAAGCAATTAAAAAGTTACGATTCTACTTATGCATCTTCGAAACAGATCTCCAGTTTGGTCATTGAAGATAGACTTAGTCCAAGCTTTGATTCATAGGTGTTTGGAAGGGGGATTGGGGAATCATTTGGGCATATAGTACCATAGATTGACTTGTGTGTGCAGCAGAAGATTAAATATTAGAGAAGTACAGTGAAAACTTTTAAAGAGCAGTATTGTTGTCCAGTGAATGGGAAGTATTGAAAAGCCATTGTGGATGTTTGACTTACCCTGTGAATATATAAGATCTGCACAGACCCAGCTGTCAGACCTGTACTTTTCATAAACAATTAACTTTCTGTTTTATCTAAATGCTAATTAGCAGACTTTAGCCCTGGTAGAGTGACATTATTAACCTCGTACTTTTTTTTTTTTTTTTTTTTTAAGTGTCTGGCACATAGTAAGTGCTTAATAAATGCTTGTTGCCTATTTCCATGTTGTCTAGTGGTATATAGAGCTATTAATCAGAGACATCTGGTACAAAGCTACTGGGGCTGCCTTTCAATGGGAAAGCCTAAATTATCATTTGAAACTGTTGTTTTGTATTTTTTTTTTCATGAGAAGAAAAGACAAAACAAAAGACTTGCCTCTTAACTTCTGGTATCTACTCCTTTTTTTAGGAAGGACAATTATTTTCATTTATCACTCCCACCCCGGGGGAGCCGAATAGGTAAAAGTAGAAAATGCCAGTGAGTAATATGTTGAAAGGAGGTGGGAAAAGAGAGTAAAGAATCCTGTGTCTCTGATGCCTGAAGCAACAATGCTGCATTATTGAGTGATTTAGCAATGACACATAAAAATATAGACAAAATTTTTCCTTTGTGAACAGGAATATTTCTATGGAAGAAGAAAATTATAATAGCTTACATTTTTTAAAGTGAGTTAAGGTTATTCATTGTCTCATTTGAGCTTCCTAATGACCCTGTGAGATAGCACAGGTGTTCTTGTAACCACTTTATAGATGATAAAAGTGTATAAGAGATGAGCAGTAGGAAGGGGGCAAGTTGTAAAAAGTTTTGAATGTTTAAGTGTTCAAGATGATACAGAAAAATCTTTTAATTGAATAGCAAATATCTGAAGTGATTTTTAGCACTTCAAGTATCAGCTAGTCACAGCCTATTCTTGCCAGTGATGTAAATCGCAATTCCTCCACATTTTAGTAGAAACTTCATATGTAACAACCATCTAGTGATGAACCTTTCCAGACTTAGTTAATTAGACTGATCCATAAATAGTAGACAAACAGAAGTTGCTGGGCCTGTGCTCAATGTTTCTAACTTAGTAAAGTTATCTTGTATTGACTTTCTTATGGATCGTGTGTGTGTGTGTGTGTGTGTGTGTGTGTGTGTGTGTTGTCTCTCTCCCATTAAAACAGGATTAGTTGAAGGCAGGAACTGTTTTAGATTTTTCTTTATATCCTCACTGCTTAGTTAGCACAATATCTGGCACACAGGAAGAACTTCATAAATGTGTATTGATTAGCTCCTTCATGGGGGAAAAGAAAATCAGCTTGACTATGCAACAAAGATGAACATCACCATAGATAATCATGAACATCAGAGAATCATAAACATCATCATCAAAAATGAACACCATCCATATCCAGAATAGGAAACAATAAATATTTAAACAAGCCTTGGATTTGGTCTTCACTGATAATGCACTTTGCTCAGACCAGCTCAGACTTTGTGAGAATTACAGAGTAGTATATATGATTAGGAGTATTCCTCCAGTGATAGATACCATCAGAGTATGGGATAACATGGAAAGGCTGACTTTTTGATGGAAGGGGCTCATATAGCAAACTTTTTTTTCTTTTACTTGGCAAGATGTCAATATAAAACACAATTCTGGAATTCACTGCTTAGAAAGTGGTTGGGTAGTATTTGGATTAGCATGGGTAAAACAATACAATCTTCATGTCAGTAAAATATCATTGAGCAAGGACCCATTCAGATCTGCCATCCCACAAGTATTCTGTAGGAGTTCTAGCTAAAATGGATGGTGAACAAATACTTTTGGGTTTCTGGAACTTGTCATATCTGCTTTATATAGAGTGAATTAATTGTTATTCTGTCACAATAGAATTTCCCTATAGCCCTCTTTCCTGGGCTCAGAGCTGTAACTAGCAATTGTTGTACACGGGGAAAATGCCACAGATGTTCCTGGGGCAAAGACAGATTCAGTTATATCAAAAATGGGGAGTGATAAGACCACAGAGAGAGGCTTTGAACCGCAAGGCACAAGGCCTCATTGAAGAGAACCCCTTAGATATTACCCTATGGTGAGGAAGATGCAGAGAATACCAAGAGATTGCTAGTAAGGAGACCACCCAAGAAGGAGTGGTTAGGGTTGGGGCATAAGAGGTGTAGCTTGTGTCTCGTATGTCTGCAGGGGATGATTATTCTTTTGGTTAAATTTTTTTTTTCTTTCTTTCTTTCTTTTTTTTTTTTTTAAATGGTGAATTTAATCTCCAAAAAATACAAACATAAGAATAAGAGACTTGCAGAAGAAATGGTGAACTTCTGTTAAATAAATTGTTTTAAAATTAGTATATGTAGATGTATGTATGCAGTACATATGTATGCATAATTTCATAATTTAGTAATGCAGCTCTTTTTATTTATGTGTATTTTTAAAAAGTATGATTGATGCTCTTTTATTTGCATTATCTATCACTACCTACTAATTTAACAGCATCATTCTTCCATCTGCAGTAATAAATATGTATAATTCAGCAAAACAAAACATTTACCATGTTTGAGAATACATAAATATATCTCATTCTGCATCTCCAGTCTACCACCTTTCTGGCCAGAGGTGAGGGGGTAGATTTCATCATCAGTCTTTTTTTTTTTTTTTTTGGCTAAGGCAATTGGGGTTAAGTGACTTGCCCAGAGTCACACAGCTAGGGAGTGTTAAGTGTCTGAGGCCAGATTTGAACTCAGGTCCTCCTGACTGTAGGGCTGGTGCTCTATCCACTGCACCACCTAACTAACTGCCCATTAGTCTTTTGAAGTAATTATTTTTCATTGCTTTGATCAGAGTTCTGAGATTTTTTGAAGTTAATTTTCCCCATAGTCCCAAAGTAATGTAATTATACCACCAATATTACTTAGACTATATTCTAAAGATCAAAGATATAGGAAAATATATAAAAATATAGTGACACTTTTCCTAGTATCAAATAACTGGAAACAAAATAGATGCTTGTCAGATGGAGAAAGGCTAAACAAATTGTTGCATATGGATGTAATGGAACATTACAACCTGCCATCCTAAAAATGATAAATGTGATAGGTTCAGAGAAAAACAGTAAGATTTGTACATACTGATGCAGAGTGAAATGAGCAGAATGAGAGAAACAATTTAGTAAGGATTCTTATAGTTATTTAATCCTTTCTGGTCTGTAATGATCATGTCAGTTTCATTTTCTCTACTGTTATTATTACTCCTGTCTTTCTTTCTGAAGAAAGCTTTCATAATTTACAGGAATTAGGTTTTTGAATGGTCTATATGCCTTTGATCTCCAATATTTCTTATTTTTGAGAGAATTTTCTTACATATTTTTCACTTTCTTCCACAATGCCAGTCTTTGCACTCTAGTCACGGAGTCTTAAAGTATATGTTAATTTTATTTAGATGATTTAGAGAATTTTTCTAGCTTCTCATGTAGAACTTGGAAGAATTTTCCAACCCCCTCATTTTGGAGATGAGAAAACTAGCCCAGAGATGTGAAGTTAACTGACCCAGTGTCACACAGATAGTGACTTTGTCAATTTGTTAATAAACATTTATGTTCATTGTGGTCTTCTTGCAAAAGCTAATAATAACTGCAGTGCAAAATGCAGTTTTACATCTTACTTTAAGTGCAAAATCTACATTTTTTAATGTAAAATAAAAGTGTCCCATGGAATGACGTTCCTTTCTGTCTTTGGAAGCAAAATTAAACTAACTTTACCAATTCCTTTATTGGGTTCTCGAGGAAGAATCTGAGAGTTTCCTTTTACTTTAGATGAAATTTGCTTTTGTGTTCTGGTGTCATTTCTGGTGAGAATGTCAAGAGAGATGTGGCTGTAAGCTCCTTGAGGGCTTTGGCTTTTCTTTATATCCTCCAGTGCTTAACATAGTGCTTGGCACATGGCAAGTACATAATAAATATTTGTTAGTTAATTTGATTTCCTGTACAAGTCTGCTCTTTGGTTGACTGATTGGCATATGCTTTTTCAAATCTGCCAATCATAATCTCAAACTGAAAAGGTTTACTTTTCATCTTTTATTGAATTGAATTGTATTTCATTTTTAGAATTTATATTAAAATCTATATATAGTCCCATAATCAAATGTTGCTCATTTTCCATATAAAAAGATTAAAAATGAATTAACTTTTTTCAGGTGTCTAAACTCTTCTCCTATAGACAATTATAATAGATGTTTTCTGAAAAAGGCCATGTTTTCTTTTCTCTAAATATTTGATGTTCTGATATTACTTGCTGTAAATGATGCTCTAATTCCCCCTCTTTTCTGTTCTAGTGGGCATCTGGGGCAGAGTCTGATTGATGGAGATGTAATCACTGAGGAAATGTTTCTGCCACTTCCTTCTCTTTCCTCAGTACAGCCCAGCTGGCTTGCTCTACTACCTTCCTCCTTACTGCCCTTGTTCATAGAATGGGAGCTGACTGGCCACATTCACACATTCTATCTGCTCAGTTGGCCATTGAGTCATGGCCAACATTGGCCTAATTATTCTTGTTAACTGGATTTTAAGTTGAATTGTTGCTGCAAAAGTAATCTGGGTTTTCTTATCACTTTAAACTTTAGTAGTATACAACAGCTTTATAGCTTACCCAGTTAGGTCTTTGTATCACTCTAGAGGAGGATTTATTTCCTAAGGGAGCAAGAGAAACAAAATCTGTGGATATATGTGAAGAAACATATGATTTAAAGTCTTATCTGAACAGCTTGATTGTCAACAAGTCTATTTCTCTTCATTTTTGCTAAAATAGGAACACCTATAACCATATATTAACATAGAACTATTATCCTCTTCTCATTTTTCAAGATTATGAGGAAACTAGAGGAAGCTCATATTTATACTAGTATGGATTTACAAAGCTTACAGACAAATGAAAATTAAATGCAGGAACAAGTGGGAATTGACTTTTAATACTAAATATGATCACTGAGTATACCTGCAAAACTATTGCTCTGGAAATATTTCAGCATTTTGTAATGATGTTCTCATGACCTTTCTGAATCAATTAATTTAGTAGTAAGCATGGAGAGTATTATAAATTGGAGAAATGAACAGTCCATCATTCCCAGGCAATCTTCTTGTAGTTTATTTCAGGTCCAGATGACAAGTTACTCTAGAACATATAGAACCTATAGAATATTAAGAATACTTTGGAATCAAGCCCTGGGATTGCTTCCTTGGAACTATGAATGTTTACTGGAAAGTTACTGAGACTATTTATGATAGATGAATCTTCTGACATGACTTTAATAAAAGTGAGTTAGATTCCACTGAGTACTGGAAGAGCTTACATATCCATCTATGACTCCTCCATTTTTGATGCTAACTGTTCATGTTCCATAGAGATTCATTTCATTGATGGTGACCTATGAAGTATATTTTATGAAAAGAGTTGGAAAGGAAGAGGAATATGTAAATCTAGAAATTTTGTAACAACTCATCACCCATGGATAGAGAGTTGTTAGCCATCAAGATGATTCTAGATGCAGGGTGATCTTTTCATAAGGAGGGGGCTTGATGTTCATTGGTGGCATAAGATTCTCGGAATACAGAGATAAAAATAAAACAATCTCGAGCTCTATGGAATTTTCTGCAGCAGCAGGGGATTGGGAAATACACCATGCACACATGTAAATACAAAAATTTAAGTGTAAGGAAAACTTTATCCTGTAACTTGCTTCCATATTGTTTCAAGTATTGCTTCTAGTATGGTTCAAGAATAAGTGTGCTGATGCACTGTCTGAGAAAAGGAAGGTAGCTCTGCTGTCCTGGAGTGTATTTTATGAAGCAAGTTAGATTTATGAGACATTTTTAGACTTGTTTTTCCTTCCATTTTTCTAATATAATGTTCTTCTTGTCTTCCACTCCCTTCTTTAAAAGAAAAAGAAAGCCCCTGGTCAACTAGAATTTTTATGTACCTACTTTGTACCAGTCACTTTGCTAAGTGTTGGGGAAAAGGAAAAATAATTCCCCAAAACAAAATCTAACCCCTGCCCCCGAGGAGCTCACAGTCTAATGGGGAGACAATGTGAAAACAGCTATGTATGAATAAACTCTATATAGAATAAATTCATGATAGTTTCACAAAGCCTTGGGGATATTCATGGTTAGTAGGAAGTTGACATGGATGAAGACCCAACAGATGGAAAAAGCTTGGTCAGACAAATGGGAGGACAATCAGGAGAGAGTGGTGTCCTGAAAACCGAGAGAGAAGAGATTATCAAGAGAATATTATGATCATCAGTGTCAAAAACTAAAGAGAAGTTAAGAAGGTTGAGGATTGAAAAGGCTATTTGATTTGTTAATAAGAGATCATTAGTAACTTTGGAGAGAGTGTTTTCGGTTTAATGATGAGAGTGGAAGTTAGACCACAAAGAGTTAAAAAGAATGAGAGGAAAGAAAATAGTCATATTGTAGATGGCCTTCTCAAGGAGCTTATCCAATAAAAGGGAGGTACAGTATATCACTATAACTAGTAGGGATGGGAAGATAAAATAAAAGTGTTTTAAGTATTAGGGAGTCATGGCTATGTTTTTAGGCAGTAGGAAAATAGCCATAGACAGAGAGTGATTAAGTATTAGTGAGAAAATAGATTCTAATATCTGCAGAGAAGACTTAATAGAATAGTCTTGCTTTTGTATGTAGAGGGGTTTGTCTTGGCAAGAATTTGAGAGATAATATGTGACGTGTCTAAGATCATAAAGATGATACATAGAAGAGCCACAATTTGAACTCGTCTTCTGATTACAAATTTAGTATATTTTGTTGCTTATTTACCTTGTAAATCTTTTTATGATTGTACAAAAGGTGAAATATGCAAGTTTTCTTTTACTTTTGAAAATGTGCAAAAATCTCCTTCACAGGAAATTTCAAATGTACATACTTGCTACGTTATGAGTATGGTCCTTGCTGGAGTGTTTTTAACAGACTGCCTTACATGCCATCATATATATCATAATTTATAAAATAGAGCAAGAATTTGCTGTACTTTTTTAAAATATATGTTATCTTGTAAATTTTTTTCTCTTTTTTTCTTTTCTTTCCCTACCTAGTCCTAGAGATAGCTGCCATTAGACACACAATGTGTGTGTGTGTGTGTGTGTGTGTGTAAAATTATTTTATACATACTCCTACTTATCAGTCTTTCTCTGGACATCTTTTGTTTCTAAGCAAATATGCTTTGGATCCCCCCATGGGAATTGTCCCTCAAGTTCCTGCATTCATTCACACATAGCTAACTCAAGTGGTCTAGCTCACCCACAACTTCTAACTCAGTAAATCCACAAGTATCTTGATTTCTGAGAAGAAAAGAAACGAGTAGTTCTAGGTAATTAAAATAATTGATATATTTCATTTTGTCTCCTTAATTTCTAAAAATATCTCTTCTCATTCTAATTCTCAGAGATTCATCTCCTGTAATGAAGTTAAAAAAAAAAAAAAAAAAAAGAGTTTCAGCAAAATTGCCCAATATGTCAATCAAATCTGACAGTTCATTCTAGGCAAAAGCCTTAATCAAGGAAACAGTTTGTAGTGCCCTCCTACCTCCTTTAAAAAGATTTATTCATGAATCTTGCCTCTTCTTTAGGAGCTCATTACATTCAGTACGGCTGCCAAAGTGATCTTCCTAGCCCAGTGTACATGTTTAATATACGTTTTTCCATTCATTCACTCACCCAGTTAGTCAGTCATTCATAAAGTACATGTCTAACCATATTTCTCCCTCTTCTAGAATCAAATGCAAACTTTCCTGTATAGCATTTAAAGTTCGAAATGGTCTTGTTCTAACTTCTCTTTTTTATACACATTCATGATTAAGCTCAAATTACTATTCTCATCTTCCATCTCTAGTCCCATTATTCCCCAAACTTAGAATTCATTAACTTCTCCTTTCCTCTGCTTAGTATCTTTTATTTTTTTAAAAATTCAGTTCAAATGTCTCCATGAGAGGCATTTCCAGATTTCTCTGACTTCTAGTATCCATTCCCTCTAAATACCTTATATCTATATTTTATCTCCATAAAGGCATTCTGTAAATTCCTATCATAGAATATAAGCTCTTTAAGGGTAAGGACTGTTTCATTTTTTATTTATATGTCCTTAGCACCTAAGAGCAGTTCTTGGCCATTAACATATGCTTGTTGAGTAATAGACTGATTATTGCCCTTCAAAGCTTTCCATTTAGGTATCCTACTCACAATTGCTTCCCCCCCCCCCCCTTATCCTCCAGTCAAATTTAACTTAATACTAGGTTTTAGGAAAGCAATTTAATTAAACTATAGCAAACCCTGAATTTCTATTAATCTGTGATTCATTTATTAATACAGGAAGTAAATTTTCTTTTCCCAAGGACTATGATAATATTTTGCTGTGTCCCCTCTGATGCTTTTTTATACCAAAAACAAGTATTATATGTCATGATATTATGCATATTTTACACTGTACTAAAAAATGTGAATAGTCCCTCTAATGACATGTAGATGGTATGGTATTCACAGGCAATGCCAACTGAGTGCAAACTCTAGCAAGTGCATTCAGTCTGGAAGTGCTTGAGACAGACAATATATCTGTGTTATTCACCTGAGGATCAGTCTAGCTAAGGGGAGGAAAATAGTCCGCCTTCCTTCCTTCTCTCTTCTCTCCTCCTTCCTCCTTCTCCTCCTCCCTTCCCCCTCCTCTGTTCCCCTTTCCTTCCTTCCTTCCTTCCTTCCTTCCTTCCTTCCTTCCTTCCCTTCCTTCCTTCCTTCCTTCCTTCCTTCCTTCCTTCCTTCCTTCCTTCCTTCCTTCCTTCCTTCCTTCCTTCCTTCTTCCTTCCTTCCTTCTTCCTTCCTTCCTTCCTTCCTTCCTTCCTTCCTTCCTTCCTTCCTTCCTTCCTTCCTTCCTTCTTCCTTCCTTCCTTCCTTCCTTCCTTCCTTCCTTCCTTCCTTCCTTCTTTCCTTCTTTCCTTCCTTCCTTTATTCTTTCCTTCCTTCTTTTCTGCATTCTGCTTTCCTTCCTTTCCTTTTTTTCCAAAATCTTTTTTCCTTTCCCTCTCCTTTTAACTAAATTGAAAATGTTATAGGTTTTTTTTACCTTGTTGCTCAGGCATAGAATTAATTACCTCGACCCCTTTTCTCCTTCCCCTTCTTATTCAGCTACCTACTCCTGTAGCTTCTGAGTATTAAAAACAGTAACAACAAAATATGCCCTGCAGATGGGCTTTTCTCACTGCTTCCATCATCTTGGGGGACCATCATCTGTTACTTTTCCTTTCTAATGAGTCTTAGAATTATTTTTTCTTTAGCAACAATTCTTTCATTTTTTTCTTTGTAAGTGAAAATTATTTTGCATAGTTATTGCTTAACCAGAAGCTTTTGTTTCTATTATGCCTCATCTGAAAGAACTTGCCCATCTTCTTTTCAGAAATCTTTATTGTTGTTGGCATTCACTTATTTCAATCATGTCCAAATCTTGGCTGTCATTCAACATGCGACCTAACCCTCCTAATTTTGTGTCACATAAAAAATTTGAAAAGAATAATCACTCTTCCCTTATCAAAGTTATTGTTAGAAATGTTAAACATTATTTCTGTGTCTCGTGACCGTCAAGATGCATTTTTTGGACCTTTCTCTAGTTCTTGGAGGAATAAAGAAATTAAGTACCAGATGAATAATTATCACTGATTACTCAGTAGACAAAGTAAGAGAGACAAGGTAAAATCTTTATGATTTAACCTTGTAGAACTCTGATTTTTAGATTTACCCCTTCCTAATCTGCTTCTGTGTTACATGGCAGGGGCAAAAACTGATTTTCCGGCTTATAGGATATGGTGAGAGACCCTCTGTGCTTCACATACACAAATAGCACACCTCATCACATATCAAAACTCAATGACTGATTAGTATAGAAGTTATGAATTCCCCTGTTTATTACATGAAATACTTCAGCTGTTCTTAGGAAGACTGATGACTGCCTTCTCTTGAGGGTTTATCATGGTGGTGACATAGTACAAACACTCAATGGGCTTTGTCCTATTGTATATCCTGAGCTCAAGTAATTCACTAGCTTTAGTCTTTCTCAGTAGTAGGTATTATAGACTTCTGCTACTACCCTGGCAACTTTTGCATTTTTAATTAGTACTAAACAATTTTGATTGTACTGCTTCAAGAGTTCTCTATATATATGCATACAAATATGTATATATATGTATATTATGTTCATATATATATGTGTGTGTATATATATATATATATATATGAGATATGGTAATAGTATGTCCCTTTCATTCCTACTGGTTTTCATCATTTCCCTTAAGAATGACCTTTTCTTTT
Organism: Sminthopsis crassicaudata; assembly: GCF_048593235.1. Taxonomy (NCBI): domain Eukaryota; kingdom Metazoa; phylum Chordata; class Mammalia; order Dasyuromorphia; family Dasyuridae; genus Sminthopsis; species Sminthopsis crassicaudata. The sequence continues at coordinate 155,731,952 of NC_133622.1, forward strand.
TCCAGATGAATTTAATTATTATTTTATTTAGTCATATGAAGTAACTTTTTAAATATTTGATTGATGTGTCATAAAATTTGTAAATTAATTTAGGTAGTGTCACCATTTTTAGCATAATAATGCAGCCCAACTGTGAATAAATTAGAGCTTTCTAATTACTTACTTTTTTATTTCTTTAAAGAATATTTTGTGTACATAGTCATATAAGTCCTAAATGTATCTTGGTAGGATTAATATGTATTTTATCATTTTGTAGTTTTTTGAATGGAATTTCCCTTCTCTTCCCATTGGGTTTTGTTAGGATTATTCACAAAGAATATTGATATTTTGGTATTTATTGCATAATTTTTTACTTCACTGAAATGACTAATTATCATCTTTTTTTTTCATTGAATTCTAAATAAGTCATTGTAGGGAGCATGAGGTTATGGAAAGAATTCTGGTTTTGTAGACAGAGGGAGGACCTGGGTTCAAATCTCAATTCTGTCATCATTGTCTATATTATTCTGGACAAATTATTTTTATTTTACCTCTCTGTGATTCAGTTTTCTCATCTCTAAAATGAGGGGATTGAACTTTTGAGCTCTAAGTTAATATCTTTTTAAATTTATTTTTTATTCCCTTAATTTCTTTTTCCCATTTAGTTGCTAAAGTTAAGATTTCAGAATATATATGTGATAATATTCATCCCTCTATCATTGTTCAGAGTAGAAAAGCTTCCTGTTTTTCTTTCATATAAATAATATTAGCTCTTGGTGTATGTATTTGTACATAGATGTAGATATAGATATATATTTCCAAATTATGGAAAGGTCTATTATTGCTATACTTTTAAAGAGTTATTTTTTAAAAGAAAATGATTTTGTATATTTTGAAAAGCTATCTTTTTGGATTTGTATGGAATATAATTTTTGTCATAATTGTTATTAAGTATAATTTATTGTGTTTAAATTTTTTCTTAAGTTTTATAATCATCAGATCAACTTGGTTACTGTGAAAAATCGTTTGATTATATTATTGTAGCCTCTTTAATAAAGGCATAGGCTGTGTTTTCTTCACTATTGACCCTTGATGACAAGGGATGTAGAAACCAAAAATTAATTTGGAAACTGAACAGCTGGGTAAGAAGGAGCTCTCTGAGCACCTGAGGGATTGTATTTCTAGAAATAAATGGGAGACAGATTCCTCGTCAGAGGTAAAGTTTAATTAGTAAAGATTGATAAGAATGTATTTACCAGTTGTCTTACAAATCTAATCGAAAAAGTTTTTAAATGAAAAAAATAATTAGGGAGATAAGTGTCTATATGTTTAATTCTTTTTGGAAAGGTCATTTATGTCCATGCAAAGCACTAGAAGTAGGTAAATTAAAAATTTTCATGCCTTCTTAAAAGGTTCCCTGTTGTGTCTTGAATACAGGTTCCAGGAAAATAATAGGTCACTCTATTAATGCCTTTTTTTAATTTAAAATTTTATTTTTTTTAATTAAGAGGAATTTATTTTCTCCTTTCCCAACTCCTCATTTTTACAATGAAAAACAGAAAAAAGCTAAAGAAAAACCTTAGTAACAAAAGCACATAGTTTTAAGGCAAAACAATCCCCATATTGGACATGTTCAAAAGTTCGTATTTCATTGTGCATTTTATGTCCATCATCTTTCTGCTTCAAAAAGTCATTAGCATGTCTAAAGTTGTTACTTTTCAAAAGAATATTGTTAGATTCTATTTTCTTATCCATTCTACTAAACTTTTCTTTGGGTCAGCCCATTCACAATTAACTTTAATTGTATTTTTACCTCCATCCCATTCTCTTAAATATATTTTTTCTCTTTGCTCCTGCCCCTCCTTCTAATAAAGTAGAAAACGGTGATGAGAGGTGAGTGTCTGCAGCAGCTATGTTCTAGGCTTCATGCTATCAGCTTCCAGTTCCCCTGCATCTTTCTTTTCTTTCTCTCATCTAGACTGTAGTCACATATTCTGACCCACCATTTAAACTCCTTTCCATGATCCACTTATCAAGATTAGAGGTTTCTTTTGTATATAACTAATTTCTCTTTGAACATATCTTCCTTTTTATTCTGTCCTTTCCTCTTTCTTTGTTCTTCTTCTTTGTTGAGTTGAATGTATTTATATAACAAACTCTAAGTTCTATTTTTCTTTGACCAAGTCAGATCTAAGTAGAATTCAAATATAAATGTTTTCCTCACCCTTTCCTCCTCATTTGCATAATCTTCTACTTGAAAAAAATCTTCCCTTTTTTCTAGGCTCCCCTTTCTCTAATGTATTTCTTTTTTTTATATCTTTCTTTTTTTTTTCTTTTAAGATCATGCATTGATTAGAATTCAAAAGTTTTAAAAAGTTGTTAGTGTTTTTGATGTTATTGGTATATAATTTGCTATAATTCAGCTTACTTCAACCTGAATCAGTTTGTAAAAGCTTCCCAACTTGGAATCCTCCCTTCCATCACTTCATATGATACACTTGTATTCCATTATAGTCATATACTATAATTTGCTCGGGTGGGGCAGGTATATGGCTCCAGCATTTGATGTGGAATCAGGAAGACCTGAGTTCAAACGTGACATCAGACACTTAGCTATGTGACCTTAGTCAAGGGGCTTAACCTGTTTTGCTCTAATTCACTGGAGGAAGAAATAGCAAACCACTCAAGTATCTTTGCCAAGAAAACCCCATGGACACTATGATCTATGGGATCACAAAGAGTTAGACATGACAGAGCAATAAATAATTTGCTCAGCCATTTCCAGGTTAATGGTCTCACACTTGGTTTTCAGTTTATTGATACTGCAAAAAAAACCATTCTAAGTATATTTGTGCATATGGATCCTTTTTGATATCCTTGATTTAAGATTTAATGGTGGTATAATTTTTCAATTTTTTTATCTATCTATCTATCTATCTATCTATCTATCTATCATGCACAACTTAGTAACTTTTGGGTCATACCTCCATCAAAAGTGTCCCTTAAAATAAAATGTCCCTTTTCCAACATCTCCCATAACAATTTATCATTTTCCTTTTCTGTCAATTTGATCAGTCTGATAGATTTGAACTAGACTGTCAAAGCAACTTTAATTTATATTCTTATTAGTGACTGGAGCATTTAAAAAAATATACTATTGAAGTTTGAAGTTTGAAACTTCTGAAAACTGCCTCTTTATAGCCTTTGATAATTTATCAATTGGGAAAAGGATCTTGTTTTTTAAATTTTGAATCAGTTCTTTATACATTTTAAAAATGTGGCTTTTATCAGAGAAATTTTGCTCCAAAGATTTCCTCCCTCCCATTTCTTATTTACCTTTTGATCATAGTTATATTCCCCATGCCCACCAGTTTTTGTTTTTGTTTTTAATAAGGACTTCTCATTTCAGTAGCTGGAGTCCTCAATTTTTTAAACACCATGCAAATAGATTTGGTTTCTTTGTCTTTTCCCCTTTATTGAGATGGGCCTATTAAAATTCTCTATTTCTTGTTCTACTAATTTGAATATTTTATATTTTCTAAATATTCATTCCTTTCATTCAGGTTATTGTATTTAGTTTTGATTAATTAAAATATTTCAAATTAAATCTTTTTTAGTTTTTTTAGTTAATAAAAAAACTGGCTTCTCTCTCTTTCACCTTCTAAATTCTTTAGACTTATTTAATTGATAAAAAATTTTTAAATTCTTTTAAATAATCTCTTGTCTCGTGTTTAAAATTTGTGCCCTAAGACATTGTTTTGTTGCTATTGTTGAGGACTTTAAAAATAGATGTTTTGTGTTTTGAACATTCTTGTCTCAGTGTACTTTAATAGCACTTTATTATGGGAGTCTTTTAAAAAAAATTCTCCCAGCTTATTCATTAACTTCAGAATTCATATTGAGATGGTCTCTACACATTTCTGGAGGAATTGAGTAGGGTTATTTTCTTGTGAACTGATTGTTATCCCAGAACTGTATTATCCTAGGATATCACAGGATCTCATAGAATCTCATAGATAATTGGGGTTGGGGGCCTGCAAACTTTTCTTGCTCCGTAAGTGATCTTATTTCAGGCAAAGTCTGATCACTGCCTCCTTGTTCTTAGCTCTACAAGTTCCTGACTTCATTTGATCAGGAACACAGCAGTGAACTTGCCCCTAGTTGAAGTGCCAGGAGACTAATACTGAACTCAGCCACTACTATATAACTGGTTAGTCCACTATAAGCTTCTAACTAGGTTTGGGGCTGGAACTAAGACTCTGGTCTACTCCTGGAATCAGCCACTCAGCTCCTGCTTGCTGTTTGTGTTTTTCTTTACTAAGTGCACAAGCTAGGGAGGACCGTCTCTCTAGAATATCATCACTATATACACACCCCCTCTTTGAATCTATACTGATCTTGGATTGAGTAATGAGCACTAGAGCTTGATAGTTGGCACATATTTCTGCAATCTCCATGAGGCCAGACTCTGAGAGTCTGGGACTTCTTGTTGCTCAGGTTTACAGCATCGGTCATCTTTTATTCTCTGCCTTGGAATTCTCTGTGAGTTCATTCTATCTAGACCCCATCACCAGGTTCTGTAAACCATTGTGTCTCCCTTTGCCAACTAGGGCTAGAAAAATAACTCAATGTGATCTTTTTTCTTTTATTGCTATTTATTTCTATTTTCTTTTATTTTCCAACAGGAATCTTATTTGGTATATTTCCTAGGTCTCTGTTCAGGAATTATGGAGAAGAGCTTGTCTATGCATCCTTCTATTGTTTTATCATCTTGGGTCTACTCTCATTTCTTTTCTAATTCTTTTCTCATGAGGTCTCATTTCATTATTTTATAACATTTTTTTTAAAAGTTGTGGTTCTGTTTTTGGAATTTTACTTGTAGATATTGCTCTCTTCTGCTTTTGTATCTCGGATATTGCTGGCACCATAATTGCTATGAATGATGAAAGTCTTTGTTGTTGTTTTATTTAGTCATTCTTTCAGTCTTACTAACCTTTCTTTTTTCCTTCTTTTCTTTTCCTATCATGTGTATTGGGAGAAGTAATTAGGGATTTTAAAATTTTCTACTCTGAAGATCAAACCTTCATCTCTAGTGTTTAGAAGAATTTAGAAACACAAAATCTCAGGAAAAAGATGATCACAAGTGTCAATTAACAATATTTGCCTAAAAATAAAAATCATAAAAATGCATCCAAACTTTTTCAACAATCTTCCAAAAATTAAGTATACTATATTGGATTACTTGCTGTCTGGGGGAAGGGAGGGGAGAGAGAGAGGGAGAGAGAGAAATTTGGAACACAAGATTTTGCAAGGGTGAATGTTGAAAATTATCTTTGCATGTGTATTGAAAATTAAAAAAAGCTATTATCAAAATGAAATTAAGTATAGTAATTCTATGGAAGAAGTACTTTGTTGATTTTTGAAAAACTTTGGTGACATTAAATATAACTTTTGTGAAATTCCTCATCAGCAAAGCAGAATGCAATAGTGGAAAAAATTAGGAGGCTTGGGTTCAAATTTTGGCTCAATTATTCAGTACCTGTGACCTTGGGGAAGTCACTTAATCTGAACTTGCTGGGCCTTAGATTCCTTATGTTTAAAGTGAGGGTATTGGAATCCATACCCTCTGAAATCCCATAAGGTCTAATGCTATGGTCTTCTATATTGGCAGCCAAACAAAAAAAAATAAAATTAAAAATGATATGAAAGATGACTTTATTCTTTATTTCCTGCAAAGTAACATTTCTTTTTATAACACCAGTGACAAGAAGCTCATCACAGATGCCCTGAATAAAAACCAGTTTTTGAAGAGATTGGATCCTCAGCAGATCAAAGATATGGTGGAATGTATGTATGGAAGAAATTATCCACAAGGCAGTTATATTATTAAGCAAGGAGAACCTGGAAATCATATTTTTGTCTTGGCAGGTGAGTCTTTGAGTAATACTGGTCTTGATTCTTATAAACAGCAATTATGTTGTTGACAAATGCATTGTTGTATTTTAATATGTTCCAGAATTTTAAAATAAATTTCATTATTTTGACTGAGGTTAGCAATTTTTTTGGTGTTTAGTCCATTTCAGTTGTGTCTGGTGCTTTGTGACCCCATTTGGGGATTTCACAGCAAAGAAACTGAAGTGATTTGCCATTTCCTTCTCCAGTTCATTTTACAAATAAGGAAACTGAGGCAACCAATGTTAAGTGCTTTACTCAGGGTCACACAGCTAGTAAATGTTTGAGGCTAGATTTGTATTCATAAAGATGAATCTTCTTGATTTCATGATCTGGCATTCTATGCCACCTAGCTGCCTGGAGGTTAGAAAATAATAATTATTTATATATATATATAACTTGCATATATATATATAACTTGCATCCCATCTTAGAAATATCAGCAATGCTTATTTTCTTCTTATTTAAGGCAATTTGACTTGTAGTACTGCAGTTAATATTGAAATTCTTATGTTGACTTTCTTGGACTAAAATAAATCATTTTTAATATATTCCAAAGAAAATTATCAGTCTTTTGAATGAGAAGTTGAAACCAATCCATATGTATGAAATGTGGCAGGATTGGAGCACTTCAATCCTTTTATAAACCACTAAAATATTTTCCTTCCTGTCCCATAGTCCTTTGTAGAAGATTAGGAAGACAGTGAATACCACTGGATTTGAAAATAGAAGCTAAAAAGGAAGCAATTCCCAAATGAAGATGAATCATAATTATTTATTCCTGCCAAAGCTTGAAACTAGCCCCAGTTTGGACATTTGAGTACAAGGTATCAAAGTAGGCTACAAAATTGGAGTGAGGAAAGAACTATTTTAGGCTGTTGACTTTTATTTATGTTGTTCTCTAATTTGAGTAGTCTGATAAATGATTTAACTGGGCTTGGTCCTTGAGACTATAAGTCAAGGGTACAAGTTTTAGATGTAAACATGTGATAAGCATGCACAAACTTTTATACTATGTACATATATACACAAGCATGTATATATGCACACATGTTCCTATTTACATCTCATAGAAGACTGTGATTCAGTACTTTGATTATTTCAGCAGATAAGTTACTTAAGAATTGCTGTAAAAGCAATTCTTTTTGTTCATGGAATATCACTTTTCATGTCTCTTCAGGATTCCTTTTGGCTATTAGATTACTTGGAGGTTATAGTGAAAAGAGCCTTAAATTGTTGTGATTAGGAGATGGTGCTTCAATATATTGCCAGTGTGACCCTGAGCATATCACTTGGCCCTTTCATAGAACAATTGAGGCATTAGACAAAATGATCTCTAAGCCCTTTCTAATGTGAAATTCTATAAAGCATTGGAATGATTATCAGTACATTAGCAGTTTCATTATGGCTCCATTCTTAGGCACTAGTCATCTCATTTTACTATTCTGTTCTGCAGAACATTCTAACACTTTGTAATTCATTCTGCTTTGAAGTGACAATTTATAGTTTTTTTTTCCCAAAAGCTGCTTACTTATTAGAGTTATTCCAAAATGGAATAGTTTGAATTGTGAGATGATTAATTTTCATTGCTGGAGGTTTCTAAACAGAAACTATAGGTGATTACTCTTTGATCCTCATATGCCTAAATTCTAAAAAGAGGGTAATAATTATTACTATCTTCCTGTAACAGTTATTATGAGGAAAGTGCTTTTAACAGTGTAAATGTTCATTTCAATATTGCTTTTTTGATAGATGAGATCAGGTATAGGGAAATTTTTTAGAGTTACCAAAGGATTACTTAGTTTTATCTCACAAGCCCAATGAAAATATGGTATGGTGCAAAGTGCACCAGATTTGTAGCTGGAAGACCAGGGGATTAATACTACTATGCTACTTACTACCTGTATAACTTTGTCAATGATTCTTAATCTTTTGGTGCCCCAGTTTCTTTGCAATTAAATGAGGGAGTTGCAAGCCAAAGATCCTAAAGTTAGTACCCTCACTTTATATTTGGGATGGGGAATGAGCTATTTCACTGATTTGCCTTAAATCATGCAGCTAATAAGTGATAGGATTAAGGTTCATTTCCAGCTGACTTCCAATCAGATACACATTCTGATTACTGCAATCCAAAATCTCCTATAGGATGAGAAAGATGAAATTCAAGCAACATCCCATTCTTCAGAATGACCTGATGATTTTTGTTGTATAATGACTTTCAGATTAAATAAATACATTTTTTTGCTTAAAATACACAGGTCATGATGCAGAAGTCACTCACTTATAATGAATTAAGGAAAAAATGAAATTAAATATTTTTGAACCCAATAGAAGAAAGAGTGATATGTCATACATTACCCTTTCTTGGGTAAATTCTTGGGTTTATTTTGTTGTTGATGTTACTGTTTGTAGTGATTTGTTTATTGTTTAGCTTTTTCATACTGTCATGTGGTGGACTGTGTGAGACAACAATAATAGATAGCATTTATTCAATGATTTAAGATTTATGAAATACACTATAAATATTTCATTTTAGCTTTCCAACTACTCTAGGATACAGGTGTTTTTATTAATACTTTTTTTTTGATGATAAAACAGAGGCAGACAGGTTAAGTGATTTGTTCAAGGTTACAAGGCTGGTTAATGTCTGAAATAGGATTTGAACTCAGGTCTTACTGATTCCAGGTTCAGCACTCTATCCATAGCATTAAGAAAAGTCAAACAGCATATCAATTGATGTTTAAGCATTCACTATATGATTTTCAAAAGGAGATGATTTATTTATGCAGATTAGCAAAATCCTATTAATTTCTTTCATAAGCTAGAACATAAAGGGAGCTTTGCTATATAAAACTCTCTTTGTTATTTATTTTTATCTGTGTGTTTTTGATTCAGTTTCTCATTTAGTTTATGTAATTCAGCATGATTTTATTGTAATTATCTTCTAAAATTGCACTTGATAATTTTAGAGGGAAGAGTAGAGGTATTCCAAGGGAACAAGCTTCTATCATCAATCCCTATGTGGACAACATTTGGCGAACTAGCCATTTTATACAACTGCACAAGGACTGCTTCAGTAAAAGGTACATTTTTCATAATATTGAACAAATAAAAATGTTAAGTATATTAAAGTCACTATTCTCATAAAATGTGAAATGTTTATATGGTCTTTTCTTATCTAATTGTACACTGATATAGTTACATTGAAGTACATTGTGTAAGCCAGTGGTGCAATGCACTTTGAGAAAGTGAAATAGAGAAATTATTGATTCGTATAGGTGATTTAAATAAAATAGAATATTTTCCCTTGGATATCTGTATATTTAACATGAAAATGACTTTTTACTGCATTATTCTAATATTGGAGTAGATCTGTGACCTTATTAAAGTAGGTATTATGTATAACAATGCAGATTGTAGCCTGTCTGAGTTTGCCCATTTTGTGGAACTCATGTCAATGTTTTTCCATAACTTCATCCCAGGGGATTTGCCTTGAATTTTTCTTGACATTACAAGAATACTAATGGAGCACATAGTATACTTGTTGTCCCTTATTCTGACTATGTAATCAACCTTTCATTGATGAAACCTTTTCTTAGCCCATCAGCTAAAATTGGTCGCCTCCGATCTCTCATGACACTGTGATCACTCCAATACTCTGTTCATCCTATGACTTGTCTTATAATTTTTTTGTCTACATGTATTATCCCTCAATAATCTACATGACCTAGGGCAAGTCATTTAAAGTCCATTTTAAAGATGATCTAGATTTCTTTAAACTTTTTTTATGGTTTTCTTTGCTTTTCAAATACCTTGCACATAGTAGGCATCTAATTCATCTTTGTTGGTAAAATATTCTGCTCTTTAAAAAACATATAACAGAAAAGATGCAGCATTTCTTGATTTAAAAAAAAAAATTTAATTGATTTTTATAGCCATGTTCCTTCAGTTTTCATATGAATTCATTGCTTTTTTTTCTCATTTCGGTATTATAATTTCAGTTGGAAACAAACATTCACCTACTACTTCTTCACTTTTTTTATTTCCATCTTCATCTTTGCTCTACTCTTCTCTTTTCCATAAGGTTGGTTAGAATTCTTTCTTTCACAAAGAAAAACCTATGTATATTATCACAGGATGCCAGTCCCCAGAGTATCAGATGAAGAAGTACCATGGAAAAGTACCATTAGAAGTACCATAAAAATATAGACTCAACTTTAAAGAATCTTCATCTGAATGATACACTTTCAAGATTAGCTATAGACTAGTTTCCTTTCCTGGGGCAGCATTTATCTGAACTACTTCCCAATGGCTTAGAGAATCCAATATGATCTTAGAGAGTATAAGTCCTTATCACAGAGCCAATGCTAGAAATTCTGTGCTATAGGTGATCTCATAGGCTTAGTCTAACCTATTATCTGAAGAAGAAATCTCACTACATTATCCAAAACATGGGATCATACATACTTAAAGACTTAAAGTGAGATGGAGTTCAATGCCTTCAAAGACATCACATTCATTTTGTTGGAAAATTTTTTAAAAATTATTGCTTTTTTTCCCTTTTTAAACAGTATGGTTACATATCAATAACACTGTCCATAAAAAAAATCTTCTTTTGTTTAAAAACAAAGGAACATTATAGTAACCACATCTAATAATATATTATGTAACATTTTGCATTTGTATTGATTATCTCTTTCCCAAGAGGGAAATATATATATATAATATAAAATTGTTGGCCCTCTGGAGCCAGAATTGTTCTTTGCCTTTAATACAAATAAAATCTTTTGGTGTTATTTTCATTTGAATTATGATCTTGTATATGATTCTCTGGTTTCTCTGCATATTGTTCTCTTGCCTGTGATTTCTTTATTCTAAACAAGTTTATATGAATCTTCCTATATGTCCTCATATTTATCATTCTTTATTAATATCCTGTTTTATTAATTGTCCACAGTTTATTCAATAATTCCCTTTTTGGTGAATGTCAACTTTATTTCCAGGTTTTTTAAACTATAAAAAGGATTGCAGTGAATATGTTTGTATATATCTTTATTGTCCTTTGATCACTTATCTACTATGAAATAGGGCATGATCTTGTGTTGATTCCCTATTTTCCATAAAATCTCAGAATTTCACAGTTACAAAAAAAGATCAGTAGCAATGTACTCGACCTCTTACCTGAACAAGAATTTCCTTTGAGAAAATGTCAATAATGTTGCTTCATGTTACTGGAGTTATTTCAATGTTCTAGTAAATAAAGATATTTTAAAATCCTGGCAAATAATAATGATATTTAACTAGTTATTGTTTTTTTTTATTATTATTATTAACTAATATTTAAAGAATTGAAATGATTTGTTCATGGTAACATATTTAATAAATATATGAGGAAGAATTTGAATTTGGCTTTTCCTGATTACAAGTGCATCCACTCCATCATCTAACTTAGTGTTTTAGTGATCCTTGGAGTTTTGTTTCATCTGCACTTTGGATAACTATGTCATCTATGCTTTTTTCCCTCAGAAATAGAATCTTCTTCTTCTTTTTCTTCCTTCTTTCTTTTTCTTTTTCTTCTTCTCCCTTCTTTCTTCTTATTTTTTTCCTCTTCCTCTTTTTCTCCATTTCCCCTCCTGAAAAATTCTTTTGTTTTCGTGCATAGATGTTTTTAAGGTCTTAATTTTTACTGCAGGTTTCTTTCTTAAATTTTAGATCCCATGAAGCTATGTGAGTGATGTTCATCTAATGTCCACTATCCCTTCTTCCATGTTTACATATATGCTTCTTCTCATACATACCAATTATAATACTTTCCATCCCCTTCTTTCTCCTTTCTACACTGTATTCTTTTTCACTATTCCTATTTTTTAAAAGCTTACAATTTATAGAACAGAACCAGTATATTCCCAGAAATCCAGTTTTTCTTAGTTAATTTTCTCAAGATCCTTTGAAAGTATTGAGATTCCGAAAGGACACTTGTTTTTCTTTTCTTACATTATGGGACTTTTTATCATTTTGGCAGTCAGATAAAGTCTCTTGTCCTCTTAGAATAGTATTTTTAAGTGCATAAAATAAAACAACATAATTACAAAGAAAATAAATTATACTGAAATCAATTATAAAAATATTTTAAAAACACAGTGTTACTGTATTCCAGGTAGCAAACCCCTGCAATATGAAAGTTTTAGAACTACATCATCATATAGTCCTTTCCAGCTGTTCAAATAAATTCACTTTTCTAGGTTTCTCTTGAAGTGTTGTGTTTGCATTTCAGAGTTCCTACTCAGCTCTGGTATTTTCATCATAAATATTTGAAAGTCTTCTATTCCATTAAAGATGAATTTCTACCCTTGGAGGATTATACTCAGCTTTTCAGGGTAAGTTCTTCTTGTTTGTAAGTCCATACCTTCTGCCTTTTGGAATCTTGTATTAAGACCTGCTCAAGATGGCTTGGTTGAGCAGGAAATAGGCCACATACCTACTCCAACAAAACCCTGACGTTAGTCCTACACCAACTAATGATCAAGAAATCCAGGGAGCACCTCCATTAAGTAATTTCTTTCACCTCAGTAGCACAGAAAAACCAGGCTACAGGCTATTGGAAGGAGTGTTCTTCCAGCAAAATTATTGTCAAACAGCACAACCAGAGATGGATGTATATCACCTCCAATGCTCTAAGTCTGGAGGCAGCAAGAACAAAGGACTTCCCCTGAGAAAATCCTGGGATAAACAGGAAACTCAAGATAGGAAGCCTAGATGGTCTAGAGAGTAGTAGCAGGAAGTGGTCAAAACTAGTGTAAATATACCAGCTGACATGTCCCTAGTTCTCTGTTCAGAAAAACCAGAGAGAACCATAGATATCTAATTTTATGAACCTCCAAGGATCTAAAGTAGGAAGTGGAGTCAGTGTAATGCTGCAAGAGTCTCAGCACTAGGCCAAGCAGGACTGATCATTCCACTTAAACCTATAGCCAAAGCAGAGTCTGACACTGGAACCAAGCCCATTCTGGAACTAAAGCTGAAAAAAAAAATGAGGAAATCAAAGAAGAACACTGACCAGTATCAGACATTATTGCAGATATAAAGATCTCCTAACAGGAGAAAGTAACTCTGTAGCAACTGTAATTAAAGTCTCAAAAAATGAACTCTCCACAAGGACTACTGAATACTTACAAAAAATGAAGCAAAAACTGAAAAATTAAATATTTTGGAAGAAAGAATTTGAAGGGAAATAAATAACTCGGAATAGAAAATTGTAAAACTTACCCAACAATGGACTTCCTAAAATACAGATCATACTAAACAGAAATCAATGATTCCATGCAATCAAAAGGAATATTAGAACAAAATCAAAGGATTAAAAAATAGGAGAAAATACTAAGATAATTGATATCAAAAAGACTGATTTGAAGAACAGGCCAACAAGAGATAATTTAAGAATCATTGGATAATTTGAAAACTAAAATCAGGCCTTTCTGTTTTATTTCAAGGAATTATATAAAATAAATCCCAAATCTATTAGATCTATAGGGGGAAATTATATTAAAAAAATCTACTAATCTCTTCCTGAAAGAAATCCCACACTGAAAACTCCCAGGATCTTAAAACCCAAATCTAGAGCCTGCAGTGTAAAGAAAATATATTTCAAGTATCCAGAAAGAAACAGATCAATTATCAAGAAATCGGAGTCAGGATTACATAAGACCTGATAGCTACCACTATGAAAGAATGAAGAGTTTGAAATATGATATTCTCAAAGGCAAAAAATATAGGATTACAATCAAAAATAACTTACTTGGCAAAGCTGAGTATAATCCTACAGGGGAAAATGGATTTTTAATGGAATAGAAGGCTTTCAAACATTCTGATGAAAAGACCAAAAATAAATGGGAACTTTGAAATGCAAATATAGGAGTCCAGAGAAACCTATAAAAAACCAAGGGTATTTGAGTAATTGTGAAGGAGCTAGATAACGGAAGAAAGTGAAAAGAAACAAATATATTTTCTGAACTTTTTTTGGTTCTGATTTTGGGAGAATTATATAAGAAAAATGGAGATCTCAGGGTGGAGGTGGGATGAGGTGGGATGGGTGTGAAAATTTTGTCCTGAGGACTTACAGAAGAGCAAAGGAAGGAAGACTGAAAGGAACACACACAATATGTAGAAAGAAGGAAAAGGTGAGTGGAACTTGAGTTTACAAACATGGAAGAAGGGATGGTTGAAGTGAGTATTAAATGAATTTCACGCTTACCTAAACTAGGTAGAAGGATTAATCACACAAACATACTCACCCAGATTGTTTGAGGCAGATAGACATCAACTAGACCAACTCTACATGAATGCTCCCTCTAACGTTGAATAATTTATCTCCCCCAGAATTGTGAATTTAAGTAATGTCTGTGATTAGGAACTGGCAGCCATCAAGTCACTTAGCAAGTATTTAAGTGCCAATTATGTGCCAGGCACTCTGCTAACTTCTGGGAATACAAAGAGAGAAAACAGTTTCTGCTCTAAATGGGGGAGAAAACATACAAAAAAAATTAAATGCAAATAAGATGTAGACAGGGCAAACTGAGGAATGTTGGGGGTGACAGAGACAGTGATGATTCTTGCTTCTGGCTGGTGGTCAGAATAGGGATTGGAGGAGTTCCAGGGTCAGACTTGGTTATAGCTCTTATATTACTATATAAGGGCAAAATAATTTGTGCAAGGAAAGAGATTTATTTTAATTGTCAAAGGATGTAAGATATTACTATTGTTATGAACAGTTTTGTAGTTAATACAAATGGAAAAAGAACTTTGTTTTAATATGCAATATGTGCTAATTTATCATATGTACATATATACAATGCTAATATGTATTTATAAGCATATGTATACATGCTTGTGTATATATATGTATGTATATATGCATATCATAATATATTAGCAATGTGTATATACATATATTATGCAAATGCATATGTATGCATAAATATCTGTAAATTTCCAGATGGGATTTGGTCAGTTTTGTATAGAAAATGATCTGTAATTAGAATTGGGAATTTAGATTTCTTTACAAGAAGATAAGTGAAAACTTACTTCTGTGGGAACATTTGAAAGTTATAAAGAGACAAATATTTTTTTCTTTATTAAAAATTAGATGAATTGGATTGCTAAGTTTCATAGTACCATTAAGAAAACACTTTGTTACCATAGTGCCAATGAGCTCCACAAGCATTATGGGTACCTCAGCTAATTAGCATATAGGTATTTTATGAATAAAAAAGGCAAAAATAAGACAACGAGAAACTCTATTGACATTTAGAGGCTGGGGGACGATTTACAAAAGGATTGTTGATTTCATAGGACAAATTTGGGGAGCTGCGACTTTTTCAGTGAAAGGTGAGTCCCTGAGAGACAGTAGTTTCTCTCATTGCCTCAATGCCTCATAGCAGCCACTTCAGGGGATGAAGAAGAAGGAAGGTGAGAATAAGAGCTGGTAACACTGCAGGGGGGCTGAGAAGCTGTCTTGTGGGAGCTGTGGCAGTTAAGCAGTCAGCTGAGAGATTGCTTTTGCTGTGTTATTCCTGATTGGCTGCAGAGAAAGTTTACTTCATCCTGAGAGGTGTAGCTATTACTCTTGGGCGCCACCTAGCGTTGGAGAAAGGTGCTTTTTTCCCATAAGGTTTTGTTTTCTTCTGCCATATCTGACCTCAGAGGTTGCTATTTGTTTTTTCTTCTCCAAGAGGACCATTACATCAGGGAGGTCATGACCTGACAAGGAAAGAGCATCATGGCTTTTGGTACCATGGTGAGTAAGAGCTGTGTGTTGTAAGCTGCATTCTGATTGGGCAGCATCCTAGAGATGCTGGTCTGTATAGTCTGGAGATGGCCAGTTTGATGAACTTTACATTTTGGCAATCGGAACTAATGGTTTGTTTTGTTATTCAGTCATTTTCTGTGGTGGCTGACTTCAAGACCCATTTTGGGGTTTTCTTGGCAAAGATACTGAAATGGTTTATCCTTTCCTTCTCCAGCTCATTTTACAGATGAGGAAACTGGGGCTAACGAGGTTAAATGGCTTGTACACCTTTGGCTTACAAAGAACTTTTATTCTTACTAAAGAAGTTCTTAGTGGAGCTAACAGTTCCTAGTTGCTTTTTTTAAGGGTGATAATTACTTAAATTTAAAGGCTATCTTTGAATAGAGAAATGAAGCTCAACAGTCAAGTATAGGGCTCTGTGGTATGGAAGATCCTGAAATAGCATTGAAGCCTGCCATTTAGAATTAGGAGTTATCCGGAGCCCATGTTTCCTTGCCAGGTTCCAATAAATGTGTGTTAGTGGAAGAGTGTGATCTGGGTTTATATGTGTATTGTGATGTATTTTGTATAATTTAAAAAACATTTTCTATTATTATTCCTTTTGTCTTTTAATTAAGTAAATGTTTGGTTAATTAAGTAAAAATGTTTAAGATTCATTATTTTGAGTGACTGGTTATGTAGATAAGAAACATTTTGAATTCTTTTTGGGATGAAGGACAAAAAGAGAAGAGTGGGAAAAGCATTTATTAAATGCCTCTTCTATGTCTGTGTTGTGCTTTTTAAAAATATTATCTCATTTGATCCTTGCAATAATCCTGTGAGGTAGGTGCTTTCATTATTATCTTTTTTTGTGGTGGAGGATACTGAAGATGATAGGGTTAAGTGACTTGTCAAGATTCTCAGTGTTAGTAAGTGCCTGAAGTCAGATTTCAACTCAAGTCTTTCTGACTCCATGCTTTGCACTATGTCCAGTTTCCCAACTTGTAGGCTCAAGAACTAGTGGTATTATAGAGATATTTATCTTTTAAAGGATTATCTTGAGTACCCTGAAAGAGGTTGAATGTGACTGTGGTGGTGATTTATCTCTGGAAACTTCATTTTGCTAAAGGAAGAGCATCTTGGAATGAGTGACATCAGCCCAGTACCTGGTTGGAGTAGACCCCCAAACTGTGATGTTATAGGGATTAATCACATAGAAAACCTATTGGATGAGGACAGGATTGATTATATCAGGAATTTCTATGGTTTTCTTAAAAGTTTTGATAAACATAATTATTTTATTTTATTAATTTTTATAATTATAACATTTTTGACAGTACATAAACATAGGTAATTTTTAAAAAAATAATTGATAATTAAAGTGATCAATTTTTTTTTCTTTTTTCCTGAAGCTATCTCCAATGTGAAGACGTGGGCACTAGATAGAGAAGTATTCCAGAATATTATGAGAAGAACAGCCCAAGCTCGAGATGAACAGTACAGACAGTTCCTTAGGAGGTAAGACTAATGTCCTGGGACTTTTAACAGAAGATCCTACTCCCTAATAAGTACCTTGGAAAAAATTCATATGATAAGTGAAATTAAGAGCCTGCAAAAACTTGTGACTCACCCGCAGCTTTTCGCTGAGATAAAAAGTATTTTACTTTTCTGACAATACTTATTTCAAGTATTCTGATGTTACTAGGTTAAAAGAAAAAAAAATGAAATCATCAACTTGAGATAAAAACCACCAGACTTTCTCTTAAAATATAGTAACTTTTCATGAGCCTAACTACGGAGAATCTTGTGAGCTCTAAAGATTGCATTCATTGCCTTTACTTGAGCCTTCTGGCTTGGAGCCCATAGCTCTGTCTGAATTCTTCATTTCTTTTGTTTCACCCCCCCTAATTTATCTATTTGCTTTTTTAGAGATTGACTAAAATTTTACAAAAATAGCTTTTTAAAAATTCCTATTATTTCAATTAAATTAGCTTGCCAAAAAAGTAGCTGATGCTATAGTGATCACATAGAAAAATAAATGAAAAGAATCAATTTATGAGAAATTGATCACATTTCTGATATCATAAACTATCAATTCTTTTTAAGAACATAATTGAATGAGATTTTTATGGGCTTTTTCAGCATGGATGTTAAGTTTATAGATTCATAAATTTAGAATTGAAAAGAAACTGAGAGGGAAATTCTAGCTCACTCTTTTTACAAATGAAGAAAGTGAGGCCTTCAGAGGTTAAGTGACTTGATAGTGGTCACACAATAAATTATTAAACTGGGATTTAAATCAAATCCAGGGCTTTCCCCTCATAACTTCATATTCTAAAGAAAGATTTTTCTGTTAGAAGAGATCATCATCATGAAGTTTCGTTTTTCAAAAATTTATCAATACTTATTACATATAATGATTTCTGCTATTGCATAATGATTTTATATAATCATTAAGTTTATAGTTAAGTTAAGTTTATAGATTCATAAATTTAGAATTGAAAAGAAACTGAGAGGGAAATTCTAGCTCACTCTTTTTACAAATGAAGAAAGTGAGGCCTTCAGAGGTTAAGTGACTTGATAGTGGTCACACAATAAATTATTAAACTGGGATTTAAATCAAATCCAGGGCTTTCCCCTCATAACTTCATATTCTAAAGAAAGATTTTTCTGTTAGAAGAGATCATCATCATGAAGTTTCGTTTTTCAAAAATTTATCAATACTTATTACATATAATGATTTCTGCTATTGCATAATGATTTTATATAATCATTTATTATGTGTGTTAAAGGGATTTTACTTTTGTAATGGTATCATTTATAGTAAAGATAACTTTTTTTAGTGTCATTGCTATTTTTGTGCCTCTTTAAATTTCTAAAGGGAATTACTAATTAGCAGATTAACATCACAAGTTATCACATTTTTAATGCAAAAATTTCTTGATTGAACCCAATCAAACTGGACTGTGATAATAACGAACAAATCAGTCAATCAAATAGTAAGCATTTATTAAATCAGGTATGGTACAAGATGCTACAGACACAAAATCAAACACCATGCAGTTGCTGCCCTCAAGGATTTTAAGGGAAAATGGTCATGTTCAGAAGAACAAGTGGTAGCAATAACAAATATCCTACCATCATGGAACTATCAGAAAGTTAGAACTGGAAGGGCCCTTAGAGGTCACCTATTCTAATCCTCTCATTTTATGGATGAGAAACTCAGGCTTAGAGAGAGAACACACCAGAACAAGAATTTGAACTCACGTTCCATTGGACCCCACTCATACTTCCCCCTCCCAAAAAGATTTTAATCTTTGGGATTCATTGAGGCAGAGCTTTTAGGACTAAGAGGTGAAAGTCTATTAATATTGGGCCCTGCTCAGACCACAATTGCAGCATGGCATTTAGGCTCGGGCACCATATTTTAAGCAGAAAAGGAAAGCTTTCAGAGAAGGGAAATCAGCCTGGTGAAGGGCCTGGCTTCTATGTTATGGAAGAAGTAGTTGAAAGAACTTAGGATGTTTACCCTGGAGAAGAAAAGACTAAGATACATTGAATAGAGCTAGACTTAGAGACTTCTGAGTTCTGTTCCTGCTTTGAATATTTACTGGCTGTATATAACTGACCAACCCCTTAACCTCTTGAGCGCTCAGTTTCCTCATTTGTAAAATGACAGGATTGGATGCAGTGACTTCTAAGGTCCCATTTACCTCTAAATCTGACCCTGTAGATTTTAAAGGGTTTCTATGTGGAAAAATTATAAGGCTTATTCTTCTCTTTGTTCCAGAGCACAGGAATGTAAACAGTGGATGCATAGACATTTCAGAGACACATTTAATCTGGATGTCAGAAAACAAAACAAAACAATGATTTAATATAATCAAAATTATCCATTTTGCACTTCATAATATATTCTAGTTCTTCTTTGGGCATAAATTCCTTCCTTCTCGGTAGATCTGAGAGGCTATCCTATATTCTTTTAATTTGTTTAGAGTATTACTCTTTATGTTTAAATTATGAACGCATTTTGACCTTATCTTGGCATAGGGTGTTAAGTGTTTCTGCCACATTATTTTCTAATTTTTCTAGCAATTTTTGTCAAATAGTGAGTTTTTGTCCCAGAAGC
Source organism: Sminthopsis crassicaudata (assembly GCF_048593235.1). Classification (NCBI taxonomy): domain Eukaryota; kingdom Metazoa; phylum Chordata; class Mammalia; order Dasyuromorphia; family Dasyuridae; genus Sminthopsis; species Sminthopsis crassicaudata. Next base: position 155,751,796 of record NC_133622.1, read on the forward strand.
TGGAGTCTCTGGGTTTATCAAACACTAGATTACTATGATCATTGACTATTGTATCTTGTGAACCTAACCTATTCCACTGATCAACTACTCTATTTCTTAGCCAGTACCAAATGGTTTTAATGACCACTGCTTTATAATATGGTTTTAGGTCTGTCACAGCTAGGCCACCTTCATTTGCATTTTTTTCAAAAATTCCCTTGAAATTCTTAACCTTTTGTTCTTCCAGATGAATTTTGTTATTATTTTTTTCTAAGTCTATAAAGTAGTTTCTTGGCAGTTTGATTGGTATGACACTGAATAAATTAATTTAGGTAGAATTGTCAATTTTATTATATTAGCTTGGCCTACCCATGAACACTTGATATTCTTTCATTTGTTTAAATCTGACTTTATTTGTGTGGAAAACATTTTGTAATTGTGTTTATATAATTTCTGACATTGTGTTGGCAGGTAGACTCCCAACTATTTTATGTTATCTACAGTTATTTTAAATGGAATTTCTCTTTGTTATCTCTTGCTGCTGGACTTTATTGTTAGCATATAAAAATACTGACAATTTATATGGATTTATTTTGTATCCTGCAAAGAATTTTTTTCCTCTTGAGTCAATTGTGCTTAAATGACTTGCCCAGGGTCACACAGCCAGAAAGTGTAAGTGTCTCAGGTCCTCCTGACTTCAGGGCTGATGTTCTATCTACTACACTAACTACCTGCCCCTAGAACATATTCTTAAATACAACTTTTGATAGCTTGGATTTCTAATGTTGAAAACTACCTGTTCATAATTTTTGACCATTTATTAGTTGGGGAAAGATTCATATTTTAGAAATCAGAAATGTACACCAAATACATTTACTCTATATATCTTCTTGTTTTCTAATTTTAGCTGCATTGGTTTTAAATGGAATTTTACATTCTTTCTCTTCTTGCTAGATTTAATTAGTAGTAAACAGAAATGTTGATAATTCATGTGGGCTTTATTTTATACCCTGTAACTTTTCATAAATTATTGTTTCAATTAATTTTTAGTAAATTCTCTGGGCTTTTTTAAGCAAGCCATCATATCTTGAAAATGCAATGATTTTGTTTTCTCTTTTTATGTGCTGATTCTCTCAATTTCTTTTTCCTGTTTTATTGCTAAATCAAGCATTTCTAGCTCTTTGTCACACAACAATGATGATAATGGACATTGCTGCTTATTTGAATAACCAGTATTTAAAATTTTTATTTTAAATTATATCTTCATTTGATATATTTCTCACCCTTGGTTTTAAATATATTTATGAGATTTTCAAACAGCAGTTATAAAATAAAATATGGCGGTTATTCCTTTTCTGATATGAGTTAGATTGGTTGTAACCTGAATTCCTTCCCCATTCCAAAATTCTGGGATTCTGTATTTCTACCATAACTAGCCCTGGGATGACTGACTCAGATGGAAAACATTACTTGAAGTTAGGTACCCTAAAGATTTGAAGACTTCTATCAGATCAAAAACTATTACAAAGCAACAGTCATCAAAACCATTTGGTACTAGCTAAGATTTAAATAGCTGATCAGTGGAACAGGTTAGAAAGACATGATACAATAATCAATGACTATAGTAATTTAGCACTTGATAAACTCCCAAACTCCTTTTTATGAGATAAGTACTCACTATTTCACAAAAAATGCTGGCATAGACCTACATCTCACACCCCATACAAAAATAAGGTCAAAATGGATACATGATTTGGATATGATATAATAGACAAATTAGCAGAGGAAAGGATACTTTACCCATCAGATCTTTGGAGAAGGGAAGAATTTATGACCAGAGAAGAACTAGAGAACATTATGAAATGCAAAATAGATAACTTTGATTACATTAAATTAAAATGGTTTTGCAGAAACAAAACTAATACAAACAAGATTATAAAGGAAGTACAAAGCTGGGAAATTTTTTTTCACAGCCAGCATATCTGATAAAGGGCTCATTTCTAAAATATATAAAGTACTGTTAGATTGATAGTTAAAGGATATTAACAGATAATTTTCAGATGATGAAATTAAAGCTATCTATAGTCATATGAAAAAAATGCTCTAAATCATTATTGATTAGAGAAATGCAAATTAAAACAACTCTCAGGTACTATCTTATACTTCTCAGAGTGGTAAAGATGACAGGAAAAAATGATAAATGTTAAAAGAAATGTGGGAAAACTGGGACACTAAATGCATTGTTGATGGAGTTGTGAAATGATCCAACCATTATGAAGAGCAGTGCCACTACTGGGTCTGTATCCCAAGAAAATCATAAAGGAGGGAAAAGGACCCACATGTGCAAAAATGTTTGTGGCAGCTCTTTTTGCAGTAGCAAAGAATTGGAAAATGAGTAGATGCCCATCAATTAGGGAATGGCTGAAAAAGTTGTGGCACATGAAGATAATGGAATATCATTATTCTGTAATCAGTGATGAACAAGCTGATTTTAAAAAGCCCTGAAAAGAGTTACATAAACTGATGCTGAGCAAAACAAGCAGAATCAGGAATACAATTTGCACAGTGACAGCAAGAAAGTGTGATGATCAACTATGGAAGACTTGGTTCTTCTCAATGGTTCAGTGATTCAAAACAAACCCGATAGACTTTGGACAGAAAAAACAGAAAAAAAAAAGTGAACATAGTTTGTGTTGAATTCACATTCAATCTCCATAGTCTCTTTCTGAATGCACTTCTTTTTTTTCCTGTTTTTTTCTTCTTTCATAGTTTTTCCCTTTGGTTCTGATATTTCTCTTCCAACATGATTCATAAAGAAATGTGTATCAAAAAAGTTCATGTATATGTATGACCAGAAAAAAATTAATAAAGAATTAAAATATATATTTGAAGACTATAGTGTAAAACATTTTGGAGGTAATATAATACTCTCAACTCCTCCCTCCCCTAAGAAATTTAGCATATGTGATCATGTGACATTGCCAATTGTCTTAGAAAGTATTTTACTAGGGGACCCTCTCCTGCAAATAAACCACAAATTTTATCTAAGACTTTGTTTGGGAACCTATGCTATGAGGAAAAGAAGCCCAAGGATTAACATAACCAAATATCTGGGCTCTATTTGAAAAACTCTTTCCTTAAAACATTTGTCTCCTCTGTTTCCCAGGAAAGACTATTTTCCATGGAAGATCATTTACAGACTTACTGTATGCTAAATCAGGACTTGGGACAGGCCTTAGTAACCATAGGTTGTTGATTTTTGGGGGACTATATGACAAGATCCCACATGAAAACTATTTTCTCTTATTACATTTCATTAAAAATGTTTTATTTAAATATATTTTGGTTTTGTTCACATTAAGCAATTAGCTCTTTGCATTTTTCAAGGAATGTGTTTTGAGGAAATTTTTTTGTGCAAAGTCTGTTTGCATTGTTTTTATTTTTGATGTACCATTTTTCTCCCCATGGGGTCAATTAAAAATATCATTGGTGCTATTAAGGTTGTTATACACTCTAAAAGTCTAACCCATTTTCCTTACCTAAATTATGTATTGTGGAAACTTCTCTTATTGTAGGAGAGGATGTGAAAGTTTGATTTATAAAACATTGGTCAAAATGTGGTTGTTTGCTAAAACATTATATTTTGGTATTTTATTTTATTTAAGGTATATTATTGTTATCATTATCATGATAATAAAAAGGACAATAATTTGTTAAAGGCCTACTATGTGCTAGACAGTGTGCTAAGTGCTTTACAAACATTATCTAATTTGATCCTCACAACATTTCTGGAAGGTAGGTGCCATTATTACCTCCATTTTACAGATGTTTACTCAATTCCTATATTATTCAGGGCTATGAGGATTCAAAGACTAAGAAAACATGGGCCCTTTCCCCATAAAGTTTATTGTAGAGCAAGGAGATGAGATATGTATATGAATAATGATGCAAAAGTATTTGAAACTATAATTAGAGAGTTTCAAAGTCTTTGATAATTTTATTTCCTTGGTTTCCTTGAGATAGATAAAAGATTTGGCAGTTTCTCACTGCCTCCTACCTCCTATCTTCTCATTCCCTCAGTTATTTACATCATTCAGTTATTTGAACATCATCCCGTATAATCCCTAGTTTATATACTTTACAACTTAAAGTTTTGTTTTTGTAAAGTTAAGTGTATATATGTAAATTATGTCAAAATATAGAAACAAAATGCATGAATTATTAGTGGAAAAAGGGAAATTAAATGAAAGTTTCTTTTTCCTTTGGCAGTGTATGTTTGTTGAAGAATTTACCTGAAGATAAACTAACCAAGATCATTGACTGCTTAGAAGTGGTAAGAGTGGTTAGAATTAAACATAAAACTTCATTTAAGAATTTGGGCATTGTGTTAGATCAAATTAAATTGAGATAATCATTCTTTGCTCATTTAAAAAAATTTGTTTATAGGATAAATTCCATTTAAATAATCTTTAATGCAGTTTCTAGATTCTATCATCATACTGAAATTTTGTTGGTATTAAATATTGTTCAAAATAAGTAGATTACTAACAGAAATAACTTGCAAAGTCAAAATATTTATATCAATTTAGGGACTGGAAAAGGTTTAGTTGATTAGTTTTTAAATGTTAAAAATTTTTCAATTATTGTTTTAGTTTTTTGACTATTTTATTCATTATGTTAGCATAAAAAGCCTTTTTTTTTTTTGGAGATTATATCATCCTTTTTCAATATCCTACTGTGATGACCCATTACGCATATGACTTATAATCTCAAAGATTATGACAGTTAATTTTAAATTCTGTGCATTAGGCCCTATCAAACTGGGAAGTCTATGAGAATGGTCTTTGCAAACAACTCTGTGTTTGTTATCAAAAGACTAGCCTAGCCAACTTTGGGGATGCTCATGTCCAGTAGATATCACTTAAGAGATGGATCTTGTTATTCATAGAACTCCTGAAACCTTTCTAAGGCATAGAAGTGTTTCAATCTCTCTCATCAGATGAGATACTCACAACAATGAAATCTACAAAACTAAGAATTTTGAATTTGAAAAGTTTCTTAATTTCTTTTATAGTTGCCATAGTGGATCACTATGAGTGAATTGGAGCTGAGATAACATTAGGATGTAGAAAAGTACACGATGACTATGTTTTGAAATAAATTGAGGAAAAATCAGTATATTTAAATGCATTTTAATATGTCATTTTATTTCTAGTCTTTGAAAATGGATTTTTTAAAAAGATACCCACAGATGTTACACTTTTAATTTTAACACCTTAGAAAAGGGCCTTATAAGAATTTGTTCAGAAAAGCTCATATGGTTGGTTTTATTCCAAAACTTGTTAATTTTTCTTAAAATAATACACTTTGTGACATGTACCTTAATTTATATTTATATCTTTTCTTTATCTCAAAGTTAGAAAGTTAGCTACTTTAGCTTTCCTCTTTTTTTTTCCTTGATTAATTGTAATGAAAACTGAAACCCTTACTGAATTTTTTGGAGGTGGATTAGAGTAACAAGTGAAGTCACATCTAACCTTTAAACTTTTTTAGAAGACTATTCTTAATGGAGAACAATCCCTGCAACATTGATTGTTGATAGGTTTATGACTCTTTCAATCCCAAATGATTATGCAGAGTAATATCTCTTTAGAAGTGAATGGAGACTACTTTATCCTTAAGTGCCTGTGACACCATTAATGTTTTTATTCACAATTCATGAAAACCATCTAGCAGTTTATCAAGGATGTGCCATGATACAGTTCCTGACCTCCAAACCTCCAGGGGTTTCTGTTCTGAAAGTCATTTTGGAAAGGGTTACTTGCCCCTTGTCTCTAGAGATTTTTCACAGATGTTACAAATTAATAATTCATCCTAATTTTAGTGTGTTTTTCCCCTAAAACAAAAGGCTTATATTTTCCTTTAGAGAAGAAAATCTTTTTTTAATATGGTATTTCTAAAGGAGATTCACCAGAGAATTACATGCTGACAGCAAATACTGAATTTTTGTATCATTAAAATTAAATGGTTATATAAGCATATTTATAAGAAGTACTTAGAAAAAAAATATATATACATATATATATTGCTCAAATCCAGGAATAATTTACAAATTTAAAAGCCTCATCCTGTACTTTATATTAAACTATTGTAAAATCTCTTTTTGCATGTCCTTAGATACCAAAATAATTCAGAAAAAAGCTTTATGTTTGTATCTGGTATCCAAAATGAAATGTTATAAAATGGAAAACTCTCAAGGGCAAAAATAATTAACAGTGAACTTATGGAGTCCACTGAGGTCTGAACGTTATATGGTATTTATTAGTTGCAGTTTAGTTGTCTAATCTTATCAAAAAAGCAATCACTTAGCTATTTTAGAATAGTATGGCTGGCTGTCTTATTGAGTTCTAGGGCCAGCTGCATCTACATCTGACTACATCTGAGCAAGGCATTTTTGTTACATCTATGACATTATTTTCTGAGCATGGGTGTCAGAGTGTTGTTGTTCAGTTGTTTCAGTCATATCCAACTCTCTTCATGACCCCTTTTGGGATTTTTTTGGGCAAAGATTCTGGAATAGTTTGCCATTTTCTTCTTCAGCTTGTTTTATAGATGAGGAAACAGGCACACAGAGTGATTTGCCCAGGAACACACCACTATCTCAGGTCAAATTTTGAAGTCACAAAGATGAGTCTTCCTGCTTCCAAGCCTGACATTTCTATTCACTGCACCACCTAAGCTGCCCCTGATGGATAAGAATATCCCGTCACTTAGTATTTGATATAAACTTACTCTTTAAGATACCCAAAATGGGGGTAAGAATAGAACTTTAACTATGGGGTTGAGTTCTTGAAGTGTCTCTGTTTTTAGATGGAAAGTGAAGTTAGGTATAATATTAAAGTATGTCATTGGTTAATTGTGAAAATCTACTAATGAAAATGATAAAGCACTTTACAATTCAGAATGAAATTAAAAAAATCTTTCAGTGATAATGATTATTATATATCAACAACACACCTGGCTAATTGGGTCAGAGAAAGAGAGGAGTGGAAGCAATTCAGACCTATTCCTGAAATCCTCTCCCAAGTAAGCATGTGATTTGATTGTCCACTTTTGAGCTGCAAACACTGTGATTCAGGGATTTTTGGTTTTGTCTTCCAGAAATCCCCTTTCTTTTGAGGATAGAATATATTGTTTATTTAAGTATCATTCATTTTCTTCTGGTCTGTGCTTCTATTATTTGGGTTGGTTTAGAAGTAATTTTACTTCCTTTTCTGCCTTTAGGGGAAAAATAGCTGTGATTTAAAAATCTAAAGTGACCTGGAATGACTAGAACTAAATTCTTGTTTCTTTCTAATCCTGGATCTGTCTTTTCATCAAAGTCCCAGAGATGTTCTCTATGAGGAAGGCAATAAAATAGGGCCAGAACTGGCTATGACTACTTTTCCAAGGCCTATGACTGTGATGGATGAAAGGCTTGAAACCCACAATGAACAGACAATGATGCCTTATGTAGCCAGTATTTAAAAAAAAATATTAGAAATCTTATTTCAGCTCTTCCCTTAAATACTCATCTCTACTAATATTTTTTTTCTCTCATCCCAACAGGAATATTATGACAAAGGAGATTACATCATCAGAGAGGGAGAGGAAGGAAGCACCTTTTTCATTTTAGCAAAAGGAATGGTAAATATGATGGTCATCAAAGTAAAACCAGCAAATAACTGCAATGTCCTACTTTAGTACATATTAGATAGCTTCTGAAAGATAAAATAAAATGGCATTGACATATGCTATGTGTATCAGAATCTGAGCCCTTTATTCTACTAGTTCTCTCTCAACAGTTTTATCCATATGACAGAAATATAGGCTAATTGAAGCCTCCAGACTAAATTCACTCCAGAACTGCATAAAAGTTGGTTAGAAATTAAGGAAACTAGCATGTTCAGAGTTGAGTAGTTTACAAAGCTCTGTATGCAGAAGCTCTACTGTGAAAGCTTCAGGGTTGTCTGAAAGTTACAGATAGGACCTCAGAAGTACTGGAGAATGACAGCAACTGAAACTACCTAGTATTAGGGGATCTGAGGTCCTCAGCACTCTGTCCCAAGACACAGGAGAGGGCCCTGAAGATCCAGCACTATAAATCTCAGATCAGAGGGGATCTAGCCCGGAAGGCCAACACAAGAACTCAGGGGACCCATTCTAAGCTCATGACAGACAACTCCCTCACTTCAAATTTTGCATTGCAAGGAGCAAAGCCTTTTCCTTGGATAGAGGCCCAAATTATGGTCTAAAGTTGGAAAGATGAGTAAATTGAAGAAAAACAATGACTATATAAAGAAATGTTGCAAACCTAATTCAATTAAAAATTACAAATGGATACTCAAAGGGAAAAACCAGGTTTCCACAAGACTACATGAATGCTTAGAAGAAGAAATTAAATAAGAAAAAAATAAAAGTTTTGGAGGAAAGAATTGGAAGAAAAATAAATAGATTAGAACCAGAATAGATCAAGCAAAAATCAGTGATTTCATGAAACAGCAAAAAAATTACATAACCAAATTTAAAGATTTCCCAAAAAATAGAAAAAAATTTAAGATATAAATGTGAGATATAAAAAATAACTTACATGGAAAATGAGTCAAGGAAAGAATTTGATAATCACTAAATTCTCTGACAACAAGGATTAAAATAGAGCTTGGGATCTACATAGAACTGTGATCCTGAAGGTCATGAATGTGGTTAGTCTTTCTCCAAGAAATAAACTTTGTTAAACATCAGAAACTTCATACAGGAGAAAAACTTAATGTAGTGAATGTAGGAAGGCCTTCCTTTGAAAGAGAAATTTTACACAACATTGGAGTATTCCCATTGGAGAAGAATCCCTTTCAATGTAAATGTGGGAAGACATTTTGCCAGAAAACAGCTTGTTGAACATTAGAGAATTCATACTACAGAGAAATCTTATGAATGTAATAAATATAAGAAAACCGGTCAGAAGACAGGATTTAATCAGCACCAGAGAATTCATATTGGAATAAAATCATGTGAATGTAATGAATGTGAGAAGACTTATGGTTAGAAGATAGGACTTATTCAGCATGAGAAAACTCATATTGGAGAGTAACCATATGAATTCCATGAATATGAGAAGAGCTTCAGGGGAAATTCACATTAGAGAAAAATCCTATAGATGTTATAATTTGGAAAGACTTGCCAACAAAGAACATACCTTTTATTGAACATCAGAGAGTTCATACTGGAAAGAAACATTTTGTATATAATGAATGTAAAGAAGATTTTTATCTGAAAAATAAAGCTTAATCGACATCCGAAAGTTGATTTAGAAGAGAAATCTTACAAATGTAGTGAATATGAAAAGGCTGTCAAGTATAGCTCAAATTTTGCTCAATATCAGAAAATTTATATTGGAGAGAAATTTTATAAATATAATGACCATGAGAAAGCCTGCTGATGGAGCACAGAACTTAGGGAACAATAGGTAATTCATACCAGAATGAAATCATATTGATGAAATAAATGTCATGCCTTTCCTGGAAAAAGAAGAAATTCGTCTATAAAATATCATAATTCATACTGGACAGAAAACTGATGTTTTCCCTAAACAATATGGTACTTAATCATTTTCAGTATATTCATACAAAAATAACCATGAATTAAGTGAAATTGTGAAGTGTTAATTTTGCCTCAAGATGTATAGATCTGGAAAATAGTGATGGACCTTCTGGGCAAGGAAGATTTTTACAACTTTGGTTAAGGTACTCCTGAGTGATAATCCATTTTCTGCTTTAAGGTCTCCAATAAAGAGTAATGCGCCAACTTCTAATGGCATCTCCTTTAACTTCTAGACAGTTTTATTTGTTTCAGAATTTTTCCTGACATTAATCCTATATTGACCCTTTGTGATATTTATTTGTTGTTACGATTATGTCCTCTGGGGTCAAACAGAACAAATTTAATCTCTCTTCTACATTACAGCCCTGTAGATTGTTGCAAAAGGTGATCTTATCTTGTTCCTCTATCCCTACCTCCTCTTTTCACTTCCTCAGTAAACATCCCCCATTTCTTCAACCACGCCATATGGGTTTTTATCATTATGATTGCCTTTATCAATGCCCAGATTATTTCTTAATGGCCTTTAGTGCCTTTGGAAGGTTATATTATAACATGTGTCTCATCTCCCCAGAGAAAGAGGCCAATTAACCCAGAGAATTTTAGAGGAGTACAAAACAAACAAAAAATCTAGGACCTATAACTGTAGAACTCCAGAAAGCTTGATATTTTATTGACCTGGTTGTCTGGGATATTCTGGATTGATTCTGATCTATCCTAGAGTTTAATTGAATTTACAGGTAGAATGAAAGCTAAGTAAATTAGGGTGATCATTCTTATTTAATTATCTGGAAAAGTGAAAAGATATGTGTGTCATTTTCAAAGCATTTTAAAAAAATTCTTGCACTAATTGACATGATTTCAATAGATATTGTCAGAATACTGACTTTAGTATTGAGAATCATTTGTCAGCCAAAAAGAGTCAATATAGTTATCAAAATTCTATAGATTTAGCTAGAAATAAGATCAAACATTAAAGATTAATGAACATTTGGAGCTAATTCTAGTCCCACAATCATGGATGTGACACAAGAGGCAAGTTTATTAAGAAACCTCCCTATCAAGACTTATATGAATTGATGCTGAGTGAAATGAGCAGGACCAGGAGATCATTATATACTTCAACAACAATACTGTATGATGATCAATTCTGATGGACGTGGCCCTCTTCAACAATGAGATGAACCAAATCAGTTCCAATAGAGCAGTAAAGAACTCTGGGAGATGACTATGAACCACTACATAGAATTTCCAATCCCTCTATTTTTGTCCGCCTGCATTTTCGATTTCCTTCACAGGCTAATTGTACACTGTTTCAAAGTCTGATTCTTTTTATACAGCAAAATAACTGTTTGGACATGTATACATATATTGTACGTATTTATTTATACTTTTATTTATTTAACATTTACTTTAACTTATATTTTAACATATTTAAAATGAATATTGGTCAACCTGCCATCTAGGGGAAGAAGTGGGAGGAAGGAAGGAAAAAGTTGAAACAAAAGGTTTTGCAAATTGTCAGTGCTGAAAAATTACCTATGCATAAAATTTTTATAAAAAAGAAAAAATAAACTAAAATAACAAAAAAAGAAAAAAAAAAGAAACCTCCCTCCCTTATCTGTCCCAATATTGGGAAACCTTTCCAGTCAATAACATGAGAGGGTTTTCCTTAAATTACTGAATAGATTTATAATTTATATTTCTGATCTTGGCCTTACATTTCATGGGTAATATAATTTTAATTAACAAACAACCTTTTAATGTTTGTAGTTATTTTGTGTATACCTACAGTTAAGATTTATACTCAAAATTTTCTAACCAAAGCAGCGCTCCTTATATTTGTGGTATTTGTCACTTTTCATTGTTAGAAGATAAGCACCTGCATTATTATTGTGTATATTTACTAACACCTGGTAAGATACTGGAGAGAAAAATATTCATTTTTATGTACATTCCTGAGTCTGTTTGTCCTGGAATTTTCTTTTTTATACTTCCTATCATTGTGCTTAATAAATACTTGTTGACTTGATTCTTGTGCCACACCTAGAGCTATAATCAGAATTTGTAAATGATTTCAAAGAATGTTTATTGAATATCTACTATGTATTCATGCCTACTATGTGTTCATCATGTCTACTTCTTCTGTGGATAGAATAATGAAAACATGAATTTGTTGAATTTCTTGTTTTATTGTTACCCAGGTGAAAGTCACTCAGAGTACTGAAGGCAATGATCAACCTCAACTTATTAAAACACTGCAAAAAGGTGATTATTTTGGAGAAAAGGCTCTCATCAGGTTAGTGTACTGTTTGGGAATAATATGTCTACACATTTCTTTTTTAAATTGTTATTTTTTTTTAATTAACAGAACTTTATACTTACCCCTTGAATTCTTCTTTGAGGTCAAGCTTATTCATTATGATTACACAGCATTCAGATTTTATTGCTGGCTTTTTTTTTGCACTTATGTTGTGGTCAGGTGTGTATGGATTTCCCAGTTGTGTTTACTTAACTTTACATCAATTCATATGTCTTTCCATGATTCTTTTTAGCTGTAATATGTTTTTCCTTCTAGTATAAAAATATTCCATTACCATAATTTATATAATAATTTTTCAATGTATATCTCCTTTTTTCCATTTGCTATTATAAAGAATGCTACTATAAATGTTTTGGTATATGTATGGACCTTTTCCTTTTATTATTGACCTCATTGAGTTATATAGCAGGTAGTGGTAGCTTTAGGTCAAGGGTATGAACTTTAAAAAATCATATTGATTAATTAATTAAATCCAAATTGTACAGTATGATTAAACTACCAATTCATAGTTCTAACCATGCTTAAAATTCCCACAGAGAAGTTTGGAGGAGGAAGCTGAGGAAAGGTCTCATATAGGAAATGGTGCTTGAGTTAAGTTTTTAAGGAACATAGGGGTTACAGGTAGCAAAGATAAGGGAAGAGTGCATTCCAGGCATGGGAGGCAACTGTAAAGGTACAGAAATGTCTGTGAGAAACAGGAAAAAGGTTTAGTTGTACTGACCATATGCAATTGCTTAATGAGTTGTCCTGAAGTTAAGCAGATTTAATTTCAATTGTGATTGACATGTTTTTCTTATTAAGCTGTCAATAAAGTTACCGAGGTTTGAATTTGCTTTTTTGTTCTATGTTACTTAGAGGCACTCTTGTTCAACATATCAGAATAGCTTTCTTTGTATTTCCAAGATTGGACACAAACAAATCCCAGGGGTGCTTTTGGAATCAGTTAAAAATAAATCCTTAGAGTTCACATAATGAGTTAAAAAATAAACTTTGTAAGCTCTCAAGATTTAAGTCAAAGTACTGTTTTCTTATCAGAACTAGGTGGACTGCCTCTATTTTGTAACCTGAATTTATATGTCAGACACATGACCCACAATCTAAGTATGAAATCCATATCCCTGAAAATCACTATGCATTAATTATTGCCAAGAAAGTCTTTGAAGTTTCTTGCTATTTTATTATAATGGGCTTTTAATAAGTATAAAAGAATAAGAAGTGGTGTCACTTGGATACAGAGGTTCCTGGTGATGACTGGGCAAAGGGCTCAAGGAATACACTCTGCATTGCTTGGAGAAGTGTGAAAGAAATCTGCTTTTCCAGACATCATGGAGTTATCAATCCTCCTCCCCCCATCCCTATGTGCATTTCTGGGGATCACTTGGGGGGAATCTCAGACTGGCAAACTCTAATGTGTTTGTATTTACATTGTGGTGGGAATATCATTATTATTTGGGTATCTTTATTGGAAGCAGTGTGGCATAATCAAGAGAGAAGTAGACTCCTGAGTCAGAAAGAAGTGATTTTATTTACTTTATCTGATGCTTACTAATTTTAGGACCATGAGTCACTTAGACTCTCATTGTCAAAGGCACCTTTCTCAGACTATCAATTACAGATTAATTGCTTATTTGCAATGTTAAGGAGTTTCTACACTGAGAGTTCCTTGTATCAATAAAATTACAAAGCTGGACCAAATATAGATAGAATGGATAGGAAGCTATGTAGGTAGATAGATAGGTAGGTGGATATATGGATGGATAGATAAATATATAGATAAGAATTATATATATATATATATATATATATTGCAATTATCATGTTGTTATTGAAACCTCAGTGCAGGGAACGAATAAAAATCACAGCAGGTAGAAATAAACACTCAATGAAATTATTTTACCTGATATTTGCAGGAGCAAGTAATCACTCAGTATTCTTTTCCATTTATTGATTGGAAGTGATATAATTATAATAGGGATGTTGTCACTTAGGGGATACTAATTGGTACATTATATATATATATATATGTATATATATATATATGTATATATGTATATATTTCTTAGCATAAGTGAAAAAATTTTTTTTCCCTCAACAGTGATGACGTTAGATCGGCTAACATCATTGCAGACGAAAATGACGTGGCATGCTTGGTTATTGATCGAGAGTGAGTACCTTCCTATTATTAGAGCAAGCCTATCTCTGGTCCAGGAATCCTTAGTTTTATCTTTTTCCAAGAGGAAATTCTTCCCCTGCGTCACTACTTAAAAATACTGATCCATAGCCTCATCTACGGGTCAGTTCTCCAGTCCAGAATATCTAATTCACAATTATTGTTGTAAGACTCAGGGGAGAGAGTAGGCCTGGATAAAAAGATGTGTGAGTCACTTGCATAGAGATCATAATTAAAGCCGGGCTCATAAAATTATTAAGAGAAAAGGTGCAGAAGAAGAAGAGAGTGTAGGAAAGAAACTCAAGGTACATTCACAGTTAGCGTGTAATAGATATGATACGGATGACAAGTCAGCAAGGAGATGGAGAAAGAAAGAGAAACAGCTTGAAGAACCAGAACAAAGAGAATGTGCAGGAGGAGAGGGTAGTTGAGAATGCCAGATACAGTAGAAGTTTAGAAGATAAGAAGTGAGAGAATACCATCAGATTGAGCTTAAAATATCATCAGTAACTTTAAAGAGAGCAATTTCTGTTGAATGATAGGGTCAGGAGTCAGACTGCAAAGGTTTGAGGAGTGAGAGTGGGAGGACAGGAAATGGAAGCATCAAGTATAGATATTTTTTTCAGAGTTGGAGTGAGAAAGGGAAGAGTAATTTAAGATAACAGCTTGAGGGTCTAGTGAAATTTTTTTGTTGTTGTTGGTTTTTTGTTAGGATAAGGAAGATCTGAGTATATTTGATGGCAGTAGATAGGGAGAACGTGAAGATTTGAGAGAATAACTTTAATATGAGATAGAAGGTCATGGATATCGTTTGAGAAGTAGAAGTGCCATGTAGGGAAAATTTCAGGCAATAACCTAATGGAGGAGTTTTGAAGATGAGCATGTCCTGGACCAATGAAACTAAAGGCCCAGAGCTCCTGTCAAAAGAAAAAAAACAAAATTAAGTTCTGTAACTTAAATAAACTTTTAAAAATCTCTGTAACTAAATTTGGTATATGGAGAAGGATGACTGTGAACATTTTCCTTCTTAGAACATTCAGTCAAACAGTTGGGACCTTTGAAGAACTCCAAAAGTACCTTGAGGGATATGTGGCGAACTTGAATCGTGATGATGAAAAAAGACATGCCAAGTAAGTGGGGACATTTTACCAGGGGGGTGGTATTGACTTTTGGTGGCCCCATAAAGCTGAGCACGAATGCAACAGGGTTAAGAAGAGGCCTCTAGTCTCTAGTTCCCTAGATGTTTGGCCAGGAAATAACAGGAGAGAAATAGGAAAGAAAAGCCAAATAGATTCAGAAGATTATTGCCAGCTTCACACTGTGATGGACACCATACTCGCCCTTTCTATTGATGGTGCAGGAAATTGGAGATGTTTGTAGTAGGAAGGTCCCTAAGAATAAATTGTCTCCTTCGACTGCCATCTTGTCTCTTCTACCAGTGTGAAATCTAAGACTGAGAATATCTATGAATCAATCAACAGACATTTATTCATGAATTAAGCCCCTATGAGCCCTCAGGCATTGTGGTAGATGGTAGCAATACATATCGGCTCTCAAGGGGTTTACATTCTACTAGGGGAGAATGGAATTTTTTTTTTCTCATGCTTGTGCCATCTCTGACACAAAAAAAGTATTATTCATCTCAGGAGAGCATTAGTTGCAGAGGGCTAAATTTTCAAATATAAAAGTGTCAGGTTGAGTGCCTCTTAGTAGAGGTGTACAAAGTGATCCTATTTTGGGAAATGGCTATCTGCATTGGCCAAAGTTTAGTGGATAAAATTCTTACTTACCTTTGGACTTATTTGTTCTGTCCTTATAAGGGATGAGATATCCTATTTTTGGCCTTTGATGATATGCCTAAAAATACTACTATGTCTCCACTATTTCTCACATATGTCTCATTCTCTTCACTCACACAACTCCTACCTGGTTCAAACCTTATCATCTCTCAGTGAACTACTGGAGTAGCTTTCTATTTCGATTCCCTACGGGGTTTCTCCATGCTTTGAAGGCAATTGCCAAGAGAAAGCACAGATCTAAATGCTTCACTTATCTGCTCCTATCAGAAGATACTTGTGGTCCTTGAGTACCCCTGGGTTGAAACATTAAACTCCTCTGTTTGGGACTTAAGTCTCTTTACTACCTGGCCCCTTTCTACCTTTCCAGGATTCTTACACATTTCTCTCTTTAATACTTTCTGCAAACCTGCTATCCTGCTCTACCTATTGTTTTGCACACTTGACATTTCTCACATCTGTGTTATCTCCCTCACCTTAAAAATCCTTGAATTCCCTCAAAACTAAGTTCAAGACATTTTATCCTCCCAGATACCAATACCCTTTCATTCCAAGCCTACATTGTACATACTTCAAATTTATTGTTTCTGCTGTTGGACTCCAAGTTATTTGATCTTAAAGATGGTTAACCTTTTATCTTTGTACCTTCAGTGCCTAGCAAAACATCACATAGTAGGCATTTTCATGAATGATTGCTTATTGTTTGATTAAGGACATTTTTCCCTCTTTATTGCTCTTTTTGGACTCAAATCTTTAAATTATGATAGAATGGGAACCACATCTTAAAGCCCCTTTGATGGGCAATCAGAAGACTTTTCTGTTTAATGGAAAATTCTTTTGAGCTTACCTGAGAATGTTTTGAAATAAATGATTTTCTCAAATGTTTTGCAGAAGCAGACAGAATCTATTAATGTTAATAAATGCTTGGGCCTACACGCACCAGTTAATTTCTTCCAAATCATACAGCCACAACTAACCGAAAATTGAAGGCCTGAATTAGAATGAGAACATTCAGTCAATTTCCCACACATTTTTGTAAGGAAGATAATAGCAATTTGCATCCTGTTGTACAGTGCTAGTACTGACAGCTCATTGGCATCCAACCCACAACAATAAACCCTAATCGAAAAAGATGAATAACTATTTTAGAACAGTAATATTTGGAAACAAATTGAACATTTGATTTTTAATGTTTCATATAGTAATGATTATAATTATCCATGGGAAGTCTTGAGATTTTATGAAAATCTTAGATTGCCTTGGAAATTTTGAATTGTGATATTCTAATGAAATCTGTTTCTGATTACACTTTTAAAATCAGTGGCTCTTAAAGGCAAACCTGGCTGCTTCTTGGTGTTTTTAGAAGTTTTTCCCCTACTTGATCTCATATAAAAAATGAGATTGTCTTTGCAGAAGCTCTAGGCAGTAAACCCATAAGTGATGGTAAGATGGCTTTTCATATATAGTTATCCTTAGCTAGTCAGGAAAAATAATCATAATTTTACCTTTTCCCCATAGGAGATCCATGTCTGGCTGGAGGCAGACCAAACCTCTGTCTCTAGAGATGATTCAGCTAAAGGAGAAGGTGGCCAAATTTTCTTCCTCGTCCCCATTCCAGAACCTTGAGATTGTCACCACACTGGGCGTTGGTGGGTTCGGAAGAGTTGAACTTGTAAGGGGTTTACGTTTCAAACATCCAAGAGAAAATTTTGATTTTAATATTTAATGTGCCTGAGTCCCTACAATGAATTTTCCTTCTACCTCCTAGTACTTTACAGTGCTCAGTCATCAAGGTTAACTTAATCATCACGTATCACATTGCCCTAACTGAAAGGGAACAACAGAGTTTAGATTAACATTGCACACTTGCAAATCTAGACTATGAGGTAAATGTTGTTAGTCTAGTTGCTATTGAAAGCTTCCCATAACAGCACCTCTTTTTGTAATATTTAATGTGAATTACTGGAACACCCAAAGAGAACTATAAGATTTCAATATAGATAACAGTATTTCAACTTAAACACATATTTCAGCAAGGGAAAAAATGTTAGATTTTTTTATAGAGGGCCTAAGAGGGCTCACCTTGGAACTCAAAGATTTCACTTATATATCATTAGCAATATATATACACACACACACACATACACATACATACATATATATATATATACTACCCTCTCTCTCTAATAAATACATATATATACATATTATATGAATGTACAAATTTATGTATATAAATATATGTTCTATCTATCGATCTATCTACTTCTTCATCAGAACTATAGTTTTTCTTCTTAGTCCATAGACAGGCTGGCTAGTTTACTATTGGTTTTTGAGATATAGCATGCAAAATCTTTTTTACTTATAATGTCTGTTTCTGAGCTATTGTCTGGGTCAGGTTGATTGTATGACTAAAAGGTAGTCTCTTGGACTTAGAATCCTTTGAGATGAATGTTTATTAGTCTCAGTTTGCTCACCAAAGAGTCTAATTCATCTATTGGTAATAAGTGATTAGAGTGGACTCTTGAATGGTTTTGAAAACAAGCAAGTAATTTGGTCTCTTGACTACTACCTACAGGGTACTTTCCATAGATTTACTAACTTATGTGTTCTCAGCAGAGTGCTGTCACCTCACAGAGGGTATTGATATCGAACTCAAGCATTGTTTATTTCTTTTAGCTGAAGTTATAGTTAGATGCTGAGCTGCCTTCAGTTTTTATCTCATTTGAGAGAAGTTTATGTCTGCATTCTCTCTATCTTCAGAGACTCCAAAACATAAATCAATAAGTAGGAGTGCCCCATGCTTCAACACCAATACATAGAGAGTAAAGCGAGCAGTTTCATTTCTGAAGTTGTATGCATATATTAGGAAAGTCATATATTAGCTTCACTGAGATTTTGGCAATAATTTCTGTGTATCCAACATGTTCATCCCTATATGGTTGAAAAGTTCAGGTTACAGGTCCCCCAATAATGGTAAGACATTGTTATGGACTTTCTAATGCCAGCCAAAGCTAGAATGTCTTTGAACAGATTACTTTCAGAAGCCCATATACTGAAAACTACTTCTTGCACAATATTTTAACCATTGTGGTATATTTCTATTATGCTTGTGCGTACGTGTAACGTGGTCAGTTCCTATCAGGGTGACTTGTGTTCTTGCTGTCAGTATGATAGCAACAAAGATACAAGTTGTAAAGGTTTACTGGTGCTAATCTTAAACACACAGAACTGTTTAGAGATACTTTTCTTTATATGTACTAGACATAAGCCTCTCAGTGCTGTATGTGGTTGTTTTGGCCTGGGAAAATCTAGTTCATACTAGCTTAGTGCTTTCTCTGGACCTATGTCCCAAGCCATCGTAGAAAGCATTCATGACCTTAGAGCACTACGCCCTGGGAAGTATCAACTACTTCTTGCTACCATGTGTGGAATCAGTGTCAGTTTTGCCCAGAAACAACTTCTACCATTGTTTCAACCATAAACTACCTTCAAGAGATTAGCACTTCAGCTCTTTGAAATTTAGCACCTTACTTCTGCACTTATGTTAATTTACACAGTCCTTTGTAGGCCTTCTGATCTCCATCAGGCATCCGTGGATAGGTGAGGAAAAGAGAATTGGCTCAGTGAGGGAAGTTCCCATCTGCTTCTGGCATTCTGATTGGGAGGCATTCCAACCACTCAGCAGTATTGCTCTCTATTTGTATTCTGGCTTCTGAGGTATTCTTTTTCAGGTATGACCCCACTTTTGGTGCCATGCAGCCTTCCAGGGAGGCATCCATATCTATATTAGTCTTTCCTGGCTGTTGAAATATGCTGAACTCAGAGTTGGCTAGGCTGCCTTCTTTCTCTGGCAAACAGCATCCGCCTTGGCATTCATCAGAATGTCATTTGTCAGCCCAAACTTATAACTTCACTCCATATACTTAGTCTTTAAATTTTTCAGTGATTGCCTATTTCAGTGTGAGGAACTCCAACTTGTGAATGGGGTAATAGGGCTCTGATGACATATGTAACTGTTTTCATATAACCATCCTTCACTTACTGTAAAGTTTTAAGTTATTTTTTTTCTCATGCCATCCAACACTTCCATGTGTCTTTGTGTTTGTTCTTCCATAAGAGAATGAGGTCATCAAGGAATACCAATCCTTACACTTAGTTCATGACTCTAAGCTATTTTTTCTGTAAGTCTTTGGAAAGTAGCTTGAGTGGTGCTCAAATTAGTAAAATTCAAATGGGCAGACAATGGCAATCTTCTGCTTGTCTTTCTCTGACATTGGGATCTGATAATAGAGCCAGGTCCAATCCAAAAACTAGTGATTTCCTTATTGTCTATGACTCTTGAATTTTGGGTTTGTGGTACAATGGACCACATTCTTTCATTCAAAATGTCATTGTCAACACATAAATGTATTTTTCTATTTTTCTTTAGTATCATGACTATGGGGATATATATGAGATGTTTTCTGAGATTATTAGTCACAGAAAATGGAATCTTCTAAATCTTTCCCAGAATGATTGAACATTGGTGATTTAGATTTATGAGTTATCCCTTTGGACACATCCCACTCACACATTGAGAAAAGGGCTGTTCTCTTTCTCAGTTTCTGTCTCAGTTAGTTTTTTCCACTCCTCTGATACAGGAAATCCTCAAAATCAAATTTCCCTGGGTCTATTTCAGAGGCTAAAAGGCCAGATTTCTTGTGTTGTCCACCATGACAGCCAAGACAGCCACATGCAGTACTGAGAAGGATCCGGCTTGCAACTAGGGTGTATAAAAAAGTATCTTTGAATGCTTCTGTGTATTTAAGATTAGCACCAGTAAACCTTTACAACTTGTATCTTTTTCTGTTGCTGTCATACTGATAGCAAGTGTGTCCACCTGACTGTAACTTCGATGTTTCTGTACAATTTGCATGAGTGGCCAAAGTGTATATAAGTATTGAATCCCAGGCTGTTGTTTGTAGTTTTCTGCTAGTAGATTAAATAGATTGCAATTTGTTAAAATCAAAGCTGACAATCCATTTATGCTGGTAGGACTGGGCATACCGGGGCCAAAAGTTTGGTTGTTCATTTGACCTCTGCAATAATATCTTTAGGCAGTTGTTGAAGTAGATCACAGGTGTGAGTACTTTTTGTCACAGTCCTCCAAAGCTAAGGCTGTTGCACGAGAGGTTTGACCGTGTCCCAATCAATTTGTGTAAATGGAAAGAGTTATTTCAGAAATAAATCGAAGTTCTGAAGGCTGGAAGTAGAGAGCAAGGAATGGAGCTGCAGAGCAATGCCAAGAACCAGAAGTTCCAGGGCAAGCAGCCAAATGGGAAAAGAGAAGGTAGGACTGAGCTGTGGCAAAGAAGGGAGCAATCAAGGAGGGCCATCAGCTCCACAGGCATCTCAGAGCACAAGATTGTGGCTGATGCCGCCAAGGTACCAACCTATTCAGGGATTGAGGGCAGGCTCAAGAAAAAGCCTGCTCTTTCCCCAGTTTTCCTTCCCAATGGCTGTTTATCCAGACACTATAATATAATCTACTGTTTTATTACCCAAACATTTCCAGTAACCTGAATTTTGCTTCAACCACAGAAAGGCTAGGGGTTAACTAGAAATATAAATGTAAACTTAGTTAAAAAGTCCAGCCTCTTCCCTAACTGTTAGGAATTTTCCTAACTGTGGACTGGGACTGATTGAGATTGAATTCATAAATTTTCATTTAAAATAAATTTCCTGAAGTCACAAAGGAGGGGAGCACATGGGTTTTAGGGAATATTTCCTTAGCCCTAGGCTTAAAAAGCTTATTTTGTAGTGAAGTGACATATATACATATCAATTACATATATTATTATACATAATATTATACATATATATGTGTATATATATATATATACGTAATTCCTTCCTTCCTTCCTTCCTTCCTTCCTTCCTTCCTTCCTTCCTTCCTTCCTTCCTTCCTTCCTTCCTTCCTTCCTTCCTTCCTTCCTTCCTTCCTTCCTTCCTTCCTTCCTTCCTTCCTTCCTTCCTTCCTTCCTTCCTTCCTTCCTTCCTTCCTTCCTTCCTTCCTTCCTTCCTTCCCTCCCTTCCCAGTTTATGGAGTATCTAAAATCTTATAGTATTAATGGGAACTCTAACTATAAAGACAGCTTGAGGAGCATTCATATTGTTTTCCATCCTAAAATGGAAAACAAGGAACTTAGGGTCTAATGTCAGTTGACTTCAATTACATCACTTCTTGGCTTTTTATAATAGTTGTGCAAAAAGCCAGCAGTGATGTGACCAGGTTAAGTTTTCTAAGAATATATTAGAATGTGGAACTGTGACCCTACTGAGGTCAGATGGCTTTAGAATGACAGAACCCTTAGTGGTTTTGCCAGTAAACCATTTTCTTAACAATAGTGTCCAGAGGGAACTAAGCTGACAATTGCCGTCTGTTACAACCCTTGATTCTAACAATTATGGAAGAATACTAGTAAAATCCCTTGCTAGTAGCTCCCACACTATTCAGAACTCTTCAGCTCTTTTCATCTGGCAAACATTCTGTGTCTTATTTCAAAGAATTATTTTTAGAATGTTGCCTTATATCAGGTTTTAGAGTGATTTATCACGATTGCAGTGTTATTTTATCTAAGCTGTAAAAAGAACAGATTTGGCCACCGGAAAGTGATCTCCTCTCCCCCTTCCATCCTCCCCCCCTCCCCCACTTAGTGATTCAGCATCAATTGTGCTGGGTGGTAACATTCAACACTTCTGCAGTTCTAATTTGTCCATCACATATAGCCTAAGTGTGAGTTTCTCAGCCTGTCACAGACATGTGCTTTCAGTCATATACACTCAACCATTTAAATTTTTGCTTTAAAAGGAAATTCTGAAAATAACCATCTAGATTGAGTTAGTATTTTAATTTGAAGATGTAAGCTTATGCAATCGAAATAATTCTTTTGATTTTTGGTTCAGAGATCTCACATCCCACAAACAGGTCAAGACGGCTTTTCAAAAAATCATGGGAATCTCAGAATTGGAAAAGACTGTATGGACATTATAGTCCTTTCTTAAGAAGAAACTATTTTACAACATACCTAGCCTTGCTGGAAGATCTCTAGTGAGTGAAAATTCACTGCTTCCTAAAACAGATCATTCCACTTTGGACATATTTAAAGTGTGAAGTTTTCCCTCACATTGAACCTAAATATATATCTTTTCGCATGACAATCTTTCAGCTACTAGAAAATGGCTCTCATGCCCTGCCCCTCCAAGTCTCTTCTTCTTCTTCTAGTTCCCTA
This sequence comes from Sminthopsis crassicaudata, assembly GCF_048593235.1. Lineage (NCBI taxonomy): Eukaryota > Metazoa > Chordata > Mammalia > Dasyuromorphia > Dasyuridae > Sminthopsis > Sminthopsis crassicaudata. The sequence continues at coordinate 155,774,971 of NC_133622.1, forward strand.
GGTAACATCCCAAGTTCTTTCACATCTTTGTTGCTCTCCTGTAGGCTAAGCATTAAGCCAGAGTTATTTTTTACTTTTATACAGAAATTTCAGAGTCAAAGATCAGGACATACCTAATTTTGCAGACAATGAAAGGAAATATATATACTAAATTCTTAGTGAGCTAAGAATGTCAAAATCTCATATGCAGTTTAACTTTAATGAATAAATAAATCTCAAACAGGTTAGAATTTTCCTTGGTGTATATTACCTACCTTCCCCATTTCTTATATCATTGAAGGATTTAACAATTTTTTTTTCTTCCTTAGGTTAAAGTGAAAAATGAAAATGTGGCATTTGCTATGAAGTGTATAAGGAAGAAACATATTGTTGATACTAAACAACAGGAGCATATCTATTCAGAAAAGAAGATCCTGGAAGAGATGTGCTCTCCATTTATTGTAAAGTAAGTAAACATTAAGAATTTCAAACTTTTTTTCTTTAGACTTTTATTTTCAATGGCTAAACAATAATTAGTCACTAAAGATTTTGTGGATCGACTGAAAGAATAATGATAAAATCAAATGTTTTGGGAATATCAATTTGTGGTCTAAGTGGAATCTGGATTGAGGAAGCGAGGAAGCAGAAGTCAGTGTTTAAGTGCAGACGAGGGGACTGATAAAAGAGATATTGTGGATATAGGATTGATACAATTCAACTTCTTAAATATAGGGAGTAAGAAGAGGGAGTCAGAAATTAACCTGAGATTTCAATTTTGAGAGATATAGAATCGGAAAGTAATAAGTTTAAGGAGGAAGATGACAAGTTAATTTTTGGACTTTTTGAATTTGAGATATCTTTGGAACATATGGATAGGAATATGCAATAGACAAGTACAGAAAGAGAACTGAACTCTGGGAAATAGATGGAGAGTCTATCATTTGCAAAAGATTTTATACATACATATATATATATATATATATATATATATATATATATATATATATACTGTGAATACTCCACTTTCATATATATATATATACATATATATATATATGTATATATATATATATATATATATATATATATATATATATATATATATATATATATATATAAAAGACACTTTCAATGATAATACCTAGACATGTAATTGATGGTATGATTAGTCAGTTTTAAGATTAGATAGTTCTAAATTTATGTTTATAATTATATTGTCTGTCTTCACAGATTTTATCGTACTTTCAAGGACAGAAAGTATGTCTATATGCTTTTGGAGGCCTGCTTAGGCGGGGAACTGTGGAGTATCCTAAGAGACAGGTAATTATAAAGTTTTAATTATTTAAATTTATATCTATTTACACATAGGTACATATAGATAGAGATCTGTTCTCCAGATAAATACATATTAAGTACAATAAAAATGGGAGGAGGTCTTATAAGAAAAAAAAAAGAATATGTGTAAAAAGGGACTAGGAAAAGCAGGTAGCAGTCAAAGCAAAATAAAAAAAAAGCTTGAGTTGTCTGGGGGCATATGTAAAATCAATCAATCAATTTTTATTAAATATTTGCTATGTATTGGGCACTGTGCTAACAGAGAAAATTCCTGGAACCAAGAGAGGAACAGTCAGGAGACTAGTGTCACCTGATGAAGGAGGGTATGGTGGGGAGGAAGGGGTAGGACTAGAAAAGTAGGCAAGGCTAGTTTGTGAAGGACTTGGAATGCCAACAGGGCCATTTGTATTTGATCCTGGAGGCGGTCTGAAGCCACTGAGTAGAGGTGGTGGGGTGACATAGCTGGACCTACAATGACAAAAAATCATCTTCCTGCCTGAATGGAGGAAGAATGGAGAGGGAAGAGATGTGAGACAGGCAGATTCACCAGCAGCTAATTACAGTAATCAAGGAGTGAAGTGAGGAGGGCCTGTACTAGTGGTGGCAGTATCATTGCACAAGTGAAATGGACAGACTTTAAGCAACATATTGGACAGGGGAGGGAGGTGAGAGAGACTGAAGAGTTCAGGATGATTCCTGGGTTGAGAATCTGAAGAACTGGGAGGATGGTGAGGGCTTCTCTAGTAAGAGAGAGGGTAAAAATAAGGGAGGGCTTAGGGGGAAAGATAACAAAGAAAAACAAAAACTAGCCCTTGCTAGCAAGGTGTTTGCATTCTTATGGGGGTGATACTGTATAAATAAATAATTGATAGTGGGAAGACATGTATACTAAGGGGGATTGGGAAAGATTTCTTGTAGTAAGTGGAATTTGAGTTGAAACTTAAAGGAAGCTAGCTTCTTTTAAAGAGGGCAAGATACAGAAGAATTCCACATATGGGAGACAATCAGTAAAAATTTCTGAAGTTGAGAGATGAAGTTCTATGTGAAGAATAGCAAACTTGGGGGGACTGAATTTCAGAGTACATGGGGTAAGAGGAGTAAGGTGCAAGAAGATTGGAAATAGAGGGGTAAGAGCAGCTTACACAGGATTTTAAAATTCCAAATACAGCATTTTGTATTTGATCTTGGAGATGATGAGTTCTGTTTTGGATGTGGTGAGTTAAGATGTTATTAAGTGGGGAAGTAACATGGTCAGACCAGAGCTTTTGGAAAATCATTTTGGTAACTGAATGGACAGAAGTGGAGAGAGACTGGAAGCAGGCACACCCACCAGCAGCTATTGCCATTGTTATGTATGAAGTGATGAGGGCCTGGGTGAAGGAGGAGAGAAGGATGATATTTACCAAAGTATAGCTAACTTACTCTTGAGTCTCACTGGGAAAGACCCTGACGAGAAATGTTGAAAACAAAAGGAAAGGGGGAGCAGAGGATGAGATGAACATGAATTTGGATAGACATGAAGAGATAATGAAGCAATAAAGAGCCTGGTTCAGGAGGTCAGTAAAAGTCAGACAGGACTGAATGACTGAACAGGCTCCCCAGCCTGAGAATAATGAAGCCATTCCTTTGTAATGGATTTCTCACTTTTCCTGTCTCAGGGTACCCCCTCTAGAACTATTCAAGAATCAGAGTAGAACAACAGTGGATTGATTTGCTTTAAAAATTCCCCTGCTTACCAACTTTTGTGCTAATACTACTTTTAATAAAAATTAAAAAAAAAAAAAAGGAAACCCTCAATACTCAGGGGGGAATCATAAGGTCCAGATTTTTGGGGAAGTTTGCAAAATTGAAAAAAATCTAAATGTTTTACCTTAGATAACCATTCCCACCCCTCTTCAGAATACAAGTGTAGTCAGCTATTCCAACTCTGGTTTAACTTGTTTGTGCATAAGGGGAGTCATTAAGGAGATTATTGTTATGGTTTGTTACTTTGCTTGAGTTTATTATTAATTAATATTAATATTAAGACTGGGAAGATGATGGTGCATGAGGACCTAAAGGAGTTTAATTCTTTTTCAAACACTTCTAGGAAGTTCTAAAAATACACCAGAAAGAATCCTTTGAAATGTAAATGTAAGAAAAGAAAGATACACAAATTTTATCAATTGCATCATCATCACATTGTTAAGGTATGGGAATAAGGGGGAGAAGAGCCCCTATGCTTCGAGAGACACAGATCCAACCTGAAAAAAATTCACCAACCTAAAAATTGGCAAAAAAAAAAGAAGAAAGTTTTGTGTTTCACTAAGAAAGAATTCTCTTAGTGGACAAACCCCTAATGAGGAGATTTGTAAGGAGTGTATTACCAAGCCTCCATTTTATGGCCATATCCTAGCCTGGGGACTGGGGATAGACCAAGATCTCCAATTGAATAAGCTACTAGAAGGGGTCTTGGACTAATTTACAGCTCAATAGAGGGTACAACTACTACTCAGGAGAGGGTGTAGCTAGTCCCACACAGATAACGGAATGAAACCACTTATCTTGATTCCCTGGGGTGAGTCTCTCCAGAGGAGAGCTCCTCAGAGTTTCCCTCCCATTGCCCCAAAATTTCAAGGGGAACACTATTTGCATCATTTCCCCCCTCAAGCAGTCACTCCCAAATTCATTTGGGGTAAAGGGGCAAAGGTCTCTTCTTCTGTAATAGCTTCGAATTGGCTAGGGACATAGAAGCTGTTCACTGGAGTTCACTGGAGGTTCATTCCAGAGGGGGGGGGAAATATGAAGTCTGAAGATAGCAGTAGTGACATCCCTTCACAATGTCCCCATCAACATGAGGATGAATTGTTTACATGCAGAATAAGACCTCTGATAGTACTAATTTCTCCTAGGGTAATAGAGAAAGTTTAGGCTGACAAAGTGTGGGTCTGGTTTGATTATGTTTTTGATGATCTTTAAAGAAGGAAAAAAGAAAGGGAATGAGACTGCTGGGAGGGAGTACATAAAATGAGCACAAATGTGGAAGAATGAGTATTGGGAGGGAAAATGTGTCTCATGAACCTCATTTTCATTTGAAAATGAAAAAGAAAGGTAGAACACACACACACACAATATTGTTGAGAATACATTAAACTCAGCTAGGAAATAGGCAGGGTCAGGGAGAGGGAGAAGGAAACTTACTCGAGAGAGCACTATAAGTAAGGGAATTGTAAACAAATTCCAGTTGAAGGGGACATTGTGAAGGGAAAGACTGTGATTGGGAATGAGGTAAGCCTAGAGACCTCTCATCATTTATAGTTAGTTTAATAAACATTTACCAAGTGCTTATGTTCCAGGCATTGTGCTAAGTGCTAGGGGTTCAAAAAAAGGCAAAAGACAGTCCCTGCCCTCACAAGGCTCACAGTCTAAAGGTAGAGCCAACAAGCAAATAAATATGCATTGATCAGCTACAATACAATATAGATAGGAAACAATAAACAGAGGGCTGACCCTAAATGAAGAGGGATTGGGAAAAACTTTTAAAAATAAGGGATTTTATTTGGGACTTAAAGGAAATCTGGGGAAATAATAAGCAGAGATGAGGAGGGTGAGCATTCCAGACATGAGGAACACCTGAGAAAATATCTGGAGCAGAGGGCTGGAGTATTGCCAGGAAGCCTGTGTCACTAGGTTGAAGGGGGTGTCCCTTTCTGTCTTCTGTCCTTCTTTATATATGACAGAGAAAAAGATGGGAAAGATAAGAATTTGTGAAGGATTGTGAATGTCAAATAAAGACGAGGCAATAGGGATTTATTGCAGTTTATTGTAGAGGAAAGCAACATGATCAGACCTGAACTTTGGTGGCTAGAGGGTGAATTGGAATGGGGAAGAGACTTGAGGTGATGAGGGCCTGCACTAGAGTGGAAGTGTCAGAGGAGAGAGAGATTGAGAAATGTTGTAAAGTCGAAGTCAACAGGTTTGGAAGTTACATTGATGAAGAACAGGGTTTGGGTTTGGGATTAAAAGAAAATAGGAAAGATAGAAATCTGCTCTCCTTATGTAAGATAGATAAATACATAACATTGTGAACTAAACTAAAATTAGCCCCAAACTGAATGCAGATTTCTGTGCCTTTCTCATAAAAAAAATAATGGTCTGATAAAAGAATTTTAGAGTTCATGAACATGGAAGCAGTCCATTTTAGGTGATGGAAAGAGCAAGCCTATGACCATCTTTGTGTATGACTGAGATGGGTTGGAGGAGTAGGTTTCTAGTTCTTTGCTACCATAAGCAGTGCTGCTCTCAGTATTCTGGTGTATTTGGCATCACTCTTTCTGCTTTAACCTTCTTGTAGTACATACCTAGAAATTGGATATTTAGGTCATGGATATAGGTGCTAACATAATCCCAAATTATTTTCCAGAATGATTAGACTAATTCATAGTTCTGCCAGCAGTGTATTTGCTGTATTTCCACAAACCTTCTAACAAAGATGGTAATAATCTTTTTGTAATTTTTATCAATTAATTAGCTGGTAGTAAAGTAAAATCTCAAAGTTATTTTGATTACATTTTTTTCATGCATTAGTAATTTGTATCATTTTTTCATACAATTGTTAAGAGCTTGCAGTTCTTTTAAGAAATGTTTATTCTCAAATCGGTTGATTGCTTATCTCTTGTATAGCTCTTATAGACCAGAAAGTATCAACTGTAAAAATGATTTTGATTGCAGGGGCAGCTTTGATGAACCCACTTCTAAGTTCTGTGTTGCCTGTGTGACAGAAGCATTTGATTATTTGCATCGCCTGGGTATTATCTACAGGGATTTAAAGCCAGAGAATTTAATTCTAGATGCTGAGGGATACCTTAAACTGGTAAGATTGTTACTGTAGCAAGTGAATTATTACAGAATTTTCTCAATGCAAAGTTGTTCTGTGGTCATTATTGTCTTCTTCATTTTGGTGTGGTTGCATATTTACTTTTTATTTTATTTTATTTATTTTATTAATTTTATAATTATAAAATTATAAAAATTTTTTGACAGTACATATGCATGAATAATTTTTTTAATAACATTATCCCTTGTATTCATTTTTCCAAATTTTCCCCTCCCTCCCTCTACTCCCTCCCCTAGATGTCAGGCAATCCCATACATATTAAAAGTGTTACAGTATAACCTAGATACAATATATGTGTGTAAATCCAATTTTCTTGTTGCACGGTAAGAATTGGATTCCGAAGGTATAAGTAACCTGGGTAGATAGACAGTAGTGCTAACAATTTACATTCACTTCCCAGTGTTCCTTCTCTGGGTGTAGTTGTTTCTGTCCATCATTGATCAGCTGGAAGTGAGTTGGATCTTCTCTATGTTGAAGATATCCACTTCCATCAGAATACATCCTCATACAGTATTGTTGTTGAAGTGTATAATGATCTCCTAGTTCTGCTTGTTTCACTCACCATCAGTTGATTTAAGTCTCTCTAAGCTTCTCTGTATCCCTCCTGTTGGTTATTTCTTACAGAGCAATAATATTCCATAACATTCATATACCATAATTTACCCAACTATTCTCCAATTGATGGACATCCATTCAACTTCCAGTTTCTAGCCACTATGAAAAGAGATGCCACAAATATTTTGGCACATAGAGGTCCCTTTCCCTTCTTTAGTATTTCCTTGGGATATAAGCCCAATAGCAGCAATGCTGGGTCAAAGGTTATGCACATTTTGATAACTTTTTGGGCATAGTTCCAAATTGCTCTCCAGAATGGCTGGATTCTTTCACAACTCCACCAACAATGCATCAGTGTCCCAGTTTTCCCACATCCCCTCCAACATTCATCATTATTTGTTCCTGTCATCTTAGCCAATCTGACAGGTGTGTAATAGATATCTCAGAGTTGTCTTAATTTGCATTTCTCTGATCAGTAGTGATTTGGAACACTCTTTCATATGAGTGGAAATAGTTTCAATTTCATTATCTGAGAATTGTCTGTTCATATCCTTTGGGTTGTCATATTTACAATGTACTTTTGATACTCCTCTCAACTCTTCCACCAGTACCCTCCAAACTATTAAATTAACTACCTAAAACTGGAAATTTTATGTTTAAATTGTGGTTATAAGGGATAGATTTAGAAAAATTATTTTAAAAGCTTACATAGTCTTATTTACTCATTAAAATTGAATTTATAAGAGTTATTTGATGAGTTACATGAACATCATTGTAATTGGTGCAGTTGATGCCCAAAGAAAATGATGAGGGAAGTAATGTGCAGGAACTCTGGGAAATCTGCTTTAAGTCTGGGCTAGCCTACTAATTAGCTTAGCTTCTCTGGTATTCAAGTTTTACTTTCCATCTCTGACATTCTATGATTTTATCTTTGTTTTTGTGAAGTCCACAATCTAACTGAGGAGACAAAGAAACATATAACAAGAAATATTTTTAAAAGTACAAGAGGATTAAAGAAGAAAGGCAGTGCTTTATTTGGTTTGTTGAGTGTGCTACATCATCCTGCTGCCAAAGGAATGTAGAAGAAGGAAACAATAAGTACAGGATATGAAAAACTGGGAAAATGTTTTAGAAAAGTTTGCTTTAAGCCATATATCCAAGGGGAGAGACATAGCTTGTTGGAGATGAAACAGACCAGGGCAACTTCAAGGAGCAGGAGTGTTTTGAATAGCTATATGGAGAATTCTTAGTTATTTGACATGTTCTGTTTAAATAGGATTAAGTAGCTGGCATTGGAGCACATACATTCATTTTTACTATATGATAATGATAGTTAGCCCTTTTTATAGTGCTTTCAGTTTTGCTTTTTATTTGTTTTTTATTGTTCAGTTTTTCAGTCATGTCAAACAGTTTATGATTTCATTTGGGGTTTTCTTGGCAAAAATACTGAAGAGATTTGTCATTTACTTCTCTGGCTCATTTTACAGATGAAGAAACTGAGGCAATTATGATTAAGAGATCACACAGCTAGTAAATATTTGAAGTTGGATTTGAACTCAAGAAGATGAATCTTCTTGACTCTAGACCAGGCACTCTATCTACTGTGTCACTTAATTGCCATAAATTTTGCAAAGTATTTCACAAATAAATTTTCCTTTCATCCTTCCAAGATTCAAGGCAGGTGTGTGTGTAAGGGGGTGGTAGATGCAATTACCGAAAAATGAGGCTGAAAGATATCAAATGAATTGCCCCGGATTATACAGCTAACATTTATTTGTCTGAGGTAGGATTTGAGCTCTGCTCTTCCTGGCTCTAGGTCCAGTGTTCTACTTCCATGTTCTAGGTCCATGATGCTACTTCCTACTGATCTGAAAGCATTAACTTCTATCCCAAATAACTTCAAGCCTAAAGAACTCGAGAACAAAAGATTCAGAAGTAAGCTCTTCCAAGTTACAAAGAACTAAGACCTCCAACAAGAGCCATCCTACGACAACTGTACTCCCTTCCTTTGAAGAGGTGGGAGGCCCTTGGGTGTAGTGAATGTCACTGATGAAGATGGGAAGGAACCAAAAGATAAAATCTACTCCTTTGTATTATGTGTATGATCCCCTTTACTGAATTTAGAATTTCTCATCAGTTTTAACTATTAGCATGATAGCTAGAGGAAGGTAGCTCAGTTTGGGGCAGGAAGAGGGAAAGTGTATTTTAGTTCATAGTTTTATGTATTTATCTTACCTAAGGAGAGTGTGTATAGTGTCATATACAGAAAGTTGGATCCCAGGAAGATCTGGATTCAGGTCCTGTCTCTGAATATTTTTGGCCATGTGACCCTGAGCAAATCTGACTTTTCAGTTTCCAGACCACTCTCTTTAAGACTTTAAGTTGTGGAGAAGCTGCCAGTCAGCACTAAGAGAGGGGCCTTCCTCATCGAGAATTCCTCACATAAGACATCTATGACAAGGAAGTCACAAATCTAGACCCCCCCCTCAATATATATATATATATATATATATATATATATATATATATATATATATATATATATATATATATATATATATATATATATATATATATGTATATTTACCTAAGGCAAGAGATTTTCTGGATTGTCTTAGAATAGAGAACTTTGTATACTGAAAACACAAAATGTGATCCTCAGTGTGGTAAAACTGTGCTTGTGAATAACTCATGCATTTTTTTTATTACTATGTTAAAGGAAGCATTTATCCCTATGTCACTGATTCAGATATCAGCCAGTTATTATACACTACCATAATATGCATTCTACATGTATTACTTAATTTTATCTTTACCACAAACTTGTGAGACAGATGGTGCAAATAGAATTATCTACATTTTACAGATTAATTTTAGTGATTTATTCAAGGTCACACAAGTGATAATGGCAGAGCTGGAATATGAGGTTGTCATTGCCTTTTTCTAAAATTTTTTTGGAAATGGTGCATCCTTCTTTTATTCCTCAGTTCTTGAAATTCTTCCTATTCCTACTCACTCAATTATTTCTTTTATTTCTTATTTTCTTTTGGAGGTCTTCTCATGATAGGTTCTCTGTTCTTTCCTCTGTCTCATTAAGTTATACTACTAGATTTTTGGAGAAGAAATTCTTCTAAATCAAAGCCCTTGTGTCTAAGGCTTCCAGTCTTTTGTTTCTTGAGGCTTCTAAATCCGGCTCCTAATTACAGATCTTTTTTTTACTTTGAATACATTCTATATAGACTTACATGAATACCAGTTGTTTCCTTCAATAGAAACAAGCTCCTTTAGGGCAGAAACCACCTAGTGTAGGACCTGGGAAATTAATAAATGGACATTGACAGAGAAATAGAGACCAATAAATTTTTATTTTCTCAATAGTGTTTTATTTTTCCAATTATATATAATACCAATTACATGTTTCACCATTAATTTTTGTAAAATTTTGAGTTTTAAACTTTTTTCTTCCTCCCTCCCTGACTTCTCCCCTCCCCAGGACACAAGTAATGATATAGATTATATCTGTACAATCATTTTAAACCTATTTCCATATTTATCATATTGGGCAAGAAAGTTCAAAATAACAGAACAAGAAAGAAAAAGCAAGCAAGCAAGCAAACAAACAAACAAAAAACCGGAAATAATATGCTTCAATTCACATTTAGTCTCCATAGTTCTCCTTCTGGATGCTAATGGCATTTTCCATTCCAAGTCTACTGAAATTGTCCTGGATCACTGGATTACAAAGAAGAGCTATGTGCATCCTAGTTGATCATCATATAATCTTGTTGTTGCTATGTGTAATGTTCTTCTAGTCTGCTCATTTCACTCAGCATCAGTTCATATAAGTCTTTTCAGGCTTTTCGGAAATCAACCTGTTCATTATTTTTATAGAACAATAATATTCCATGACATTCATATACCATAACTTATTCAGCCATTCTCCAACTGATGGGAATCCATTCAGTTTCCAGTTTCTTGACACTACAAAAAAAAGCTGCCACAAACAGTTTGCACATGTGGGTCCCTTTCCTTTTTTATGATCTCTTTGGGATATAAGCCCAGTAGTGAGACTGCTGGATCAAAGGGTATGCACAGTTTGATAGCCCTTTGAGCATAATTCCAAATTGCTCTCCAGAATGGTCAATTAGTTCACAACTCCATCAACAATGTATTAGAGACTGATAAATTTTTAAAAAGGTGTTCTAGTACCTCTTAAGTAAGACCTAATCAATAGCAGGTAAAGAACATTAAAAAAAAGACAAAGCTTAGTAGAGATGATGGGCAGCTCAGTGATGCCTTTTATATCAAGAGCTGTGTGCTCTCAGAATGGAGAAGATTTTCCTCTCATTGGCCCTTTCCAGATGAGCTGAAGTTCTGCAGTAATTTCGCTGAATGGAAGTGGATGAGGAGAAGATGGGAGCCTCTTGTTGGATTATTAATACTCATTACATTGGGCTTTCTCAGTGGTATTGATTTTTCATATCGGATCTCTTAAATTATAAAGTAACTGAACTATAAATGGTCTATGACTGAAGATATTTTTTTCAATTATAAGTTACCGAAAACAGAAATTTTCTTATCCTTTTAACTTCCACATCACTGAAGCACCAAGCCACACATTCACAATAAAGACATATAAGGGGTAGGAAAAGAAGAAAAAAAAGATGGAGAATGGAGCAGAGAAAGAACAGATAAGACTACCAGCGGGAGTAATAGCTGGCATAGAGTTCTTAAGGTTTGCAAAGAACTTTACATACATAATCTCATTTGGCCTTTATAATAATCCCAGAAGATAGATCATTGTTATTGTCCCCATTTTACAGATGAGGAACCTGAATCAAACAAAGATTAAATGACTTGCCCAGGGCCACACAATTAATATTTGAGGCTAGTTTTGAACCCAGTGCTTCCCAACTCCAAGTTCAGTACTCTGTCCACTCTACCATATCATATCTCACTTCTCCCTGAAACAAAAACTAATTTTAAATATACCAGCATTTTACTAGAGAAGCTGTCTAGCTGTGCATCAAGTAATATCAAAGTCTATGAAAAAATTTAATATTGTGGGTCACTCAAAGGGCAAAGGGAAAGGGTGAGGTCGGTATGATTAGATTGTAACTTATTATCAACAGAATTATTCAGGAACAAAGGTTGGAAATGAAATGTTATATACAAGAAAGACATTCTTGTTTGCCTGATTTGAGATATTCGAAAGGAAATAATTTGTAACCAGCCTGAAAAGACAGCCTGGAACCAGAGTTTGAAGGCTTTAATGCTAATATTGTATTTTAGAGACAATAGGGAGTCTCTGAAACTTCTTGAGAAGAGGAGTGACATGGTCAGGCCTGTAGTTTAGCAATTTCAAATTGGCAACTGTGTAGAAAAGAGAGTAGAAAAGGGAGAGATTAGAGGTAGGGCAACAAAATTAGAGGATATTATTCAGTAAGTAGCTGAAGAGGGTCTGAACTAGAGTCAGTAGTTGTGTGCATAGAGAAAGGGAAAGGATGTGAGAGATGATGAAGAGAAAGAAATAAGCAAGACTTGGCAACTGACTAAATATGTTGGGATGAGAGTGAAGACTCCTACATTATAATACTGAGATACTGTTTAAATGATGGTACCTGCAAGAAGAACAAGAAAATTAGGAAGAATAGAGTGTTTAACTGGCTTATATGACAAAAAAAGAGAAAATGTTGACTGTTGGAATGGATGTGGGAAAACTGGGATGCTAATGCATTATTGATGGAGTTGATTCATTCTGGAGAGAAAATTGGAACTATGCCTTTTGGGGCATATGTAAATTGTTCATACTATATGATCTAGCAATACCACTGTTCCTATATCCCAAAGACATCCAAAAAGGGAAAAAGAATCTATTTGTACAAAGATATACATATATATATATATATATATATATATATAAAATGGATGCTCATTAATTGAGGAATGGCGAACGATTGTATTAGAACATTAGTGTCTTATAAATGTCAAGCAGGATGATTTCAGAAAAACCTGGAAAGACTTCCATATTTCAGGGAGCATTTAAGTCATTAAAGTGAGATTTGATGTGATAAAAGTGAACACAACTAGTAGAATGCTGGACACAGTAATGGCAATATTGTTCAATGAAGAATTGTGAATGACTTAGCTATTCTCAGCAATACGATGATCTATAACAATCCCAAAGGACTAATGATGAAGCATGTTACCTGATATTATTTGAATATAGACTGAAGCATACTGTTTTTCATTTCCCCCCATTATGTCTTTTACAAAATGACTAATATAGAAATGTTTTGCATAATTGCATATGTGTAACCAAATCTGGTTGTGTATCATTCCAAGGGAGTGGGAGGGAGGAATAGAATTTGGAACTCAAAACTTTAAATTAAAATGTTTTTTTTTAAAAAGCCTCAACAAATGACATTTTGTATGTTAAAAGAATAGAGTATTTGAAGGAAGGTAATGAGTTCTGTTTTGGACATAGTGAATCTGAGGTGCCATCAAGCTTAAGATTTCCCTAGACATGTGGGACTGGAGATAAGGAAAGAAATGAGGGCATATCATAGCTGAATCCACAGTATGGACATACCTACACATGAGGGTGATGATCCTGAAAACAATTTTGAGGTTGGCCAATCATTCTGGTAGAAAGAGCTAAATAAGTTGTTTCATTTCTTATTAGACATTGCAGCCAAAGAAGAATATGAGAAACTAAAGAAAAAAATTGTACAGCTATGCCATTGCTCCTTAAAATCATTTAGACTTCTGAAGGATCTTCCAAAAATAATTTAATTCAAGGATACCTGTATTTCATGTTCATTTTCCAATCTTATTTTCTAGGACTACAGATGATTGTAGAAGGTGGGCTGATAAACCAAAATGGCAAAAGATCATTCTTTTTCTTCATCTTTTACCAATGTTTCTTAAACTTCTTTGAAGATGTTTGAGGTTTATCCATTAGAAGGAAATAAACAGTACTATAAGCTTATTTTCCATAGACATTAGACAGAAATGCACTTCTCTATTTAGAAGCTTTTTCCAGAAGCTACAATCTCCTGGTTAAAAGAATGTTAATACAGCTTTCAGTTATTAAAAAGAAGTTTTATAAAGGGAAGGGAATAAACATTTACATATACCTATCATATGGCAGGCATTTTAAAATGCTTTTAATTATTATCTTTCTTAATCCTCATAACAACCTAGGGAGGTAGATGCTACTATAATCCTTATTTAATATGAAAAGAATTTGAACCAAACAGGTAAAGGGACTTGACCAGGATTACATAGGTAGTAGTAAGTATATGAGATTGGATTTGGATTCAGGTCTTTCTGATCCCAGCTATCCTACTACTAGCTGCTTCTGAAACCAACTACACTTATACTAATATATGTCAAATAACTAATAACAATATTAAGTTATGCATTTTCCTCCTTGAAACATTTTCCCATACTCTTTCTTAAGACCCATCACAAAATTGAGCTAGAAGTTTTTTATCTAATTGTAATGAGTTTCACTTTCACATTTCCTATCTTTAGGATGTAAGTGAGTCACCATTAACCTACAGAAAAGCTTTTTCTACTATGAAACATTTCTTCTTATGTGATTTTCCATTTTTATCATAACCACATTTTTGTCATTTCTATAATTTACGCTACATTCTTTTACCCGGGAACTTTTAGATAGAAGAATTGAAAGCATGGAAGAAATGACCATGTCTAGATACAATTAAAATAAATTGTGTAAAAAAATGCCACACAAGTATTTTTTAGAATTTTTTTTGTCTTTCATTTTGCATTCTATTTTTTCTCTTTTATGAAATCTAGACTATTTGGTATGACACATCTTATTTGTGTCCTAGTATCAGAAAATTTAAGGAACTGCTAATATTGCTTAGATAATTTAGTAGAAGATAGCTACAATGGATAAATTTTTACTCTTTCTAAATGTTGAAACTTTCACGGTTGCTTTGCAAAGAAATTTAAAATCTGAATGTTTTATTTTTAATTATTTTTATTAACAATGTATTACACTGACAGAAATGAATATTAATAACCAATTGATAAGAGAAAGGAATATCCAGGGTTTTTTCTGTTTTTTTTTTTTTTTTTTTTTTTCTTTTCCCCCATTTCAGGACTAGATCAAAATATCCTCTGAAGGACAGGGCTGATGAAGGGACTAAATTAACATTCTCCTCAGTCCTGGGTGGGATCCCATCCAATTGGTAAAATGTATTTCTGATTCTCCTAATCTAAGGGAATTCTGGCTCATTGTTCAATAAGTGATGTGGGAATCCTTTTGTGTAGATTACTGGAGGTGGAATGATCTAGGTATAAAGATGAGTCTCTTTGTCCAGGAGTGACAAGATCAGTCAAGTCTGTCAGTCCCTAATTAGAATAAGCCCATCTCTCATTATAATATTCATTCTGATATATTGATAGTCAATCAGAGTTGATTTCCACCAGTCAGGGATAGCTCCTTCTCCAAGGATATCAGGGGCCCACGAAGGTCCTCTCTGGCTTCTGAGACGGCTATTGATCTCATTTTATTGGTTATTTTATTGGTTACCATAATTAATCAATTAATTATTAGATTATTAGCCAAATTAATAAATTGGTTATTATACACAAATTATATCTCTCAGACTTTTCATTAGTTACATTACCTTTGTTTAAATTTGACCATCTTATTATTGGATATGCCCATTTTAGTATAAATTAAGTGAAGTGTTCAATACATGCAAAGCCAACTTCTCTAGAAAGTTATTGCAAATACACAAATTTTGCTTAGTGGATGAAGGTTGGAACGAAAGGCAATAAATTAAATGCTGCCAAATGAACTTTGGAGGTTTCCTAGTAATAAATATCCATATTAATGGTGACTAGATTCTATCACACCATGTCCTCCAAAACAGAAACTACCTGGAATCAGTTGCTTGAACTAAAATGTACTTCCCTAGCAACTTTTATAAATACATTAATGACCTTCCTCTCTTCTATAAATGGAGAGAATTTCAATGCAATGAGCAAATGAGTAAAAAAGCAATTTCAAACATAAGATTACTTTTTCATTTATCTAGACATAAAAATAAAATTAAACATTGCTTCCTTGTCCATGAAACTTCAGGCTTACAAATTTAGATAGGCAGCCCCATACCAATTCTCTTTCTCTGTATGGAGAGCTCAGCTCATTTCTAAATTACTTCTTAATATCCTTGACAATCTCATATATGTACAATAGTTTTAGTGGCAATCCCATGTGGGTGAAAGAATCCCACTTCAAATTATGCTGGTTTAGCTTTCCCTAGATGATGAGAAGATTTTCTCTGATTTGTGTAGCAGAGGCACATATAATATGATGAACTTTTTTCTGGGGATTTATCCAAGTTTTTTGTTTTAAGCTGACACACTAAAACTTTGGAAATACATTTTTCTGGACAACCTGACCCTGTGCATTTAAAAGTACTTATAATATGAAAAACCAAACAAGTCTACATGTAGAAAAGATTGATAAGTATGGATTAGAAGGTTATATGATTAAATGAGTTCAGAATTGATTGTTATCACCAAATCCAGAAGGAGTTATTAATGATATGATATCATTTTGGAAAGAGGTCACTAGAGGAATCCCCCAGGGATCTGTGCTTGGTTCTGTGCTAATACCTTTGTCAGTGATTTAAATAAATGCACTCATGATTACTAAGTCTGCAGATGACACAAAACTTGGATAACTAATATACTTGATGATAGCATAGTGATCTGAATATCATTAAGTTGAGATTTAGTAGAGAAAATGTAAAAACTTTCACTTCAGTTACAAAAAATCAGTTTCACAATTCGAGATGGATGATCCAATTGTTCTTTTGAAAAAAGATCTTTGAATTGGAATGAGTTGGCAAGCTCATTATGATGAGTCAACAGCATGATATGGGAACCAAGAGAACTAATGGGTACAAGTGTGTGTGCAATGGATAGATCACAGGGTCTGAAATCAGAAGACCTGAGTTCAAATTTGATCTCAGACATTTCTTAGTTTTGTGACTCTGGGAAAGTCACTTTACTTCTTTTGTCTCAGTTTCCTTATGTGCAAAATAAGGATAATAATAGCACTTACTTCCCAGAATTATGGTGAGGATAAAATTAGATCTAGCATCTGGCACATGGTAAGTGCTAGATAAATGTTAGTTATTATTTTTCTTATTATTGCCATTAGGCTGAATTTTTTAAAAGGCATAGTATCAAGGAAGAAGCAGGTGATGGTTTTGCTATCATGTTGACTTTATTAGATTATATCTATTGCATGGTTTTCAATAATGGATACTATGTTTTTGGAGGTACATTGACAAAGTAGGAAAGTGTCCATCTGAGGGCAATATGGATGATAAAGAGCTCTGAGTTTTTGACACCTGAGAATCAGATAAAGGAATTGGGAATGTTCCAACCTGAGGAATTGCTAAAACTTATGTGCTAGACACTGTGCTACATACTACAAATTTTATATCATTTAATCCTTACAACTTTAGAGTTTGGTCATATTGTCTCCATTTTACAGATGAGGAAACTGAGCCAGGCAGAGTTTACGTGACTTGCTCAGGGTTATACAGCTGTTAAGGGTCTGAGACTGGGTTTGAACTCAGGTTTTCCTGCCTTTAGCTAGTGTTTTTAGCCATCTTACCACCTAACTGCTTATTTCTGTAGTAATATGATACCTTCCTTTCCACTTTCATTCCCTCTTTTTTTCCTTTCCTTTCCTTTTTATTCCCTTTCTTTTCCTTCTCAAAAAAAGTTTGGCTCCTAATTTGGAGGCTAGCTGCTAAATGCAAAATCTGGCATTATTTTCTTTACTTTTGGTTTTGACTTTTGCAATATTATCAAGAAATCAAATGCCTTTGTCTTTGGAAGCCCACATATGTTTGGTAATGTGCAGTATAGAAAGTGTCATCAAATTCAAATAGAACTGAACTGAAGGGTCCCTTCAGTCCACATATTAATTTAGACTTAGAAAATAACATATTAACATTATCTACGTTCTATTGCACTGACATTCATTTTTCTAAATCACATTTTATTTTGTTTGGGACAGCATTGGGAACATTGTGGGCTACGTTGGACACTTCTGTAGTGGAGGTTAGAGGGAGAGTTGATCTCAAGTCCTCTTTAGGAATCATATTGTCTGTGCGATCATAACTCTCAGAACCTCCAGGTAACCCCAAGAAGATTTTCCTCTGCAAAATGAATGACAGATTCTATTGGTAAATAGGGTTTCTTCACTGGAAGCCCTCCATTCCAGGGCAATTAGTTATCAAAACATTCTGATGATAAAGCACAGTATTTCAGATCAACGTTCTTTGCCTGATTTAATGAACTTCTTCCTTCATGGTTCTATTCTCTCAGAAAGCCTCCTGAAGACCAGGAGGCCTACTCTAGAGCCATGATAGAAATCCTTCCCTAGGCCCTGGGAAGGCTCAGCTCCTTGACGGATAGACAGAAGGCAGATCCATGGCTTTGGGGGGCCCCGGGGTTACTTCCTAAGAAGGCTGGACTTAGGTCTAGGAGGTAAGTGTAGACCACAAGGCACACAAGCGGGCAGTGACAAGTGTGGGAATCCTGAAGCAAGAGGAAGAAGAAAGTTCCTTTAAAAGGAAGGGACAGACATAGACTATTGACTCTTCAGGTCCCTGGAAGAGCAGTAGCTCCAGCTTGTCAGGCTGAGGAAGCTTCCAAGACTATAGAAATGCTGACAAATCCCTACATTCTTTGCCAGGTGGATTTTGGATTTGCAAAGAAGATTGGATCTGGGCAGAAAACGTGGACCTTCTGCGGGACCCCGGAGTATGTGGCTCCCGAAGTCATTCTCAACAAAGGGCATGACTTCAGTGTGGATTTTTGGTCCTTAGGAATCCTAGTCTATGAACTGCTGACCGGCAAGTAAGTGCCATTGTATTCAGTCCATTTAAAAGTGACCCTATTAATTATGCTCTTCTAAATGAACGAAGAGGGACATGTATTCTATGTATCGGCCGCCAGGTGGTGCTGCAGTCAAGGCGCATAACCTGGAGCTTCTGTGTGTGGTGCTGGGGCAGGGCTTCCCCCTCTGTAGGCCGGGGTGGGCTTCCCTAGCACTCATTCCTGTGAGGGGCTTCGGGTCAGGGAATTTCCCTTTCCAAACAGACTCTACTCCTTGTTGTATGGGTGGGTGCTTCTCTTTTCAAGCTCTGCAGAGCAAGCAAGTGCCTCTGGGAAAAGGGAGATGAAAGGGCTTCGTTCTTGAGCTTAGGGGGCTTTAAAAAATGGCCTTTTAAAGACCAAGACTGTTCTGGTCTTAAGTTATTTGCCAGGAGTGCAGTGTGTGACACCAGCCCCCTCCCCCTTCTGCTCTCTAGCTCTAAACTCCAGTTAGGCAAAAATGTCTCATCTCTGAACAAGAAATCCCACTTTCTCTCACACACACACACACACACACACACACACACACACACACACACACACACACACACATACACACACACGCTCATCTATCTATATTTAAGTAGATATCAATATCAATGTTAATATCAATATGATGAATATTTTACAGATATATTGATAAGCATAGAAATAGTTATCTATCTCTCTATCTATGCATATCAATATATCTGTAAAATAGATAACAGACAAACCTTAGGTAGAATACAGCTTGGGTTTATGATGATTAGTTTCATGACATTTACTGGTCTAATAAATAAACAACGAACAAACATTTAGAACGAAGATCAGCACTTCCCAATACAAGAGGGAAAGGGAAATTTAAAGTGTGCATAATTATCTACAACACAGGAAAGAATATTCCTACCCCTTGGCATCTATTTTGATCCTATCTTCAGTGTAGTGATGCCAGGACACACTCTGTGCTTTGACCTTAGGTCTAGGCTCATCACTTTTACTAATAGCAGTAAAATCGTGACTTTCTTCTTTCTTGCTTGTGATAATCTCTCTTTCCTCCCCCTCTTTAACACTACCTTATTTTACTCAATGAATCAAACTAATTTTTTTGTATGTGAAAATTAATTAATTTTCCAAAACAAAAAAAAAAAGAGGAACGGCATTGCATTTTTACAAACTTTTTAAACTCTGAGTAGAAGGTATCTGTATTCTCCATTTTATTTCTATCTTCAATCTAGAGTAATATGTCATTTTAGTTGAAGTGTTTACAGAAAATCTGGCTTCACACAGATACGTAGCTAGAAAAGCAGAAATATTTTAATAAGAAAATAATGTCTTAGTATTATTATGAATATTATTTTAACTTCCTACAAAGGACTTCAGGGGACCTTCACAAGTCCACAGACCATACTTGGAGAATCGCTGCTCCCACATACTCTTGGATACTGAGGGAAAGTCATTCCAGTAGCTTTAAGAAGCTTGACTTTGAACAGCAGAAAAGAGAAAATGCTTTGACCAAGGAGGGAGACTCTTGCAGACTGACTTTATAAGAAGAATGAGGAATTTAAGGCACAACAAACCCAGAGAAGTGAACAGCTTTTGCTAAATGAGTTCCCTTATCTGTGTTGTGTGAGCTAACATGTAATATCCTTGAGATTTCCCTTTTCTCAAGGATATTGTGAGTATTTGTGAAAGATCATCCATCAAGGACAGGGCTCAGATAGAAAAAGGAATAGGCTTTTGTGGGATAGAGACAACTGGAAAAATACCAGAAGGTTACCCAGTAAATAGAAGGATAAAATAAGGATGCCCACTTATCCCAGTACTATTGGACATGTAGAAGAGTTGAAAAAGCATCAAGGTAGACAAAAAGGACATATATCTTCCCATTTTCTGATAATATTATGGCTTACTTAGAGAATTCCAGGAGACCAGTAGCTAATGGGGATAATTAACAATGTTAGTGCAGAACTGGGATATAAGATATTCCCAGAAAAAAACAAGGCCATTTCTATGTAAGGAAAGAATGAGTTCTGTTTAGACTTTAGTAACATTAAAGGCCCTGAGAGAAAAAGATAGAGAATGATATTTAAGTGTGAGCCCTTTTCTGTTATAAAGAAAACATTCTATCAGTTGGAAGGGATTCTGAGGTCTGAGCACTTTTTTGTACATTAAAAAGGCATTGAACTTATCTCTAGCCACAAATTATTTCAATTCTTTTATTTCTACTCATACCTTTCACTTAAGACCAAGAGGAAATCTGGGACATGTCATTATAAACCTGGCTGCACTGAGGTGACCAAATGAACTATTAAGAATTGTCAAATAGGACAGGACATACCTCTCCCACCCCATTCTTGGAAGAACCTTGAGCTGAATTGGAGAAGCGTCTTCCAACACTGGCACAAAGGTCTTTATACTTCTAAATGATCATAGTAGTGTTTGAGCTGAAAGAATAGATTTTAACCCTCTTTGAAGATTGAAGCTAGAGGGATTAGCTGCTGTAGACCCTTTGAAGAGCAAGGCCAGAGAGACCAGAAGATCCACCTGTGTGACACTTGCGAGGATGCCATGCAGAAGCCTCTCTCCCAGAAGCACCAGGCCCTGTGATGCCAGGAGAAGGTCCAGCTGAGCTACCAGTGCTGAGAATCCATGTTTTCTGTAGAGCTATATAAAATAAGCCTAGCAGTTGAGATCACATACATAACAAACATCAGTGCCTCACATCAAAGAGAACTTAATGAAGACTTTCCAGACACCTCCAGACTACTTGGGCTCTGAAGAAACACAGTTTGAGTTGCCTTGGTTATTTGTGCCACAATATTCTTCATTACCATGGTATTTTCAGCTTGGGCCCACTCTTCCTTCCTCCCCCTTCTTCATGCTGTATCTTTGTGGGACAGAGAACTCCAGGTTTTAGCAAAGATAGCCAGTAACTTCTGTTTTTGTTTTGCCATTTGAGTAAATGAGTTTAAAAAAGACTAATTGTGTCTACTGAATGATGGTTAATGGCAAACATGATAGTTTGAAATCAGAACTATGATAGTAGGAATGATCACCCATGTTACTAGACGGACTAGTCATCCATCTGGGGACTTAATATATGCAAGGAAACAATGAGTTCTGTTTAGACTTTAGTAACATTAAAGGCCCTGAGAGAAAAAGATAGAGAATGATATTTAAATGTGAGTCCCTTTCGGGTATAAAGAAAACATTCTATCAGTTGGAAATGATTTCAAAAATAGTATGGATATTTTTTGGGACATTTTTGGATGTTTTCATTTACTAAAGCTTCTCCATGGACTGTAGTTATACAGAAATACCCTAGAGAAAAATGAGCATTTTTCTTTTGTTCTATGGTGTAATTGAGTAGGCTCTTTTCTGATATGTTCCCTTTATGAGTTAGACAAGTTCTTACAAGATGACTTACTTGCTTGAATGTTAAAGTACTAATATCTGTTGCATTATCACATCTATTACACATATAAAGACATCTGATATGAACAATATAAACATTGCCTTCTTTGAGCTCAGATCTTGAGAGAAAGATTGAACTTGAGTGATCTAGCGGACTCCTGGATAGAATACTATGGAACTTGAGAGGATATTGAGAGCATTTTATAAGATAAAATTGAAACTTTGGGGAGAAGTGAAGTACCTGCTAAGCAACAGGAGAATTACATAATGCCTTTTTTCCCCATGAACTACCTGAGAATGTGAACCCTCTAAAATTTCTGGCAGTAATGGAGTTTCAGAAGGTACATGTTAAGTGATGATCAAGACTTTAGCAGAACATAATGATGCTAAGAATATGACCACAGAGGCTTAGTCCTCCATATTTTATGGAAAATTGTGTTTCAATGTGGTGGTACAACAGGAAAATGTGAAAACTTTTCTCAGGAAAGCTCCAGTTAAATTCCCTCAGAGAAGAAACATGGGACATCTGGTTCAGAAATGTGATCAAAGCACCAGAGCATTGGCAAGAATCAGAAATGGGAAAAAGGTAGACTTCTTGTTGTTTATCCTTTGTTCTTGAAGAGGACAAATGACATCAGGAGGATGTTGCCTACTGGATTTAAATGATCCAGAGCTGATCATCAGTTTCCCTCTTTCTTCCAAAGTCATTTGGAGTCCAAGTGGCAAGACATAAGTCAGGACAACTACTAATGGCCCAGGTGCTAGTGGCAGACCTTGGCCTTTTAGAGCTAAGCTCATTCTTAGGTATTAATTTATCTGAGACAATGCCCATTGAGTAGTTAAAAATTAGGTAAAAATGAGATAAAAGGTGATTTACTTTGCCTTCACAAAATGTCAGGGAGGAAGAGACAATCAGAGTTTCTGGCCAGATCAGAAACCAGGTTGACATAGCAAGTCCTAAAGGCACAGCTTAGAGATTTCAGACTCTAAAGCAAGCAAGATTGCTTCAGACTAGAAAAGTAATCTGGCAAATAGTAGGACAGCATGGCTCATGTATACCAGTGCCATTCAGTGTCACTAAGCAAAAAAAGGATCTTGTAATTTGGATGGGCAATCAAAGAATGATGGAGAAAAGATTAATAAAACTAAAAGAAATAGATATATTAGACTGAACTGTGTGGAAGGGCATGATATATCCCCGAGAATTGAAAAAATACCTAATTAGTCTTGAGTACAAATGAAAACTGCCCAATTTTGTTCAGCTTTTGGAAAGAGTAAACTTGTTTGTGTATGATTTCCAAACCAGCACAGAAGCTGAGGAACTGGTCCATTCCAATATATCCAACAAACACCATGTCCTTCGAGGAGCAAGCCCAGCTGATTCACTCGTCCATCTGTTCTATGTGGTTGTCAGCCCAGCCTAATAGCAGAGTTACTGCTCCGTCACTGATATGAACACTCCATTCAGCAGAAACTTTTAGGACATTCAAGACCCTGCAATTCTGCAATTTCTAATGATTTGTGTTCCCATATACATTGCCATACCAGCATAAACTTATGCCTACTTTCTACTCTCTTAGATTCTGTGTGTTGAGTAGATTTTTTTAAGAAATAGGGTTCAATATGTTCTAACTATTATTCTTGTCATGCCTCTTGAGTATATGTCTTTTCTAGGAGCTAATTGAATGTTACTATGAATTATACTAGTTTGGGTTCTGGGACTATAGTCTTAGAAATGGTCACTCATAGGATTACCCCTAGAATGTATGGTAGCAGTCATTCCTCTGGGAACCCAATCTGCTGGTTTGAATGTGTTTTGGGAACCCAAGGCCAGAGTGGGGTGCTACACTGTAATAAGAAAAAAAACAGAAAGGATTAACATAACTAGAAAATGAACAAAATATGTAGCAAACAATCTAATGAAGAACATTCACTACTTGTATACTACATTCCTTAGGAACAATTAAACAACTTAACTAAATCTAGAAATATTCAGTGCTCATGGTTATACTGTTATTACCAAAATTAATTTATCAGTATAGTGTTATACCAACACAATTAACAAAGCCCTATTTTACAGTTGTGATGTTAAACTCAAACAAGGGCCACAAAGCTATATATACACACACAAGTTTTGCAGTTTTCATATTGGCTTAGAAAACTATATACCATTATGTATGTTTTAAGGTATTTTTATTTTGTTAAATATTTCCCAATTTTATTTTAATCTGGTATGGGCTGCACTAAGTAGTGTTGTGGACTGCATTTAGTCCATATATTTAACAATTGCTTTACAGCACTAAACAAACTAATAATTAAAACTATTTGGAGGAATAAAATATCTATAATATCAAAGGAAATAATGGAAATGATAGGAAGAAATAAGTATTTCAGATCACAGACTACAAAGCTCTATGTATAATTAGTAGACAATGATAAGCAGAGCCAAAGCTATCTGGGTTCAAATCCTATTGGTATTACAGACAGCTAGATGAGTAACCTCCCTCTATCAATGCAAGTCAATATTTTTTGCAAATTACAGTCTTAAGTGAGCTGCCTAGAACACTGAAACATTAAGTAACTTTCTCATCATCTACCTATTTCTAATATCAATAAAATCAAATGTTCAGGCACAATCTCTTTATCTTATCATCAAAACTATTGGGCATTTGTTAAAAATACAAAAATTGGTCAGTAGAACAGACTTTACAAGGAAGAATAAAAAGTAATTCAACTCAATCTTGAGTCGTAGGTGTGAAATAACCAATCGATAAATTAAGGAAACACTAGCCTCAAGCCAAGACAGAAGTGAAATAATTATGGCAAGAATACCAAAGTAAAGAGGATACTCTAGTCCATTCCCTCTCAACCTGCCAAACCTTCAAGATGTTGAATCTAGTAATACTCTACTGAAACTTCCAATCAGAGACAAAACTAGTTCCAAAATTTGCAGGCTCATGCCAGGAGGACAGTGAAAAGACCACTCCAGATAACATCCATTTGGGAAACTAAAAGTTTTACATATGTGAAAACTTAAAATGTGGAAGCTTCAGAAGGATGCAAGAGAACAGAAGCTCAGCCCAGTCATTCCGTTCAGAAGTGTGCAAAGTGTCGCCCCAACATGTAGTCCAAAGTCAAGAAGTAGACTGAAAGGATGAATAAACAAAAAGAATTTCACTATAGAGAGCTAATGTAATAATAGCGAAAGTCAAGATAAAAACCCAAGAGAAGATAATGACTTAAAAATGTCCACAAGCAAAGCCTCAAAGTCTACAAAGCAAATCCAAATAGAATTTTTGGAAAAGATAAAGAGTTTAGAAAAAGTAGAGCTAAAATGATTTAGAAAATCAAATGAGAGTAGTAAGAGAAAAGAATGAGACCTATGGAAGAAAGAGATGAAAAGAAAATTAATAATGTGGAACAAAAGAGATAAACCTTACTCAAGAAAGAATTCACCAAATAGAAGCTGATGGCTACATAAAACATTAAGACATAGTTTTTTTTTAATTGAAAAACTAAAAAAAAAAAAATCCCATAGCTTTTAAAAAGCAACTGACCTAGAAAACAGACTGAGAAGAGACAATTTAAGAATCATCTTTTATGAACTCTTTAAAGATTTAAATTTAGACTTAAATTTTAAAATCTACTATTAGAACTAGAGGAAAAAATAAATTAAAATGAAATGAAATTTAAATAAAAATATAGAAGACAAAGTAGAAATTTAAAGAATCATCTCCTGAAAGAAACCCCAAAATGAAAACTCCTAGGAATATTATAATCAAAGCTAAAGTGCTCAGGTCAAGAAAACTACTGCAAATAACCATTTAAAAATAATTAAAGTATTGAGATAACACATTTAGGATTGCAAAAATCTTGAAAGTTTTAGGAACATTGTGTTGATCACAGGATCAACATAGTGGCCAACCTCAGTTACAGAAGATCTGTGATGAAACATGCTACTCATCTCCAGAGAGGTGTGATGGAATGAGAGTGCCAATTTAGACATATATATATATATATATATATATATATATATATATATATATATATATATATATATATATGTCTCTTTCTATACACACACATAAATATGCATATATATATAGTGTAATATATTTTATACATACACTTTCATATTTGGACATGATTTAATCTAGGAATTTATTTTACTTGACTATACATGGTTGTAATGAGTTTTGTTTTCCTTGCTTGTTTAGTTGGGGAGAAGGATTGGAAAGAGAACTTGAAGTTGAAAATAAAATGAATTTTTAAAAGGAAAAAAAGTGCTTAGTGTGAATTAGTGTGAAAGTAAAATAATTAGAAATTATAATAACCAAGGTTGGTCTCAAAAAACATTTTGTATAGTTTCAAAGTTTTTAATATTGTTAACTTAGTTTGTTGAACTAATTCCATAGGAGACAGCCCTCTGGGAGGGATAATGCATTAGGAAATGCCATTATCTTTGATTAAAAATAAATTTATTTTAAAAGCAATTCAGAAAGCATTTGCAAAAACTAATCTCTAAGCTAAAGGCAGAGATAATGAGAAATAACACCATACCTACATTTGATTGTAAAGGATTCTATACCCTAATGCAAAGGTGTCAAACACTCAATTAGGACAACACTCCCAAGTGTGGTGCAATCTAGATTGATATATCATTTAAGAGGCAACTAGGAGGTGAAATAGAGTACCAGCCATAGAGTGAGGAGGACCAACATTCAAATTCAGCCTCAGACACTTCACATTTAATAACCCCGCACTGTGGGACCTGAGTAACACAGCTAGGTAAGTCCTTTAAACCCTGAATACCTCAGCAAACCCCCCTCCCCAAAGAACAAACAGCCCCACCCAACAAAAATGATGTAATTTATAAATATTTAACAAAAATATCTAAAAATATGATAAAACATAGATAACATTGAATTTTAAACTGGATGGGCCTGCAGGGATCCTTTTGGATAGATTAGTGGCTCCCTTTCTATTTCATTTTGACACCACTGGGCCAAACTATGCTCTCATTTCAGTCAACAGGGGTCACAGGTAAAAGGTTTAAAGCATCTTCATTAGATAAAATATCCAAGGACTTAATCAGGAACTATATAAAACTAAACAATAACCAAAATGTTTAGTTGTTTAACCAAGGTATAAACCTAAAAGCAATTTCTATAATTAAAACTTAGGACTTTTTCTTTTTCGGTATCATCTTTCATAGGGTGGTCCTTGGAATTTTTTTTTTTTTATTGGGAATGTTAAAATGGTGTTCTATTCTTACATTTCTCTAGCCCTCCATTTTCTGGGATTGACCAAATGATGACTTACAATTTGATTCTCAAGGGAATTGAGAAAATAGATTTTCCCAAGAAGGTAACACGACGCCCTGAAGATTTGATTCGCCGACTTTGCAGGTAGCATAACTGAAGATAGCAGCATATAATTGAAATAGCTTCTTGTTCATGAGAAGTCAGATCTCCACATTCTTTTCTCTACAATATAAAACATTTGGTGAATTTTACATGTCTTTTTGGTTCCCGGAGAGGCAGCATATTCCAATGGGGAGGCCAGCAGCAGCAACCTTGGAGTCATATATACTTAGACTAAAGATCCCCTCCAATGCATGTTTCCTATGTGACCATGGGCAGGTTATGAAAGCTCTCAGTGAGGCCGTGACTGTACCATTGTAAATAGTTTCCTACATAGATAAAATTATGTCTGGAGCAAAACCCAATTTTTTTCAGTCAATATCTAAACTATGTAATTACAGAAGGTGCCACATATTACTTTACCAGTTATATAGATCTAGACTTGTGAGTTGCCCTCATATTGCATGTAAAGTTAGTTCTCACAAGTTTCTTTATCAGTCAGGATTAATTTTCAGAAATATCTTTCTTGCTCCAGAGCAAGAGAGAATTTTGAACTCTAGGTTAATAAGGCAGTAAGTGATTTATATCCATGTTATTTTAAACATGAAGCAATGTTTTAAAAGTCTCATGTAGTCTACTGCAGACTTAATCAACCAAACTTTGCTTTACTTTTATATCCCATTATAGTTTTACATTTTACAGACTCTTTTCCCCAGAAAATCCTTCCCTTAATTCTTAAGGTGGAAAATTTCTATAATTCTTTTTTTAATTTTCAGTAGATCTTGATAACCAAAAAAAGTCATACAAGAAAAATTATTTAATGTCTCATTCTGGTATTCTCAGAATGTTTCTGCTATAAAGACACATAAATATATGAGTAAAAGGAGGAAAATTGGCATTAATCCTTTACTAAATGAAATTGTTATAAACTCTTACAAACTTTTTTTTTTAAGGCAAAATCCTACAGAAAGACTGGGAAACCTGAAGAATGGAATCAATGACATCAAGAGGCACAGGTACCATGATAGTCCTTTTTGCCGAGAAAAACAAATGAATGGTAACATTTGTTGTTGTTTTTTTTTTTAAATGACTTTTCAATTGAGTCGAATGTCCCTAAATAATTAATTCTTCAATTCTAGGAAGGGCTTAACATCTAATGGGAAAGTTAATTTGTTTCTGTTTTTTGGAAGCTCTGATTTTTCAAATGTCAGTAGCCAAGGAGGTCAGCTAAATCAATTGCTAAAATGTATTTTTAATTGTTTAAAAATTTTGTATTGTTTTGGCTATTATAGTTTATTTATATACTTTTAAGATTTTCTTTGAAGGACCTCAGCACATAAAGCTTTAAATTGTTATTTATATGATATATCATATTATTCCCATGATGTGGGTATCATAAAGGGAAAGTCTTTCAAGGCCACTATAGAACTTCAAAATATTGATTCTTTCCTTAAGCAATAATCGACCATAATCGGATAAGTGATGATTTAGTCAAATGATATAATACTCAAATTGGTCTCCTAAACCTTTGATACATACTCTAAATTAGAGTGTAATGAGGGTTTCATTTTTGTTTAACAGAATTCTGACTTTCAAAATTTCTTTTTGCCTACATCACTTATGGGTATTTGAATAGAATTGTAACATGTAAAACAAACTTTTTAAAAATTTTACTATTAAATGAGTAGTAGACATTAGGAAAGGGAGTTAGACTTTCTGATTTAACAAAATTTATTTCCCTAACTACCACTTCCTCCTCCTCCTCCTTTTTTTCCTCCTTCTGTAACTCATTTGTTAAGAAGTTACATTAAGAAGTAGAATTAAAAATGAATGTCACAGGGCAGAACGAGTTCAAATGGGAATCAATTCTGTAGGACTGTGTATAAGAACTTGGTTTACTATTGAAAAACTGTCCTGTTGATGCCAGTGGACTTACTGATGGATTCTACTAAGGACAAACCAAGACCCTAGCTTACAGAGGGCATTTCAGGTCTATATGATCTGTTCATATCATCCAGTGATCATCTACTTAGAGAAAACCTTGAAATAGGATCAGTCATGTTTATAATAGGGCAAAGATCATCTGAGCTAAAGAAACAATTTTATCCTCTAATGATGAATTTATCATAATACTAATCTTTTTTCTCCTATTGTTTTTGAGGTGGCTGAATGGTTTTAACTGGGATGGACTGAAGGCAAGAAGCTTGCCCTCACCTTTAAAAAGAGAGGTACTGTATCTACTCTCTTGTTTCCACAGGAACTATTTTCATAGATTGTCAGATTAAAAAAAAAAACAAATGAAAATAGTGGAGGGGGATAAATAACTGTGTGGGATGGTCTTCCTGCTTTAAGGGACCATAAAAGTGCTCTCTTATTCTGAAGTACTAAGATGGAGATTCTTCTTTGCTTAGAAGGATACAGAGAAAGGGAAGGCTGATGTTACAGTAGCATTTTTCAAACTGATTTGGGCATAGAACATTTTTTTGGTGTAAAACTTATAGATACAACCCATAGAGAAAGGTTGATACATAGCCTGAGGATATGAAAAAAAGAGGGTAAAGACAGATCTAGGATAAATTGGATATTAGACAATTATGGGAATATAGCAGGAAATAAATATAAATTTTATTTTCATAACAAAATGTTACAAATAACATTTTTTATAGTACATAATTTCATATTTAGTGTTTTAGAGGAAAAAACTAGCATTCAGACTTTCTCACAGAAACCCTCCTCATATCTCATGGATCAGCAAGATTCCATAGAATGGAATTTGAAAAATATTGTTCCAAGAATAGGATTTTTCATCTTTTTTTGTGTTGTGGACTCAGGTAATTTGGTAGCTTGGGGAATCCTAGAGACCTCTTCTCAGAATAACATTTTTAAATGCACCCAATAAAAATTCAAAGGATTGCAAAGGAAACAAATTATCTTAAAACATAATTATCAAAATATACATTTTTTAAAAATTCGTGGATCCTAAGTTAAGAATCTATATAAAGTTTTATGAGATAGAGAAGGATATGAGGCAGTTAACTTTGCCTAACAGTCCTAATCTTTGCTCTGGAAATAGGCTCAGAACCTGTTATTTTAAATTTCTATTCAAGAGTCAAAAAAGAAGTTCTTTGGGCACCTAGTTTGTTGAATACTCTTTAAGTGTCTTTTGGTCATTGTGGGGTGAGGGATATAGGAGTATAGAAAGGATGGGTTTGAATAGGTTTTTTTTTTTAACATTCCATCTTTTCCCAATATAACAAAAGATCCTTTGGAATTATAGAATATGAAACAATTTATGGTATTAATTTTACAGAAAAAAGGAAAGAAGGCAGCCTCAGAGTCAATAAGAATTGAGATTAATTCCTGCTTCTGGGCCTCTTCCTTGTATCTAGGCAGCCTTCTGATTTCAAATATCAGTTTGCTCTGTTAGAAGTTTTGCCACCTTAGTTTCTCTACCCCAGTGAAATCACAGGGAAATCACTGGCCAGAAAAATTATTTTATGAGTTTTGTGTTATGTAAATTTGAATTAATGATTCAAATATTTGTTTGAAGTAGTCTCTCTCTTTTTTTTTGTTAGAAAAAAGGGAAGTTATCCTAGTATAAAAATCATTTTTTCAACTGTTCAAGAACCACACATTTGGGACACTGAAATTGTTTATATTTGCTTTTGTTATTTTCCTGTTAGCTCAATGGACCCATAGATCACAGCTACTTTGACAGCTATCCCCCTGAGAAGGGAATACCCCCAGACGAAATGTCAGGGTGGGATAAGGACTTCTGAAGGAATTAAAGAGTTTTCTGCTTCCCACACACCACAGAAGAGGCACAAAAGGAACAGTCATCCACCCTGATGCCCTCCAGAAGTATGAAGCCATTTCATGTGAATATATTTTGTAAAGCCTGGCAGGGGAAGAGGACCTCTCTCCCATGGATTCAGGGTTCTTTGGGAGCGTGTTTGAATTCCAATATCTAGATGACAAGCTGCTAGGTACCCATGGTACCTATCAACAATATCCTTCACTTTTCTCAAATGTTGAAGGTTACCCCAAACAACTTTTGGGGAAGAAGCACAGTTGGTTTTTTTTTTTGTTTGTTTGTTTTGTTTTGCCTTCTACTTGCCTTCCCATATTCCTTTCCTAAGATTCCTTCAAAAGTAAAACATAGTAAAACAAGTAAACAAGTAAACAAGTAAAAAGTAAAACAAGTAAAACAGCTGAGACATCTTGTTGGGGGAGGAAACAAGGAAAAGGAAGAAATAGCTCTGTCATCTCAAGTCATCCTGTAGTCATCTTTGCATCTCCTTAAAAATGACTATCATAGAGCTCTTGGGAACTATTGTTTGATTAAGAGCAAATAAAAGAGGCTGGCAGTATAAAAATTCTGCTTGTAACCTTCAGTCCCGAATGTCTGATGTGGCAATTCAAACTAATTCCATATGTCAAACACAGATGCTGGAAAATGTGAAGATTTGAAGATTTTGGACTTTTCTACTTTTGGTGAAATACCACTCGTGCCAGCTTCAGCATAATGTAGTTATCAAAGTGAGACAGTGGAAAGAGTGATGAATTTTAAATATGAGGACCTGGCTTCAAATCTTCTATTTTCTACTTACTACCCATGGACAAGCCACCTATTTTTTCTTACCCTCACTTTTTTATCCATAAAATGAGGGAAACGGATTAGATGGTCATTGAAGTTAAAGATCTTGTAAAGTAAACCCCTGAAGAAGAAGATACTTTTTTCTTCTGGGATTAGCCTTGATACCTTCAAGAAAACCATCTTTATGGGAAACAAAATAACTGCTTAAATGCAGTTACAATGTGCAGGGAAGCAACATCTTCCCTTGGACAATGGGAAAATACTGCATCTTATTATTATTATTCCCTTTGCTTCCTGTCCGCTGATCTATTTCTTCTCATTCTCAAAGTAAAAAGCACATGGAAACATGGCATTTATTCATCATTTAAAAATAAATTTCATTAGCTCAAGAAGCTGATTCTGGAGCTTTGAAATATTTTAGCCATGTCTATGAATGTCCTCATTAGAAAAATCAAAGGAAAAGACTATAGCAAATTTAAAAGGAAGCTCAATTATGCAAATGTTGATTATTATGATCAGCAATGAGTCAATACTTCTTTATTAAGACATTTGAGGGATGAATGTATTTTTTCTTGCTTTAAAATTTGAAAGTAAAACAGGAGCTTAGTAAAAATAATAGAATTTTAAGTAAATGAGTCCACAAGGATTCCTTTCTTTTTCCCCTACCAAATGAAAGATCAGCAGGATCACAGATATCATTGAAGACCAACATTAGAACTATATAAATACATGTATTTCCCACCAGTGGGGAAAACCATAAGTGAGAGTGGAGACTTACCTCTCTCACTTGGCAGGACTACTTAGTTTTACTTTGCACTCACTCCTCCAGTGATACTACATGTTCACAGAGCTGTTTCAAGTGCCAATTCAAGAGTAAAAAAAATCAGCTGTGTATTTCTCTCCCTTCCCCTGCAATAATCAGCTGACACAAGAAAGTCCCAGTTTAGGAATGCTTAACTATATACTAATAAGATGAGTTTTCCCTTTTGGGACCATTTTGCTAAACCAAAGAAAACATTTTGCTTATGGAATTCATTTTTTAAAAATTGTATACTGTATATAGTAGTACCATTTTTAATAGGATGGAGATATTGAAGAACATCAAAGGTCTTTTAAAATGCCTTTCTTTTCCCATTTGGTATGTATATATTGTAATTTTCTTGTATGTAAATATATATGTATGAATACATATATTTAAATTTACATATTTAAATTGAGAAGCTACAAATATAATAAGTGGATGTTATTAAGTGTATCTGTACAGTTTTAATAGCTATATTTTCCTCATAGAATTTTCATAGCTGTAATTCTTGGAAAACATGAGTAATCTTAAATTAAAAAAAAACAACAGCAAATTTGCCATGCCTGTGATTTTGCACCATTACTTAAGTAATTTTTTATGGATATTATTATATTATAGCAGATGCAGCTGGTGATATAGTGGATAGAATGGTGAGGATGGATTCAGGAAGGCCTGAATTCAAATCCAAGCTCATATACTTACTAGTTGTGTGATTTTGGACAAGTCACTCAACCTCTGAGCATCTCAGTTTCCTTAACTAGGAAATGGAATAATAGTAGCACCTACCTTCCAATGTCATTGTGAAGATCAAATGAGATAATATTTGTTAAAAATTGCTTAGCACAGTGCCTGACACATCAGAAACATTCTATAGATGTTTGTTTATTCTTTTCCTTTATACCTGGTTTTTCTTGTTGCTTTTCAAAACCAAACTTATTTTCTAGAAACTGTATACTGTATATTATTTCTTCCCACAGTATAGTTGATGATATGAAAAGAGACTTTAAGGGATTATAAAATACAGAGTGCCTCCTGGCAAAATTGACACAGATCCAACCCCCTACCTAACCCTGTCCCACCTCTGGGGAAAAAAAAAGACTAACCTATTTTTTTAAAGGTAACTTTAGATAATTGAGCTTGTCTAGCTAACAACACTCACTGAAATAAAATGCTTCCTTTGAATTTCTTTGAAATCTTTGAATTTCTGGGACATTTGTACTATTCTCTTTTCTTTTTTTTTTTATTTTAGCTTTTTATTTACAAGATATATACATGGGTAATTTTACAGCACTGACAATTACCAAACCTTTTGTTCCAATTTTTCCCCTCTTTCCCTCCACTCCCCCTCCCCTAGATGGCAGGTTGACCAATATAGGTTGCATATGTTAAAGTAAAAATTAAATACAATATATGTATACATGTCCAAACAGTTGTTTTGCTGAACAAAAAGAATCAGACTTTGAAATAGTGTACATTTAGCCTGTGAAGGAAATCAAAAAAGCAGGAGGATAAAAATAGGAGTATTGATAATTCTATGTAGTGGTTCATAGTCATCTCCCAGAGTTCTTTCGCTGGGTGTAGCTGGTTCAGTTCATTAATGCTCTATTGGAACTGATTTGGTTCATCTCATTGTTGAAGAGAGCTTTGTCCATCAGAATTGTTCATCATATAGTATTACTGAAGCATATAATGATCTCCTGGTCCTGCTCATTTCACTCAGCATCAGTTCATGTAAGTCTTTCCAAGCCTCTCTGTATTCATCCTGCTGGTCATTTCTTACAGAACAATAATATTCCATAACATTCATATACCACAATTTATTCAGTTATTCTCCAATTGATGGGCATCCACTCAGTTTCCAGTTTCTGGTCACTACAAAGAGGGCTGCCACAAACATTCTTGCACATACAGGTTCCTTTCCCTTCTTTAAGATCTCTTTGGGATATAAGCCCAGTAGTAACACTGCTGAGTCAAAGAGTATGCACAGTTTGACAACTTTTTGAGCATAGTTCCAAATCATTCTCCAGAATGGCTAGGTATAGTCACAATTCCACCAACAATGTATCAGTGTCCCTGTTTTCCTACATCCCCTTCAACATTCTGAATTATCTTTCCCTGTCATTCTAGTCAATCTGACAGGTGTGTAGTGGTATCTCAGAGTTGTCTTAATTTGTATTTCTCTGATTAATAATGACTTGGAGCATCTTTTCATATGGCTAGAAATAGTTTCAATTTCTTTGTCTGAGAATTGTCTGTTCATATCCTTTGACCATTTATCAATTGGAGAATGGCTTGATTTCTTATAAATTAGAATCAATTCTCTATATATTTTGGAAATAAGGCCTTTATCAGAACCTTTGACTGTAAAAATGTTTTCCCAGTTTATTGCTTCCCTTCTCATCTTATCTGTATTAGTGTACTATTCTATTTTCAACAAGACTAAAATTAAGTAATCCCTTCTTCCACAGTCTAAAATCTTCCAACTCTCCTGACCTCATTTTGTAGTTTAATCTTGCATACTTTGTGCCTTCTGAAGTTTTTCTCCAATGGAGGCAGTGTGGGATAGTGAAAATAGCACCAGGTCTGGACCAGAGAACCTGATTCCAAATTCTGTTTTTTTACATAAAGGTGGGTGTATCTCTAAGAAAATTAATTTCCTTGTTGAGACTCATTTATCTCACTTGTAAAAGCAAGTTGGACTCCATCATTAAGGTTTCTTCCAGATTTAAATCCTGTCTTTCATCTAGAGAGGCCGACGCCACTTGACTGTTGGTTATATATCAATGAAATGGAGTCCAAAACTATTGGAGAAATTTTTGATATGTGGTGCACAAAATGTGTAAAATATTCTTATCACTTATACCTTAGACCTCTCTTTCTAAGGACTCTGGGAACATCTAGCCCTAAGTGAGATCCTGTGCAGTTAACCCCATGGATTAGTTTCTCTCTTGGGACTAGTATACCTCAACTTTTATTTCTCCATGAAAATTTAAGTATGAGTGATTTCTAGGCCTTCCAAAAGGTGTATAGTTGGGTTTTCTCCTGCAAAATGTGTAGTATGTGGATCAGATATGGTAACAATTTTTATTTAACAGCCATGGAAAATATACAAGATCAAAAGGACACAAGTACCCATGAATAAATACAGAAAATAGAACACTAAAAAGTCTACTAGGTTTGCATCACAGGTTAAAAACCTTTGAGGAATTGCTAAATAAACACTCTTATTAACACGGAAATATCATGTAGGGGTGGCAAAGTCCAGAGCTCCTGGCTCCCCATAGCATCACTTTAATGCTCCTAGCTGCATTGTTAGCAGGTTTACTATATATAGAAAAATATATAGAGAGAAATACTATATAGAGAAATATGCTACTAAGGAAGTCTCACTCTGGGAGACTGATCCTTGAACTCAAGATTATACAAGAGGCAACAACTCCAACAATGGAAACTGTCGTTTTCAGGATTGTTCATCTCTAACCTTTGCTCAGGAAAAGAAGATGAAATATAGCCAGCAATTGGATTCAGGTCTAGGGACTACCTTTCCTGGCCCCCCAGTTCAACCTTAGTTACTGGCAAAGTTGTCATTTTCTGCTCCTATTTAAGGGGAGAGAAGAAATCCCTTCCTTTTTCTTTGACCTCTTTTCACTCCAGCTAACAGGGTGAAGTCCAAAAGAGGGAAACATGAGGGGAAAATATAAGTGGTTTGATAAAGGTGAATTGTAAAACAACTCATTCTTACAGCCCCCTGGCCCTCCTATATGTGAATGACCAATCAGTATGGATGTAGCCTCAGTCCTTGGGGTTCACATCTGGGATAAGGTCTATTTTCCACAAAGGCCTATCTGGTCCTAATCATCACCATTACATTCTCTTAATACTTTTAAAATTAAAAGGCAAGTTCCTGATTAATGATCAAATTATCATAAAATATTTGATTTTGTAAGCTTTTGCAGAAAGTCTCATCATATAACTTCTGACTTTTGGCTGTCTTATAAGACTGTCATAATAGATCTTTGAAGATATTTCTTTTTTTTATTAATTGGCTTTTCATACAATTTGAAATATTAAAATATGACTCAAATTTGCTGATACAAATTTATTTTGAATTTAAACATGGTAGGCATAAGGCTTGTCATTAATTTTTTTTCTGGCTAAGGAAGCTCTAAAGAGGAGGAAGAAATAATTTGGAATCCTACTTCCCTGAATAATTGAAGTCACTTGTAGTTTTCCTTTGGTGTTGGCAACATGCTTCCATCAAGATTAACTAAACAGTTCATGACATTTGAATATCTGCAAATACTTAGCTCAAAACTGACCAGAATGTTTTGTGTTTTTGATGCCATGAGGAACAACATAGTTTTGTTTACTTAAATATTCTTTGTTAAATTGAAAAATAGTTCAGTTAAAAATAAATAACACTGGAATTTGTTTGGGTAACAACCTACTGAAGATATAAACTCGGGGAGGAACAAAAGAGCTGCATGTAAGTCAACAATGGAAAAATACACAGAAGAAACTGCATATGTAAGAGTTAACAGTAAATTCCTATTTTGGAAATAAAGTAGGACAAATGAGAATCACTCAAGAGAAACCTATGTATCTTAAATGTGAATATGAATCAACAGTGTTATATTGCTATTTTAAATAACAGGTAAGTGCTCAGATATGCTAGTGGTAATGTGTAAGAAAGATATGGAATGGAACCTTCTCACCTTAATGAAGTCCTTTTGAGTATTCTGTGTTTGATTTGGGGTCTATTTGTTTTTGAGAGGCTATGAAATAATTGTTAGATTGCTCAAAGAAGATTTCAAAATTCTTACTAGTCCAAAGTGTCTCATGAAAGTTAAGGCCCATTTTTAATGCTATCATTTTACTAGTATTGCTTTCTAGCAGTGAGGGATAGAAGACCACTGCCTCCAAAGCATTAAGGATTAGATTCACATATAGGAAAATGAAAGGCATATTATGAGTGTATGAGTAAGTTGCAGCATATAACCAACTCTGGAACCAGGAACTCTGAAGAAAAGGAGTAAAAAATGTACTAAAGGGTTGGCAAGTGGACAACCATAGTGCTTCATTGTTATCTTTACTATTGGGAGGTATGGATGGACTGCAAATTGCTTCATTGTAGGGAAATTCCAAATTGATGGAATTTTACACATTTGAGTTGCTTTTTAAGCAATTATATAAAGAATATAAGTGTGAAGATCAAGGCTAATGGGATTAAGGGTTTAAAAAAACCTAAAAATGAGAAAATCAGTCAAGTATATTGAATAAGGTTTTGTCTAATTCCAATGAATATTAAATGAGTAAAAATAGGCTCACACATTTCTTCTAAAGCTCAACTCTGCTCTTATTCTTCTTCTCAAAAATCTTCAAGAATTTTCTATTGCCTACCAGATAGAACATTCCTTAGCCTAGTATTCAGTGCTTCTGGTTTCAATCAACTCCACTTCATCTCATCCTCCTTCCCTCTATTACACTGCATTCAAGAAAAACTGAACTAGTAAAATATTTCTGCCATCCATAGGGGCATATAAATGGGGGCATTTCCAATCTACTTCAAATGCAGCCGTCTTGGAAACTATAGAAGGTCGTTAGTCTCATTAGGGGAAAAGCTACAGACTATTGGGACAACAGCTACATTGGTCACTGGAAGTGACAGTTGACAACTGACGATGTAAAACAATCCTATGAAGTCATGTTTATCTGTAAGCAATCTGTGAAGAAGGCAGGAGGAGGTGAGGATAAAATTCCTAGTTAGGACTAGTTTAACTGCACCCACTGCTTATTCCTAGAATCTTCTCATAGATTCAGCAGATGCCCTCTGGAAGGACAAGCATCCTGCTTTTGGGCAGTGAAGGCATGGATGTGGCGTGGTTTTTACCACTAGCCTTAATGAATTTTCCTTCCAAACCCACGATTCTGGGCACCCCTATTGTTCCAATCATCCACAAACACTGTCTTTCATTTTAGATCTCATTCTCCCTCCCCCACATATCAATTGTACTCAAGCTTTTTCATTTATATTCCCACAGCATTTCTTGCATTTATTCTCTTGAGTAATACCCTAGTTTAGCCTCTCATCCCCTTTCTTGTCTTGAGTCCATTTTACTACAATCCATCCTTTACTCAGCTGCCAAAATGATTTTCCTTAGTGTAGATATGACCATGTCACCCTCCTTCAATTAATAAACTTCATCAGTTCAAATATTTCATTTTTCTCTCATCCTTAAAAATGTCTTTTTATGCAATTTTTTAAATGTTCATAATTAGTAGTACAGTAGCTTACTTAGGTATATAAATTATAAATAAGTAGACCTACATATATTATTTTCCAAAATGTTTTATTGATAGGTATTATAAAAAACATTGGAGACATCTGCTGTAGGTTAAAAGAAAACTAAACTGCCATTCCCTCAGTTTTCTTGACCAATGTTCCATTCTGTTCATTTCCTCTGGGCCACATTCCCAGTTTTGCTTCTGTTTCAAAGTAAGAGGGTTTGGAAGGTTGGGTCAAGGCAGGGCAGAGAAAATATTAGAAATTAACTCAAATTATCCATAACTATGAACAAGATTTTTGTTGTTTAGTCCTGTCATATTCTTCATGACCCCATGAATTCCAAGCCATTTTAGCCTTCACTACCTCTCAAAGTTTGCCCAAGTTCATGTTGGTTATTTTCATGACACTATCAATTGTGCTGATTTGTCTATGAGGTTTGGTGCAACAAATAATTGGCTAATTGTCAAAAGATCATGAACAAATCCTGCTGTTAATTAATACTTGACTAAATATAAAGTCAAAGCAGAATTTAGTCCCTGGTGTGTTTAACAAAGGAAAACAGCTAAGCAGAAATGCACAATCCAGTGACTGTATCTGACAAAATATATAATATTCTGATGTGGTCTCCCATATCTCTGTATATTTTTCTTTATTCAGCATCATCATTGGTTTTCACTTCATAATATTGTCAGTTCACAAAGTCTGTGGAAGGAAACCGCACTTTAACATTAATCCATAAGCCGATTTATACCCACATGTCTATTAAGTGCTATAGTCAGGCATAAAAAGTTAATATATTACATAGTCTTTGCCCTCAAGGAGCTTTCCTTCCATCCAAAGACAACCTAAAATAGCTAATTGCTGTTTGTAGTGCATGGTTTTAAACTTTTAGTCAGGAAGACAAGCAAAGTGAAATGTACTGTGTACAAAGGAATAGCAACGTGGTGGGATGATCAGCTGTGAATGACAGCTATTCTGAGCAATAAAATGATCCATAATCACCTTGAAGGACTTATGATGAGAAATCCTATCTATACCCAGAGAAAGAATTGTGTCTGAGTACAAATTGAAGCACACATTCTCTCTCTCTTTTTTCTACTTTATTTTATTTATTTATTTATTTATTTATTTATTTATTTATTTATTTTTTGAGGGAGATCTATGCTTTCTTTCACAACATGGCTTTTATAGAAATGTTTTGCATAACTTCACAGGTACTTTCTTAATGGGAGTTGGGGGAGGGGATAAGAGAAAATCTGGAACTCAAAGTTTTAAAAATGAATGTAGGGGGCAGCTAGGGGGCGCAGTGGATAGAGCACCGGCCCTAAATTCAGGAGGACCCGAGTTCAGATCTGGTCTCAGACACTTAACACTTCCTAGCTGTGTGACCCTGGGCAAGTCACTTAACCCTAGCCTCAGGGGAAAAAAAATGAATGTAAAAATTATTTTAGATGAAAGTGGGGGGAAATAAAAATATTTAAAAATCAATATAGCCTACCAAAACAAAAAAGGAAACCATAAGTTCAGATTCTGCCATGGACACTATCTGCCTCAGTTTCCTCATCTAAACAATGGGACAATAACAACAATCTTACTAGGTTGTGATATCATATGAGATAATACATGTAAAGCACTTTGCAAACTTTAAAGAGTTATATAAATGCTATTATACACATCTATGTTAATAATGGTAAATATGGTAATAATGGTAAATATATACAATCAGTGCAAGATAATTCTTGAGGAGGGGTGAGGATTGGGAAAGGTCTCTTGTACAATATAATTAGTGGCCTGAAGGACCTCAGAGAGATCCTATCAGCAGAGAAGAAAAATGTAAGGAAAAGGATGTCAGGATATTTCATGAATTTCCCCAAGTCCCGATGAGGATGAATATTAATGACTGATGAGGTTTTTCAAAACGTCTTTTATGCCATTTCTTTTTATAGTAAGCTAACTTTTCAAAACACACTGCCCCACACGTTACCCAAGAATTCAAACTTTAACAAAGAAAAACAACTAAGCAGAAATGCATAATACAGTGACTGTGTGTGACAAAATATATCATATTCTGGCTTGGTCTCCCACATCTCTGCTAAGAAACAGGATATATTTTTCATTATTCAGGACTATTGCTGGTTTTCACTTGTTTCTTTACATTACTGCAGTTATTGCATATATTGTTCTGCTTCTTTTGATACATCAATTTATATGAAACTTCTTGTGTTTCTCTGAATTCTTCATATTTGCCATTACATTTGGCTGTTGTGGTTTGTGGGGATGTTGTTGCCCAATAATGAGTTCTTGTCAAAATAAACATCATCCTCCATGATGTCCTGCAGTCCTTTGTATTGCTGTTTATCAGCAAAAAGGAGAAACTGATCCTGCAAATGTTTTTATACCCAAGAACTTGTCTTTCAGCAGTCTTGTAACCCTACCACCTGGTTTCCTTGCTATGAATAGAAGTTGTATGTACATTCACTGGCCGACTGGACTCCTTAGGGCTGATATCTGGACTCCATCTAGTGGTGATATGACTAAGTCAGAAAACTATAGAAATTGAAGCATGTGGAACCACCATATAGATGGTTGTCCTTGAGGCAAAGTATTTATCTGGTCTCTACTGCTGCCAATATATACAGAGTCCCATGTGTATGGGATAAACTGAGTGAAGACCCTCTCATAGGCATATGGCCTTAAACTATGTCCTAATTATGATTCGAAACTTTGCAATAACAAGTTGAGTTATAGCTAAAAAGCTGCAGGTGTTCCATTGTCTTGAATGAACTTTCTCCTCCTGTTTCCCACCACCTCTTATTTAGCATTTAAGTACTTATCTTAAAGGCAATTTATTCTATTTTTTTTTAGGATAGATTTCCATATTTGGAGTATGAGGCTGGATTCTTCCAGACAATGAGAAAAAAGGTCAGGAGGGGATAAAGAGGGACTTTTGTTCTATTTAATCATGCGGTTTTGCAGTTCCTTCTTTGCACTTTTTTAATTGACATGCTATTAGTTAGGAGATGTCCTTCCTTGGAAGATAGTAATAAATCCCTTTTTGCTTTTTCTTACTCTTAGAGTCTCTGATTTTAATTTGGGTTTGCTGTCTAAATTTGGGGCGTGTTCTTGGAGGTCTCTCCCACACTGAGTCCTCCGTCAGGCACCCACTGGAGAATTCTCCAGGGGTGACTTGGACTAGGTTCAGATCTGCTCTGATCCGGTAAACTACCAGAGACACTTGGAAAAAGCAAAAATGGAATTGGGCTAGCAAAGGCAGAGGATTACTTCATCCCAGGAGATAAACCAGCTGAGAAAAGTTTGAAATCAGTCAGGTAAGTTGTGCAGCACAGCCCAGATGAGCAAGAACTTGGTGGGGGTGGGGATAGAGGGGGGGGGAAGGATAGAGAGGAGGGAAAAGAGATTTTAAGTAATTAGATCCATTAAAGGATTTTCCTTTACTAAGAACTGGTGAGCTGCCTGGGTGACTGGGATTGGGATTGGGGGAATTTAGATGGTCAAAGTCCGTAAAAGGGTCCTATTTCCCTTTGATATTGGGAAATCCTAAGTGGTTCGAGTCTGTAAGGATTCTAAATTCCTAAATTGTCCAATGGAAAATTTGTAAAAATTGTATGAGCTATGTTTTAACATTTTGTCAGCCTAGCTGGATATGGGCATACATTTTGTGAAATTTGGTTCAAAGTTATTTGGATATTATCTATATTAAGGTTTGTCTTGCTTTCTCTCTTTAACAAAGAAGTAAAAGCAAGAAAATTTGGTGCATAGTGATATGTGTAATTGCAGAACAAATTGTATCTTAAAGGTGTGTAATATGTTTCGAGATAAATAAGAAGGTATTGAGGAGGTGTCCCTCTAGAGGGAGGGATCCTGGCTCCAAAATATTCAGGCTAGGTTTTAATGAAATAACACCAGTGGGGATGGGTGGAAACTTTCTCCTGGGTTCTGCTGCTTTAAGAAGCTTTAAGAAGGGTTAGTGGAATAACACTGGAACAAATTGTACAAATTTGGATTGGTAGAGATTACTTATTCTGATATTCCATACATCTGGGCATCTGTCTTATAGGAGAAAGTAGAAAGAATAAGTCAGATTTTTAAGAAATCAATTACTAAATTGATGTTAGAGACTAAATTGCCTTGGACCAAATGTTTGCCTATTGCTTTGTTAAAGAATTAGAACTGTTCCTGGAAATAACTTGGGACTTTTCCCATGTGAGATGTTGTTTGGTTTACTTTTATTTGGGAGGAGAAAAGGGAAATACGGGAAATACCCTCTTTTGAAAAAAAATGGTAAGTTTTTTTGTTTGGTCCTATAATTTTTTTATTAAAGCTTTTTATTTTCAAACCATATGCATGGATAATTTTTCAACATTAACCCTTGCAAAACCTTGTGTTCCAATTTTCCCTCCCTTCCCATGCCCCTCCTCTGGATAGCAAGTCATCTAATATATGTTAAACATGGTAGAAATATATGCTAAATTTCCAATATATGCATACATATTTATATACTTATCTTGCTGCACAAGAAAAATCAAATCAAACAGGAAAAAAATGAGAAAGAAAATAAAATGCAAGCAAACAACAACAAAAAGAATGAAAAGGCTATGTTGTGATCCACACTCAGTTCCCAGTCCTCTCTCTGGGTGGAGATGGTTCTCTTCATCACTAGTCCTTTGGAATTAGTCTGAATCACCTCATTGTTGAAAAGAGCCGCGCCCATCAGAATTGATTATCCTATATACTCTTGCTATTACTATATACAATGATCTCTTGGTTCTACTCCCCTCAGCATCAGTTCATGTAAGTCTCTCCAGGCCTCTCTTAAAATCATCCTGCTGATTTTTTTTTTTTTTACAGAACAATAATATTCCATAACATTCACACACCATAACTTATTCAAACTTATCCAGGGTCACACAGCTAGGAAGTGTTAAGTGTCTGAGGCTAGATTTGAACTCAGGTCCTCCTGATTTTTTCTTGTTTTTGTTTTTGCTTTGTTGTTGTTGTTGTTGTTATTGAACATCTTAAAATAAAATGATTGGTGTAAAGTTGAATTTACTTCGATATGAAGATAAGCTATGAACTTTCTAGGATGAATCTCTTACTGTTTATCAATATAAGTAGGTATAATCAATACATATTTAGGATATGTAATCCCTGAGAGTTAAATTCACCTGAAATTTTAATTAATGAGACAACTTGCCATTTGAGATAAAATCTCTTGGGATTGTA
This sequence comes from Sminthopsis crassicaudata, assembly GCF_048593235.1. Taxonomy (NCBI): domain Eukaryota; kingdom Metazoa; phylum Chordata; class Mammalia; order Dasyuromorphia; family Dasyuridae; genus Sminthopsis; species Sminthopsis crassicaudata. The sequence continues at coordinate 155,819,347 of NC_133622.1, forward strand.
GCTGATATTATTTGAAGTTTTGTATTCAGATATGATTTCTGATGGATCATCAAGCCAGTAGTTCACCATCTGAAAGGAATATGCCACAAGTTATTCAGAGAAATGTGATCTGAACCATTACAAGTAGAGGTTAGTATCTGGGCAAGAGTTGGGGGGACAACCTTGGTCTTTTTAAGGTGGGATCCTTCTGACTCAGTTTTCCAGTAGTATTAACCTACCTGATTATTTCTGAGTGTCTATAAGACAGAATTGTTAAACTAAGCTAAGAACCAGTTTTTGATGATAATCATGTCCCTGATTTTTCCTTTTATAGCAAATTTCTATAATCAGGGCAAGTGTTCAGTAGATATAAGACCTTGCAGTTTCCTATCTGAAAATATGTGGTCATTATATCCTAAATAATAAGTAAATGAATATTTGGCGTAGTCATCTATCTGTTGTTAGGTGCATATATTTGTTTTTGTTTGTTTTGGTATTTTTGTTGCTGACTTTTGTGATAGGCATTTTTATTTGTGAAAGTTTATTTACTCAAATTACTGGAGACCCAAATGGTTGGAGTGACATATGACCCCCAGATTGGAGTTGAGGAGACAGAACCCCCTTTTGTCTGAATAGGTTCACTAGACTACAGATCATGGTTGACCAGACCACCAAAGCACTGGATTTGTTAATAGATCAAGCTTCTCATATTAGAGAAGCAGTACTTCAGTATATTGGTATTAGACTGTTATTGGCTGAAAATAATGTGCAAACACTGAAGAAAGACATCAGAAAATTGGTCCATGTCCCATTCCAGACTTGATCCTCATCATTTACATGTTTGGTGATCTTGGTCTGGAGGCAGCTAGTAGAAACAAGTTTTTTGGTACCTGCTGAACTACTTGTCATACTACTTCCTGTCTGCCTTCCCTTTGTGATACAGCTTATCACAAAGGTTTTACAGACATCAATGATCAGGATGATAAAGATTGAATAATCTGGAGAGAGAAGTCTAGTTAGACAAGGATGGACTCCGGTAGAGAAAAAGGACAAGTCAGATCCAGAGGGATTGGAGACTGAGAACAAGATGGTTGAGGACATGTATCAAGAATGATGTGGGAAATCTTCAAAGGATAATAAAGAAAGAGGAGGAATTGTATGGGATTAACTTGAGTGGAGATCTTCTCCTGGGAATATGGCCTTAAAAGATGTCCTAATTATGATTTGAAATTTTGCAATAACAAGTTGAGCTATAGCTAAAAAGCTGCAGGTGTTCAATTGTCTTGAATGATCATCCCCCTCCTGTTTTCCATCACTTCTTAATTAGTATTTAAGTACTTCTTTTAAAGGCAATTTATTCTTTTGTTTCTGGGATAGATTTCTGTGTTCAGAGTATAAGCCTGGATTCCCCCAGACAATGAGAGAAAAGGTCAAAGGGGGGCGGAGAGGCTTTTGTTCTATTTAATCTTGTGTTTTGCAGTTTGTGCTTTGCATTCCTTTAACTAACACCCTGTTGGTTAGGAGATCAAAATAAATCATTTTTTGCTTTTTCTTACCCTGAGTCTCTGATTTTAATTTGGGTTCACAGTCCCACAAAGATGAAAACAAAGTGTGGCCATGGAATCTTCCCCGATCCTGCCTTTTGGTCAGTTGCTTTCAGAATACTTCCCTGGAATGTCTTTGTAACTCAGTCCTCAAATGGATGTTCTATTTGAATCCAGAATAATGCACCATATCTGTCATGAATGTAAGTGAATTTCAATTTTTTATTTGAAATTTATTTGAAATAGAATGGATTGTAAGATCATAGATTTAGATTTGGAAGGGATCTTAGAGGCTATCTGGTCCAACTTTTTCATTTAACAGATGAGGAACTAAAGTCCAAAAAAGTTGTGCTTAATTGTACAAGCAATGAGTGGGAGAACTAGGATTCAAACCTACATGCTCTAATTCCAGTTGTCTTAGCAGTCAGGAGTACAGAGTTCTGCTATGGCAGGGCCAAAGCTGAAAGGAAGTCCAACTGAAGGTGCATTTGGTGACAAAAGGAAGGTCCAATTTATAAAGATCAATATTGCATAGGGACCTGGAGTGTAAGATTTATAAACAAGATAAACTGAATGTGGTGAATCAGAAGATGAAGAGATTAAATTTTTGGTGCAAGTGAACTTAAATGGATGGAAATAGATAAATGGATTTAATTCAGATAATCATAACATATACAACTGTAGATGAAAATCTCTTAGAAGAAATGGAGTGGGCTCAATGGTCAATAAAAAGGTGAAAAAAGCAGTACTGGGGTATAATATCAAAAAGAATAATTGATATCTGTTGTAATCCAAGTGATAGAATACCTATACAGAAGCTTTTGAGCTTGATGTAATCAGTTATTTCTTTTGTATTTTATATTTACTTCTTTATCTGGTTTGGTAAAAAAACATATTTCATACTATAGCTGTGAGAGATCAGTATATGATCTGTTCCTGACATTTTTATAGTATGATCTTTAGCCTTAAGATCATATATTCATTAAGAATGCATTGTGGAGAATGCATTGTGTAAGATGGTAGTCTAAGGCTAATTTCAACCAAACTATTTTCCACTTTTCCCAAATAATGACCCTTTTCCTAGGTAAATTATGCTTTTCACTTTATCAAACACTGGAGTATTGAGTTCCATTGTTTCTGATTCTCCCTTTTCTGATCTGTTCCATTAATCTATTTTTTTGATTTTTAACTAATACCAGATAGATTCTGATGACTGTAACTTTATAATATAGTTTGATATCTAAAAGAGCTATACTTTTCATCTCTATTTCTTTTCATAATTCCTCTTCATGTTCTTAATATTAATATTAATTTTTTTCTAAATGAAATTTATTGTTTTATAAAGTTCTATTAAAATATTCCCTAGATAATTTGATTGATATAGCATTAAAAATATAAATTCACTTTGGTAGTATTGAACTTTTATGTTGGCATGGCCTAGCCGAGAACATTGAGTATTCTTCTAGCTATTTAAAGTTTTTCTTTATTTCTTTAAGAAGCATTTTTTAATTCAATCTATACAAGTGGGTTTTTTTGTGTGTGTTTTGTTGGTTAATCCCCAAATATTTAATTCATTTTGTAGTTATTTGTAGTGAGACTTCCCTTTGTATTTTTGCTTTTTGGTTTTGTTACTATTATGTAGAAATGCTATTTATTTTTGAGGGGTTATTTTACAACCTTTGTTGAAACTATTAATAGTCTCAATTAGCATCTTTGCTGATTTGCTAAGATTCCCTAAGTAGACACATCATCATGTTAGCAGCAAATAAGGATAGTTTAATTACTCCCTTGTAGTGTCTGGACTAGCTTTCTGGAGGATCTCAGGATGAGCCTTGGTCTTAGGTGGAGGAGTGATGAAGGCAGGAGAGCCACCAGGAGGATGGTCAAAAATGGATTCTGGAGTCTGGAGTCTGAGATTGAGCTCCAGCATACACATTCTCCTCTCCAGTTCTCTCAGCCCTTAAATGCCTTAATACGATTACATCACTACCGCACACTGAGCATGTGCCAACTGTAGAACCATTGCATCACCATATCACACTAAGTATATGCGAACTAGAGAACCATTATCTCATCAATCACACTGAGTAAACACCCTGCTGTAAGTATCCTTGCTTCAAGTAGAACACAGGTGGTCACATCCTTCTTGACTTCTTAGGAAAAGGTGTGAATATCAAGGGAAATGGGGAGCCAAACCAGACATTGTCAACAGGTTTCCTCTGGGCTAAAGGGTCTTATATCTTACCCAGAGTTCCCCCACTATCTGAGGCCCTCTACACTCTACCTTGTTAAAATTTAAGTCATTTTTTTCTCTTGCCTTCTTGTTGTTGCTATTATTTCTAAAATCACTTCAAATAAAGTGGGGATAGTAGATCCTTGCTTTATTTTCATATTTATTAAAAAGAGATCAAGTGCATTGCCACTATATTTGATGCTTGTTTTTGGTTTTACATATATCTTTCTTATGATATTAAAAAAAAGGAATACTGATACAATTATTTCTTGCAGGAATTAGGGCACTCCCACAATCTGGAAAATCCACATAAAATTTTTTGGCCTTTCTTTCATAACACAGAAAAATTCTAAATTATTATGGATAAAATATGCTGATATTATACAATATTATACATATATTTTATGCATTTTTGAATTTCTATACTTTTTCTGTGTACACATATTATCTGCCACTTCCACAAAACTCCCCACAAATTCCTATTTAGTTTCTTATGACAACTAATGATATATTGAAACCGTCTTGGTGATATGCAAGGGATAACTGTACTTTTAAAGATTTTTAGCATAAAATAGTACTGTACTTTGTCAAATACACTGGTGAACTGACCATGTGGTTTTGAATGCTTTGGTTTTTAATATGATTAAGTATATTTATTGTTTTCCTAATGTTAAAACACCCTTGCATCCCTGGTATAAATTCCACTTGAATAATAAACGATATCTTTGATAGATTGCTGTATTCTACTTGACAGGATTTTATTACAAATTCTTTATTAATATTTAATATTAATAATACTGGCTTATAGGTTTCATTCTGAATTTCGTCATTCCTTAAATCATAAAGATTCTTTCTTAATCTATGAGAATAATTTTTAAAGAATGGACACTAATTTTTCTTTAATTTTGATTAATTATCCTTTGAATCCATCAGAACTGGGTATTTATTTTGGTAGTTATTATTATTTTGGTAGTTCCCTTACAGGTAGAACTATTTTTGTTTCTGAGATTGGCTTATTTAAAGTCTCTACCTGATCTTCTGATAGTTTGTGTATTTTATATTTTTATATTTTCTCTATTTCTTTTGTTCTCAGTTTTGTTGGTGTATGACTTCATAATATATTGATTATTCTTTTTATTTCTTCTTTTTTGTGACTTTTCCCTTATTTATTTGCTATTTCATTGATTTCATTTTCTGTCCTTTCTTTTTAATTATATTTTATTATTTATCATTTCCATGAGTTTTTTGTTTCTTACTGATCTATTTCCCTTCTAATTTTAGTATATATTTATGTTTGTTTTAAATTTATCTGCTATATTTTAAATTTTCAAATGCATATTGTTTATTAATGCACTATTTTTCTATTTTGTTCATATATATTTCCCCTCTGAGGACTATTTTATTTGTCTCCTTAAAATTTCAGTATGTTGTTTCATCATTGTCTTTTTCTTTTATGTAATTATTAATTATTTCTACAATTTGTTCTTTGACTCAATCTTTTTTTAGAATTTCATTTTTGCTCCCACTTGAATCTGTGGATTTTTTCTTTTTTTCTTTCTTATTCCTGAAATAGCAATGTATTAACTATTTCTGGGTGTTTTTTTACATTTGTTTGCATTACCTCTGAGTTTTAATGCATGATCAATTTTTGTGAAACTTTCACATGGTACTGAGAAATTATATATATATGCATATATATACATATATATGTATACACACACATATATACATATATACTCATATTCTTTTACTCCTATTTAGAAGTTGCTACACGTATTTTAACTTTAGTTTCTTCAGCAGTTTTTTTTCAGTTTCATACTTTCTCTTCTGCTTATCTTTCTGTTATGCTTATTAAAAACTAATATTGAAGTCATTGCCTCAGGTGATTTTTTGGCTTAGTAGAGTTCTATAGTTTTCCCCCTTCTCACCATTCCCTGTCTTGGTATTCTGTCCCATTCTTTCTGTTCTTCATTTATATGTTCATGCACCTGTAGTTCAAAGAGTTTCCACTGATGCTATGGGATTGATTCCTATAGTTTGGGTTTCCAAAGATCTGTCAGGAGAAGTGGGGTGGGTAGTGGGGTTGAGCTCTCTATTAGAATTAGAATTAGAAATTTGTCTTTCTGCTTCTCCTCTTTTTCCTCCCTCTGCTGCAGAAATCCGTCACAACCCAGAATGGGCTACACTACAATACAGTGCTGTTGTCGGTGGCAGCCTGAGCAAAATTTAAAGGAAGTATACTAGGATGCATTGTTTACATAATAATGATGGAAGAGGAGAAACAAATGTGTTCTCAAGATCCTAGTGCTTCAAGGCCTATAGAAAAAGTTAAACAAAATAGTCAAAGGGTCTGGGGATAGTTTGCTTCTATTTTAGTAGTTTGGGGAGTACCAGAAAATGGGAGGAACAGGGATTATACTGGGGAAAAGGAGGAGGAAAAGGAGAGAACTCGTTAGCTTCATAATTCACTATCTTTGTTTTACACAAAAATATAAAAATATGAAGGGAAGGATGAAGAAACAGGTATCCCTCATTTTCATCTTAAATAGAGAAAAGATCATTAAACACATTAATTTTTTTTTTGTTTCAAAGCTGTATTTTTTTCTATGATCTGGAAACTCTGAATGTCGGTAATAACATTTTTGGGAATGTAATTTGGGGTCTTCTTTGAGGAAGTGAATATTACATTTTATTTTCTTTGCATGCTGGTTCCAAGAAATATGGGCTATTTTCATTTATGATTTTTAAAAATACATTATTTCTGGACTTATTTATTGGGCATTATTTTCAGGTAGTTCAATGATTCTTTGATTCTTTCTCCTTGTTTTTCAGTTCCAGTTTTTTTGATATTATATTTGTTATATTTTCTTCTTTTGTGCCCCTAAACTTTGATTTGAATATTCTTGTCTCATGAAATTGCTGCTATTTTTTGATCCATTCTAATTTTTAGGGAATTGAATTCCTTAACTGAGATTTGTCAGTGTCTATTCTAAGTGATTAATTTTCTTCTCTAGGAATTCCATTTTTTAATCTTGTTTAATTTCTTCCAGATGTTCAGATAGTTCTTGTGACTAAGCATCCTTTTCTCTGAGGCTCAACTTTGGTTTATTGTAGATTTACCCTGTTATGGTCTTGCCTCTTGGCCATCTTGAATAATTGTAATCCATACTGAAAAGTAAAATCTCAGCTCAATTTCCAAAATTCTCGCTCCTGTGACAGCTGCACTACTGAAGTAGATTTTAGCAAAGCAGGTTCTAAGGGTGATAATGATGTAGTTACCCATTCTGCTCAACAAAATTAGATTAAAATTTAAGATGGCATTTAAATGCAATGCAATTATTTATGTACTGTATTTTACATTTTCTTTTGTTTTCTCTATCTTCAAGGTACTCTGCAGAAATTTTCTGTTTTTGTTTCATTCTGTGATTTGAGCCAAAGCTGCCTAGGTTGTAAGTTATATAGGTACTGCTTGGATATGGCTAGGTCTGAGCTGCTCACAGGTTCCTCTTGTCCTGTCTTTGGTCTTAGAGGGGATCCCTGTGCTAAATCTGGGTAATGGTCTGTCTATCTTTCCTTCTAAGAATGGGGATTTTGTGTTGTCTATATTGAACTTAGATTAGGTTGTTTCATATTTAGTCATCCACTTTCTATATCTTATCTCCCTCATATACTTCCATAGGATTCTGACAATATTTTTTCCATCAGTCCAGGACTGATGAAGGAGTTTGTAGATGATTTTTCTTGCTTTTGTATATTATTCTTCTTTCTGGTTCATTTTAAGAACATCACTGGGGTATTCATGGACATCTGGGCTAATCTAGATTGCCCTCTTTACACAATTCCCAAGCTCTATTATTTTAATAGTAGTTTGAGATCTTGAAATTTTTAGATTTCATCTGAAAGAAACTACTAACCTTTCTGAATTGCCAAGCTGCAATACAAGTCTTCATATAATCTATATATTAAAAACCAGAAGTCATTTGTAAATCCAGTGTTCCCCAAGTATAAAAAAGAATGGAGGAAAAAAGTTGCAGCTAAGCAGTTTATTATTTTCATAATGTGAAAAGTTCTCCAACATCAGAGGAAATGATGCAAATAATGCAAAGCTGATACACCCAATGTTCTTCTCATTTTCACTGCACTATGTATATCTATTAGGTGGGCTTAACTAAAGATGTGAATCTTCTCATTTTATTGATAATAGCAGTGAAAAACAATCTATTTTAATGTCTGAAAGTGTAAGTTATTACCAGTACAGGAAGGCAATAGACATAAAATAAATTAAAAGCATCTTTAAAGTTTCTTTCCATTTACAAATATATATATAGAATTGCAGCAAACTGTACAAGCACAAAATTCTCAGTTAAAACATTTACAAGAACTTGTGTGTTTTTGTTGTTATTGTTTTGGTTTACAGGAGATAATGTAGTTTAATTTTCCATCAAGTACATTAAAATAAAATACTCAGGAAAAATACATAGACATCTGCTTATTCCAGGTGTTCTTACTGGTCAATAGTAGATACAATTCAAGACATTTTCTTAGCTCAGACATTGTTCTTAATTCTTTAAATCAAGTCTTGGCTCAGGAAAAAACTAATGTACAAGCATTAGTTATTCTTTGTAAGAGAGGAGATTAAGTCACTCATTGACAAATCACTAGAATATGGAAAAAATGAAAGCACATACACTACATAAATGAATAATATGGCTATTCACAACATGTTATATTGATACATAGGTCTTCTATATGACAATTGCCCATGAAATTAATACATGACAGCTTTATTCAGAAATAGTATAAAAGAAAAATAAAACTTAAGGATAAATGCCTGTCACTTATATCTAGTTAACTAGAAATAAATTTCTTGGGTTATCATTGTCCATATTGGAATCTAAAATCTCAGTTCAATTTCCAAAATGCTGAATCTTGTGATATCTATACTTCTAATATAAAGTGTCAGCAAAGCAGATTCTAGGTATTATAGTGACTTAGGTAGCCATTTTTACTCAACAAAATTAGATTCAAAGAAGTCCCTAAAATAGGTAATGCCTGATTCTTTGGCAATTAATCTCTGGGAGGCAGCACTGGAAAGTGTGCATTGGAAAAGGTGCTGAACTCGGTGTCAGTCACAGGACCTGAGTTCAAATGTTAGGTCTTTCCACAAATCACCTGAATTATCTTGGGTTTGTATCTTAGCATCCCTGGTACTTGGTAAAATGAGGGGAGTGGATTAGTTTATCTCTGAAGTCCTGTTACAGCAGAACTCTACATTCCTGTGAGATGGACAGAAGTCTTTGGGAAGCTACATGAGAGATATGATTGATATGGAGGTAATTTCAGTGATAATCACAACTAATGATCACATTTGAAGGTTTTCAGAGCATTTCCCTCACACTAATCCTATAAGGCAGAGAATATCCCAAAGGCATTTGGGATCCTAATTCATCACTTGGTGCCTTGTTGTGTATGTGATGAGACTCTCTTGTAACACTTCCACGTTTGGTCCTTTCAATAAAAAGACTTCTGACTGAGGCCTTCTGTCAGTTCCTCACCATTCTAAAGGGAAGACCTGTGATTTCAGCAGTGTAGGTTGCCTAAGAAGACAAATCACAATTGTCCTTGGGTGATTTAAATAGCTGACCTACTTTAAAATGAATATTGGCTGGATTTGGGGTGAGGATGGAGAAATGTTGTTCTTAAGAACACATTTCTTTCATTTTACCTCCTGCTCAACTCTAAGAATTACAGGCTTCCCAAAAAGCCCTGTCATAGCTGTCATACATCTTTCATCTTGTAGAGATAAAAATGATGGAGACATTTATAAACTACCATTGGTCAAATCCTATTACAATGAATTCCAAAAGACTGTCAAAATTCCTTTCGCTCTGTGGGAAACTAGTCATATTAAATGCTGATTAAAATAAATGCTGTATCATCTGGGACAGATAGTTTTACATAGTTAGGGATTTATTTGGATTTTGGGGGCCTTTTGGTAACTGGCTTTGATTTGTTATAAGAGGAGACAGTGTAAGTCATTTATTCTAGCCATAAAACAATTCCTTAAAGATAATGAAATTCCCAAACAAGACTTCAGACCTGAAAAGATTCCAATATTTGCTCTGCATTTACCAAGTCAAAACTCGAAAATCGGGGACTCACACTGACCCAGTTCTATAGCAACTGAACCTTAAGTACTTTATTCAAACCTACTTAATGTCAGCTGTCTTTACTATTGCTTTCTAGGATTTAATTTGATAGAGTAGACACTAATACATTTCTAGCATACACTGTCACTTTTACCTTGAAATTTGTAATAATGTTTCTTTAAAATTGGCTCTTCTCTTCATTTCTGGAAACATTAAATGGATGTTGTTGGAGAAAAATGAACTCTATTTTCTCACAAATAAACAGGTCCTCCTATGTACTTCATTATCTAAAACTGTCTTTAAACTTTCCAACATTTATATAGGGAGAGCACATAAGCATATCGGCCTCCATATCCTCCAAGCAACCACTTTATAGCAACCTTCAGCGAGGATTTTCTAGTTATTTTGCAATGCTATTTGATCCGGGGCAACACACTATACTCTTACTAAATTCCAAAGCACAGGAGAGATCAGCATATGTTTTACAAATATTGGTATTTGGAACTAAACCAACTTCTGTAATACATATGAAATGACCAGAATCATAGACTGTAAGACTTAGAAAAGCTTTCAATATGATTTGGCTTATCCCATCCCCTGTCATTTTGGAAAGGAGCAGAGAGGTAAAATGATCTGCCAATGTGAAATAGGTATGTTAGTGCCTAGAACATAGCAGATGTTCATTTAATTTACTGAATGGATGAGTTAATGGAAAAACTTGGAACACTGAAGGTTGAAATGGTGCTAGACCACAAGTTCTTTTAACCCAGAGCTTTTCTCGCTATATCTTGTTGTTTCTTGTATGTATACTTTTCTTTAACTGGCTAACATAACTGAATGAAAAACATTTATCAGCTGGAACTACATAGTCAAAAATGAGACAATTTAGGGTCTTAAATTCTAATAGAGGGAAACAAGTAAGATTCTGGTGGTCCCTGAAGGGAGCATTCACAGGAATGGTGAACAGAGTGGTCAGGCAGTTCATTGGCTTAAAAGTATTTGGGGCTAGACATGCAGTGTGGTAGAAATGGCAAGATGTGTCAAGATAGGTGGGGTGGATGAATGTGAAGTCTGGGGTTCTTTGGAAGGACTGCATAAGGGAGTCATGCAGTCCTTTGGTAGATTTTTGTACCTACACATACTGGACAATCAGTCAACCCAAGTGTCAATCACATAATAGTCAATTAATAAATCCCTGTTTCCTTCCTTCCGATGGAGCCTATCCTCAGGGCAGAATTCCAGAATGAATCATTTACAAATACTAAAGCTTATGCCCTCTATGCTGAATGATTTTTAAAAACCAATTGATAGCTAAATATTTAACCGATGAAAATAGTGTTCTTAATCAATGGACAAATCTAGAATGGCACCGAATGCCAGGGATACAAATTTAACATTCTCTGCCTTGAGCAAAGTTGGCCATTCCCTGTATGATAGATGGCTCCTGATTAGTTGGGAGATCCCACCAGTAATTTATGAGGGAAATAGACTGAGGTAAGAAATAAGACAGGAACTTTTGAATAGTTTAATGAGATTCCCCTGAGCCACAGGTATGTGGGGAAAAGTACCTCTCCCATATGTCCCTTGATTTCTCCCCACCTCCTTCCATATCCCTAAAGATTGTTGTATATAGCTCTCCAGTGAGATGATTCTTTCCTCGGTTGATTTGAGATTTTTATCTTGCTTCAGAGTTGAAAAGCTCATTTATTCCTAATATTCCATCCTAACCTGTGTCATTTCTCTGATTTCTGTTTTATGGCCTATTTGGATAAATGTTTGCTCAATATGTCTGATTGTCTTTTGTGTACTAAGTATTTGATGAGAGGAATAATAAACTGTTCCAGAGTAACCTGTTACTCTCCCCTTTGGAGTAACCAGGGAAAGTTGCTAGTATCCTGAAACTCTAAAAAAAATAAGTTATTTTCTTAACTGAAAATATCAAATGGTGAACATAATTCTAGCCCAATATATCACTTTCAGCTAAAAGAAAGAGAATGGAGAGGGGAGTCCTCAGACATAGCCTGACTCTTTGTTCTGCCCGAATGCAGAAATCACAGGCTCTTTAAAGATCAGAATTCTAGAATTTGGTCATCTAAAGATATACTTGCAATCAAGGCTATGTTAGATAACTATGGCTCAGGTTAAACTAATACACAAAATACAAGGTGAGATAGTCCCCATATTCAAGGAGTTTATATTCTAAAAGGAATGAAATTTTTTTCTTAGACAATTAAAAGAACTGCAAGTGGGGCCATTAGCCAGCTCATTTTCATACCCTTTATGTATGTTAATATTGTTATGATTATTGTTTCCATACCATGAGGTAAGAAATATGGGTGGGGGTGAAGTGGGCCAAGAATGGCATGGTAGAGATCCAGCAGTCTCTGAAGGATATGATGAGTAGGACAAGCCCTGTCCTGTCCTGGATGGGATGTAGAGTCTCGGCCTGATAAATACCTTTTTGGACTCACTCAGAACCAAACAGGATAGGTTATCTTTTGAGCCGAGTGCTTAAGCTGAGTGGCTGAATGGAGAGGAATGCTTTTTAGAAGTCCATGTGGAGGGATCACTAATATTGATAGGAGTGTACAGTGGCAGTGCAGGTAGCAAGATGCCTCCTCATATAGCATATTGAATAAAAGCTTTGTAAGATATTTCAGCATCAATGGTACATGAAGAGAAATGTGTAATAAATAGTAGTTTAAAAAGTAGTTATCTGAATGTTGCATGCTTTAAGGGGTTTTTCTAAGCGAGGCTGAAGTTAAGCAGTAAGACTACAAAATCATCCATTCATGATCTCAGAATGTAGTGAGATATGAAAGTAATCAAAGAATTGTCTTGAACATATGATTAAAAGCTTTAAAGTTGTCATTTGGAAATCTCTCTAAGATGAACATCTAATTATGATTTTGCAGGATCCAGAATGAGATCACTGATAATTGAAAGGATATAGATTCAAAAGGAATTTGGTGATTTAATTAAAAACAATAAGTGAACTTTAAAAAGCAGAAAAAAGGGAATGAATTACATTTGGGATTTTTAAGTGGAATAGTTTCATTTTTTGCAGTGTAATGAAATGTTCTCAATCATATGTTCACATAATTTGGTCATTGGCTTGCTACAAAGTTTGCTCTTTGCCTTTTTTTTTTTTTTTTGACTGAGGCAATTGGGGTTAAATAACATGCTAGGAAGTGTTAAGTGTCTGATGCCAGATTTGAACTCAGGTCCTCCTGACTTCAGGGCTGGAACGCTATCCATTGCATCACCTGGCTGTCCCCTTTTTGCAATTTTTTTTTTTTTTTTTTTACCAATGTTTGGATAATAGTTGCCAGCATACAAAAGGCAATAATTGTGTGAGAATTGAGTAGATTGAACATGTTAAATAAGCATTTCTTCACAGGATCATGAACATGGGCTCACATATGAACACATGTACAATCAGATACATATTCTTACAATTTATCTGTAGAGTAGCCTATGTATGAACTGGATTCCCAAAAGCTTTTAGGATAAGTCAAACTCAATTGGAATATTGGAATAATACTAGCTGAATAATCTCAAAATCTCTCTAAGGCAGGAATGTATTCAACAGACAAAAATGTTCTCAATTGCCTTTGGTCACCAGAGAAATGGAAATAAGGGAATGACAAGCTATGACTTTTTGTGTAGTTCTACTTTCAAATTATCTTTACAAAAATTAGTTCACATCCTCTTAACAATTAAAATCAGAATTTTGTTTTGCAATTCACAATAGAGATATAGATTCACAATAGGAAAATCCTTATTTTTAGTCACATTCAAAGGCAATCTGAGTTCCAGTTCTCTAGATGGAAATCTTCAGTTTCTCTCCTCTCTCTCTCTTTCTCTCTGTCTCTGTCTCACTCTCTCTCTCTCCTCTCCTCTCTCTCTCTCTCTCTCTCTCTCTCTCTCTCTCTCTCTCTCTCTCTCTCTCTCTCTTCTCTCTCTCTCTCTCTCTCTCTCTCTCTCTCTCTCTCTCTCTCTCTCTCTCTCTCTCTCTCTCTCTCTCCTGTCTCTTTTTTTCTTTACAAAAATCTTTTGGAATGAAATACATTGGCAGTGCAAAAAAAGTCCATTATAACAATTAACTGAATTAAGCATTCAAAAAATCCCTAAAAGAGGTTATCTACAAGCACAAGACTCCACTGTCATGTTAGGATACACTTTTAGCACCACGTTCTTATTTTCATCAAAGAATAAGATACTGAGAGAAGACATTTTTTCTGGCACACAGCAGGGCTCGGGGATCCCTGGGATGACACCCACAGCTCTCACTATGCTCTGGATGGTAGCATGATTGGAAGGCTTCAGAGACTGGAAAGAAAAATGAGGGAGGGGAACATAAACATAGATTAGGTGGAATCACAGTTTGATTAGCTTGGAGCATCAAATAAATCCCCTATTAGGAGAAAAAGACAAGCTGTGATACATCAGTATATGATCTAAGGTCAGCAAACATCTTGATGATGATCTAATCTCTTATACCTCCTATACTTATGTCTATTGTATAGTTTATTATGACAATGCTAAGACAATATAAGGACCTATGATCAAAGGAACATAAGATTATGCTTTACATATTATACTTACTAAAGTAAGAAACTGGTCTAATTCTTTTTAGAAAAGTTATTATTATCATTTTTAAAAGAAGCACTGAATTAAAATTGTGTGTGTGCACTTAGGCTTAAATTTATCAGAAAATAATGCAGTTAGACCCCAGACACCTCAGATGTGAATCTACAATCTCTCTGGCCTTCACACTCACATCAGAGAGTCAAAGCTCCTCCCCCATCTCTGTTCATCTAAATTATGACCCTTTGTCCAACTCCTCCCACTCATTCCACCGTGTCCTCTGGGATTCCTCCTTTGCCATGAAAAACTACCCTTCATTTTGGAATTCTTCCCCTCATTCTCCTTTTTCTGGCTTTCTCTGGACAATACTTCATCACTGGCTATACTTTATAGCAATGAATGTTTCTTTGCTCATATTCCCCATCATAGTGGTCATGAAGGGAAAGTTGGAATACTCATTATCCCTCACTGCCACTTCCAAACTTTCCCTTGCCACCACTGCTTCTCAACTTCTCTTTTCCCTTAGCATTTTCTTAGACCATTACCCCTATACAGACATACTATAGTTAACCAATTCAGTTCACATTTTCCTCCACTCTGGAATCCCTTGCCAATTCCAGATCTGGGTCCGATGGTGTCCTCTGCTCCTGTTGATGTATTGATGAATGGAGCTGGAAGAAGCCATGCAATCAAAGGAACTGGGTATTCATCAAATTATGTAATCTAATCTCAATTGGGCCAGTCATTTGCTCCTCTATGTTTATTTCTCTATCCTTTTTGCAGAAATTATTATAAGCCTTCTCTTTTCTCTTTCTTCTTCTCATCCACCTGTTGAACTGAGGACCTTACTTTTTAGTTTTCTGAGGAAATTCAGTCCATTTTCATCTCAAAACTTTTTTTACATCATCCCTTCTCCCTCCTCCTACCCTCTGATTCTCTGATGAAGAGATATCCCTTCTTGCCAAGGGCAATCCCTGCACATATGCCCTTGTTCCAATCCCCTTCATTCCTACTGAGCAGATTATTCTCCCAACCATCCCTCTCTTCTCTTCCTTCTATCTCTCCCTATTTTCTGGTTTCTTCTCTTCAGTCTTTGGTGAATTAGTCAATTGATAAGCATTTATTAAGATCTTCTATAGGTTGTGCACCGTTGTAAGCATTTGAGATGTGTGTAAAAAATTGTACATACGTAAATTCAATGTAAATGGAGGTAATTCTGAAAAAAAAAAAAAGCACACATAGTTGTAGCAGCTTTCCTGATCTTCTCCTACTGATTACTGCTCGTGATCTTTCTCACCAACTACCTTCCCTCCGTCTAACTATTTTATATTTCTTCTGCATATTCACAGTCTATATGTACATGCTATCATCCCCCAAAAGAATGTAAGTTCTTTGTGGCAGGGATTGTTTCATTGTTGTTATTGTTTTTCCAGCACACAATATTGTATTTGGTGCAGATTATGTATTTAATAAATGGTTCTCAATTATTGACAACACCCTAAATTTCTCACATAATTGGAGCATAAATTAGAATATATATGAATATATATAGACATTTTTGTACACAGACATATGTAAGGGCGTAAGGGGTGTGTGTGTGTGTGTGCGTGTGTGTGTATGCTGGGGCAAAATCCATGGTAATGTCATAGAGATTTGACCTCTCTTTGAGGGTCACCTATTTTAAGGCAGAAGAAGCTGAAGGAAGCATGGAGTGGTTGTTCATTATGTAGAAATATAACAGAAAGATCCCTGTAGTCTGAGAACCTCCTTCTGGTACTCACAACCCCTTTGCTCCTGGGCACGTTACAACCTTCCTGGATCTTAGTCTCCTAATATGATGAAGACAAGGGGTGAATTAGGTATTTCTGAGGTCCCAACCAGCTGAGACCTCAGCTCCTAGTCTAGCCTTAGAAACGGAGAGCGAGGGAAAACAATTCATCGGCTGGCCACTGGGGGCCACTGTTGCCCCACAGGTTTAGATTGTTGAAAGTTGATGTTAGTGTGGTTGCTACCTCTCAGGAATAATGTAAGCAACAAAATAGAAGGTTATCACACGAATCCTCAAAGTTTGACCAAAGAAACTTGGGTAAAGCTATTTTCTGGGAAAGAGCCTAACGGGCCTATTATTGCTCGTGTGGAACAACATGTGGTTTTGTTTAAAATATCCCAGCCAGCTAAGAGCAGAGCTCACATTGCCCGAGGGCTGGGAATCCAGAAAGGGGAGGTATTGCCAGAGTGATGAGTTGAGCATTCCCTCTTGTGTAGTACATGTTGCATATTTTCAAATTGCTACTACTCATAACGGCTTTTTGAGGAGTTGGCAAAAACCTTTTCTAAAAAATTTGTTTCTTTTAAATAAATTTAGAAGATGAAACATTAGTAACCTGCCCGAAGTCACACAGCAAGACTGCTGTGGTAAAAGATGGTGGTAAAACTGTGGTTAGAGTGTTTAAGGTATGCCCTTTCCAGAGGCATCCCCCAATAAATGGCTATTTTATTCCGTTCTCATGAAAAAAAGAGTGGGGAGATAGAGTAAGTCTTTTGTTTTGTTTTGTTCTGTTTTTTAAAACACCTTAGGATACTAATGAACAAAGAGAAAAGAAGTGGTATACTTTGTCCAGGCCAAGAACATGTTGGCTCTGCCTAATTGTCACCACGTGACTTCATCTGGTCTATCTCACCATGAGAGTTTGGAGAAAGAGATGTAATCTGTTCACGTATGTTAGTCCTCTCACTTGATTCTCAAGGGCTGGTTGATGATAACGTGACTATATATTAGATACAAACACATGGAGAGTAGGCACACAACCACAAACAACTTCATTCAGCTTTAGTACTCCTTTCAGCATATACATATACATTTGTGATTGTGTTTGTGTGTACACACTAAACTCTCTGAATTTGTATACTCCACAGTCTTCAAATTCAAGTTTTCTTGTGATACTGTCCCATGTTAATATTTTTGTTGCTCCCCTGAGTTCTAATCATTATGCAAAATGGCATCCATTTAATAGAATACGCCTATTCTATTATTTTTTCTTAAACACCAGCCATTTGCTTAACAAATAAGGAAAAAGCAATAATTATAATATCACAGTTACTCGATATAAGACAGATTCAAGAAATTATAATGGCATCCATTTAATAGAATAGGACCACGCTATTATTTTTTTCTTAAAAACCAGTCATTTACTTAACAAATAAGGAAAAAGCAATAATTATGTCACAGTTACTTAATATAAAGCAGATTCAAGAAATCATAATCCACAAATCCTTAAAGTAGGATCATATTCTCCCACCATTGCATAGAATCTTCCTAGGGGAGAATGGACACATACTTAATGAAACCTAGCACAAAAACAGCTGAGTGAGGATGACCTATGTACTTGGGTCTGAAATACAGATTCTTGTCTTTTTGATTATTTGGCCCACACAAAGACCCTTCTATAGTAAGATACCTTTCTAAGACGAGGCTCATTTAATATGGGGCCACTTGGGAGAAATATAAAGTGAAAACCATTTCTCCCATTTTGCTTTGCTCTAAAGAAATTATTTGCATTGACAAAAATGATGAGTTCTGCGCATGTGACACAGGATAGATATGGAAAATATTCATGGGTGTTTCCTTAGACATTCTTGCTCTTTGGCTTAAATTCAAACTCACAAATCATGGGAGTCAGAAAATACTAGTAGTCTCTGGTGGGATTACTGGAATTTATGCACAAGTCTTTGATTTGTATTAATGGGTCTTATCAGGAGCCCCCCACTGTATCTCAGGTATGTAATGCATGCAAGTGCATATTCAGACTATTTTCTAGGGAGTTGGCTTTTTTCCTCCTTTTTCTTAAGGCTTCCTCTGGTCATGTCTGCAACTACCAGGAATAATTATGTCATGCACAAAAGAGCAGAGCAGCAATTTGCTGACTGGAGACATACCGCCTGTCCGTAAATGTTGTTGTTTGAGTTTCAATTCTGTCTCTTGTGACACTACACTACACATTGTTATGCTGAACCAGACAAATATCTCTCACATGGAAAACCATGCTTGAGCCTTTAGAATGCACTTTTGGAAAATCCTTGCTTTCCAAAAAGACTAAGACATCACTTTGGCCTCTACTCTGTCAACACCTTTGATTACTTCAGTAACTCACTCCCTCTATCCCAGGGGTCAAAAGAAAGAGGGCATCTATAGGACCCCTATTAGGAACAGGGAAAGTACCCTGATCTAAATGAAACTTCTTGGACCAAGCTTACCTCCTGCCTAAACTTTGCAGTTTTTTCAGACAAAGTGAATCTTCCAAATCATTTTTGTAACAAACTAGGAGACATAAATCTAGTACCTTTGCAAATGTTTTCTTAGGTAGTGTGAACAGAGTCAGCCTCAAAGCCAATAGGACCTGCCTCTGAAAAAGAATGGCCAGGTAAGCCTGGGCAGGTCCCAACCTTGCAATGATCTATGTAACTCTGAGACTACAAATTGCTGAGAAGGTGCTGACCTGCATTGGGAGAGGGAATTTCTTTAACAGAAGTTCCTTATACCAATAAAATTGTAGATCTTACTTCTACAGAGCAATATATATATATATATATGTATATATGTACATATACATATACATATACGTACACACACACACTAACAATATTTTTTTAACTGGGGTCCAGGGACAAGTCACTTTCCTGGCTACATTCCTTGCTTGAAGATGAAATTAAACATTCTGTTTTTAACTAAGCTAGAAAGGCTACATTTGGTAGAAAACTCAGAAAAATCCAAATGATCTGCACCAGTCAGACTTGCACCTGCCAAGCTTACAATGTCCTTGAGAGATCTGCTGTTCAGTTGAATTTGATTACAGACGCATTAGCAGGGGAGAGTATGTCATCAGCTAAAAGCTTTCATTCCTGACCTGGGACACAGGGTTTGGCCTGGCCTCAATGCTTCATGGTATTCCAGTCCAGCACACATGGGTGTGATAGTTCTGAAACCATCTAATTGAAAGCAGGGAAAGGGCAAAGCCTGGAATTTGGAAGAAGCAGAACACAGCTGTTCTGAATTACAGAACAGGTTGTCAACTTTTGCAGATGAAGAGCTCAGCTATGTAAAACCTGAATCTAACTCACTCGAGGGGCCGGGATGATACATGCCCCAGGCAGCTTTTGTGTTGGGGTGCAAGTGGTCCCATATTGTGCTAAATTGACACAGTTCCACAACTCAACTTCTCTTTTCCCCTTTTCTCAAAATAATTCAACAATCTTTTGGCACTCTGCAAGAAATTTTAAGGCAGAATCTTGTATGGGCAATAGTAATGCCATTTTATTAATTACTACTTATAAGGACGCTTCATAAGGCTTCATTTTCCATCCTCCCAACAAGAGGGGGGGAAAAGAACCTAGAAGTTTGGGAAATGGAATAGAAAATTTTAAAGGTTAGGCTGATCACACACAAGGTGATGAGAGATTGAGAACTCAACCTAACAGCCAAACTTCCACCCTTCACTTTGGCAATGAAAAACCTAAGGCTCCCAGATCTGATGCCTATCCAAGTTTTGACTAAAGTTATTCTGATTTCAATTGTTTCAGCTGGTCCACTTGTGTTTCTCTCCATCTCCAAAGAAACTGTTGCACTTTGGTGGTCCATTGGACTGACTTTAGGTATGAACTGGATTTCAGACTTTGTGATAGTTTAAATGTAAGGAACTAGGATCACAGGTTTAAGAGCTGAAATGGATTTTTAAAAACCATTTGTCTAAGCCCAAGAAAGCTAGTGGCTAGACTGATATCTCCCAAATAATAAGGGACACAGAGTCCAAATGCTCAGATTCTCCTTCTAGCACTCTTTCTACCACATCTGTGATTATTATTAATATCCACATGCTCTCTCTCCCCTCTCCTAATTTAAGAATTCCTTGTTACCCAGTTTCTTATTTCTTCAGTCTTCCTTCTCCTATTTTCTATGCTCCTTAATCCCACACTGGCCACAAATATATTTTCCTCACACATATTTTCATCTTTCTCTCATCCACTTCACCTTTCACTCTCTTTGGCTCACAGCTCTAATAGTAAGGAAATGACAGTAGGGACAATAGGCAGCAAAAGTAGCCTCAGGTAGTAGGAGCTGGGCCTAGGAGGAAGAAGCAAGGCTGAATACTTAATGAGGGCTTAAATAACGAATTTGCTGCTCCTCCCCAGACAGCCAAAATCACGGATCCTTTGGCTCTAACCAGGAGAGACAGAAAAGTTAGTTATTACTTTGGATTGGGACTCAGAGAAGAGAAATTCAAGAGAGGGATTGTGACTAACTTAGAGACTCGTAGAGTCAGTCACATTAGATTGAAGGAAAGACAGAGCTCATCACTAATTTTTTCCAAAGATGCAAAGGCAGGCATATAGTAAAATATAGATGAATCACTTCACCTCCAAATTAGGGGGCTGTGATTTTTCTAATTGCATCCTTGACTTGAGAATTTTTTTTAATAACTATTTTTCTTAATGGAAATTTAATTTGCAAAAGTCTTTTTCATTAGAAATACAACTGTATAGAGTACTTATTTTCAATTTATGAAATATGAAAGAAATGGGGGTCTTTTCCTGTGTAAACTGTCTTTTTTGAAGGACTAAATGCTAACTCTTTTTAGAAATTCCACAAAAAGAATAAGAGCTCATGCATTTCCCTGGCGCTCAAGCTGAAACAGAAAACAAATCCTCAAGGACAGAGTCCTGGAAATAGGCCTTATGCTAGAGGTGTGTATTAAATTTTATTTCCTAAATATCATAGAATTTGGAATATGTAAATACTATTTTAAAAACATAAGTCTAAACTTGTCATGGGGAGGTGGGGAGGGCAAAAAGGAGATTTTTCAACTCTTGCCTTTTTTTTCCATTATCTAATAGGAAAATTTTTATTCATTTCAAGTTTTGCATAGAAAATCTATTCCTGGTATAAATTCCATTTATGGAGCCAACTTCTATTTTACAACTGAGATTAGAATTGTTAAAAGCTGAGAGTTGGAGCATAGATACTGGCTTAACAAAAGGACTAAATCACGACTATGTTTTACTGATTACATTTGTAGGGGGAAGGTCCATAAGAACTATGCAACCTGTGGGCAGGGAGAACTGTAGGAATGTGTTAGAAATAAATTTGTCAGGATACAATGTAATGTATGATAAAGCAAAAGCTCTGACAAGATTTTGGATGGATTTTGGAACAAGTTCATAAAGCCATCTAACCCTGTTTCTTCCTTTACTTGTTAATGGTTGGCAGAGAGGTAAAATTAAATCAGTTTAGGTGATCTTGAGGGGCCAGTTTACCTGGCCTAACAGAATTTTCCCTTTTTGGAGCCAATTCTTTTGCTAAGAGACTATCTAAAAAAAGTTCTGTTATCAGGACATCAATCTGATTAACTGGATGAGCTTGACTTTTTCCAATCATTCCTTTAATATATTCTTGTAGATCACTCTTTGACTATATTTTACTTACTAATTGTGGACAGATGCAGGTTCACACATTACCCATCAGCTTAAGACAGACAGTTTTTGGATTCTACACAAAGAATTCTCCACTTACTTTTCTAGATTCTTTAAATCAATTCTGACTGAATACTATTTTGCCAGTCCTTAAAGAGCAAGTACTATTATTTCTTAAGCTCATGAAAGTGATAAATGAAAGTAAGGTGGACTTTGTAGATAAGGGGAAAACTCAATCCAGACACCTTAGTATTCAGCAGAATGGAGGAAAGTAAAAGAAAAAGAGAAAGTGCCTACCTTTGGCATGGGAAACTGACATGCTCCTGAACAATAATATGCATCAAAGGACTTTGGGGAGATAATCCACTCACTCCAACCAATATCTGCAAAATCTACTTTGAGGTATCGCCTGGCACAATTCCGGGGTTCAATCCATTGTTTCCTCCTTGCCTTCTTCAAGGTCTGCTCATCAAATTGCAGTGTCTCACTTTTCTGGTGTGGGCCCTTTCTCTGCTTCTTTTTGCTTTTGTTCTTCTCAGCTGGCTGTATCTGGAGAGTCTTATAAGGCTTCCTCTTCTCCCAGCCTTCATTCTCCTTGTACTGGTATTCTGTGCCTGGAAGCTCATTGTTCTGGAGGGGAAGCAAGGGGCTGCTGATGGAGCGCTTCTTCCTCCGTTTCCTGGACAGAGCAGTCCTCATGTGGCTGTTCAGCTTGGCTAGGGCTCCAGTGGGAAAGTTCCAATGTCCCTGGAGACTTGATACCACACTTTCTGATTCAGAAATGGATGAATCATTGGCATAGACTAAGATATAAGGCTCAGAGTTGGTTGGCATTCCCTTTGAAAGGGAGTGTCCCTTAAAAGTGATCTTGATACCTATGAAAAACTCGCCATTTTCTTTTGCTTTGGTCAGGATTTCAGTGACATCTTTGGATTGCCAGGCCAATACATCTCTGTGAAGTTTAGATACATTTACCAAAATATGACCCAGGAACCGAGTTTGGTTCCCATCTGGTGTAAGGCTCCAGGCAGACAGGGCAATCTGTATTTGTTTCCTGTATCCATGATGAGAACAACCTCTGGGAGATATGCAGCTCAAACTAATGTTTATTAGTTCTCCAGTGGAGAAATGCAAGGTTGCAGACAAAATACTTTCAGACTTGGTTAGGGAAGTCAGGTTAAAAATATGTAGTTCTTTGTTTTCCAGGGTCCCTAGGAGGGGGAAAAAAGAACAAGAGAAATTTAAAATGCCAGAAAAGATCAAAGCAAGAACTAATCATTATTTCTACTCTCTGAGGGGATATTATAAATGCACCGAGCTAATAGTGTAGAGAAAAGAGCTGTGACTACAAGTTACAATAAAATAAACTAGCAAAGTAAGACATCCTAACAAAATAGTACTTTCCCATAGCTCCTTGTCTCAGTTGGAAAACACTAATGGCTTACATTTGTATATCACTTTACGGTTGCAAAGCTCTTTCAAGTACACTTAAGGCTCACAAAAAAACCTAGTGAGGGAGGTAATTGAAAATTCTTATTATCCACATCTTAAAGATATTTAGTTAGGACAAAGTAAGCAACTCAGCTAGCAGATTCCTAGAACTGGAGTTGGCAGCTTGTTATAACAGGGAAAGCAGTGGTCTGGAGGGAAACCTGGGTCTGGGTCTAGCTTTCACAACTAGTTAAGCAACCTTGAGCTTAATCTTTCCAGGCTCCATTTTTTCATCTATAAAATGTAATAAAAAAAAAACTGAACCAAAGAATCAGAAGACCCCTTAGTTATCTAGTCCTACTTTGAAAAGAAAATCCTTTTATAAATCCCCAATAAGTCATCTTTGCTTGAAAATTACCAATGGTTTTAATTTTGAAACATCAGAGAAAACTGCTGTTTCTGGTGAAGAATGCAACACTCTCTATATTAATAATATCATAAGATTCAATAAAATTGCAAGACAGTAGGGGAAAAGTGCTACGTTGAGTGCTAAATGAGAAAATTCCTCCACTCCATCTCCTTCACTTGGAGGCAGATCATTCTATTTTAGAAAGCTCCCCTTTAGAAAGAAAGCAATTTTTCTTTCCTCAAATGTGTCTGTTTATTTCAGATATTTCTCCCATTATTGAAGATGGCAACCCATCCATGTGTCTCTTCTCTATGTCCCACCATAAGTTAACCACATGGATGTCACATCAGTGTGCTTTCTTGACATCAATTCTAAATCTGCTCTCTATAATGCCTACTCATTCTTTCTATTTTTGCTCTCCTGAGCCTTAACAATTAGAGTTGTTCAAAAATAGGATAGATTGTCTTGAAAGGTAAAAGATTCCCTCTTATCTTGAGGTCTTCAAGCAGAGACTGGTATTTCCTAGTGTGGATGCCTTTCATGTATGTATTAGATCATGTGGTTGCTAAGGTACTTTTCAGTGCTCAAATTCTGAGTTTTTGTGAAGTATTTGAAAACAGCTTATCTTGCACTTTGAAAATCTTACCTTTTCTAGGCTAAAGATTCATCTTGTAATTGTTCCTCATATCATGGTCTCTTATCTTCTCATTACCCAGGTCATTAAAATACAGATCCTAGACTTGAATCTAGGGATTCAGTATTGTTTTGTCCCCCCTTCCATTTTAACAAAATAACAAAATAAATCATACCTTCCTTTACATAGGAGTAAAGAGGGTTAAAGTGAAGAATGAAGATGGGATGGCTAAGCATAAAAAGTACTTGCCTTTTACTGAGAAAATGAAATGTCCATTTAAATTGTTACTTTTCATTTAATTTTAATATATGTTTAAAATAGTTGAACTTTGTCTCTACCACATTGAAACTTGGCTGAATTCAATGACATTCCATTAATATAGTCAATGAGTTGTCTTTCACTTATCATGTATTTAAAACAAAAATAGATCCTCTACATTTCTCACTCTTCAAAGAGAAAATTGGGGAAAGCAAAGAGAGCTCACTATGGTGCAGTTAACCAGCAACTAGCCTGAGGTTTGGACTCCAGATTTGATTCCCAGATCCATAATCAAACCACAAGGATCCACGCTCTTACATATTTGTTTCAGGAAAACACACACAACCATGAAATCATGTTCCTGATCAAAAACATATTTTAGTAAAAACAAAACATTTCTCTAAAGATGTGGAAATTTTAAAAATGAGTTCATTGAGTTCCCTAAGCACAAGTGAAGTACAACGGGAAACATGTTTTACTCATTTTTAACAGTGTGTGAAGGAAAAGGAAGAACCTGCCATTGGTGCACATTTGTACAATCCATGACACCAAGATAATATTTTACAGACTTTATAACAAAGTCGTGGCATCAGACTTGTTCCCAATCTTTTGCTTTAATTCATACCATTCAACCTAGTATATATTTTTATCCAGACCTTTATGCAGGAGATTGAAACCAGTCCAGTTTAAAATGGAATAAAGAGAGATTACATTATACAGAAATCTAGCCAACAGTGAGTAAACAAACATATCATTCAAAGGCTATGGGTGCAAGATATTTAATGTCCCAATTAATTCAATTTCTTTTCCCCCTATTTTATTTAAAAATGTTTCTCCCTTAAGAATTTCTCAGGAGGAATCTTCTGGCAAGGTGGAAGACTCAAAAGTTATTCCTTATTCTGGCCCCTTACAGAATAAAAATATGTGCCAAATGAAATAAAAGAACAGCAATTAAAAGAAAAGAAATAAAAAGTAACTTGGCAAGGTAATCAACCTGTTAAAAATATCATATAGGACACTATCAACTTAATTCTCCCTTAAATGCTCTACATGCCTGCCTTCATACGCCAGATCTCACAATATCCATTCTCAATGGTAGCAGCTACAGTGACTCTAGAGAACAGAGATTGTTGAGGAGAAAATAAAAGTAACAAAATATTTATTAAGTGCACCCTA
Source organism: Sminthopsis crassicaudata (assembly GCF_048593235.1). NCBI lineage: Eukaryota > Metazoa > Chordata > Mammalia > Dasyuromorphia > Dasyuridae > Sminthopsis > Sminthopsis crassicaudata. The sequence continues at coordinate 155,845,214 of NC_133622.1, forward strand.
TTTACCAAGGACTGTTCTAAGTATTGGGAATACACATACGGACAAAAAGAAAAACATTCTCTCCCTCAAGGAACTTTTATCTTAATGGAGAAAGAAAACATAAAAGAGTTGAAAAACTGGTTAGAAGTGAAGAGGATGTTCCCAAAGAAGGGGTTTAGTTTTAAAATCTAAAAGCTAGGAACAAAACTGAGAAGAGAATGAAGGCTGGCCTAGGCCCCTTCAGAAAAAAAAAATGGAGGCTCCAGGAGGAAATTACCAGTGAGAGAAAAGAGAAGGCTTTACAGCGGAGTATTCCAGGTTGATAGGATGGAAGGGGTGATTGCGTGTTCCAGGGTGAGACGTTTCTGGGTCCTGAGGGAAGTTTTAGGATGAGATATGATGGTTTGGAAGTACAGTAGCCAGGAACAAGGTTGGGAGCAGATTGATGCAGCTTTAAGATGCCAGAACAATGTCTTTTCTAACCCAAAGAAGTCTCTATCTTGGCAGTAATTCAATCAGACTCTTCAATCCCTCAACAAGTTGCTTCCTATGTAGTCAGAGGAAGCAACAAAATAGCATAAATATTGAGAGAAAGAACAAAGGAAAAACTTATAATGCAATGAGTAAATAAAATGGAGTTAAAGAGCCCTAGGATAAAACTATTATATAATATAATTTATAATTAAGCAATAATTACAGATAGAGCTTTCCAAAGGAGAAAGAAAGACCATTAGAAGCCAGAGAATGATTTAAAGGACAAATAAAATTACATTTAGAGAGCAGCTGAAAAACTTTAAAAAAGTTAAAAATTCACAGTGAATATCCTGGGGTTAGAGGGAGGGGGATAAGGAAAGATGCCATAAAAAGAACCAAAAAACTCAATGATATTATATTAAAACAAATCTAAAGGATATCATTTTAGAATTCAATTGTTCAAAAACAATTAATATAGAAAATAGAATCATTATGTTCCTAGAGAAGAATGAAAAAACAAAAAATCCTATCAGTCACATTTCAAGAAATCATAAAAGAAAATCATCAAGAAGTATTCAAAATAGAGGGCAAAACATAGATGGGTTCACAGGAGAGAAACTCCAAATATAATATATTCAACAATGTTGTTACCAAGTTCCAAACTCTAAAAATAAAGAAAAAAACAAATGTTGAAAGTATTTTGAAGAGAGGGATACCATATTAGATGCTGTGCCAAAACTCTAGTTATAATGCAGAATAGCACATCATGAATCAGAAAGGAAAGAATAAATAAAGGGACATGGTATAGTTAATGTGAAAGAAAAAAAAAAGAAGGCTTTGAATGTTTAAGAAAACCAAAACTGGGTAACTATAAGACTAAGACAATAGCTATAAAGAAACAAGAAAAAGAAATAAATTCAAACATTTGAAAAGATATGCAGTGCTTATGTTCCAAAAGGAGAGAATTTATAATCCTTTCAGAAGCCATTCATTTCTAAGGGACAATGAAAGAATGAGACAAGCACTGATCTTGGGAGTTGAAAAGACTAAAAGAAAAAGAATAAAAAGACATATTAAGGAAGGAGAAAGGAGGGAGGTGAAACAAACAAACAAAAAAAAAAACCCCAGGGCATCACAATAAATGATTAGTCAAACAGGTGGGAGAAGTTGAAGAAATTGGGGACCTTTAAGAGTTCCTCAATTAACTTGATGAAATTATAGGATAGCTATAGGATAACTAATGGTAGCCTTAAAAAGCAGGAGCAACCTCTTCAAAAGGAATCAGCTCTTGCAATTGAGAAAAGAGATACTTTTGAAAAGTAGCTTTTGAAAGAAAATGCAGTGATGGGAGGATATGGAGTGGGGAGATCAAAGATAATTTTTCTCTTTACCCTATTCACAACAGTATCTTTACAGAGGAGCAACTTTCCTAATAGAAGATATGGTGCTCAGGAGAATTAATTCCTAGAGAAAAGCATGACCAGTGAGATGGGCAAAGCAGTATCAGAGCAGAGTACTAAGTCTGTAAGTGAAAAGCCTAAGGATAAAAAGGAGCAAAAGCCTACTAGGATTCTGCAGTAACAGAGATGTGATTTACCTTGGTCACATATATTTCTTATATGTATATATATGGATCTATATCCATTCTTACCTCTACACTTGCATCTATTATTTGCAATGTATTTGTGGGAGAAGATGTTCATATTTGGTAGGAGCGAGAGGGGAGAAAGAGGGATGTTTTACTAGTACTATTCATACAATGTAATTTCAGCAAATGCCTTTGCCTTAAGCTAATTGTTGAAGAGCTAACTTTTAATCTTGGGGGTTCATGAACTAAAGTTTTACTAATATTTAGTAGAGTCACAGAGTAACCAGGAGATGCAACCTGGGAGTGAAATTTGGGAAGGATTATCTCAAAGGTAATACTTTATTGGCAGGGTGGCACGGAGGCAATATAGTGGATTGAGTGCTGAATTGTTCACTGGTAACATTTCTTTCTGTGTGCCTAATATGCTGTTAGAGATGGATAGAAGAGAGCCCAGTGTTTTTTTTTAAAAAGAACAATTTAAGGGATTAAAGTTAAAAGCAATCCTAGGCAGATTCAGTTTTTCCAGAAAATATGTTGATTTTTATTTCGTGATATATATTCTCAGACTCTGATCTCACTGCCACTACACACCCAAGTTCAAGCCTTTATTATTTCTTGTCTGGATTATTCTTCCAAGTCATAGTGAGTCAAAAACTCATTACTGCCATATAATTTTCCCTTAAGTATAATATTACTCTATTTAAAACCCTTCTATTATCACACAGTTTCTAACCAAGCAGTCTATAAAACTTTTAAAAAGTTTAGTTATTTAATATTTTAAAACCTAAATTTCAATATAAGTTAGGTATTTTTAATCCTTTGTATCTTATTTTATGTATTTTAAAACATTATTCTGAAATGATGTCTTTAGACTTCAACACTCCAACTGGCCAAGGACACAAAAATTAGTTATGATCCCTGCTCTAGAGGATAAACTTTGTATTCTTTTGTCACTCAAGGCTTCACATATTCCACTAATTCCTAAAGCAGATAGACTCTCATTTTGACCCTCAAATATATGCAGTATTTTCTTGTCTTCGTCCCTTTGTTCAAGCTAATTTGCCCAGCTACACTGTCTTCAACCTTCTTCTATAACATAGAAATCCAACATAACCTTTAGAAGACATTCAAAATCTCCACATATCGCACACAATTTTCTACTGAACATCTAGCACTGTTTATACCAGTCAGGTGGCTTTTCATAGATAGCAGTTTATCCATTTCTTGAAGTGTCTACCTGTTACTTAATAACCTTTATACTAATAGGCACTGGGTTTGTTAAACTAGAGCTTCCTGAGAGCATGCACTGGGCATTGTACTTCTTTAAATATCTGAAATGTGTAGTATAATCAATATTAAATATATATATATATACATGTATGTGTATATATATACATATACATATATACATATACATATACATATATATATATATATATATAAATAAATAAATATATATATATATATATATATATATATATATATATATATATATATATATAATTAGTAAATCAAGTCATTATCTGAAGTAAGGGAGAAAGAAATCCTGGCTTCTTTCAAGTACCAGCTAAAATCCTACCTTCTCCAAGAAACCTTTTATTATTTTCTTTAATTCTAGAGATTTACTTCTGTTGATTATTTCAAATTTGTCTCGTATATAGTTCATTTGAATGTTATTTATTTACATGCTTCCTCTTTTATTAAACTGTGAGCTCCTTGACAACAGAGATGTTTTATTTTTTATTGTATTCCTAGTACTTAGTACATTATAGGCACTTAATACATTTTTTTTGACTGATTCTATCTTTTAAATCCAACTTAAGTAACATCTTTTCCAAGAAAGCTTCACTTACCTCTGACTTTTCTCTTTCCTTTATACTCTCACAGCCCTCTGTCTATACTTTTCTTACATAAAGAATGCTTTATTATTATCTATGCACATGGCTTATCTTCTTAAAATCTTCTATCTCTTATTTTTCTAAAATCCACAAGAATTGGGAGTATATCTTTTGAATCTTTGAATCTCCCCTAGCACCTAACACATTGCCTTATACACAGTTTGCAAGATAAAGTAATGAATAAATTAGGCTTATCAACAAAGGAATGAATTCCCTCATGAAGTTGTTTCTGTTACTGAAAAATTCTAACAAAGACCAGATGATCATATATCAAGGACAGTATGAAAAGGCCTTCCATCACTGACTGTTATAAGAATAATCTATCTTATAATGAAAAAATAATAAAGATTATATCATGGGATAGAGAATATAATATTTTTGGAAATGTGATAAAATATAGGGATAATTATAATTATTTAGTGTTAGCTATAAGAAAAGTCTTTTTTTAATGAAATATATATTTTTAAAAGTTAATAATAAATGACCATCTTTCATAGGTGGGGCTATTTTCTAAGTGGTAGTAAGTAAATACAATCTTTCATTGCTAAGAACTTAGCAAAAATCAGTGTTTTGGGCAGCTAGAGTGCCGGCCTGGAGTCAGAAAGATTCGTCTTCCTGAATTCAAATCTGGCCTCAGACACTTACTGGCTGCATGAACTTGGACAAATCACAACTGTGTTTGCCTATAAAATGAACTAGAGAAGGAAATGGCAAACCATTCTGGTATCTTTGTCAAGAAAACTCCAAATGGGGTCAGGAAGACTCGGACACAACTGAAAAGAATAAACAACAAAACAACATAAATATCTATTATGAACCAATTAATATTTGTTATACAAATATATGGTAAATTTAATAAAATATAATCATTCTAAAATACAAGGGACTTTGGAAGTCATATAACCTTACACCTTCATTTTATAGATGTAGAAACAGAAACAAAGTGATAAATTGCCTTGGTTGGTCAAAGTCACCCAGCTGAAGTGTCAGGACGAGATTCCAAATGTCTTGAATCTTTATCCACTTCTCAGTATCACATTGTGGATTTAAGTGAAATATATGCTAAAGTCTTATTTTGGTTTCCCATTAATTTTCAATTAAAAATAAAGTACCTAATAAATTCTGGCATAACTCTTGGGTTTCAATTTAAATTTAACAATCCATGCTATAAGAATAATCTATCTTATAATGAAAAAATAATAAAGATTATATCATGGGATAGAGGATATAGTATCTAAGAATGTACATGATATGTACAGTGGATATGTAAAAGTGTAAAATCCTTACATTTTTGTCATTTATCATGTCTATTTTTGTACAAAACTTTCCTTTGATATCTCTAATCTTTGAAGCAGAAAAGATGAAGAAGAGTTGGCAAGAATACACAAGGAAGATCTTAATATCATTGATAACCACAATGGTGTGGTTACTGACCTAGAGCCAGACATCCTGGAGAATGAGTTCAAATGAACTTAGGAAGTATTGCTAACAATAAGGCTATTGGAAGAGAAAGTGTTTCAGCTGAGCGATTCAAAACCCTAAAAGATGATGCCCTTCATATGCCAGCAAATTTTGAAAACTCAACAGTGGCCACTACATTGGCCAATTCTGAAGAAGAGTGATACCAAGAAATGTTCAAATTATTATTATTAGATTTATTTATTTACGTATTCATTCATTCATTTGCTTATTTACTCATTTGTTTACTTATTTTTGCTGAGGCAATTGGGATTAAGTGACTTGCCTTGGATCACACAGTCACACAGCTAGAAGTGTTAAATGTCTGATGCCAGATTTGAACTGGGATCCTCCTGATTTCAGGGCTGGTGCTCTATCCACTTGGCCACCTATCTGCCCCAAATATTCAAATTATTAAACAATTGCACGTATTTCACATGCTAACAATGTTATTCTTAGGATTCTATAAGCTACACTTCAGCAATATGTGAACGGAGAATTACCAGGAGAGCAGGCTGGATTTCAAAAAGTAGAGGAACTAGAAACCAAATTGCCCATATTTATTGGATTATGGAGAAAATCAAAGGAGTTTCAGGAAAACCTATACATCTACTTCATTGATTACACTAAAGCCTTTGTGTAGATCACAACAAAATGTGGCAAGCCTTCAAAGAAATGGATTACTAGATCATCTTACATGTTTCCTATATGTAAGCCAAGAAACAATAGTTAGAACTGAACATGGAACAAATTATTGGTTTAATATGGGAAAATAAGGCTGAATATTCTCATTTATTTAACTTATAGACAATCACCTTATATATAAACTTACAGACATCATACATAGGTACCAGAATGAATCAAAAATTGGAATTAAGGTTGCCAGGAGAAATATCAGCAATCTCAGATTTGCAAAAAATACCATTCTGAGGGCAGAAAGTAAAGAATTAAGAAGCCTCTTGATGAGACTTGATGAAGTTGAAATAAGAGCGTCAAAGCTGTCATTAAGTTTAATATCAAATAGGGAACTTCTGGAGGTGGAGGCAAGATTTCGGAGTAAAGCCAGGAAGCTGCTTGAGCTCTCTCAGTTTCCCTGGAAAACCACATAAAACCAAGATGCTGAACAGAATCTGATGGAATGAAATCACTCTCCAACTGAAGATAGACTGAAAAAACTTCAATAAAGGTCAGTCTCACTGGAGTAAAAAGGGTGTTCAGCCCTAGTCAGATAGATTCTGGGGAAAACTGTGAAAGGGTCTTATTCATAGCAAATCAACAACTATGACCCTTAGTCCTGGCTCTGCAGAGGGAGCAAATCAGGGGGCAGCTTCCATTTCTGGGAAGCTGTGCTCAGCCATAAAAGTTTAAAAAAAAAAGGAAAGAAAATGAGCAAGAAATAGAAAAGAATTTTGATCACAGAAAGTGATAGGGCAGACCAAAATACAAACTTCAACAAGGACAAAATGTGCACAGAAGAAATCTCAAAGAGTGATATGAATTGGTCTTCAGCCCAAAGAGGCTTTATAAAAATCTTTAGAAAAGACTTTAGAAGGCAAAAAAGAGAGGTAGAAGAAAAAATGAGAAAGGAAATACAGAGGTATGTATGAGAGAGAGAGTCCTTGAAAAAGGAAAGAAAACAACTTGTTAAAAAAAAAAGTCGAATTAACGGAAAAAGAGAATCAAAAACTAACTGAAGAAAATCATGCATTAAAAAGTAGAATGGGGCAAATGGAAGCTAATGATTTTGTGAGACAGAAGAATCAGTCAAACTAATTAAAAAGAGTGGAAAAAGTAGAAAAAAATGTGAAATCTCACTGGAAAAAAAAGCCAACCTTAAAAATAGATCCAGAAGAGACAAAAATTATTGGCCTACATGAAGGCCATGACCAAAAAAAGAGCCTGGATAGCATTCTTGAAGAGATCATTAAGGAAAACTGCCCTGATATTCTAGAAACAGAGTGGGGAGTGCTCATTAAAAGAATCCATTTATCACCTTCAAAAAAAGATCCCACAAGGAAAATCCCAAGGAATATTGTTGTGAAACTACAGAAATATAACTTCAAGGAAAAAAATACTGCACGGTGCCAGGCAAAAACAATTCAAATATTAAGGAGCAACAGTCAGGATTAGCCAGGATCTAGAAGCTTCTAAGGCAAAGGACCAAGAATTAGCTACCCAGTGAGACAGAGGGACATCACACAGACTAAAGCTGTTGTTTTGAATGGACTCTGATGTGATGACATCAAAGAAAAAAATATGGGATGGAAAAAGGTTTTTACTTGAAAAAGTGGAAAGGAGAGGTATAATGGGATAATTAGTTCACATGAAAAGGTACAAAAGACTAGTGAAGGGAAAGAAGGAAGGGGATGAACATTGTCGGAAGCTTGATCTGGGTTCTAAGAAGGAATAAATCATTCAGTTAGATATAGAAATTTATATAACTTCTATAAAGAAGTAGGAGGAGAAAGAGGAAAGAAAAGAGAGGGCCAGAAGAACTAGGGCAGAAACTCTAGGGGAAAAGGTAAGAGAAGAGGGGAAGAGGTGATAGAAGATAACATAGTAGAATGGAGAAGGGGGAGGGTAATAAGAGATAAGATGGGAAATAAAAAAGAGCATGATTAGGGACTGGATGGAAAGTGAGAAAAATGTATATACAGGAGAGAAAATAGGATGGAGGAAAATATAAAGCTGGTAATCATAACTGTGAATATGAATGGGATGAATTCTCCCATAAAACTGAAGCATTCAATTATCAGAGTAGATTAAAAAACAAAATCCTGCAATATGTTGTTTACAAGAAACACATCTGACACAAAGAGATACATACAGAGTAAAGGTAAAAGACTGGAACAGAATTTATTATGATTCAGCTGAAGTAAAAAAAAAAAAAGCAGGAGTAGCAATTCTCATCTCAGATAAAGCAAAAGTAAAAATAGATCTTATAAAAAGAGATAAGGAAGAAAAGTACATCTTGATAAAGGGAATTGTAAAAAATGAAGTAATAGCAATACTAAATGTGTTTGCACTAAACAGTAGAGCAGCCAAATTCCTAGGGAAGATTTTAAGCCAGTTATAGAAAGAGAAAGTAAGACTAGATATACTAGTGAGAGACCTCCACTTTCTCCTCTAAGAATCAGACAAATCTAATCACAAAATAAACAAGAAAGAAACTAGACAGGTTAATAAAATCCTAAAAAACCTAAATATGATAGACCTCTGGAGAAAACTGAATAGGGACAGAAAGGAATACACCTTTTTCTTGGCAATATATGGCACTTTCACAAAAATTGACCATATGTTAAGGCATAAAAACCTCAAATAAAATCCAGAAAGGCAGAATAGTAAATGCTTCCTTTTCAGATCATGATACAAAAATATTATATTCAATAAAAGGGCAGAAGAAGATGGACTAAAAACCAACTGGAAATTAAATAATCTCATTCTAAAAAATGAGTGAGTCAAACAAATCACAGAAACAATCGACAATTTCATCCAAGAGAATGACAAGAATCAGACAACATACCAAAATCTATGGGATGTTGCCAAAGCAGTTCTTAGGGGGAAATGTTATATCTCTAAATATCTATATAAATAAAATAGAAAAAGAGGAGATCAATTAATTGGGCATGCAACTAAAAAGAACTAGAAAAAAAAAATTAAAACCCTCAATTAAATGCCAAATTAGAAATTCTGAGACTCAAAGGAGAGATTAATAAAATTGAAAATAAGAAAACTATTGAACTAATAAATAAAACTAAGAGTTGGTTTTGTGAAAAAAAAAAACCAACAAAATAGATAAATCTTTGGTTAATTTGATTAGAAAAAAGAAAGTAAAAAACCAAATCACCAGCATCCAAAATAAAAAAGGTGAATCAATGATAAAGAAATTAAAGCAATTACTAGAAACTGTTTTGCTCAACTGTATGACATCAAGTCTGATAATGCAACCAAAATGAATGAATATTAACAAAAATACAAATTGCCCAGATTAACAGAAGAAGTAAATTACTTACATAGTCCCATTTTAGAAAAAGAAACTGAACAAGCCATTAATGAACTCTCTAAGAAAAAAAAATTCTCCAGGGACAGATGGATTCACAAGTAAATTCTACCAAATATTTAAAGAACAATTAATTCCAATTATTAAAGAATAAATAATTCCAATTTGGAAAAATAGATAAAAAAGAAATCCTGCCATAGAAATTCCTTCTATGACATAGTGCACTGATCCTTAACTCAGGAAGAGCCAAAACAGAGAAAGAAAATTACAGACTAATCTCCTTAATGAATATTGATGCAAAAATTTTAAATAAAATATTAGCAAAGAGATTATAGTAACTTATCAGCAGGATAATATACTATGATCAAGTGGGATTTACAGCAGAAACACAGGTTAATAACAAGAAAACTATTACCATTATTGACCATATCAATAACAAAACCAATAGAAATCATATGGTAATCTCAATAGATGCAGAAAAAGTTTTTTGACAAAATACAGAACCATTACTGTTAAAACCACAAAAGCGCATAGGGATAAAGGAAACTTTCCTTAAAGTAATGAGCAGTATTTGTCTAAAACCAACAGCAAGTATTATTTGTAATGGAAAAAGAACCTGGACTCATTCCCAATAAAATCAGAGGTGAAACAAGGATGCCCATTATCACCACTATTATTCAATACTAGAAATGTTGGCATTAGCAATAAGAAAAGAAAAAGAAATTAAAGGAATTAGAATAAGCACGAAAAAATAAAAGTATCACTCTTTGTGGACAATATACTTAAAGTATTCTAGAAAATCATCCAAAAACCTACTGGAAACAATTAACAGCTTTAGCAGAGTTGAAAAACATAAAATAAACCCACAGAAATCATCAGCATTTCTATATACTTCTGACAAAGCCCACTGGCAAGATTTAGAAGAGAAATTCCATTTAAAAACAACTGTAGACAAAATAAAATACCCGGGGTCTAACTGCCAAGACAAACCCAATAACTCTATGAATACAATTACAAAACACTTCTCACATAAATAAAGTCAGATCTAAACAATTGGGAAAAAAAATCAATTGCTTATGGGTAGGCTGAGCTAATATAATAAAAATGACAATTTTGTTTAAATTGATCTACTTTTTCAGTGCCATACCAATCAAACTGACACAAATTTATCTGGAATAACAAAAGGTCAAGAATATCAAGGGAATTAATGAAAAAATAAAATAAAATAAAGGATGGTGGCTTAGCAGTAGCAAACCTAAAACTATATTATAAAGTAGCAGTCATCAAAATCATTTAGTACTGGCTAAGAAATAGAGTGGTGGATCAGATAATCAAGTAATCTAATATTTGATTAGGGATAAACTCCAGCTCTGGAATAAGAACTAACTACTGGGAAAACTGGAAAATATGTCAAAAACTCGGCATAGACCTACATCTCACACCCCATACCAAAATAAGGTCAAAATGGGTACATAAATTGGTCATAAACAATGATACCATAAACTAAATAGGAGAGCAAGGGATAATTTATCTATCACATCTTTGGAGAAGGTAAGAATTTATGACCAAAGAAGAATTAGAGAACATTATTAAAAGCAAAATGGACAATTTGATTAGATTAAATTTAAAAGGTTTTGCACAAATAAAAACAACAGAAACAAGATTAAAAGGGAAGTACAAAGGTGGGAAAAATCTTTACAAGCAGTGTTTCTGATAAAGGCCTCATTTCTAAAATATATAAAGAACTCTGTCAAATTTGTAAGAATACAAGTTATTCCCCATTTGATAAATGGTCAAAAGATATGAGCAGACAATTTTCTGATAATGAAATTAAAGCCATCTATAGTTATATGGAAAAATGCTTTAAATCACTATTAATTAGAGAAATGCAAATTAAAACAACTCTGAGGTACCACTTTATACCTCTAAGATTGAATGAGATGACAGGAAAAGATGATAAATATTGGAGGGAATGGGGGAAAACTAGGAAACTAATACATTGTGGGTGGAGATGTCAAATGTTCCAACCATTCTAGAGAGCAATTTGGCCCAAAGAGCTATAAAACTATATATATACATATACATATATATATACATACATATATATATATATATATATATATATATATATATATATATATATATATATATATATATATATATATATATATATTGCAGTAATGGCATTGCTGGATCAAAGGATATATATCTATAAACTATATATCCTTTGATCCTGCCTGCCATTATTGCATCTGTATCCCAAGGAAATCATAAAGGAATGAAAAGGATCTACATGTGCAAAAATGTTTGGAGTAGCTCTTTTTGTGATAGAAAAGAATTGGAAAATGATTAGATGCCTATCAGTTGGGGAATGGATGAACAAGTTGTGCTATTTTAAGATAATGGACTATTATTATTCTATAAAAAAATTATGAACAAGTTAATTATAGAAAGACCTGGAAAGATTTACATGAACTGATGCTGAGTGAAACAAGCAGAACCAGGTATACAATTGTGGTATACAATAACAGCAGGAAAGTATGTTGATCTACTATGAAAGACTTGGTTCTTCTCAGTGTTTCAGTGATTCAAGCCAATTCCAAAAGACTTTGGATAGAAAATTCATCCAGAAAAAGAACAAAGGAAATTGAATGTAAATCAACACATGCTATATTAACTTCTTTTTTCTGTTTTTTTTTTTCTCTTTCTCATTTTCATCTCTCCCTTTTGCTCTGATTTTTCTCTCCCAACATGATTCATAAAGTAATGTGTACTAAAAATACATAAATTTGCTAGAAAAAAACTACATTTAATATCAAATAAACCGAACACCTTGGCAACTGATTTTATCACTTCCTGGAAAACAAACAGCAGTGTCAGATTTTATATTCTTGGTCTCAAAAAACTGTAGCAACTGCAACTATGAAATTAAAAGATAACTCTTTGGAAAGAAAGTTATGGCAATCCAGATAGTATACTAAAATGCAAAGACATCATCACCTTGCACAAAGGTATCTATAAGTCAAAACTATGGGTTTTCCAGTAGCAATGTATGGCTGTGAAACTTGGATTGTAAAGAAAGCTGAGAGCCACAGAATCAATGCTTTTGAATTGTGGTGTTGGAGAAGACTTTTAAGAGTCTGTTGGATAGCAAGGAGATCAAATCAGTCAAAATTTAAAGAAATTAATCCATGCAATTCATTGGAATTCAAATATTGAAGCTGAAGCTTCTTTGGCTATGTGATAAGATAAGACTCATTGGAAAGTCCCTGATACTGGGAGAGATTGAAGGGAAAAGGAAATAAGAAGACCAGACCTGGAACTGGAGGACAAAGGAGATGGTTTAATGATTATTATCTTTCAGGCTTTTAGGCACTGCTCAGGATAACACCAAAATGCCCTGTGACTAAAGAGAAGTAAATACTTAAAGAAAAAACTAATGAATTACAAGGAGTAAAACAAGGGAATTCTATAATAGGATACTTTAATGCTTACTTCTCTAGTCTAAGAAAATCTAACAAAGAAGTGTTAAATATTTATATAAAATTTCAAAATCACTGACTGAAAAATTTTAAAAGTATAAATATTTCTTAGTTTGCATGGCATCTTTATAAAATTAAGCACATACTAGAGCATAAAAAATCTCATTAACAAATATGGAAAAGCAGAAATATTAAAAACATTCTTTAGTGAACACAAATTACAATTATAAAAGGACATTGGAAAAAAGGATATAAACTTAAATGGAAATCAAATAGCTAATATTGCAGAATATGTGGGTCAAAGAGCAAGTAAAAAAATCCCATTGTGTAATTTCATTTAGAAAATGACAACAATGAGAAATCATATTAAAACTTTTAGAATGGACTTAAAGCAGTCAATAGAGGGTAGAGGGTGTGTGTGTGTGTGTGTGTGTGTGTGTGTGTGTGTGTGTGTGTGTGTTTATATCTTTAAATAGATATCAACAAAGCAGAAAAACAGATCAATGAATTGAATAAGAAACTAAAAGAAAATCTAGAAAAGCCACAAATAAAGCTCCAAATGAAAAGTTGGAAATTCTGACAATCAGGAAAGATCAACAAAATCAAAAACAAAAATAAAAGCATTGAATTAACACATAAAATAGGAACATTACAAAACTAATAAAACAGACAAGCCATGAGCTAATTTGATTTTAAAAAGAATAGAAAACCAAATGATCATACTCAAAAATGAAAAAAAGCAAAAAGGAAATAAAAGGAATCACTAGAAATTATTTTGATCAATTATTTTATCAAGAAGGCAAGGGAAGGCAATAAGCATTAATAAGTATTTGCTATGTGCCAGACGTTGTTCCAATAACTTAAGATACAAAATCAGCCAAAAGGTAAACAACTACTCTCAAGGAATTTATCTTCTAGTGGAAGAAGACCACACACAAAAGGGAGCTAGCTAAAAATTGAGATGTGAGAGTGAAATTGAGAAAATTTTAAAAAATGCACAGCTTGGATGAGAATGACAATTGGCTGGCCCTCCCCAAACAGAAGCCCTGAAAGGGATTCACCAATGAAAAAAAAAGAAACTGGCATCGTGGAAGTCTATTTTAGGATAATGAGGCTCCAGGTGCCAAAGGAAAACAAGTGAGTCTGCAACTGAGGCATAGTGATGAAGTCTAGAAAAACACACAGCTGGAGCAGACTGAAGACTGGCCAACCTGGACAAAAATAGTTATTGGCCAAACAAGGGATAGAGATGATCTTGAATAATAAAATGGATCATTTTGATTACATGAAAGTGAATAGTTTTTGCTTCAAATCACTAATGATAGAAATGCACGTTTAAACAACCCTGAAATGTATCATTCACACATTAGATAAGAAAAGATACAAAAGAATAAAATGGAAATGATCAGAGGAGCACTAGATGGGTAATTAAACAGATATACTGTTGACAGATGAGCAAATTTGTCCAAACGATTCTAAGAAACAATTTGAAATTATACCCAGAAAGTCACTAAATCCAATTACCTATGGATGTCTCTACTATGCATATACTCAAAAGGAATCAAAGAGAAAAGATCCATATAGTCCAGAATATTCTTAATAGCACTTTTTTAGTTTAAACAAAGAAATAGAAACAAGATGAAAGACCATCAATTGGAAAATGGCTGAACAAAGGAAATTAATATAATGGTGTATTTTTGCTACAGTAAATGACAAAAATATGAAGAAACATGAGAGGAATTCATACGACCAATATATGAACTGATGAGTAGTAAAGTAAGCAGAACCAGGAGAAAATTTATACAATGATTACAATAATTATGACCAAAAAGGAAAATGACAAATGTTGGAGAAAATGTGGGGAAAATAGAACACCAATGCACTACTGGGGAGCCACAAAATGATCCAACCACCCTGGAAAGTAAAGGGGAACCATGCCCAAAGGACAACCAAACTGTGCTTACTCCTTGATCCAGCAATACTAAATAATGTAAAAAAAAGGAAAAATCAAACTAAAGAGTATGAGTAAAATATTTTAAAATGAAAGCAGGAGGAAATTCAGGTGAAAATAACATAGTTTTATTGATATTATTAATAATAATAATTTTTAAAATAATAATAGAAATTCATCACTTCCCAAATCCAAAAAGGAAAAGTAATAATTATTAATGTTGGTCCCAAAGGATATATATGAGAACCAACCCCACCATCTTAACTGAAGTGGTTCTGGATTCTGTATGCAATATTGGCCTTGGTTTATACTATTTTGGTTAAAACTATTTTGCTGAACTCTCTTTAAAGAAAAAAACAACCCCTCAAATCAAAACCAAAAATAACTTTAAAAAATTTTTACATGAATGAATAAATGAATAAATCACTAAATTCTTAAATGATTACTATGTGCAAAGTCCTATTTTAAGCATTGAGGAGACAAGCAGAAAAGAAAGGCAATTTCACTTTCTAATGGGGGAGACAAGATAAACAGGTTTTCAGCAGTTACAAAGCAGATGGAAATGCCTTTTATTTAATGTCATTTCCATTAGCGAAATCATTAGTAAGAAAAAAAAAATTTATCAGTTCTTGAAGTTGAACCATTTGATAGTCCTGAGGACTTTGGTGACAAGAACTTAATTTTCTCAGTCTTTGGGAATTCTACCTATAGGAGCAATTGCCAGGTTACATCTCCATAGGGGCTGCTTTCCATATTGATGGCTGAGGGCACTGGGAATGAAGCATTTCTATTTTCAAATTCAGGATCCTGCCTCTTTCTATCAGGATCTGAGGAGAAATAGTGGTATCTCTACCAGATTTTTGTGCACATGTGGCTATTAGTGACAGTCTCCAAGTATTGCTAATAGTGATGAGAATAGTGGATCTCTATGGTGATTTCTCCCCTCCATGATAGTTTTGAGGGTTAGGGTGGAAACTGATCTGGTGTTTGAAGGACATTGCTGAGGTTTCCTGGGCTGTCTCAATCAAGATCTGAGGGAAAATGGTGATCAAGGTTGTGGTGGAGAAGGTGGATCAGCTTGAGTAGCTCATTCTGCCCCTCTCTCCCCTCCATACGGGTTCTTCAGCTTGGCTGGTTGATTACCCTGTGAATGGCAGCTGTTTGGAATTTGGTAGATGTCAGATCTGCAGGATCTCTGCAGGAGCCCAGTGATGGCTATGAGGGCTGGACCAGAAGCAGGACTGCTATATTTATATAGGATGTACCTTGGGGGATGGGTGAGGAGAGGATCGTATTGAGGATATAAAACTAAAACTATCAATAAAAAATTTAAAACCTGATGTCACCACAAAGATTAAAAGGTATGTTGCAAGAGACATTCTTATGCGTAGATATGATGGAAGCATTCCATTATCATACCATGTGTTTACATTTATAAGGGACACAACAGCATTTTTATAGACTGCCATATGTATTTAAGGGCTGAAAAAGGACAGTCACAAGGGCAATTTAGTTATAAAGTCAGTTACTATAGTTTAGATCTGATATCATGATGCATTTGCCCCACTGCTGTCAAGACTGTGTCATTATTTCCAGGATAAAAATTCTGTATTCATGGATTCAGAACACAGCCATCCAAACTCATTCTGGATTGAACTTGGCATACCCTGGGAATATTTTTATTAGGGCAAAATGTCTTTCCACTATCACCACCCAAATAAAGATATACTATTTTTTTTAACATATGAGTATTAAAATTACAAGAGAATTTGGTGTTGAAAAAATGTTAACTTCACAAAAACATAGTATCCAATGTAAAATTTTTGAAAAGTAAACTTAAGGTGAATTTTTCTTTTATAAAAATGTCTTGCCATGTTTGATGTTTGAGTGTATTCCTACGCAGTAAAGAATCAAGGGATTTTCATTTTCTAATTTTTCTTTCAGTATCTAGGAAAAACTTTTTACTATTTCTCCACATTAGAGTGTCTGTGGAAATAGTCTATAAAAAGAATTACTTTTTTTTTTTTTTTTTTTTTTTGCTGAGGCAATGGGGTTAAATGACTTGCCCAGTCACACAGCTAGAAGATATTAAGTGTCTGAGGTCAGATTTGAACTCAGGACCTCCTGACTTCAGGGCTGGTGCTCTATCCACTGCACCATCTAGCTGCCCCAGGAATTATTTTTCAATCAAATTCTCTATGCTAACGCTTAAGAATTTGTCCTGGGTTTTCTATATAGTTTTTAATATCCATCTTATGTTTCTTAAATAAAATATAGTATATAAGACAGCTTGATTTTATTAAATGGGTCTTGCACTAAAATATTGAACAGCAATATTATTAGTTTTAAAAGTGATTTTATTTTATCCTGTTTTATATTTTTAGCTTATTTTATCTCTAATGAACTTTGTTTTGAGGAAGCAAATAGTAAGTTCAATAAATTTCAAAATATCAATCAATCCCATAATTTCAAGTAATAGGAGGATACTTTCCCACAAATCTATGTAAGAACTTCTCTGAACTTAAGTTCAGAAAAGGATTCTAGGATATGAAATCATGGAGGTTCCTCTCATCATAGGATCATAGATTTAGAGCTGAGACCCTATTTAGAGCTGAGAGTCTATCTAGTCCAATCTCCTCAATTTATCTCGGAAGAATTAACACCCAGACAGGGAAAGTCACACAATTATTAAGTAGCAGACTCAAAATCTGAACTTAGGTTAGGCCATGTTGTCTCTAGGACTTTGTTGTTGTTCTTCAGTCCAATTCTTCATGGTCCCATTTGGGGTTTTCTTGGCAAAGATACTAGAGTGGTTTGCCATTCTTGCTCCAACTCGTTATATAAATGAGGAAACTGAGGTAAACGGGATTAAGTGACTTGTCCAGAGTCACACAATAAGTGTCTGAAGCCAGATTTGAATTCAGGAAAATGAATTTTCCTGACTCTAAGTCCAAAACTCTATCCTGTGCATCACTTTGCTACTGCCCTCTAGAATTTAACAGTTCAAATCTTCTAGGAACAATATACTCAGCTTAAGAAAAGAACGAAACATTCCTTGTATTCTGAGACATAATATTAAGAAATTCATTATGAATTTTGCATATCTGCATTCTTTCCAATTCAAAAACATCTGAGAATGATATGGGAGAGGTTTTAAAGATGAATTTCAGAACAACAGTCTACCAATGGACCTGTGGAACTTCAGGGCCCTACATACTCCTATCTCCATACTAATGCTTGGAAAAGTTTGAATATTGTTCAAGTCCTTACAAAAATATATTCACTAAAATGTTTTTAATCTTAAGAACTTATTTTAATTATTGAGTTGATTTTAAATTTTCTTAAGTGGAATTTCAATTTTAGAGATCTCTTCTATTGGGTCTGTGCCCCATCTCACTTTCTAAGCATATCTGTCTGTGATACAAAGCTAATCATAAACTATTTATGCATCATTGATGCTTCTCTTTTTCATTAGCATGGATAACAGAACTTTATATTATCTTTAAAATCTTCAGTTTTTAAAAGATCTTGACAACAAAGTAAATACTTTATTAAGGAGGCAATCATTTTATTACTTTTACCATCCCTCTCCAAATATCCTAGTTTCCTTTAAATGTAAATATTAACTAATTGAAATAAAGTTCATTTGCAGCTTACTTTTCTGAGGTCAGGAAATTCAAAGTAATTAGGTTTTGAGCCAAATTCTAACCTATCACAGGATAATTCTTTCTTAATTTTTTTTTAAACAGGAATTGCTTCTATTAGTGTGACCTTCCACCTCTTGATTCCCTGTTATCTCTCTGAATGTCCACCCATTCATAACCAGAAATATGGGAAAGCTACAATGTTGTTATTCTTTCCCCCTCCCTGAGGCAAATGGGGTTAAGTGACTTGCCCAGGGTCACATATCTAGGAGTGTTGTGTCTGAGACCAGATTTGAACTCAGGTCCTCCTGACTTCAGGGCTGGTGCTCTATCTACTATGCCAGGAGATTCATGTGTGGGTCTAAGTGCTCACTTGCATTCCGTAGGAAATAGTGGGGGGCAATAGATAGTCATTTGGCCTCAGAATCAGGAAAATTTGTATCATGCATCCAGACTTTGTGACCTTGGCAAATCATATAATTTCTCAGTGCCCTAGCCAATGACGTAAAACTCTTAAATAGATGAACAGTTATTGATTTGATAAAGGGAAATGCCTCATAATGAATTTTCTCTTTCAGTGAAAGGAGGGTACTGTTAAAAACAAAACAAAATAAACTAACTCTAAAATTTAGATGATATTTTTAAAAGGTTATATTGCCCACTGAAGTAAACCTCCATTTTCAAAAAAACTACTTCTAGAAATTTAAGCAATTTCTAAGTACACCTTAGAAAGTTTGTAGTAATAATTAAGAAAATAATTAACTATGAGAATGGTTATAATTAGCAAAGAAAGAAGACAATCCCAATGCACTGTTTTTTATTAAAAGATTAAAAAGGCCAATTTAAAAAAAAACAATAGCTAAAAATAAAAATTCATCACATACCCTTCATTCCATCCTCCCAACCTGTGACATGTGACCATGGTTTTTATGGAATTGAATATTGCTGCCATTAATAACTTAATAAATAATTTCTTGCCAAAGGAAAGATAAAACCTAATAGGTTGAATTGTTTTTGTAAATGCTTTCCTATCTCAGGAACTTATAAGCACTGCAAATTTATGACTTTGGCAAACCAAATGAATGGCATCAATGAAGGAAGCAGAGAAAAGAGGTTAGTGAAAAGTATATTTAGGATGAATGCCACCTACCAGCAAGTAATAATTTAAGTATAAAGTAATCAAAAAGAGACCACGAGGAGCTGGTTTTCAACCAAAGACATTATTATAGGTTTAGAACAATAAATAATGTTAATCAATAGTTCAGCCTGAACTTTTAATATAGTCTGAAGAGTTCCACATGCCCTGAGACCATATAGGCTAGAATTATAAAGAATTTCCAATTTGCTAATCCACACAGCTTTCATCAGCCCTACCAGAATACATGTCATAAGGAGGAATAGGGAGAGCAAAATGTAATGTAGCTTAGAGCCAAAGACTCTCAGTGAAACTGGAATGCTTTCTCTGTGGCTTCTCAGTGAAACTTTGCCATCAAGGTCCTTTAATAACTGAATATCTAAACATCTTTGGATCAAATCCAGGATAAGCCACCTTTCTAGGAGGTGCTCCTGGGATGAAATAATAGGTGGGTTAAGTTAATATGCTAGAAAAATTCAAGGCTTTTTAATGTATTAATCCATTTCCTTGGTTCTTTGGTTTATCTGTCCAATGTTTATAGTTTTTTTCTTAACCTGGGTGGTGGGAAAGAAAGAGGGCCCTTTCTCTATGGTGAGGGGTCCCTTTATAGACTTTAGGCCAAATGAAGGGCCATTGGTCTTTTGGGGCATTGCAATTCTAGAATATCTCCACTGGAGCATGAGGGGAAATAGTGGTTGAAATGATGGTGGTAGTTTAACTTGCCTAGCACATGATCCTTCCTTTTCTCTCTCTCAGGGGGTGCCTATGAATTTGTTCTCTTGAGTTAAATACTTTGACATCTTCAAGAAAGTCTATGTAATTCATAGTTGGAATTGTTACTGAAAGCTCATAAAAATTGTGGAAAATCTGTTTATTGGGTAAGACTGATGAAAATCAACCAAATCTACAATTTGGGCTCCTTTA
The DNA here is from genome assembly GCF_048593235.1 of Sminthopsis crassicaudata. NCBI lineage: Eukaryota > Metazoa > Chordata > Mammalia > Dasyuromorphia > Dasyuridae > Sminthopsis > Sminthopsis crassicaudata. Next base: position 155,865,747 of record NC_133622.1, read on the forward strand.
AATAAAGTGACATTAAAAACTGGTGCTTTAGGATTAAGATTCTTGTACCTGACTTAACTATGGATTGTTTTCCCCACTGTTTCATATTGTAGCTTTTCAATGTTTTAAAACACCAAATGTTCATAGTTGATATTAAAAATGAAGTATTAAAAACTCTATTTGAAAATTTGAAGTTCTGTAACTGAAAAAAATATATTTTTGAAATATATGTGTATTTTTGTTGAGGAAAAAAACTACTCTTAGATCAAAGAAGATTCAAGTTAGCAATCTAGAAACCAAATACAAAACTGTACTTATTTGTCTTAATTCCAGGCTAGCCCTTTATTATCTTGGGAAACAATGCTCATGGAGGAGAGTGCATGCTAGCACACTCTCTCCTCAGCAATCACAGCTCGTAAAGAAAATAAATTTTCGACTCACATACTTGGCTCTGTTAAATGATTCAACATTAGAACAGATATGCTTGTCAGTAGAAATGACATTAATGAAGATGCATTACTATCTTCTTTGCTGCTGCACCCTAAGGATCATGTAAGACCTTTTTCATCTGAAAAGTGCAAACCTATGTATTGTCTCTCCCATTTAATGCAAACTTCTTGAGAATAGGGACCGTTTTACTTTTTCTCTTCGCATTCCTGACATTGAGCAAAGTGATTTGTATGTTGTAAGTGCTTAATAAATCCTTTTTCATTTGTTCACTCTTCATTCATTTATGAATTTCACAAAAAAAAATTCTGCAAACTATTGAAACCATTCCCTGGGAGTAAAATCACATGTGTTCAGAGATGGTATTTCAGTCTTTCAATTCATTGGGTACCAGGATTTAGATATTTCTTTCTGCAGGGCAGCTTCCTAAGAGATTTGGAACCAAAATGGATATTCATTAGAAAATACCAACAAATCAAACACATCAGATCTCTGTTGATGAAAAACTGGATGCTGTATATGAATGAAGAGGTTAATTTTCCTGGTCTCTCCAACCTCCTCTTTACTCCTCCTGCTTCAGCTTCTGCAATTCATCAGCAACATCATTAACTTTTTAAAATGTCTAAAATGATATCTGTTCTCTCCAGTTATTAACACTTATTGATAGTAACTAACCAGATTACCATCTAGTAATAGACATGAGCTGTCATCAACATCCCATTCCTTTATGCTAATCTGAGTAGATTTGGAATCAGAAGACTTAGAGTTGGATCAGTATGATTCAACCATTTAATTCACCTGAATTTGTGTGATTTCATCTTTTTCGTAAAATTAAGCAGTTGGCCTGGATGATCTTCAAAGCATATGATATTCCAGTTTCCGCATCTTGACCCCACTCCAATTTTCAATATAAAATTGTTCTCAACACTTCACATAACTGGAAACTAGCAGATGTGGTTGACTTTTGGGGAAGTTTGATCACTCAAATTAGGGGATAGTCTATTCTACAGCAAAATGGATGTGGTTCTCTGAGTCTTTGCTGACTCTTCACAGATCATTCTTATATAATACTCCGCTGAAAATAAATCTGCTTTAGCTCAGACTGTAGCTCAAGAGTTTCATACTGACAGCATAATTCATATTTACTGTAAATGTCATCATGCCTTAAACCCCAAAATGCATTTCCAAGTCCAATTCAGGACTTTCCTTGGTGATTTTTTTTTTCAGGACTTATGCATATCAGAGCTCTGGGAATCACTGCCTAGTAATTTTGACATAAATAGTGGGGTGATACAGATGGCTGGAGCATCTTAATGATTCACAGTTAACTAGATTTACAGTTGAAGATTTATTGTTAAATTTACCTTTATCACACACACACATTTACCACAATGGACAATTGTATCCTCAAAGCTTGCAGGCATAGACATCATCCAGAAATCTATCTCCCAAACTGTTTATATTAACAATAAATTATATATTGCTTGGCAGGGCCAGGAAATAATCTCTTAAGCAATAAATTTCAGTCTAAAATAATCTGTGTTGAAAGATAGGATGAACAACTTTTTTTTTTTCCTGCAAATGCTGAAGAGTTCACAAACACTGCTACCCATTCTTAATTCTAGGATACAGCTAATTCTCAGAAAAACAAAAAAAAAAAAAAAAAAAAAAAAACAAAAATAAAACTTATCCACCTATGATAAAGTTCTGGTGATTTTAAACAAACCAGATATCAGATGGTTATTTCCTCAACCAAGGAGCCACCACATTTAATATAGCTTTACACCCTATGCAGAAATTACTGCACTGACAGAAGTACTGCAAATTGGGAAAAAAAAAAAGAAAAGAAAAAAAGCATTTTTTAAGTGGAGCAAAGAGGGCTGTGGGTGTGGAGCCCTGCCTAAACTTACTCAGTTGACCCACAGGATAACTTTGCTGAATTTTCTCCCCTTTCCTTTTTTATTAATACTTTGTTACAAGGGTTAATTTACCATGTGTGAGGGGGAGTTCTATTCAGAAAGGAAAGCAATGGCAAAAGCAAAATAGATCTTAAAAGAAAAGATGATGCAAAGGAAAGATGAGCATTCCGAGCCAGATTTCTCATTTGGGTGTAGACGCTCAGTGGCACCTGCATCTCCACAGGCACCAAGTTACCATCAGCTTGAGGAGCTTTAACAGAAAGAACAGGGACTGTAAGACAACAGCATCTAAAGGTGCTTCTGGCCTCTGTGTCCCTGTCCCTCTTACCCTCTCCCCCTCAACGTTTCTCTTCCTTTTCCACAGTGCCATTCCACTTCCTCTACCCACCCGGGACAGGTATCTCCACATCCTCGGCACCCCTCCCTACTCCTTGGCAAGTCTTCACTAAGTGCAATTCTCTTTCCCTCTGACCTCCTCACCCAGCCTGTCCGGAGCTGACAGACCACCCAGCCAAACTTAGGAAAGGGGTGCGGGCGAAGTGGAGGCGACGGGACACACACAGACACACACACACACACACACACACACACACACACACACACACTAACACGCGCGCGCGCGCACGGAGAGGGGCCTCTCGGACTGCCCCGCGGGAGGGGACGGAGGGAGACTCACCTGCTCCCAGAGCTCGGAAGCTGCGAACCGTGTTGCCCTCCGGGAGGGATACGTGGCGAGGGTGTCTGGGCTTGCGGGGCGCCCCAGCCAGGGGAGGACCACCTCCGCTGTATTTGTCGTAGAGGCGCAGCATATGCTGGGCCACCTGATCCCCAGGCTCTGTTTCTAGTGCGGGGCTCCTGCCGGTGCCTCGGGCCAGCTGTCCCGGCAGCGCCTCGTGGGACCCCTGGGGGGGCTGCTGAAAGCGCTCCCAGCGCCCCGCGCTAGCGTAGCTCCAGCTGAACCACAGGTAGAGTAGGCAGCGGAGCCCGGCCATCCTCTTCGTGCGGCGCTGCCCTCCCGGGAGCGCTCGGCCGTTCCTCGCGGGCACTTAGGGCGGTCCGGGAGTTTGGAGGGCAAGGGCAGCGAGGCGGGCTGCGGGCTCGCGCGCTGGAGCGGGGAAGCTTGGATAGACCCCGACACAAGGCAAGAGGAGAGCGGGGCCCCCTTTAGTTAGCCGTAGCGGGGTGAAGAGAGTGCTCGAGTCAGCGCTTGCTCGCAGGCTGTCTCGGATCGCTGCTGGCAGAGAACCCGGGCGAGAGCGGTCACGGAAGGCGAGGGCTCCGGGGCGCTGCGGGGAGAGCCTAGAAGGAGAGGCGGGATGCGGGCACCCGATGGTCTTCAGGGCGGGGGGGCGTCCGCGGCTTTCCGGAGCTATTCTTACCATCCCCTTCTGCCCTGGCTCGGGGAGAGGCGGGCAGGGGTGGGGAGATTAGCTGCTGGGGGGGCGGGGGGGGCAGGAGAAACCCGGCGGCGTGGGCACTGCTTTCTGTTCTTTCTCCCTGAAGCTGCCCAGGCTCAGGCACTCCAAGTTGTGTATGTGTATGGGAGTGCGTGTGTGCGCGTGTACATGTGTGTGTGTGCATGTGCGTGTGTGTGTGTCCGCTCTCTGCACCGATCTGTGCAATCAGCAGCCAATGGCTCATTCCCAACTCGGACACCGCTGGCGGCTGCCCGAGAGGCAGAGAGAGGGGGAAACTCACCACAGCGCGAGGGGGAGAAAACTGGAGACGGAGAAGAGTAGGAAGAGGCAAGGAAAGAAAGCCCACTGAGATGCGGGAGAGGAGGGCTGAGGCGGGGGCGGGGGAAGGGACAGAGAAACGCTCACTTTTAATTCATTTCTCCGGCGAAACCTTCCTTCGGCCAGCACCTGGGGAGTAAGAAGGCTTCTCTCTACTGACCCTAACTTCCCAGGCCAGCCACGTAATAAATCAAGGAAAGCAGCGGGATCGTGTAGCACGGAAGGCAGGGGCCAAAAATCAATGGCAGGATGCGGAGAAAACCTCGGCACTTGTCTCCTGAGCAGTGAGTGTGGACTGAGCGCAGGTGAAGGAGGGCTCCTTCTCGGGGCACTCGCTCGTCCCCACTTCGCTCTCAATCGCACCCACCCACCCTGAACCGTGAACTGGCTGCTGGGCCCCTGAAGCTGACTCCCCTCCTCTCGCCTAGGTAGAGACGCTAAACAGAGAGGGAACTACATCACCGGAGAAGCTGTCCTAGGCAAAATCCTGGACGAGGAAGGGAAACTAGATGGCATGCATTTTGCTGGGACCGTTCCCAATGTCAGCATTTATAGCACTCCAGAAATCAGCAAATCTGCAAGTCAGAGCTTCTTTTATTGTTTTTTTCTGGAAGGAAGGAAGGAAGGAAGGAAGGAAGGAAGGAAAGAAAGAAAGAAAGAAAGAAAGAAAGAAAGAAAGAAAGAAAGAAAGAAAGAAAGAAAGAAAGAAAGAAAGAAAGAAAGAAAGAAAGAAAGAAAGAAAGAAAGAAAGAAAGAAAGAAAGAAAGAAAGAGAGAAAGAAAGAGAGAAAGAGAGAGAGAAAGAGAGAGAGAAGGAAAGAAAGAAAGAAAGAAAGAGAGAAAGAAAGAGAGAGAGAAAGAGAGAGAGAAAGAGAGAGAGAAAGAGAGAGAGAAAGAAAGAAAGAAAGAAAGAAAGAAAGAAAGAAAGAAAGAAAGAAAGAAAGGAAGGAAGGGAGGAAGAGAGAAAGAAAGGAAGGAAAGAAGGAAGGAAGGAAGGAAGGAAGGAAAGAGAAAGAAAGAAGGAAGGAAGGAAAGAAGGAAAGGAAGGGAGGAAGGAAGGAAGGAAGAAAAAGAGAGAGAAAAAAGAGAAAGAAAGAAAAAGAAAGAAAGAAGGAAGGAAGGAGACAGGGAGGGAGGAGGGAAGAAAGGAAAGAAAGGAAGGAAGAAAGAAAGAAAGAATTGTCTAGACTCAAGATGTGATGGAGAAAATGTTAGTACAAGAGGAAACTTAGAAGTACCAAAATTTTTGAGAAAGCTGGGATGTTAAATATCTACCAGCTTATCCTCGATAGAAATGAAATTATTTCCTAAACAGTATATGGGAAAAAAATATTTCTAGAGTGGGAAAAGATGATATTGCCATTTAAAACAAGGACACCAAAGGAATACTCATGTTTTGGTGTGTCAAAATTTGCCAGCTATTTACATCCCCAGAAAAAAGAGCAAACAAGGCATCAAATCACAACAATCCTAGCTGAGGTGCCTTTCTATGATGACAAGGATTTGCCTCCAGCCAGACACAGAATAAACTGCTATTGCAGCTTAAGCCCTCTATCTTTTTTTTTCAATAATTTTATCAGTTAAATTAACTTTCGACATTTGATTTTTACATTACAGAATGTTTATATGTCCCATTATCAATGCAGAGTGCATTTATTTTAAATACATAAGACTGGGGGCTGCGAGAGATGGAGGAGGAGAAAGAGACTAGAGAGACAAAGACAGAACTTGTAATTAAACCACATCAAACCTGACTTGAAATTCTAGTATATATCCTTACCACAGTGTTCATGAGTACATACTACATAGTAATGTATATGTATGTATATGTATAGATATTATTAAACATGAAACGTTATGCAGAGAGACTGCTCTTCACTCTTCCCTAAAGGCATGGCAATTAAGCTAACCAGTCAAACAAGAAAATATTTATTGATCTCAGAACTATGCTAGATATTGTGGGAGGAACTAATAATACAGCATGGACTCTCTTTCAGTAGGTTTACAATCTAATTGGTGGTGCAAGGTAATACACATGAAGCAATTAGTAAATAAAAGACATCACAAAATGCTAGGGTATTTTATGGTAAGAACTTTAGGAGTTTTAATAAATATCATTCTATGTATCTTATATATAGCTATATAATCACTTGAAGCTAAACTCCTAGAAAAGGTCACCTATAGTAATTGCTTCCACTTCCTCACCTCTTACTCTCTTCTTAATAATCCTTTACAATTTGGCTTCTGATTTTACCACACCACTGAAACTCTACAAAGTTACTAAAGAAGTCTTAGCTGCCAAGTCCAATGGCCTTTTTTTTTTTTTTTTTTTTTTTTTTTTTTTTTTTTTTTTTTTTTTTTTTTTTTTAGTACATATTTTCTTTGTAGTCTCTGCAGCTTTCACTCTTTTGATTATTCCTCTCTTTGATACTCTTTTTTTTTTTAAGGTTTTTACAATACCAATTTTCCTTCCTTCCTTCCTTCCTTCTTTCCTTCCTTCTTTCCTTCCTTCCTACCTTCCCTCCTTCCTTCCCTCCCTTCTTTCTTTTTTCCTTCCTTCCCTCCCTTCTTTTTCCTTTCTTCCCATGTTCCTTCCCTCCTTCCTTCCTTCCTTCCTTCCTTCCTTCCTTCCTTCCTTCCTTCCTTCTTTCCTCCCTTCCTTCTTTCCTCCCTTCCTTCTTTCCCTCCTTCCTTCCCTCCCTTCTTTCTTTTTTCCTTCCTTCCCTCCCTTCCTTCTTTTTCCTTTCTTCCCATCTTCCTTCCCTCCCTCCTTCCTTCCTTCCTTCCTTCCTTCCTTCCTTTCTTCCTTCCTTCCTTCCTTCCTTCCTGCCCCCTACCTTCTCTCTCTCTCTCTCCCCTTCCCTCTCTTTCCTCTGTCAATCTGTCTCTGTTCCTCTTCTTTGCTGAATTCTCCTCCAGTTCATTCCCTCTAACCATAGGTGTCTCTCAAGATGTTGTCCTGGGTCCCCTTCTCTTTTCCCTCTAGACTACTTTAATTGATGTCACTAGCTTTTATAGATTTAATTACCTTCTCAAATCTATCTTTAATGTCTCAATTCTATGGCAATCTTCAATCTCACATGTGTGAGTCCAGTGGACATGTTAAACTGAGTATGTACAAACCAGCACTGATTATCTGTCTCCCTAAACCCATCTCCCTCCTATCTTCCATTTAACTGTAGTGAAGAACACCTCACAATTTCTCAACTGTTGCCATATCCAGCCTCTTGCCCAAAAAGCCTGTCACATTCACCTTTGCAACCTCTTTCAAATCTGCCCCTTTCCTCTGACATTGCAGGCCCTCATCACTTCATATCTATTTATTACTGTATCAACTTGCTGGTAGTCTTCAAGTCTCAAGTCTCTCCCCACTCCAACCCATCTGGCATTCAGCCACTAATGTGATTTTCCTAAAATGCAGGTCCGATTATGTCATCCTCCTACTTAATCAAAACTCTGATGTCACTTTTTTGCCTTCAGGAGCAAATATAAAATGCATTCAAAGCTCTTCTTAAGCTAATCCATTCCTCTCTTTTCAGTTTTCTTATATTTTATTCCCCAGTTAGAGACACTAACTTCTTGTCTGTTTCTTATACAAGAAAGTCCTTCTATCAGCTTCAGGTATTTTCTCGGGTTATCCTCAGATCTGGAATGTTTTCCCTGATGCTCTCCAACCACTGACCTCCCTGACTTCCTTTAAGTCTCAACTAAAATTCTGTTTTTTTACAGGAAGCCTTCCATAATTTATCTGGTGTATAGCTTGTTTTGTGTATATTAGTTTGTATGTTGTTTCTCCCATTAGATTGTAAGCTCCTGAGAGCCTTTTGCCCATCTTTGTATTCTCAGTGTTTAGCATAGTACTTGGCATATATTAGGCACTTAATAAATGTTTATTGAATTGAGTTGAAATGAAGTAAGAGAAGTTCAGTGTTGGATGAAATATTTTGGGGAAGGTATCATGGAGCAATTGAGACCTAAACTATAGGAGACTATAACCAAGAGCAGCTATGGTAGTTTGAAAGCCATTAATAGTAAAATTAAGCACTACAAGTGAGATTGAAGAAAAAGAGATTAAATAATTCTTTAAAGGAAGAATGACTGTATTTGGTAACTGAGAGGGTATTGGAATAAAAGATGGATAAATTTGAAATCAATTTTTAAAAATTTTGGATTATGACGGTTCCATTGACAAGGCAATTATGATAGAGCATTATCCTAGGTAGAAAGGTCATTAATTCAGTTTATGATATATTGAGTTTGAGGTAAAAGCAGGGCACTTAGGTAGGAATGTATATAGGTCTGGGATAATGTCGGATCAGAGATTCAGACCTTGTCAGCAAAGATGAATTCTTGGAGTTAAAGAGGATTTAAAAAAAAAAAAAGGAGAGAAAATTTCTAAGGAGAAGGAACAGCTGTTATGAGAAGAATGCCAAATATACACCTCCTCCACATCCACTGATTTTTCCCCCCCTTCTGTAGTTGGGGTCATCTTATGGATCACATTTTAGGATGAGCCAATGTCTTCACCCTTCATTGGAATGCTTGCATTGTAGAACATGGAGTCAGAAAGATTAAAGTGTAATTCCTTCCTCAAGCAAGAACTAGTGGGGTGATCATAGGCACATCAATTGACATTTCTGTGCCTCAGTTCCCTCATCTGTAAAAATCATTGATAATAACACCTAATTCACAGGATTATTAGGAATCAACACATGTAAAACACTTTGCAAACCTTAAAGTGCAATGTAAATATCTTATTATTATTTCATGTATGTTCTGATTTTTTCTAAAGAACTCCTAGATGGCTCCTTGGTTCCTGAGTTGGGGAAAGGAGTGTGCTGAATCAAAGAAGAATGATATTTGAGTAGGTTATAAATTAGATTATTTCTGGTCTCTTTTGGGGGACTGGCCGGGAGTCAGCCAGTATCAGGTCTCCCTTAGACTTCTAGTTAGGATAAGGGAATTTAGTGGAAGTTCAGTGGAAGGAATGGATAGCTTTAGAATATAATATTAGAGAGAGAGGAATAAGCACAAAGAAGTGGGGATAAAGAATCAGTTTATATTATAACAATTCACGGTCATTCGATGGAGAGAATATAGTGAATGGGAGTTTGCTTATTATTACTGAATTAGTCCAGGAATATTATTAACTATAACTAGAGGTTTAGTTTTAGGTGGTCTTCTCAAGCACAAACCAGCATAAGGAATTGAAGGAAAAGGATATTTTCTTATCCCTGAAGGCAAGAGATAGATGGAGGGAGCTAGAAGGAATGACATCTTTATACCCTTCTAGATAGACTTAACCCATTCCTGATCTGAGTAGGATTCCAGAACTACCCAGCTTTCCTTCCCCCAACTAATTCCTCTGTGTCAATTCTTTCACCTCATTCATATAATCTTTTTAAATATATTCATATAATCTTTTTAAAATTTTGCTACATGGTTTTGTTTTTTAGAATTGTATCATATTCAGCACACTTAGCTCTATCCTAATCTTTCTTTTGAACTATGTGTAGTTACTGATGACAATTTTAGACATGTGGTTTACCTTTCCATGAATAAAGCATAAACAGTTTGTCCTTATTGAGTCTCTTGAAATTAATCTTTGATGTTTACCTGATATTTTTGTTGGATCTTACATGTCAAATATATAAAAAATATGTGTACACACACACACATGTATTTGCTAAGCTTGCATATATCTTAAAATCCTCCACTAAGTCTTCTGCTTTGTATTTCTTTCTCTGAGTACAAGTGACATTATGAAATCTGGAAATAGCTGTTTCTAGTCTTGGAAGCAAGTTCATGAGATTAAAATCTGAGGAGTTCTTGGTTCAGGTGTTCATTGCCCAGCAGATGATGACCTACAAAGCAATTTTTTTAAAGAGAAGTTGATCATGATCAAGAGGATGAGAACCAGCCATATATGTCTATCTGGTTCTATCTGGTCTGAAGATATTTATGTTGAATGAGTTTCTTGGACTCAAAGCCAAAGTGAAGGTTTCATAAGTACAAGTTATTTCATGATTGAATATTTGAAATATCAATCTCAGAGGAGACTATAGTAAGAATATGAGTTGCAACATCAAGGTTTAAGTATTTTTCAATGAATACTTATGAATCTTTAGTATTTTTAGCATCTCTATTGTAGTAGAGGAAATAAATGGTTGTCCTATTCAGGTAGGAATCACATAAACAGTTTTAAAGAAACTAGAGATATAAACCGATGGACTTTTCCCCCCATGGATTTGTAGTATGAGCTTATATTTTCTTCAGGGATATAGAGTAGGAATACAGTGAGCTAAAGAGCCTGGCTTTCCTTTTTTTGAATCAGGTCAACTCAGGACTGAATCTTGCTTATGTATGCTAGTTATCTCTTATACTATAGAGTTAATAAGTATTTAACACTTTAAGAAATACCTCTGAGCTCGAGGCACCAGATCACAATGAGGCAGTGATAATCATTATTATGTGCACCTTGAAAATTTCCTATTGTCTATCTAGGGTGAGAAAACTCCACAATGATTGTAGAATATGAAATATTTTTATATGTTTAATATAAAAATAGGACAAAATATCCTAATTGATTTATTTCATAAATTTATACTTTTCTACTACTTGCACTTTCCTTTAAATTCCTCTAGTACTAATTATATACTCTTAAATTTAGACCCAGATCTTTGAGAAATAATATAATTTAACTTAACTTTAATCTATAGCTAAAACATTTCTATCTTAAGATGTCCAAACTAAGACTTCTTAAACCTTTTCCACTTGTGAGTCCTTTTCACTCAAGAAAATTTTATGTAACCCCATTTGAATTGGAGCCAAAGTATTTCTGGCAACATTTGTGCATGCATGGTGCAAAGTGTGCACGTTGTGTGTTCAGAACCAAGACTGCAGTGCAATTGCATGATGCAACATGGGCAAGCAATGCCAGAAACACCTCAAATTCATTACAAATTTAATTTTGAATTAATTTTTGGTCATTGCACTCAGAAAGTTTTTACTGTTGCCAAATTTTTCATGACTCCCACATTCAGTTATGCAGTACCATATGGACTCATGACCTATACTTTAAGAAGCTTTGATATAGTTCATCATCTCTTCTGCACCAAGACAATTTTATATGACATTTGTAAGGATCTTGAAATTATAGGTTTTGGATAAAATATCAGAATGGTCATTACTCAGTTCTTTTCTAATATTCTCTCCAAGTACCAAAAAGAGGTTTTCTACTTAATTTCAATATGTAAATGAAAACACCGGAGATGGCATTTGAACAGAGCCAAAATGCAAACTGGAAGTAGACTTACATGTACCATAAAGAACAAATATGTCATTTTGGCTGAAACATAGAATGTAATAAGGCAAATAATACATAACCAAGCAAGAAAGAGATCAATGTCACTTTGAAAAGTGACTTTGAAAAAAGTTCAAAATCAAATTTTTGTTTTACCTTAATAGGAGCCACTGAGGCTTCTCAAGTAAGTTTCATTGTCAAATATGGACTTTAAGAATATACATTTCATACTAAAGAGCGGAAAGAGACATATATGTGCCAAAATGTTTGTGGCAGCTCTTTTTGTTGTAGCTAGAAACTGGAAGATGAATGGATGTCCATCAGTTGGAGAATGGTTGGGTAAATTGTGGTATATGAAGGTTATGGAATATTATTGCTCTGTAAGAAATGACCAGCAGGAGGAATACAGAGAGGCCTGGAGAGACTTAAATCAACTGATGCTGAGTGAAATGAGCAGAACCAGAAGATCACTGTACACTTCAACAACAATACTGTATGAGGATGTATTCTGATGGAAGTGGAAATCTTCAACATAAAGAAGATCCAACTCACTTCCAGTTGATCAATGATGGACAGAGGTAGCTACACCCAGAGAAGAAACACTGGGAAGTGAATGTAAATTGTTAGCACTAATATCTGTCTGCCCAGGTTGCGTGTACCTTCGGATTCTAATGTTAATTGTGCAATAAGAAAATGGTATTTACACACATATATTGTACCTAGACTATATTGTAACACATGTAAAATGTATGGATTGCCTGTCATCGGGGGGAGAGAATAGAGGGAGGGGGGGTAATTTGGAAAAATGAATACAAAAAAAAAAAAAAAGAATATACATTTCAGAACTGTGGGGATAATTTAGAGAGGCTAGTAAGTGTTTGAGGTTAGACTTGAATTCCACTATGCCACTTAGTTGTCCTATTTTGTGGCTGAACCTTACCAAAATAATATAGATGATGAAGATACTACATAAATTAAAGTACTACATAATTTAGTACTATGCAAATTAGATTACTTGTTCAGTCATTTTTTCAGTTGTGTCCAACCCTTTGTGACAGAAGTTGGGTTTTTAGCAAAGATATTGGAGTGGATTGCCATTTCTTCTCCAGTTTATTAAAAGATGAGGAAACTGAGGTAAACAGGAGTAAGTAATTTGCCCAGGGTCACACAACACACATAGATTTGACCTCTAGTTGAGGTCAGATTTGAACTCAGGAGGATGAGTTTAAACTATGAAGGGACTAGATAAAATAATAGCAAAATTAATTTGGAAGAAAAAAAAGGTAAAAATGAAAGTGAAGGGAATTTTTTTCAATGAAAAATTATATTATATCTGAAATTATATTAGTAAGAATTAAAATTATTTAATGCTAGATAAAAAATGGAAATATAAGTAAATCATATAAGATAGATGAGCAAGACATAGAATAGAACAGAAAAAAATAAACCTATATAAAGTAAACTGATGAGTATACTAGTAGGAAGAAAGACTTGGTTTAATAAGAACTAGCAAAATCAGCCAGAGGCTATTCCAAAAACTTAGTCAATAGATGTGAAGTTTTTAAAATAAGAAATGCAAGTGAACAAAACCCATGTTTTTAAAAGCTTCCAAATCATGAATAACAAGAGAAATGAAAATTAAAATAACATGGAGGTATCTCCTTATGTTCATCAAGTTGGCTAAGTAGTAAAAATAGATAAAGCCAAAGTCCTAAGGGCCATGGGAATGATTGCCATATGCAAGCTCTATTGCTGGAACTGTAAATTTGCATAACTTCTGATAAACAATTTGCAATCAGTGAGATGTTGCTAAACTCTTTATACACACACACACACACACACACACACACACACACACACACACTTAGAGATCTCACTACTGGACTTTTGCCTTAAGGGGTCAATAGTACAAAGGAAAATCTACCTACCTATGTATCTATGCACCTATCTCTCATCTGCTTATCTAAAATTATCTGTTGAAGTAGGAAAGTGAAATAAAACATTCACACCAACCTACTTACCTACCCACCCACACAGACACACACATATGTTTAATACATATATATATATAGTCTATATGATAGTCATGCCAATTGATTGAATAAGAAAACATATTGTGGTATACAAATTTAGTGGAATATTTCTAACTATGTAAACCATTTTATCTCTTAATCCTCAAAATGAGATAATTGGACTCATTTTCTCCCAAAGTCTGTTTTGGTCCTATATCTATGATATTATACCATAAGGAACAAAGAACCAACATTGTTCAAACTTATCTTTGTTCATTACTGAAGAATACTTTCATGCTTTTGAAAATAATGTTCTTGATCACTTGTATGGGAATGACAATATTTCTGTAAATATGCAATAACCACCCTTTTCTTCAGAGAGTTACACCTGGTATGATTTTGGTATATACACAAGAGATATTTTATTGGACTACCTTTTTTTCCTATCAAATCCATTTTTAAGATGTTTAATGAAAATAAACACAGTTCAATCTTGCACTCATTATCCCTTTTTAGTTAGTTTGACCATAAAGATGTGGTCTGAACTGGAATATCATTTTTGAAAGATCACTGTTTCCCTCTGAAACTTTCATTTAGAAAGCCCCCACAAGATGTGTCCATTATTATTTTAAAAATTTGGAAGAGATCAGAAAGTATCCTTTCTTTCACAGCCTTTAACTTTACCTTTAACAACCGACCCCTTGATGTACTCACGATTGTATTAGATCCAGGATGGAGCTCATCTGTTTATAATTGTTCTAGTTCAGCTGCTCCAACCATCTTTTGCATGCAAGTAATGGAATGCCCCAGTCTCCTAAGAATTAAAATTGAGGGTCAGCCAAAAACCAAAAGAAAGGTATATGATAGGTGTAAGTAGACTGCAACACATTGCCAATGACGAATTGCTTGGGAGAAATCGTATTAAGGATGTATGTATTACCTGAAATAAAGAAGAGAAAAGTGAGGAATAATTGACAGCATATGTGCCTAAAGGCAGTTAGGTGGTACGGTGGGATAGTGTAAAATCTGGAATCAGGGAGAATCGTATTCAAGCCTGGCCTCAGATACTTGCTAGTTGTGTAACTGGGCAAGTCATTTAACTTTTGTCTGTTTGAGTTTCCTCAACTACCTACCTCAGAGGATTGTTGTGGGGATCAAATGAACTAATATTTATAAAAGTGTGTAGTACAGCATTTGACACATATTAGGCACTTACATGCTTATTTTGTCACTTCCATCAATAGATTTAGAGAAAAGCCTCAATGTGTTAAATTGCTTCCCCTTGATGGGATTTAAGAAGGATGGATGTTTTCTCTAAACATTTTCTCCCTGTAGTCAGTAGATTTAAATAGCATTATTATTGTTTCTTTCCTTGTCTTTTAAATAGATACTTTAAAAAATACATAGTGAGCTTCTTATCATGAGTATTTAATTTTCTTGTTTTCTCTCCAAGAATAACACTTCAAGTAGTTGAAGTAAATAACTCACATTCCTAAAGTATTTTAATCTTTACCAAGTGGTCTCCTTAAAAGAATCCTAACAGGGGACTAGCATCAATGTGGATCCAGCCCTTGGAGCATGTTCCGTGTTCTTTCCCTGATGCACATCTCTAGGAGCCTTGGGAAGCCTGTTTCCTGATTTAGAGCATGCGTAAGTATTCTGTGACTGTTTTCTGTCTAGTTATGATGTGGATAAACCTTTTAACTAATCACTGAGTATACAAACAAAAGGCTGGAGTGAAGGAACCCATGCCTGGCAACATTCAAGTGAGGAAGAAGAAATTATGTAAGCATCTAGATGGGGGAGAGACATCTACCTTGGTAGCCATACTCTCCCCACATGGGAAGAACATGGCTTTCAACATAGAGCATCTTTGCCTCAGTGTGTGTTTTTTCCTGATTTTAGGCAAATGGACATCAGAAACGAAATGGACTAGATCAGAACCTATTGAACTCTGAAAATTGGAAAAATATCACATAAGATCCAGAAAACGAAGTCCATTGCCAACCTGAGCTGGAAATATCAGCAGTTGACCCCTTTGAGAAACCTGAACAGCCCCAAGGAATGATCTGTGACCCAAGTGAGACACTATAGCAAGTAAGGGAGAGATAGATACATTAATTACCTATGAATCTTCAGAAATGAGCTTGATAGGAAGAATGTTTTTAGTAGCAACTTTAATTTAAGGTTCAGTCTTCTTAGATATCAAAGTGGTAGAGGGGGATAGTTAGAATATCCCAGTCCTTCCTTCCTTCCTTCCTTCCTTCCTTCCTTCCTTCCTTCCTTTCTCCCTCCCTCCCTCCCTCCCTCCCTCCCTCCCTCCCTCCCTCCCTCCCTCCCTCCCTCCCTCCCTCCCTCCCTCCCTCCCTTCCTTCCTTCCTTCCTTCCTTCCTTCCTTCCTTCCTTCCTTTTCTTTGTTTGTTTGTTTCTTTTTTCTTGCTGAGACAATTGGGGTTAAGTGTCTTGCCCAGAGTCACAAAGCTAGCAAGTGTTAAGTGTCTGAGGCCAAATTTGAACTCAGATCCTACTGACTTCAGGGCTGGTGTGTGTTTGTATTTCTGCTGTTGCTATAATTTATCATTAACTATCCTTTCATAAAAATTCATTGAGGAAATAACCACTGCTAAGGGATACTGAGGGAATACTAGCTGACTATGACAAATAAAATTGGTGCAGTAATCAATGGAAGAACTCACAGGATGGGGACTTGAGTTTATGATATTAGAAGACCCCCACTGCCAGTAAGGGCTACCCCTAGAATAGGTAAGAGTTGTGCTCTTGGAACCCATTAGTGGGCATGTAGATTGAGAGGGTAAATTTAGAGTCTATATGTGCTACATAATTATTGTCACTATTTTACACATGGAGAAACTGAGTCACAGAAACTTTAAGTGATTTGTGCAAGTTAGTTGCAGAGCCAAAGCACAGTCCAGGTCTCCTGATTCCAAGTTCAGAATGCTCTTCCCAAACAATGTTCCTAATGAATTCAGTGATCTAGAGGCAATTCTTTGTAAAATGCAGCATCAGACCACTCTTATGATCAATAAGTTCTGATGGACTGCAAATGTTGCATTTTTCTTCTCAGGTGGCAAGAAATTTCAGAAATGACTTTAACATTTGGCACCTGGTAAGAGCTTAATAAATGTTAGTTGACTGATTGACTTGTCATCCCTCGAAGCTCCATATAGCAGGAACAATGAAAATTGGACTGTGCTGTCATGTTAAGGCTCCTTAATGCTCACATCGGTGCTTGGATGACATTTCCCACAGAAGCCACTGGCAAAAGTGAAGGATTAATTGAAAGTATAGTATTTGGTGATGTTATTAGACCCAAAAAGTAGAACAAGGAAAAAGTCATATATACCACAAAGCAAAAGAGGAAGACAATTATGAGCAGAAATTTCCAAGAGGGTCCCTGTCCAGAAGTATTTTTCTCTTTAAAAAATGTAGAAAAGAAAGGTTCTAAGTCAGCTTGATCTATTAGAACCCTTTGCAACCCACTCAGGCAACATACAAAAAACTAGAGATGGATGGAAATGTTGAGTGTACTTATTTGAGAAACACCATGGTCTGAAATTTCACAATTGAGAATTCCAAAGAGATCGTTTCTTTATGGTCTTGGAGTATGGAAGTTTTTCAGAACTCCCTAATAAAAACACAAGTATCTGTGTGCCTATTAACACCTAAACTTATCAGCTGTTATCAGCTAATACTTTTCAGGGTGACCTGGAGGAATTATCAGAGAAGGGGGAATAGAAAGGGGAAGTATCTTCTTGGGTTGGGCCTGTTTCCATAGTGCCCTTTAAGTAAGTGATACTGAGATGGAATTTCCATGCTTAACTTATTAGATCCTTTCTCCCTCAGTGGCCTTGGGCTAATCTCACTCCAATTCCCACTAACCTGGGAATAGTTGGTGCTGGTTCTTTATCTCATCGAGGGTGTTGGGAGAATTTATGGTCTATAAAGCATTTTAGATTTCTAGTGTGAGGCAGTTTATAAGTACAAAGAGTTATTATTGGTTTTATGACAGGATTGTAAAGGTGTCAGTAGATGCATCAGCATAATGTAGAAAAACTTATCTTTAGCTGATTTTGATATCATTGTATTTGTAACACCATGTGCGTTAGCAGAACTTTTTTATTATATAGTCCCAGATATGGCTTAAGTGATATGAAAGAAGCTTTGTTGATGTTTATGGCTTAACAGGTGTTTTATATTCACCTGTTATCTGGATCTATCTAGGTTCATAGTTAATCTCCATGTGATACAGTGAAGTTTAGATCCCAGCCCTGCCTAGACATTTCCACTACTGCAATCCAGCTCTGGTCAGATCATATAAATATTGCATAGGCAGGTTTCTATCCAGCATGCTCTCACGGAGTCAGTCCTATACTAGAGTAATCATTAGAACTGGAAGGCATTTTATGGGTAAATTAAATGACTTGCCCAAGGTCATTCAGGTAGATAAGAAAAACTGGGATTCGGATCCTCTGAATCTCAAAATTCTTTTCACATCAATGCACTGTCTCAAGAACTTAAGAAATGTTCTTTCCCTTATTGTTAGTGGAAATTTTAGAGCTTTATTGTGACTCACTCTGATTTTTTATAATAATGATTAATTAAAATGAGTTCTAGAGGGGCAACTTCCTAGAGACAAATTTTGAACATAGGGAAGAAGATGAAAACAGCAGCTGAGCCAGAGAAGAAAAATCAACCAGCAGTGACTGGGTTGTGTATCATCCCTTTTCTGCCAATCAGATGAGATCAAAAGAAGGTGGCCACAGGGACACTAGTTTGAAGCAGGAACGAAAAGGAATGGAATTTGGAAGCACGGCAAAATGATCATTGGCAAGCTGTGCCCAGACATTTTGGATAGAGAACAAAAGCTGGCATTATATACCTCTGGGGTCTGTAAAGTGATTTAATTTTCATAAAACCCCTGTGAGGTAATTAATATTTATATTTCCACAAATAGGGAAATTGAGGATCAGAGAAATTAAGTCTGGAGGCACATAGGTAGTAAATCCCTGAGGCAAGACTCAAACTAGGAGTTCAGCACTCTATCCACAGGCTGTTGGTCTGCCTTCAGACTGGTCCAAGCAGATCATTCAGCTACTGGGCTATTGCTGTTGGATGGGGTCAGGCAGATTGTTCTAAGGAGTCTTCTCAGAATGCTCCATTTCTTCTGCACAGTTTATATTCCTTACTTCCTGGCTGAAGTAAAATCTTAAGAATTCTTGTTCAAGACCCACATCCTTCCATTTTTTCCTTTCTGTTCAACTGAAAATAAACTATAATGATAACAAATGGTATACATATAGATCCAGTTTACTATTACTTATATTAACTAGTGAATGGAAACACTAATTCGTTTTACTTTTCACAATCCATACAATCGAACTTCAATAATTAAAATATGCAAAAAAATACTCTCTAAGAACAAGCTACCACCTTAACTTTTTAGGGGTTCCCGCAGATTTCTTTCTTATTCTGCCTGTGCAACATATGTATCACCCTCCAAGGTGGGCTGTCCAGCCCACATGGTTGCTTGAGGCTTCAGCTATGAGCTTTCCCAAGTAAAGCCTGGGTAAGGACAGAGAGACTCATTGATTCTTTGAGTGAACAAGTCATTTTTGACTATTATAAATACTCAAATTAACTACAAAGGACATATGAAGGAAGATACTATCTGCAGCCAGAGACAGAACTGATAAATAGAAGTACGTATATAATGCGTTTACTTATACACATGGGTGTATCATACATAAACACATATGTGTTTAATGGTAGCCATCTGGGAGGGTGGAGAGAGGAAAAAAATGAAAAAGAAAAAAAATAAATTTACATGATAACTTTTATATTTAAAAGGAATAACAAGTTGTACACAAAAGATTTGCAATTTCATGTGTAATTTAAAAAAATAGTAATGGAATACTTATTTTATTCCATAAATTAAAAATAAAGAAGAAATTTAGAAATATATAGCACTAAAAATAGGCTTATTTGCCTTGATCACTATCAATTACTCATAATGGAGGCAGATTACTTCCTGAGCTTTTTATTTACTTCAATTAACCATTAGACCAAACTAACTCACATTTTACCTTAGTTAAAGTTTATTTCAAAATTCTCTGTTTTTAAATGACTATGCAAAATGTAACTACACAATCTAGATAGTGCATTAAAGTTTGAAAAGAGCATTCACATGGAATCAAGAATAGATTAATAGAATTAGATTAATAGAATAATTTCATACTTAAAATGAACCTCATTGACCACTTGAGCAATTCATCTATCATGAAAAAGGAAAGTAGTCATTTGATTAGTGTAAAGATCCCCAGTAGTGGTAGAGGATTAGGTTATTCTACTTTGAAATATCTCTGTTAGGATTTTTTTTTCCTAACATCAGAGACTATTTTGGCTTTTCTACAATTTATACCCATTGCTCCTATCTCTGCTGTTTCAGGCTAAGTCTATCTTCTATGTAACAGGCTTTTAACTACTTTATCAGAGCTATCCCATAACTCCATACCATCCAAATTTTATTTTCTCCAGATTATACAAACCTCAGTTCTTATCCTCATATGGCATGAACTCAAATCTTTTTATGATATTGATTACCTCTTTTATTTGATTACTTTACAGTTTGTCGATCATTGTTTTTCCAAAAAATTAAATGACCATATTATTACTGATGTAATCTTATCAGGACAAACTATCTTGGTCCTAGTTACTATATGTCTTTCTTAATCTAGTTTGATTCTGCACAAATTTTCTTGGTTGCCATATCCCACTAATGACTCATGTGAGGTTTAATTTACTAAAAGTTAAGACGGATGAGGCACCTGAGGTCTTGAGACATATCCAATCACCTTGGTGACTTGAATTCATCAAAGTAGCTAAACACTCTCCTATTATCTCCTATCATAGCTTATTTATCAATTCCATATTATCCATTTTTGTTTTGTCCTTTCAAAAGATGCATCTCCCAACAATACTTTTTCATAATAAACCCTCAATAGATGACTCTCCTGATAAGATGTACCTGTCCCAAAACTTCTCAGCAAAACAGGATCAGAATCCTGATGATTTTTACTTATGTCTTGGTGACCAACACCTCCACCACAATGGAGCCTGCTTAGAGTTGCCATTTCTGGTTCAGGATGACTACTTGGAAACTTTTCTGAATCTTTTTTTTCCAATCTGTGTGACTTACTGATGAAAGAACTTTGCATTTGAATATGATTCAGTGACTTCTGAGTGGCTCTTTGGTTGTTCTCCACTCACTGATAGTGGCAAGCACAGCAGTGTAGCCTCTTGACTGTGACTCTTCCAGATGACAAGTAATGCAATTAAAACTTTGACTTTGTGAGTTTGAGAAGCCCAAAGGACCTGAACCCAGTAAAGCAACAGGAGAAGCTTCTGTTTTGGAGAAGATAGCCACTTAGATGGAATGTTCAATACTAGGTAGTTGTCTTGCAAACCATTTTGTGTTTTGAAGAAATTTAAGAATTAGATTCCTGGAAAATTGTCCTAGTACTTAATAAATCAAATTATGGAATAATGTTCTAGGGGTTTTTTATTTGCCAAATGATTGTTTTGAGTACCTTCTATTTAGGATTCCTTTTTTTTTTTTTAACAGCAATGAATTATTTGCCCCATATCTGATTCCATAATTAATACTGTTTTTATTGCCCCTTTTGAAGAAACCTAGATATAAGTGAAATCTTCCTTGGGGGGGAATGAATTCACAATAAACAGTGTGAAAAAGAGAGCCTACTCTTCCTCAGTGGAGGCAGACTCTCCCCAAAATAACTGCATCCTTTATTCAGGACAAAGAAGAGGGAGGGACCTAATTCTTGTAGGTTCATTCTAGAAGTGCCTCAGTGTTAGGCATGGAAATCCCATAGAGTGGTTTCCAGTGTTGTGTCCATTAGATCTGAATCAATGTTATGTATCTTGGATTATTACATCTTAAAACCAGAGATTACGACTATGTACCTCTAGCTCTACTTTCTCTCCACAATACCTTACTTAGTGCCACATAGAAGCACTTTTTGTTTGTTTATTATTTTTTATTTTTATATTACCTTCTTTTTCAAACATTTCCCTCACCCATCTCTACCCAGAAGTCTGTTCTTCAGTACAAAGAATAAAAAAGAGGAACGAGAACAAAAAAAGCAATATATGCGCTATTCCACACCACACTTTATACCACTTTTGCAAAAAAGGGGTTAAGAATTCATTTTCTCCTCAATTTGAGGCAAGTTTCACAATTATAATTACAGAGCATTTGATTTAATATAGTCATTTTCCACATTTACATTGTTGTTGACATTATATATATGTATATGTGTAATTTTTCTGACTCTGCTTACTTCCCTTTACAAAAGTTTATATAGGTTTTTTTCATAATTCTCTGTATTGTTCAAATTGGTTTTCTTATAGCATATTATTCTGTTATGGCACATATAATACAGCACACATTCTATTACATTCTGATACCATCTTCCAGTAGATGGGAGCTGATTTTATTTCCAGATTTTTGCTACTACCAAAAAATACTGCTATACATATTTTGATGTATATGAGAACTTTCTTTCTATTGTTGACCTCCTTGGGATTTATACAAAGCCGTGGGATCTTTGGATCACAGGATATGGGCATTTTTGTTCCTTTCTTTGCATATTTCACATGGAAAGTAGAAATTAGCTTGAATGTGAGAAATACTTTATCCCATACCTTCACTCTAAATTCCACACTTTATCATACTGTAGAGATGACCCTGGATAACTAAAGAGTACAACAGTGATGTACAAGCTCTCACAGCTCCTCCCAGGCTGGAAGAACTTTGAGTTCAGGTTCTGATGCATGTCTATAGGGAGAAGAGACTCATTAATTTGGCAGTAATTTTCTACAGAATTCTTAATCCTCTTTCCTATCCCCTCCCCCCAAAAAACCCCATAACAGTCCTTGCTATGTGAGGGAGAGGCTGGAACCTGTGTCAGGGAAGGGAAT
This sequence comes from Sminthopsis crassicaudata, assembly GCF_048593235.1. NCBI lineage: Eukaryota > Metazoa > Chordata > Mammalia > Dasyuromorphia > Dasyuridae > Sminthopsis > Sminthopsis crassicaudata. The sequence goes on from NC_133622.1 coordinate 155,888,160, forward strand.
GGACAGATGAAATCATGATATCTTATTAACTTGAACAAAGTTAAATGTTGCCTTTAAAACTTCAGAACTTAAATTTGGAATAAGAGCAGATGTTTGAGTTTAGGTTTGAGGTTGTATGTGTGTGTGTGTGTGTGTGTGTGTGTGTGTGTGTGTTATATGTTGGGGATAGTGTAGTATGTGAAGAAAGATGATCTCTCAAATTGGTTTTGTGAATTATGCAAAGTGTCAAACATCCTATAATTTGCATCTTATTCCTTTATATGATAAGGATAGTGGATAGAGGACTGGACCTTCTCTCATAGCTGTTGTCTGAATGCTCCTAGGCAAGTCATTTAGCCTTCCAATGCCTCAAGCAATTCTCATAAATTGCCTGAATAGGTGCAATCAGTTCTGCAGTGCTGAAGGAAGTTTCTTCATTTAGAGTTTCATGCACCTGTGAAATCTCAATCTTCCCTCATCCCTTCCAAACACACCTGACAGAGGTGTGTTGAAGTCAGTTCAAATCAGTTGGAGATGAATTGTTACATTTTTGGTGTGACCATTTATATCTTAAAAATCGTTGAATTCTACAAATCAGAGTTTGATTGTTGATTATCAAAAATTAAGAAAGTAACAGAGAAAATGTAAATGAGGCAGATTAAACATAAAAGTAGGTCACATTTCTCTACCTTCCCCCATTGGCAGAAAGAAAAATAAATTATGGTTAAACTTACTAGGAATGAAGTCCTAGTTGAACTTTAGTTTCTGAACTATGATTTTTCTCATAATTTATTGGATGTCCAGTCAAATTTTTCTAGAACATGAAAGAAAAACTGAAAACTTTTCATTGATAATCTTTCCAGTGCTCAGTATGTAAACACCTGCTTATTCGGTATTCTATTTAATCTCTCAGTCTGTCTCTCTCTTCCTATCTTTCTTTCTCCTTCCCTCTCTCTCTCTCTCTTTCTCTCATCTCTCTACCTATCCATGAATCAATCTATCTACCATCTCTATCATCTATCTATCTATCTATCTATCTATCTATCTATCTATCTATCATTTATCATCTATCTATTCCATCCATCCATCCATCCATCTCTCCATCTATATAATCTATCTATTTCTATCTTTCTATCTACCTTTCTATCACCTGCATCTACGAATATCTCTATCATCTCTTTGTGTACACATACACATTTATCTGTCTGCTTCTATCACCTTTCTATCTTGTGTCTGTCTGACTGAATCCATTTATCATCAGATATCTATCTATTAGTCTTTATGTAGACCACCACTATGTCTATGTTTCTCATCTAACATATCTCTTTATAATCTGTTTTTATCTATCCATCTATCATCTGTCTGTCTGTTGCTGTCTGTCTGTCTGCATGGTGTGGATGCTAGTAACTTTGGAAGAAAAATAGAACATGTGGAGAGGTAGGTGGTAACTGAAAAGAGTATTTTGAATGTAAAAGTAATCAGTGCATATTGACAGCATAAAAGCAACCCAGCTTTTCTCTTTGAAGGGGCAAAGGTCATTTGCAATAGCTGTGTGGAATTCTTGAGAACGGTTTTGCTGCTTCCAGCTGGGGGCTGGAGAAGAACAGATGTCACAAGATAAGATAAATGATAAGAGTTCAGTTCCTCATTGTTGTAAACAGTGGGTGACATCGAAGGGCACATCTGCACTATTACAATACACTCAGCACCTGTGTTTTTGTTTTCTTTGCAGCAGGGCGATTGACCTGGTATGTATCAGGAGCATCTGTCTGCCTCCCAGGCAGAGAATCAGGACCCCAAATACATTTCACTTGAGAATAAATGGCACATTTGACTCCCATTCCCCATTTTATTCACAAATATCAGCTTTATGAATGCCTAATGCAAATAGGGAAAAATAATAAACTTTGTAAAATTTAAGGAGACCTTAACAATGATTCTTTGATTGCATGGCTGATTCACTAAATATTTGGGGTGTTTAGCTATTTGAGCCTGAATCTTTTTGGCTTTTGGTGTAGACTAATTAGCTTTGAAAAGTGTCTTTCTTTGCATGATTATACCAGGGTTTGTATTCTAGTCCTACTCAGCAAGCAGCTACCATTGAAGAGAATGGGATTGCTTTGGTGATATAGGGGCAATCTAAAAAAGAGGTAATTTTAAAAAATCATATCAGTTTTTTGGTATTATGCTTCCTGGAGTTACACCAGAATTACCCACATTTTTCCCAGCTTGAGGGAAATGTGAAAGCATCCCAATAAAAATTTATTTTAAAAAAAGATAGACTTCAAGAAGGTTTCAGAGAAGATTGCTCCTACGTGACTAATCAAGTTCTTAGATCCTTTTCCCAAAGTCTCCAACACAACAATGATGAAATAAGATGGAAAATAAGAAGTTACAATACAATGGCTCAAAAGCAGCTTCTTTTCATAATGAAAAGACAGTCAGAAACATTTCTAAGTTAGTTTTGATGTTTTTTGTCCAATGTGCTTGGAATGAAATATAGCCTCAAGCACTATGTACAGAGCAGAAACTACATATGATTATTTTTGACTTATTGCAAAAGGGATAGTTTTGGAATGACTTGTATTGAATGTTATTCTACCCAAGATGCATGGAAAGGTGAAATAATAAGGTAGGACAACAGAAAAAAAAGAAAAAAAAGGACAAGAACCACACAAGAAGTAATGAATATTCCAACAGCTCAGAAATGGCCTCATGGGATTCAGAACTAGAGTAGATCTTAAAGATTATTGAATGCAACCTCTTCATGATACAGATGGGAAATGGAAGGTTAAGGCTATAATGCCTTCTAGTTAACAATGAGCCTTCCTATGCAAAACTATGTAAAATGCATATGTCATTTTGTGAATAGTTGGGAGCTTCAGATCTAGAAAATGTCCAGTGTACTGTAGCTTTGACAACAATGATTCCAGGCTATGAGGTCCATGTTGCTCTCCTCTGACAAATCTCCCAGATTTTCAGGTACAACAAACTCTTTCATACGGAGAAGTTGGAAAACTTCATCAGTCATGAGTATTGACTTTTTCTGGGAAAATTTCAAATTAATTCTGGAAATTGTAAGTATATCCATCAATTGGAGAAAGACTGGACAAGTTGTGCTATATGATTGTGATGGAATACTACTGTGTTATAAGAAATGATGAGCTCACTGATCTTAGAAAACATGGAAAGAATTGCACAAAATAGTGAAGAGTAGAACAAGCAGAACCAAAAGAATATAGTAACAGCAATATTGTTTTAAGAATGACTTTGAGTGAGGTAATTTTGATTATTATAAATATACAAAATAAAAATAAAATACACATGAAGAAAGATAACGGTATCCAGAGAAATAAAAATAAATGGAAGCATATAAAGATTAATTTTATATATCTATACCTATTTTAATCTAATGGTAGGGTAGGGAAAGGAGGAAGGGAAGAAAAAAGAAATTTACATGATAACTTTTATTATTTTTATATTTAAAAGGAATAGCAAGTTGTTCATAATAGATTTGCAAATTAAAATGAAAAAATAGATATATATTTATAGATATGTGTACATACAATACATAAAGAAAGAAATACAAAGATTATTAAGTCCTTGTATGCTGTCAATTTGTAGATTACAAGAAAGCTTTATAATTAAGTGGAAATAATAGAATAATGAAGAGAAGTTAGGAGACAATGGAGTAAACCCAGCATATTTCTCTATCCTCAAGAAGATAATTTGATGCAGAACCATAATCCAGGTATTTGAAAAACTGTGGTCAATATATTGATCAGCATTAATAGGAGGTCATCAAGGGAATCCAATCACTTCAAAACAAGGTGCTGTTTTGAAACCTTGATGGGAAAAACATAAAAGTAAAATAGAACCTCTTACATATTTGATTTTGGAGGAGTTTAGTTACTTACTAGCCAAGAAAATTCCAACAGCTATTGGACATATCAGGCTTGAAGTGAACCTTGATAAAAGAGTGAATGTGCCATGAACTTTTTTCATCAAATATGACTTGCAGACTTGGCAGGGATTTGAATATGCTCAACCAACAGTCCTGACAGCACAAAAGTTTGAACAGAGAACTAATGGACCAGCAAATATGAAGTCTTGGATTAGTTTCAGCCATATCAATAAAATATAAAGCAATGATGAGGGGGTCAGTGCAGATCCAGACAGAAAGTTCCCACTTCACAGTCTTGCCTTGAATAATCAGCACAACTGCTTGAGCTAACCTAATAGAAAGTGGAAAGATGATCAATGGGCATTATCCTGGATGATTTGCAACAAATGAAGGTCAAAAGCAGCTTATGAAGTGTATGCATATCTATAAATATATACGTATATGCCTTCTACATCCCAAGTGACTCTCAAATATTAGTCGCTCTGGGAGTTAACTAACTAGTGAAATCACAAATCTGGACTTTGCATAAACAAAATGTCTACGTCTAGCAGTAGTTTTGGGCATTGGCCATTGTATTGAGAAGTAGAAAAGTCAGTTACCCTTTTCTCAACTTCTCCCTTTATCTTCAGTCATGCCCTGGACTTCAACCTTCAAGGAAATATTTACCTTTCAAACCTGCCTCAGGAAGAATAATTGGAATGATCCAAATGTTTCAGAAAGGATAACTTTAGCTCCATTATAAACCTTTCCCCCCATCAGGACTGCTGACTCATGTAGTTCTATGCATTGGTCTGAATCCAGAAGTTCTTCCGCTCTGTAAAAAGGGTGAATAGATATTCTCTGCCTCTTTCCAGATTTTTAGAACTCATTTCCAATTGTGCATGACTCAGGTGCTTGTAATACGTAGGATAAGGTGGAGAATTCCTTAACTGATTGCTGGGCCAATGATTAAAAAAAAAAAAAGACAAAACTCCCAGCTATTCTTTCTTACCATTGGTTGTCCAGATGATATCATATAATTTTCGTGAAGGGTAGAGAGGAATGGTCTTTCATGGCAACTTTAATATGGATCCCCATGTGGAATATGGTCTTAATGATGTAAGTATGTGTTAAGGGCTCCTGGTCACCTTCATCATTTGTGTGTGTTTGTCTTTGGTACATACCTAGGTCAATTAAAATGTCATTTACATTTTACATCACATATATGGAAAAAGCTAGGAAGCCATAAGACCCAGCCTGGATTGCTGTATTCCCAGATCCTTGTGGTTCATGCTCCTGGGCTGGATCAGAGACTTCAATCCTTGCCCTGAGAATGATCAAAAATAAAAAAAAATGGATAGAGGCTCAGGCCCATTTCTTGAGGGGCTTGGGAGGGTTGGGAAAGGAGAGACAAAAAGTCTTTCTCTTAAACCACATGTTATGGTTATGGCTGTGAATAAAAAAATTAGTTTAATCTCTCAGAAGTGAATATTATAAAAGCCCTTGCCTACTTTGACTCAGACTATTTGAAATGCCTATGGATTCTGTCTACATAAACAATGGAAAAAGTCTCTTCCCAACAGCATAATAGATTAACACATATTATCCAAACCTGATCTAGCCTCTCAGATCTCCTCAAGGTCTTCCAAGTGAATGATAACATCTTAGGTGGTTTGGGCACTTATCAGACCCTCGTTACATGTATGTACATTTTCTTTCCTTATCTTAGGCAAATGAGCATCCCAATGGTGAATATATTAGGAATGGCTACAACCTTGTGATTTCTGAAAGATCTGAAGATCCCAGACTTGCTAAGTGATAGCTGTTGTGTTGCTGGAAGGTCAGGGACTGACAGCATGGGAAACTTCCTCAATGGAGAGGTAAGTCATCTCAAAGAATTTTAAGCTTGGCTATTTGATTGGATAATTCCATTGAGGCGAAGTACAACATGTCTAAATAGTAACTTTTCAAACTGTTTTATGCCTAGTTGACATTTTAAACTCATGTACAAAACTGAACTTATCTTTCCTCCAAAACCCTATCCTTTCTTCCTGAATTCCCTATTATTATTACTGAGTGGTTGTGGTATTGAAGGTTATCACTATCCTTTCAGTCACTTAGATTCATAAATTGATATCACCCTCAGATCTTCACTCAGTTCTCTTACCCTAGAGCTAATCCAGTCCTGAGGATTCCACCTTTGTGACATCTCTAAAACACTTCCCCTTCTTTCCTTTGGCACCCACCATGATACAGATCCTCAGCACCTTCTTCCTGTACTGTTACTATAGCTGCTTCTTGGCTTTTTCCTTTAGGCCGCTTCCTGCTCCTGTCCATCTTCCACTTAGCTGTCACAAAGCGCAAGTTTAGAAAGATCGATTTGATATTTATATCATATAAAGTCCAGAGATTCCCTGTTCCCTCTGTGATAAAATATACAATTTCCTGGTTTCAAAGTTCTTCCCATCTTACTCTCTCACTTCCTCCCTTCCCCATCACCACCTTTCCAGTCCTTTTAGACTGTATTCTCATATTATATGATTCAATGACTCTTACCTCCTTACTAGTTTTCTCACAAGAAGTAGTGTATGTTCCAGGGTATGCAGGTTGTAAGAGGAAGAATCCGCTAAGTCAATGGCCAGTCAGCCAACAACCATTTATTAAGCACTTATTTTGTGGCTCAGTAGGCCTGAAGTCAGGAAGACCTGAATTCAAATTTGATCTGAGAACTTTACTAATTGTGTGACTAGTTAAGTGTCAAGTTGTATGTCATGTAATCTTGGTAAGCCTCAGTTTCCTCAACTGAAAAATATGAATAATAATAATAATAACATCTATCTTGTAACGTTGTTGTTGTGAGGATCAAATGATATATTTGTAAAACACTTAGCATAATGCCTGCTACATAGTAAATTCATATAAACAGTAGCTATTATTTTTATTATTATAACACTGTGCTAAATGTTAGGAGATACAAAGAAAGGCAAATGAATGGCTTCTGCTCTCAAAGAGCTCACGTTCTAATTGAGAGATAATATGAAAATAACTCCATACAAAAAACATATGTACAGAATAAATCTCAGATCTACTGTAATCTCAGAGAGAAGGGACAGGAGAAGGGTGGAAGGAATACAGGAAAAAAATCTCCTGCAGAAGGTGGGATTTGACCGGAGATTTGAAAGAAAGTAGGCCCAAACATGGGCAGCACAGCCTGTAGTCAGAAAGATTCATCTTCCTGAGTTCAAATCTGGAATCAGACACTTAATAGTTGTGTGACTCTGGGCAAGTCAATAACTCTTTTTGATTCACTTTCCTCAAGTGTAAAATGAATTACAGAAGGAAATGGCAAACGACTCTAGTATCTTTGCTAAGAAAACCCAAATGGGCTCACAAAGAGTTGGATATAAATGAAGTGAATAACAGTAACAAAAGGCCAAAGATGATGGCACATACCTATAATCTCTGCTACTGGGAGAGGTTGAGGCTGCTTAGAAGCTCTGAGTTTCAGTAGAGTTAAAGTCTGGCACCAGTGTAATGAGCCCTTGGTTATTAGGAGGGGGAAATGGGTCCGGTTTGGAAATGTTGAGTAACTTAAAAAACTTTCATGCTGATCAATAGTGCGATTGAACCCACAAGTAGTTGCTGAATTGGTAGCCTGGGGGGGGAAAGAAAGAAGGAAGGAAGGAAAAAAAGGAAGGAAAAAAGAAAAGAAAGGGAAAAGAGGGAGGAAGGAAGAAAAGAAAGAACAAAGAAATATCAAGGAGGTAAAAATGAAAGGAAGAACATACCAAGGATAAAAGATGGGACAGGAATCAAAAAGGCATTGAATAAGGAAATGAAAATACGATAAAGGAACAACAAGAAGTCTAGAGTCTGGATTGTGGAGGCATGGAAGGGAGGCAAATGTAGGAATACTGGGAAGGTAAGAAAGGACAAGGTTGAAAAAAATTTTAATGTCAAACAGAAGATTTTACATTTGATCCCAGAGATAATTGAATGAGGAAGCAGGAGAGGAGACATGGTCAGTTCTCTATTTTAGGAAAAGAATTTTAAACTTTATTTGGTTTAACAAGAGCCACTGAAAATGGACTTTTCTGCTATATAGAAAAAGTAAATTAAACCTGTTTTTATTTCCTCTGTTATTTCAGCCCAGATTATTTATATTCTCTTTGGTCAGAGAGGAAAGAAGAACACTCTGAGAACTTTCATGTGGTTATCATTTCTGAGAAAAATCTTTCTCTTGTCATCCATATGTCTGGCACATCTGTCTCAATGTGTCTGTTTGGGACTCTGTGAGGATATCGTTTGAAGAAAACAAAGCTATTATTTTCAAAATATGGAAAAAAAATCCAAGTCAACAAATAAAAAAATCATCATTGGAACATATTTAAGAAACCATATCAGATATGAAGAGAATGTTTTCAGGCTGCAAGAATATTCATAGATTTTGGGCTATCTACAATATTAACCACTTGATGTATAACTAAGAGTTACTAAAAATAAAAGAACAGTCTGCATTTTTCAGTATCTTTATACCACACAATAGTATTTACCTTTAATACCCTACTGATAATTTGGTTGTATAAAACTTATGATGAAGAAATCCAAAGAAATCATAATAAGTTCATTCAGTCAGCCCAAGACTGCAGAAAAACACAGTTGGAAGCCAATGAGTTTTGGCAAAGAGATTCTGCTAAGGAATCCAGCACAAGTTCAGGTAAGCGGACCGGAAGCCAGCTAATGCTTTGTTCCCAAGGGGCCAGAAACTTGGATGCTCCAATGAGGAACCTCTAGGAAGAATCCAAAACTTAGTAGCATTGTCAGTAGGGGTGTCTCTACATCATAGGCCAATGGCCAGAGACGAAAGAGTTAAGATCAGGAACAAACAGAGCCTGATCACCCCAATAAAGAGTATGGCAACGGGTGCAACCTGATCCTTAAATGAAGTCACATACTAGAAACTAAGGCTGGAGATATGAGGAAAAACATTGAAGACTTTGAAAAGGGACTGGTTTTGCTTTTCTTTGTTTATTTCTTTGTATATTCATGCTTAGCACATTGCCCTGCACAAAGTATGTACTAAGCAAATATTTATTGACTGACTTAATAAACATAATGAAGAAATACTATAGGTCAAGAGATTTCCAAGAGATAAAGTTAGAAAAAGAAAGTGACTTCTAATACTTGGGCAGCCAGGTGACTCAGTAGATAGAGTGCTGGGCCTGTAGTCAGGAAGACCAGTTCAAATACAGCCTCAGACACTTGATACAGACACTTGATCCTGGATAAGTCACTTAACTCCGTCTGCCTCAGTTTCCTCAGCTGTAAAATTATTTGGAGAAGGAAATGGCAAACTGTTTCAGTATCTTTGCCAAGAAAACCTCATAAGGGGTCAGGAAAAGTTAAATTCAATAAAACAACTGAACAACAATAATAAAAGCTTCAGAGGAAAAAAATATATCCTGGTCTAAGGACTACAAAAAATCTGAATAAAAGATAGATTAAAAACAATGAAATAAGAGTCCTGGAGGAAGAAAAAAAAGTTAGAAATGAATGTGGAAAAAACTTATTTTAATAATAGATTATGAAAATAAGAATGGGGCAAATAGAATAAAGTAAAAAAGAGTGAAGAAAACAAGAAACTGTAAGGGAACTGTTATTTAAAATTCTAGAAAATAATCTAGAAAAAATATAGAAAAGATATAATCTAACAATCATTATTAGACTTCTGAAAAACATGACCAAACAAAACTTGGGTCCATGTTTTAAGAAATCATGAAAGAAAACTGCATAGATCTCTTAGAATTATAGGGGAAAGTGGAAATCGAGTAGTGGGTCATCTCCTAAAAGATAACTGAAATTTATAACTCCCAGGAAGTGATGGCTAAAATCCAGACCTTCCAGGTCAAATTTAAAAAAAAAAAAGTACATTTACCAGTCTAAAATAGAGTTTGAATACCAAGGAACCATAATCTTGGAATATGATATTTCAAAAAGCAAGAATAATAACATGCAACTGAAAATTATTTTTTAAGTAGGAACTATATCCATGAGACCAAAGAGACCCTAAGATATAAGTTGTTTGTTTTTCTCTAAAAAATAAGGCAAATCTTTCTGAGACTTGAATGGGCCTGGGTTTTAGGTCTTGAGTAGTTTGTTTGACTTTTCATTCACTAAGAGCATAAAAAGATAATACCAGAAGGAGTCAGTACCACTTAATTTTGAAGGATGTTTCACTGATTTTGAGCCAATATGCTCCTTTGACTTGACAAAATGGACTGCATTTACTTGAACCAGCATGGTATCCCTGTTGAATATTATTTCCACATTATAGCTTAGTAAAGTAGTCTATTTTTAAACTGTCAGTTGATCTATAAGTATTTACTTTTAGTGCAATCATGAACCTGAAGCACCATACTTGCTTGAGTTAGTTTTGACTTCAACATTTAGCAAAAGTCAATAGGACTTTTGCTAAGAGTATGGTTCTTGGGGTGGAAGTAAGGGAAGAATGATATAGAGGAATTGGAAGTTGAGGTAAAGTGTAGCGAGCTGTCGTCTCTAGAAGCTGCCGGATCACTCTCTGGGAAGAGATCTGCTGTGTCTTCTACTCAAATCTCTCCGACAGATTTTTCTTCCTGTAGCGAACCGTTGTCTCCAGGCAGTTGCTGTTAACTCTTGTCCAGAGAAGTGACTTCCCTTCCTGCAGAGAGCCCCGTCAAGCCTGATGCAATGCAGAGTCTTTTTCTATCTCTGGGTGTCCTCTCTTTTATTCTCCCAGAGAATGGGCGTGGGATAATGCAAGGGCTTCTGGGAAGAACCACTTCAGCCAATGAGCTTGCTCCTTCTATCAAGTCAACCTGAATTCTCACCTTGTCACTGTCCAGACAACCTGAGTTCTCACCTAGTAATCCTAACAGTAAAGAGATGGCCTGACATGGATGGGCTGGCATTGTTCAACTGCTTTGTATGACCTTTTGGGTTCACATGGGACAGAGAGGAGGGTTCCCATTGACTTCAAGGGATTACTCAGAGGAGGAAGATTTTCAGGATATTATCTGTGATCCTAGCAAAGCTGAATTGTTGGCATAAAGAAAATGAGAGTTAACTAGTTCAGCACTTTCAGCAATAAGAGATAGTGCTTTGGGGTTTTTAAGGACAGTGTTTAAAGACAAAGGAGGTGACTGATGAATTTAGTAGCATTGAAAGTAGAAAGAACAGTGCTGATGAATTTCAGGAGCAATAGGCCACAGATGGGAAGTATAGTCCCCACTGCAGAAGTTTCATTCAAAAAATGTATTCAATTTACTTGAGATGAAGAATATAAAGGAAGAGATTGGGAATGGAAATGAGGATTAGATTTGGAAATTGTGAACAGTGCTTCATTTTGGGAACTATGAACTTATTGTATCACTATACTCTATGTTAGGATTTCCTCTACAGAGGGGTTTGAGGGTAGATGGGCTTTCACCTCTAAAAGAATTAAAAGGAGAAATTTAAACAATCATCAGATAAATAGTCATTGAGGGCATCTTCAAATAGATCCATTTTGGACATTCTCTCTATAGCAACTTCATGGAGTTTGGGAATTTCCTGAATAGCTATTTCTGAAAGCTATTCAAAATCAGTTACAGGTTCCAGACTAGTTTTTGTATTGTTGCAGGTAGCTAAAATTAGTTGTAAAATTAGATCTTATTGTAGCTGGTTCTCTCATAGGACTCTGAAAGGAGGTGTTACATTTTGAAAAGGAATATGTTCAGAAAATTGGATCCATGTACCTCTTCCCTAAGTCTTATGACCTGCCTGTGTGAGGAGGAGTTAGATCTTGCCTTCTAGGCAGAGTTCAGAACTATGGGATTCTTCTAAATGTCTTTTATCTTACCACCAAAGAGAAAAAAGCACTTCAAATGGTAAAATTCAAGCCAGATATGTGAAAGCAGTAATTGTTCAGGCAAATGTATTTGTTGACACAAATAAAGCTCTAGGGATGGTAGGCAGAAGCACAGTATCCAATGATCCAATGCCATGGGATGATGACATGTATGAAGTCCTCTAGATCCTGCTTCCTGCCCTGTATTTATAATCATCCAAGGAGGCAATTCCTCTGGAGAGGGATCTAGCCAATCTTACTAAATGTCAACCAATTGTCACAAATGGAGCAGGCAAGCCTTGAGAGACAAAAGACAGCATCTACCAAGAAAATAAAATTGCCGTTGCCACCCAGACCACCATTCACTCTTATACCAGATGCAGATAGCCAAGAGCTCATGAGACTCAGGACTGGCACTGGTTCTAGTGCTTCAGACTAGAGCCTTCGGTTATCATTCTGGGAACCAATCCGTATAGATGCATGTGGCCACTTGCCAAAGTTTTTGTTCCTAAAGTTTTTGGCACTGTCAAATATCAGAAACAAATTATTTTATCAGTGGAAATGACATTAGGGAGAAATCATTAACATCTGCTTTGCCATTGTGCCATAAGGACCATGGGACTTTTCTTTTGAACTTTCAGTTAAAACTTTCCATAGTTGGCAATTAATTTCTTACTAGTCTCAATTCTTACACCAAAAAGCTCTGGAGGTGGAGTGAGGGAGGACAGAATTAGTCCCAATTGGATGCCAGTCCCCTTTTCTTTGGACCTGGTGCACCTCCACATACATAGTGATGCTCTTGTTCTCTCTGTCTTTATTGCTTTCTGGTTAAGTGCTGCATCAGGCAAAGCATATTCCCACTTTTTCATATTTCTCTTCTACAAGTGGTAGGGAGAATTGAGGATTATTGTTTGTTGCCAGAGAATGGTGAAATGAAGACAAGATCAGTATGTACCAGCAAAACTGAAGCAGCAACAAGGGAGATTATAGAGCTCAAGCTGGTTTGAGTGCCTTGCCAGAGCATGGGAACTAGAGGGGAGAGTTGAGTGAGTAAATTAGAGATTATCATTCTCTGTTAATTCATCAGAATTATGTTAGTCTTTTAGGCTTTTGTCACAATTTATGAGATTCAGTGAGGACTGGAGACAATGTCACAAATAAATAAGATTAAGAACCATTTCGTAGTATTAAAACTTTAAAAATAAAACATACAAATTATTAACAACTATTTGAAATATATATATATATATATATATATATATATATATATATATATATATATATAATCATTAATATTCAGAGAAATGCAAATTAATATAACCCTTCCATATGACCCTTTCTTTAGGTAGTTTGCATGAAATTCCAAGATGAAGTATGAGGAAGGCAGACTCCATATGTCAACAGTATGAGACACAGGAGTATATAGAGGGAAAGTAAAGTAATATAGGCTGAATACAGACTTTATTTAAAAAAATAACTGGAAGCTGGGAAAAAAATTTTGAACAAGAGACTGGTCTGTTCAAAGCTACACTCTAAAATGATCAATTATTTTTAGAAGTGTGGATAGAATGGGGAAAAATAAGTAAAGAGGAAAAGTTAAGGGTCTAGGTGAAATGTAATGAAGAATTAAAATGGTGAGACAGTGGGTGGTAATGGAAAAAAAAGAGATAAGATATAAATATTTTTGACACAGAAAAAATAAATGCACAGGGAATAAATCAAAGATGATTTCAAGTTGTTCAAGAAGGATGACTATATCATCATGAGCTTCCTAGAAACTAGGAATTCAGGAAGACCAAGAAGATTAGTTTTGAATATATTATTTAATAACATGACACCAGCAATGTAGTTATGATTGTAGTTATGATTAACCTAGTTTTATCTTAGAGATAATAATTGAGGATAGGACCGAAATCATAACTATCACTAAGATAAAGGTATAATGTTTGTGAACATTGTTTCATTTACATTTTATAATAACCTTGTTAAAGTAGACAGGGAAGATAAGGAAACCTGGACTCAAAGATTTGTCTAACACATTTCAAAGTTGGGATTTGAACTTAGGTACCACTTAATTTCAAGTTTATCACATTTTCTACTATACTTCCTTCTTATAATATAGACACAGATATAAAAATAATATAGATGGAAATGATAAAATATATTAAATCATATATAAAAATCTTCACTCTCTTTTTTCTTTTCTCTCCTTTTCCTTGTTTTCTCCCTCTCTCCTTCCCTTCCTTATTTCTTCCATCCTTCCATCTTTTCTTCCTTCCTCCCTTTCTCCCTTCAATTCTTCTATTCTCTCTTCCTCTCTCCATCCCCATCCCTCTTTCCATCCCTATCCCTCCCTCCTTTCCTCTCTTCCTTTCCTTCTTTTCTTTCTTCCCTCATTCTTTTCTTCTTTCCCTCCTTCCCTCCCTCCTTTCCTCCTTTGATCCCTTCTACTCTCCCTCTCATCCTTCCTCTCTCTGTCTTCTTCCCTCCCTCCCTCCTTTCCTTCCTTTCACCCTTCCACACTTCTTTCCTTCTCTCTTTTCCTCCCTCTCTCCAACCCTCCTTCCCTCCCTCCCTTTCTTCTTTCCTTCCTGCCTCTCTTCCTTCTTTCCTTCCTTCCTTCCTTCCTTCCTTCCTTCCTTCCTTCCTTCCTTCCTTCCTTCCTTCCTTCCTTCCTTCCTTCCTTCCTTCCTTCCTTCCTTCCTTCCTTCCTTCCTTCCTTCCTTCCTTCCTTCTTCCTTCCCTAATTCCCTCCCTCCCTCTCTAACTTCCTTTTTTGCATCTTACCTTCCTTCCTTCCTTTCAGTGCTTCAGATAACTCTCCAAGGTCCTAATTTGCAGATTTCCTATTTTAATATACATCCATGGAGAGTATTTTCCTCCTTTTCTCTAACCAATGAAATCAGATGTCCAGAACAAAAAGCTATGGGAAAAAATATTGTATATTGTCAACGTAGCCAGTTGATGAAACAAATAAAATTGGTCCACTAGAGGGAACATTGGTGTCATTTGAAAAATGCCCTGGCTGGAGCTCTGCTCCTGCACCTCTCCTGAGAAGTCCCTGTGAAAGGATAAAAAGCTCCACAGCTCAGGGCTGCCATTAACAGGAGAAGGCCCAACACTGATGGTACATGGGAAGAAGGCTTCTAGCAACCTGGTATTTTCTGTCCTCCTCTGTGGACTACCACCTCATCCCTTTCCCTTAATTACTGTTGGTGTAAGTGTGTGTGTGTGTGTGTGTGTGTGTGTGTGTGTGTGTGTGTGTGTGTGTGTCCTGCATACACTGTCCAGCTGTTCTTGTCCCTAGAACTTCCCCTGCAAGGCTTATAAGCCATTGTTATGAACAGCATTCCAGTGTTTCCTTTTCCTGGCAGAGTCCTAACCTAGGGAGGTGAGTTTAGCTAGCTCAGGACAAAGGGTTACTAGAGAGACAACCTCCTTTCCTTCTCCTGACTACTCTACCTCCACATACACATTCTGTTGATTCCCAATGTCTGGTTTGGCAAGTTTTGTAAGTCTACAGACTCTGGTAGACCTCTTTAAAGGTTTGGGCTCACTCCAAAAGGAAATCCATTATTAGAGTCAATACTTTCCCCACCAGACCTGTATAACTAATAGTACTAGCAGAAGGCAAAATTGAGGTTTAATCTTCTACACTGTTTTACTTAACCACATTATTCTGCTATTTAGTAGACTTCAGTGACTCCTTACTGGATCTAAACAAAAATAATCTCCTCTAGTAGTTTTTTAAAGCCCTTCACAAACTATTTCTAGCCATATGAAAAGATGCTCCAAGTCATTATTGATCAGAGAAATGCAAATTAAGACAACTCTGAGGTACCACTACACACCTGTCAGATTGGCTAGAATGAAAGGGAAAGATAATGATGTATGTTGGAGGAGATGTGGGAAAATTGGGTCACTGATGCATTGTGAGTGAAGTTGTGAACAGATCCAGCCGTTCTGGAGAGCAATTTGGAACTATGCCCAAAAAGTTATCAAACTGTGCATGTTCTTTGACCCAGCAGTGTTTCTACTGGGATTATATCCCAAAGAGATCTTAAAGAAGGGAAAGGGACCTGTATGTGCAAGAATGTTTGTGGCAGCTCTTTTCGTAGTGGCCAGAAACTGGAAACTGAGTGGATGCCCATCAATTGGAGAATGGCTTAATAAATTGTGGTATATGAATATTATGGAATATTATTCTGTAAGAAATGACCAGCAGGATGAATACAGAGGCTTGGAGAAACTTACATGAACTGATGCTGAGTGAAATGGACAGGACCAGGAGATCATTACACACTTTAACAACAACAACAATACTGTATGAGGATCAGTTCTGATGGACATGGCTCTCTTCGACCATGAGATGATTTAAACTAGTTCCAATTGTTCAGTAAAGAAGAGAATCAGCTACACTCTGAGAGAGAACTATGGGAAATGAGTGTGGACCACAACATAGGATTTCCGCTCTTTTTGTTATTGTCTACTTGCATTTTTGTTTTCCTTCTCAGGCTATTTTTATCATCTTTCTAGATCTGTTCTTGAGCAGCAAGATAACTGTATAAATATTTATAAACATATTGTATTTAACATATACTTTAACATATTTAACATGTATTGAACCACCTGCCATCTAGGGGAGGAGGTGGGGGAGAAAGAGGGGAAAAGTTGGAAGAGAAGGTTTTGCAAGGGTCAATGTTGAAAAACTACTCATGCATATGTTTTGTAAATAAAAAGTTATTTTAAAAAAACCCTTCACAACATACTTCTAACTGACCTCTTCAGCCTTTCCCACACTTTCCAAACTAGTCTTCGTCCCCTACTTTACACCTGGTACTCCTTCTCTCATCTTTGTGCTTTCCCATTGGCTGACTTTCATGTCTGGAAGACTCTTCCTCTTTTTCTCTGATTTGTTCACTTCATTAACTTCATTTTTCACTCAAACATTACCTATGAAATTTTTTGTGATCTTCCCAACTACCAGTGACTCCCCTCCAAACTTTGTACTTATTTTGTTATTGAGAGTTTCTTTGTATTCCTTCTTCTGACCTCCATGTGGATGATATTTTGTTGTTTGAACATGATGGATAACAAATCAACTAACTAAATAATTTTGTGATTATTTATTACACACTTTTATGTGAATTTATCCTTCTGAGAGGATATAAACTTTTTGAGAGCAGAGATTTTCCTTTTATCTTTGCAACTATGGTGTGTGGCACATGGAAGATGCCTCATAATTGCTTGTTGATTGGTTGTGGCTCTGTTCTTACTACTTTTCCAGCTCTAGCATTATGTACTTCATCATTCATCCTTCATGAATTTCTGAAGGAAACTGGATTTCCTCCTTTCCACCAAATATTTCCTCTCTCCAGAGCTGCCATCTCTGAGTTTGAGAGTAGAGATGCTATCCCTAGAGAAGTTCAAGAACAGGTCTTTGATAATTTCTGTATGATTTTCCCTTTGAATCCCAATTCTGATTTTAGAAGCCAGTTCAAACAACTTCATTCACAATAGTGTAACCTAATCAAATCATCCTTCCAAGTGAGATAATCATTCCTGAAGTAGTGTTCACACAGTTCCGGTCCCAAACAAGGGCTTCAACTCATTTAACCTCATCAAATCCCCTAACCATTCCTGATAAATCCTGTCCATTAAATGCTCAAAACTCTGTCTTTAAAATTCTATTGGAATTTTTTATGATCAGCTATCAAATTTCAGTATAAATATAATTTTGAATTTTATATTTTTCAAAGTTTCAGTATATGTTGTGAATACATACACATTACATTTTTCCCTTTTCCCCTTCCTTCTTTTCTTCTCCCTCCTCTACAACATTTGAAAATATCCATTTTTTTCCAAAGCTTGAAAATAAAGATATTAAGAGTTTGCTTTAAAAAATGGTAACAGCTGAGATATGCACATCTGCATTTAATTCTAGGGTTTAGCCATCTCCTTTCTGGCTCTTTGCCTATGCTGTTCTGCCATCTCTCATTGAAATTCAACTGCATTTAAAAGAACAACAGGATGAACATTGTATTGGGCAACTGGGAGAGTTCTACTGTTGTGTATAGTCTTGAATTATTCACTAATAGTTAGCATTACAATTAGAAGATGAGTAAGATCAGAAAAATGAGGGCACTATTGAAGGATATGTGGCTTTTACTTGTGCAAAAATAGAATCAAATGAAAAAGAAAACTTGGCTGTTTTCTCATATTTCTCCCTGCCCCTCAGCAACAAAAATTAAGTGGAAGGAGGGAACAGATAAACTCTTTTTCAGAAAATATTTTACCTTTACTTTTTGAATACTATATAGTCCTGTTCTATTCTGAATTGTTCATGGATGTCAAATGGGCCAAACTCTTCTTTATGTATGGAATGTTGCTAGTTAGATTTTCGGCTTTATTTTAGTTTGCTAATTCAACATATTCAATAAGGGCCTGACCAATGGCAGACAGGGAGAATACTGTACAAGTCTATTGGTCACCTACTTGGAATCTGAATAAGTTCTGTTTCCCAATTCCAAAAGTATTTCATTAAAATTCTGTGTGTGTGTGTGTGTGTCCAGTCCTGTACTAGAGATGAGGTGGGAGCTGACAGTTATAGGGTCTAGCAGTTTACCTGGTACAGACTTGGGGTCCTAGTGCTGGTATCTGGCATGTGTTGTATTAGTTAGTGTTCTGCATTTCCCCAGAGCTACTGTGAAGCACCTAATGGTCTGACTGCTGAAGGGTACCTCTTTTCCTAGGTGCTACGCTTAATCATTTGATGATTCCTGGAGTAGAAGTCTTTCCCTGACTATGTCAAAGCACTGGTCTTAACTTGCTGCACTGAACTAGGGCTCAGGGTCTTGCACTGGTTTGCGAAGTAGGGCTTACATCTGACTAGCTGGAATGCTAAGTGAGACAGATCTTTCTTACCGATCATCCAAGCTGCTTGGGCTAAAAGATCATTTTACTCTCTCATTTTGATGGTTCTGTTCCAGGATTTGGGGTGTTATTTTATAATTGTTTAGAGGTAAACATGGGAGAATTATGATTTCCTGCTAACTCTACCATCTTCTCTCCTGGAAGTCAGTTTTTAACATTTTCTAAAAGAATTGACAAAAAGAGGACTTTTACAGAGCACAGTGGCATCTGTTCTTCCCTGAGAAAATCACCATATAGACAAAAGCTCTAGACTGTGTACCCCATGGATTAATGCTCTCTGGGCAAAGAGAAGGAGTTGGAGTCCAACTGCAAAACACTTTGTCCAAGCTTCCACAGCAAAGTGGAATTTTCACTTGATTTTCATTATAGACCTCTGATATAAGTATTAAATTTTATATTGAGTTGTTGAGGTTTTGGGACTTATTTATTTATTGTTATAGCTAGTAAAGTATTTGAGGAAGACAAGAATTCTGGGAAATAAAAAGTAGAAAAAATTGTAAAAATAATATTGCTAACATTAAAACACAACAAATAAAACATTAGCAAAGTGGTGACAGAAATGTTCAAAAAGCGACTAGGATGAATTTATAAAAGTAGTACAGAAAAGGCTCTGCACTTTTAACTTTTTAAAGTTAACTAGATCTGAAAGAAATGATTTCTGGGCAGTATCTAGAGAAAACTCCATGTCTAATAGAAGCACCTATACAATAAATATGTCCAGTGGAACAGGGAATGATAGCAAAAGTAGCTTTATGATCAAAGCATGGACCCAGGTGTCAAACATTTCTTACATGTACATTTTTAATCTACGACTTTGTTTTGAACTTTGCTCTCTGGCTCACTAAGTTTATTTTTTTTAATTTTATTTTTTAAATTTAAATTTATTTTAATATTTATATGTAATATATAAATTTTATTTTAGTGGGGGCTCTTATGCCATAGTATTAGGAGTGCAGATTTAGAGAATATCTTCAACAAAGAGCAATTGCTTTCTGTGTATATTCCATTGGGGAACTGTTCCAGGAACTCTTTAATAAAAGGTCACAAATGTGACCTTGGTCCTTATTTTTTTCATATTTTCCCTTTACAGTCATTTGCATAATACACAAAATTTTGTGATTGAAACTTTGGTATAGGTCCAAACTCAGAAAGCTCATGGTAACTTATAAAGGCAGTCTCTCATTGGATTCTTTCTCATTGTAGTTTATTAAAATTTTTGAGCCCTTTTAACCCTAATTCAGAGAGTTTGAAAACTATACTGGGCATATACAAAAAGTAGAAGCAAATCTGCCTCTTGCTCTTATTGCATCTCACATAAAGGCTTTAGATATATCTGACCAGCAGAAAGAATGGCACTAGGGAGAATCACAAAACTAAAGCCAACAGAAATCACCAGCAAGCAATGCCCATGCTCCTGTCAGGGAATATATATATGTAGAGGGACAGTCACATGAGATTCGATTCCTGGGAAGGAACATGATGTTATGGCCAGCAGACACCTGTGGTGACCCTGAGGCAATGGAGCTCAGCTGTTCTGTATGCATGTGCTCTTCCAAATATATGTTCTGGCACACAGAAATCACTAGATCACAAGCAGTTATTAAATGTTTATCCCATTCTAAATATTGGGCTGACTATTGCGACAAAAAATAAGACAGGGTCTGTCCTCAAAGAGCTTACAAAGTCCTGGGAGATGATGTAACATGCTTCCATATAAGGTAAATAGATGTCTACCAAAGAAATACAAAATGATTTCAGGGGTGGGGAATCTAGAGTTGTGTGAATCAGCATTTGAACTGAACCTTGGCTGGAGCTAGGGAGTTCCCAGAAGAAAAGATAAGGACTTGAAAGAGCATTTGAGGCACAAGGTAGATAGATATAGGAGATAGAACAGCATTGGCTGGAATGGATATGTAGAAGGTTGTTATCTCATGGAAAGATAAACATGGATGTTTGTACTTTATCCTAGAGGCCATAGGGAACCTCTGAAGTGTCTTTAGCAGAGAAATGATGTGGGTGGGTTTTCCAGGTAATTTTGGCAGGTAGCTACTAGGAGGATGGAAAAAGAAGGGGAAGTCTGGCTACAGAGTCAATGAGAAGGGTATTGCAATAGTCCAAGAGTGAGGGGCACTTACCCGAGCACAGAAGAACGACCAGGTACAAGATTGTAGAGGTAGAGCATTCCTTAGTGGTGTGCTCTCTTGTCTCTGATGGTGCATTTGTGGAAGAGTTCCCCAGGTCAGACCTATGATTCAGGAATACCAATCCTATAGCTGAACACAAGTCAGTAAGTACTTCAGATATTGGGCACTGTGCTAGGTACGGGGCATATGAATAAAAGGAAAATGAATGACAGTCCCTATTCTTTGGAAGGTGACATTTTATTAGGTAAATATAACATGAAAAAGAAGCTAGAGAAGAAGGGGACCTAGACAAGAACATGGTGAAGAAAAAAGTTTGAAGACCAAGATTGGTTCCCTTCCCACCCCCCCATGAGTAACCATAATTGGCTTGGGGAATTCTTCCTAAAAATGGTGGAAGGAAGGGCCTCCAGCTGCATAAGAAGGCTGCTGGAGCATGGTGGAAAAAAAGTCTGGAGATCCAGGAGCAGATCTCAAAATTCCTGGAAAAACACACACACACACACACACACACACAAACAAAAGTGACCAAACGAAATTATATGTATGGAGAATGGAATGGAGGCAGGAGAGGTTTAATGCAAGAAAAATGATTGTGAGGCTAATTAGGGGAAATGTTTTATTGTTTCTTTATATACTACTTTATTTGCTTTGTTTTGAATAGAAAAAAGTTAATTGGTGGGGGATTTCAAGTTAGAGTTTTGAATGAATGCAAAGTCAAAAGAAGCTTTGTCTGGAGGGTACACTCTGCAAGATGGAGTGTGGGTGCCCCCAGGTACTACATATAGATAAATAACACAGGCTTTGCCCTCAATTATTATATTTTGGGGACATGTACACAAATAATTAAAATATAAAAAAATAGTATGGGAGATGTGATATATTTGGGGAATGGGAGGGGGAAGGAAGTTATTTAAACTGGGAATGGGAAAATAAATAAAATGTGAATAGAGGGACCAGTGAACAAAGGCTTACAAGTGGGAAAGTTCAGAGACTTCTGTGGAGAAGTAGCATATGCAGTGAATAAAAGGCAGCATGGAGTAGTGAATGGATAGGGCATTTGAATGGGAGTCAAGAAGGCTCAGAGTTCAATCTGGGGCAAGACATTGAAGATTGCCTCAGTTTCCTGATCTATAAAATGAAGGGTTTGCACTTGATGGCTTTTATGGGCCCTTTTCAGGTATAAACCTATGATCCTATAAATTTGGCTATAATGTAGGATACAGAAAAAAGTGCATTAACTGAAAAGACAGGCTAAAGTAAGGTCTTAAATGTCCTGTTAAAAGCACCTGATTGTTTCAAGAAGTCATTAAGCAGAATTTGCTGTGGAGGAATATCCTATAGTGATTCATGGTACTGGTTTAGTGGCCATCCAGGTAAACTTTCAATCATCTATCATGTTGAGGCATCAAATACAAATAGTGCTAAGGTATCAGAAATTAATCTTTTGAAACTTAAAATTTTGAAACTGTCACTGAGGATATAAAAATATTTCAACCTCACCATTAAAGAATTCCACAAAAAACCTCTTTCCTTTACATTTTAAATTTTGCCTTCATGTTACATTTTCATCATCCCAAAGTTAATGCCAGGAATGATAATTGCGGATAAATATATCTATACTATAGACTATTCATACTAACATTACATAATTGTCAAAGACAGCAATAGAGTGAAAAACATTTTCACATATGCTATGCATTTTTGGACTGATAGTTATTGCTTATTTTGAGTATAGGCTAAGAAAGGCATCCTTAGCTAGATGCCCACAGCCACTTCCTTGGGTAATTTTCCTCCACAAATCATGAAGAGTACATACTGGGAGTTGGGAATACGGTCTCTTATGAAGATTGAGCTATAAAGCCAAGAGCCTTTCCAACTTTTTCACTTTTCCATCAACAGTCTCCCTCCACTCTGGCCACAACAACACAGCACAATCTCAGGTGCCATGTCAATCACAAGGAATGTTTTGTCAACCTTAGCTTGGTTCACCATGACCAGGATCTTAACTGTCTTTACCTATATCCCATTCCCAAGTCTTCACTCTTTCATTCCTTTCAAGTCAATAAATTCCTTTACTAGTTTACTCTTTAACCCACTGAGCATCATTTTTGTTAACTAGATTAAAGTTTACTCTTCAGTTTAAGGTTAAAATTGCTATCCTGGTAGGCATCTGAACCTTTACCCTAATAGTGTCTCCTTTGATCCTGGGAATAGTTTTTCTTTCATTAGCCATTCATTCTCCTGCTCTCAGCCTACATCCTGCCTGTCTAAACCTTCCTCCCTGATCAAATATATTTTTCTTTTTTCCCTGAATCATCAGTTCCTCAAAATGTCACTAGGTTTCTTCCCCATGTTGTTCCTCAGCATCGCTAAATGATATGAAGTTCCCATCTGCCAGTTATAGGATCATATTTAATATTAATTTGACAATGATGTCTTGATATGTTATAGGCTCATATAGGCAGAGCTAAAAGGGAACACAAAAATCAATTATGTCAACTCTTTCCCTTTACAGAGAAGGATACAACAACCCAGAGAGGTTAAACAATTTGCCCAGGATCATGCAGGCAGAAGCATTCCTGTATTGTTCTTTTACATAGAGAATTAAGTAACTTAATGCTCCATATTTATATGATTTAATTTAAAAAATACATGAACTTTATCCTTATAAGCTAGAGTAGATCTTGTATCACATAAATATTTTAAAATCTTCTCATCTTTTTTTCAGGGATTTCTGCTATGTGGAATAAAGTTGCATTCCACTCCTTTTGTCACTAATAGAAATTCACACAATTCTTATGTGCTAACAAAACCCCCAGGCTTAGAAATGTCACAAATTATTGCCTCTTTGAAACATCAATGATTTTACTCATGTGAGCTGTGTCATTCAATATGGCTTCCTTGTTCATGAAAGCTCTTTTGTAGTGTAGGAAAAAACCTCAAAATGAGATTGTAAAGGTTACCCTTGTATTCATCAAAAGGCAGTCAAGAGAGAGATCTCTTCAAATGTCTTTATTTGCCTCATAGCTACAAGTCTTGTGATTTAAACTTATTGCAAGGAAACAGAAAATGACCCAGTATGTTGATGTTTAAGTCTTTCTTCGAGAAACATGGTCATAGATGACAACTTGCAGGTAGAGGTCCGTTTGGATAGGAGTCCTGGTAGAGTTATCCCCTGGGTGAACCTGAAACACAAATCATGTAAGTCATAAGTACTCAAATAATATGTCCCCTCATTTGATTGTTAAATCTCATAGAGAAATCAACAATTTATGATTTTAGAGATATTGCAATCATTTTCCTTTAGAAGCTTTTTGGCAGGGAGGATTGATAATTTAGATTTTGAGATTGTGACTTGCAGCAACTCAAGATGCCCCCCATAACATGATGAGATAATGAGATAGGATTTCACAGCAGCCTGTGCAGTTATTTCAGAAAAAAATAAGGCAATTAACTAATTTTTAAGGACTAGAAAAATTAAATTGGCTTTTGTACTTTTGGCATAGGGATAGAAATTGCATGGTTTGCTACTTTCCTTTTTGCTTCTATTATAAGGGTGGAAGATCAGGAAAAAGGAGTTGCTAGTTAGAGAAACACACTGATTATTGCTTGTGCGGGGTTGAGATGAAAAACAGATATTGGAAGAGAAAGGAGAAATAGTCAAGCAAAAAAGATAATATCCTTAGGTAGAATAGAGTCTCAGACAAAGTATGTACTTTACAGGTACAACAGGTACAGAATTAGATGAATTAGGATAATGAATGCCACCTTGTGGCTACCTATCCTGTATGTGAAAACTCCATTAAAGATGAACACAATTATTGCTACTCCACAACCCCCCCCCCCCCCAGCATCTTGAGTATTACAACTGCAACTCTAAAAAGTGAAAGAAAATTATTGTTCTATTCATGATCTCATGGACCACACTGTCCAGGAGGTTTCTTGGCAAAGATACTGTAGTGTTTTGCCATTTGCCTTTCCTAGTGGATTAAAACAAACGGGATTAAGCTATTAAGTTTTTGGCACTGGATTTTAACTCTGATCTTCTTGACTCCAAAATCAGAGCTGCATCCACTGAGCCACTGAGCTTCCCCTTCAGCACTCCAATAACACTTGTTATTTGGAAATATTAAGAGAATGTATCGGCATATTGCTGAAGCATCATCATTTATAACAGGGGCTGTTACTCCCTTCCTCCCTTTTTTATCTTGGATCCCTTTGGCAGTTATACTAGTGAAGCCCTGGACTTCTCAGAATAATGTTTTTAGATGCACAGGATTACAAGGAAAAAGTTACTCTGAAAATTACAATGAAATATCATCAAAACAGATAAAGCAGATTGTAATATAGTAATATGTCTAGTAATGAGCCAAAAACACTATAGTCATTTCAAGTAGTGATAAATGTATAAAGTATATTTCAAAGTATCAGCAATTATTGCAATGTGATATGAACCTCTATGATTTCCATTGTAATAGTGACAGGGATTGCTTACACTACTGTTTGTTGCCTATATTCATGATTAAAAAAATTTCTAAATTTTAGTTGAAGGTTAGTGGAAATAAAGCTGTAATAAAGATATATGTTTCTCTCAGCCAAGCTCATGGGCCCCTGAAAAATCCAGTTACAGTCAGCTCAGGAGTGTGTGGAACTTAAGACCCACTGATTTGGAGATATTCACAGGCATATAGTTACATGTGGTTTTATTTTAGGTATTTTACTAATGAAAATAACTCTTGATCTTCTAAAAACTTAAAATTTAAGATGGCCATGTACAGAGGGCTTACATCTAGATAAACTATCAAATAAACAAAGACAAACATTCTATTAACATTCTATCCATGGTCAGTTGTAAGAATTTCTCCTTGTCCCTGACTGTCCTGAGTTCATTTATTTTATTGATTATGTAATAGATTGAAGAGCAGCACCTCTTTTGAAGTGGACACAGTCTAAGTTGTATATATTAGGATAGTGGATAAAGCTGAATCTTTTGATAGGCTGGTATCAGAACATATTCTTTTAAAATAGGAGTTGCTAGATGGTACAATGGATAGAACCTGGAGTCAACAAGATTCATCTTCCTCAGCTTAAATCTGGTCTCAGACACTTAACTAGCTTTGTGACACTAAGCAAGTCACTTTACTTTGTTTGCCTCAGTTTCCTGATCTGTAAAATGAACTGAAGAAGGAAATGGCAAACCATTTCAACATCTTTGCCAAGAAAACCCTAAGAACCAGATATGAATGAAAAACAACTTAAAAAATTAGATAGAACAAAGATTCTTCTATGTTTTCAGAGTCATCCGTCTTAGTCACTTTTTATTTCTATAGTAGAAACATTCTCAATCTTTCCTTCTGATCAACACTTGATATTTATTTAACTTCTATCCTAACCTCTCTTCTTGAAGTTAGGCTGATTTTGTTATTGATTGTACTATGTATGAGAGACAAGAAAATAAGTGAGTAGAGCTGAAATATCTTCAATTCCTATGTTTTTGCCTTTATTCTTCAGTAGAGTTCTCATATCTATTAGTTTATATTTTGTAGAGCTATTTTTCTAATAAAAAACAGTATCAGTTTTTGGTTATCTTGTTTACATTCAGAAACATATAGACAATTTTCCCCTCTAGACTAACAGTGGTCCTTGAACTTTTTAATTAGGGGGCCAGTTCAGTGTCCCTCAGATTGTTGGAGGGCCGGACTATAGTAAAAACAACAACTCACACTCTGTCTCCACCCTCTTAGCCCATTTGCCATAACCCGACGGGCCCCATAAATGTCCTTAGTGGGCCGCATCTGGCCCACGGGCTATAGTTTGAGAACCCCTGAGTTAAACATTCATGTACACAGAGATTGACATCTATATGTAATTGCATATACAAATTTATTTTACCCTTTCAATACATAATATAAACTAGATTAAAGCAGGGGAGGGGTGAAGGCATACTTTTGTATATTAAGATATGTTTTGTAATGAAATGATTATGCCAGACAGACAGGAGAAAGCATGGTTAAAATTAGGAAACAATTTTGTGATTGGAGTATATCACAAACTACCTGGAGAGTAAAAGAAAAATAGAAACGGAGTTTTAGGAAAGTAGATTACAAGCCTGGACTAACACCACGATATGGTAAGGCTCAGCAAACACTGAAGAGTAAAGTTTACTTCTCATTTTCATGCCAATAATCAATAAAATGTAGGAACTTACATAAATAGCAAATCTTGGTGAAGTAGATAAAAAATATTGTCAAGCAACCCTTCATAAAGTAATACACTGAAAATTTGTTGATTGACATGAAAAAATGAGCACTAACATTCTCTAGTCAAAAATAGAAACCTTTTTTTTCAATTTGTTATATATAATATAGTTTAACTAAAAGGAATTATCAGTGGCCTTTTAAAAAATGCAACCAAATACACAAATTTGGAATATTTAAACTAGTGATCTCATATTGTTTTAGCATGTGAATAGTTTTCTTTTTTCTATTTTTTATCGATACCATTCATAGGCAACTGTGGTTCATGAAAATAGTTTCCCAGAGTTCCCTATTGTAGAGCTCTTTTATTTAAATCAGAGAAATTTGTTTCACTTTTTGTCCGTTTAACTACTATAGAATTGTTAGAATTTGTTGGAATCCATTATATAAAGGTATTTGGAGGGGTTTGGGAGGAACTCAAGCTTCTTTTTAATATTCCCAGTGCTGAGCATAGTGTCTGGTACATAATAGGCTCTTAATAAATGTCATTTTCTTTATTCTTAGATTGTCTAAATTTTTATAAATTTTGTTTATATTCTCAGAGAACCCACTTCTAGTTTTGCTAATCTATTATATACTCTTGGGTTTTCAATCAAACTTTGTTTCACTTTTCAAAATTTCCTTTTTATTTTTGCTTATTGTGGATTTCCTGGAGTTCTAGTTCTAGTTTACATACTCATTTTTATTTTGTTAATGTGTATTTTAGGGATATATTTTTTTTCCTCTAAAGTCTAGTTTTCACCTAATAGTGATTTGTTTTAGAATTTTATTATTAAGTTTTAAATCTGAGCTTGAGTTGTTTGCTTCTGGTCTTTGAATTAATTTCTCTTTTAATTGGGTTATGGCCAGCTAAGAATGTTTTGTTTTCTTTTTACTATTTGTCTTAATTTAGAATTTCTCTGTATTTTTATGCATTTATATTTTTGTCAAGGTGCCATATGGTACTTGAGAAATGTGCATTATATTTTTTAGTGGCGCATTATATTTTTTAGTGGTTGTCTTCTGAAGGTGCCATAAATCTTTTAGTTCCATCAATTATTAAGTTCATCAATTTCCCTTTTGCTTATCTTTCCATTAGATGGGTCCAGCTCTGAGAAAAGAATATCAAAATCTATTTTTGTTGTTACTATTTATGTTTTGTCCACTTAGGAAATTTTTCTTTATGAATTTAAATGTTATGCCAAAATTGATGCATACAAATTTAATATTCATATTGGTTCATGGTCTAGGTTCCTTTAAATATGTTATTTTCTTGGGTTATTTCTATTAAGATTTTTTTATTCTAATAGAATGATTACAACTTCTGTTTTAAAAAGTTAATCTTATGTATAAGTAAACTTAGTTTCAGCTTTTAAATATTATCACTTAGTTTCTATTCTGTATATATCAGATTTGTTTTCTTTGAGGTCAGTTCAGCGTAACAAATAATTATAGCTAAAACAAAACAAATCTATCCATTCATCAAATTCAACAACATATCTGGTCTAATATAATTTTTATAGTCTCTTACCTGAGTGAAGTTGTTCATTTTTAGTACTAAGTTGTTTTAACAAGTTGTTTACTCTCTTGTATTTATTTTTGATCTTTCATTTCATTTATAATATAGAAAAAACCCCAACCAAATCCTTGTTTCATTTTTTTGGTTATTCCAATGGGGCATTTGGTAAATCTGTGTTTATAATGTTGAATTTTCTCTCTTTCTTCCTATCTCTATTCCCTGCCCTGATTTGTGTTTTAGGCATACCTAGTTCCATAATCATCATTTGTTTTGTTTACTCACTTTCCCATCATTACTTTATCATTTGATATTTAGTATATTTTGTTACTCTCTCACTTAACTTCTAGAATTCCTAATTTGATCTTTAATTGGGGGCCTTTAATTTGTGGGTTCTCTATTTTAAATTTCATGCCCAATTCATTGATATACTCTTATATATTTTTTGACTAAACTATTAAGATATTGTCTCAATGTTGTCATTATGTTTAAAGAAATTATTGATCTGAAAATTCTTTGATCCACTTAATCTTTATGATTAAGTTATTTAGTTTGAAAGGAATTTTTAATCTTTGATTCAAAGATCCTTTATAAAATGTAATTTTTATTGCATGATGGTTAGTAAAAAATGCATTTGCTATTTTTTTCCTGTTATTTATGAAGTTTGAAAGAGTCCTACTTACATGGTCATTTTCATGAATGTGTCATCCACATATGAGAAACAAACAAACTCCTATTCCTATTCAACAGTCTCCAGAGTGCATCATTGTTAACTTTTGGTTGATTTACTTAGCTCTAACAGGGATAAATTAAGATACCCTACTATTATAGATTTGCTATTTCCTTCTGCAATACATTTAACTTTTCCTTTAAGAATTTAGATTCTATGTCATGTGATGCATGTATATTTAATGCTGATTTATCATTAATTCACTACTTATGATGCCTTTTAGTAAAATATATTTTTCCTGTTCATCACTTAATTGGGTTGTTTTTGATTTTAGGATTAGAATCTGGGCTACCTGGTATCAAGAGTCACATAATTAAGTTTCAGGAACTTGTTCCTTAATTTAGTACACATCTAGGGTCCGCATTCCGGACACTTTTTCTCTCTGCCCTGAATCTGTGATCCACAACTGGGAAATGGCCAATTGAGCTGCCACATGATATCCACCTGTACCATGGAGCTTCTGAGATCTCTTTCTGCCCTCATGTCTTGTCTGGTTTCCCCTTGCTTTCAATTTTAAAGACCTTAAGATCTTTTTAAAGTACTCTGGACTGGAAAAATGACTCACTGAAACTTTTTCTTGGTTTTTCCTTATCAGTATGTGTCTCATGCATTTTTTAAATCATTGTGGAGAAGGGAGCTAGGCACTAATGCTGCTTTTCATGCCACCATCTTCCTCCACCTCCCAAAGTTATGCTATCAAATAGAAGAGGTAACAATGGGAATTCTAGATTTTTTTGCTAGTAATTTTTGCAATAATTTTCAACTTTTTCTGAGTTTATAGACACAAACTTTATAGCACATGAGTGCCTTCTATCTTCCACTTTTTAGTGACATTATGCATTATTCTCATGCCCTATTCTTTGAACCACCAATTCTTAAAATTTGCCTCCAGCTGTCTTTTCTTCAACAGATATTTATTTAACTTTTATTGCACTGTAGTTAGTAAAGGATGTGTTTGAAATCTGTATGTCCATGGTCAATTTAATAGGTGTCAGCTGAAAATTATGAATTATTTTTTTCCTATTTTCATTTAAAAATTACCAGAAATCTGCAATATCAAGTCAACAAATATTTATTAAATACTTTTTTACCAGGCACATGCTTAAGTGCTAAGGACATATAGAAAGATAAAAACAGTCGTTGCTTTCAAAAGCATGATCCAATGGAGTAGAAATAAACTAACAGTTATATGCAAACAAGATGCAGGATAAATTGTAGGTAATTAATGAAGGAAGGAATTGCAATTAAGAGATATTGCCTCTTATGAAAAGTGGGATTTTAGCTGAAACTTGAAGATGAAAGCATAGAAGTAGAAATAAAATTCCTGGAATGAGAGACAAGCAGTGAAAAATGCACATATAGAGGAAATGGATAAAGTGCATTTCTAACTTTTCAGGTTTTCTTATGTATTTATTTAGTTGTAAACATCTTTCTAGCTCAGAGTTATATTGAGGGGTCCCCCTCATTATAATTTTCCTCTTTTTTCTGCCTATAACATTTAACTTTTAAAAAATGTTTATATGCTATGCTATATGGTGCATATGTTAGATATTGAACCTGATTCACTGTCTATAGCAAAAAGGTTAATTAAATGTGAGGTCCATGGGCCACAGGGTGCCTACTACATTCCCTAGGGTAGTCTAAACCAGATTAAAATGTAATTGGGAACATTTAACAAAATAAATAAAATAGAATAAAACATAGAAAACATTTTATTTTAAAACTAATTTAATACGTGGCCTGCAGGAACCTTTATGTATGGATTATTGGCTCCTGTTTCTATTTGAGTTTTACACGACTGCTCTACTCTTCCAGCAAAATGTATTTTCCCTGTATGCTTTAATTAACTTGATTTTTGCTATAACCTTGTCTGAAATAGATTGCTATTCTCTCTCTCTCTGTGTGTGTGTGTGTGTGTGTGTGTGTGTGTGTGTGTGTGTAGTTGAGACATGATACTGTCCCAATCTTTATTTGAACTTTATTAGTTTCTTATACTTCAAATATATTTTTTGTAGTTGGTCTTTTCATCTATTCTACTATCTTCTTTTATTTTATCCCATAATTGTGATAATTAGCTATATTTTCCATCTTCCTATTTCTTTATACTTTCTCCTCTTTTTACCTTCTCTTTACCTCCTCTATGTTTAGGATGGGTTTTTCTTATTACAAGTGAATCTACCCCTCTAATACCCTATCCCCCCTCTCTCCATTCCCTCTAATTTCCTAATTTAATTGAATATCAAGATTATGTGAGATAAGTTCCCTTGACATCTTTTCCTACTCCATTTTCTCTATTTCTTCTCTTTGTCTTTTTGAAATCCTTAAACAGAACAAAATCATTTCCATACCTTTTGTCTTATTTGCTTCACTATATTGTGAGCCCCAAGAGATAGAATTGAGTTGTCTTTTTCTTAAAATGCCTTTTTTGTCCATATAAAGTCCTTCCCAATTGCTCATTTGTAGTTCAAAAAACTTTTTTTAATATTATATTTTAGTCCAATGTTTATATTTCAAAGTTCTATTCCACCTGGTCTTTTTAATCTAGATTACTTGGAAATCTTCTATTCCACTGAAGGACAACATATTTTTCCTATTCTAGGTTTATAGTCAATTTTACTGGATAAGTTATTCTTATTTGAAGAACTGTATCATTTGTAATGTAATGTAATATTGCATCCTATGCTCTCTGTTCTTTTACTATAGTACCTAAGACTTATGTTATCTTTGCTGTGTCTCCTTAGTAATTACATTTTATTTTTTTTGTTTGGTGGTTGTTTGTGATATTTTTCCTCTGAGTTGAAAGCTTGGGATTTGAGCTCTGATATTTTTGGGAGTTTTCATTTTGGGATTTCTTTTAAGACTGGAATAGTTATATTTTTACTTTGACCTTTGGTTTCAATATATCTGAATATTATCCTTTAATGATTTCTTGAGATCCAGGATCAATTTTTTTGGGTCTTATAATATCTCTCCTTAATATTTTCTAGATAAATTATTTTTATTTGATGTCCTTCATCTTCTGTTTTTGTTGTTTTTTTTTAACTTCATTTTAGTATTCCTTGTTTTCTTACAGAATCACTAACTTAAGTTTGGTCAATTCTAGTTTTCAGATTTTTTTTTAAACTTTGGTAGGCTTTTGGTAACTCTTCTGCAAGACTGTGAGCTTTGTTTCCAAGTCTCTCTGTCCTAGTTCAAATTTATTTTCTAATTTGTTCTTCTATTTTAAAATTTCTTTTATAATGTGATTTTAACTCTTAAAATTCTTGTTTAATTTATTCTATGAATTCCAATTAATCTTGTGAATGATCTCTCTTTTTCTTTGAGGATTTTGTTTGATATTTTAGGATTATTCTCTTCTGGCCTGGTGTCTTGGAAATCCCTGAAATAATATGTTCATTATTTCTTTTTGTTTACTCACTCATTCTTAGATATTGAAATCATGCTAAGGTTTATATTTTTGACAGATTCAAATTTTGGATTCTTCTCTTTAGGAATTAAAGATTTTAAGTTAGCCCAAAGCTCAGACTCTTCTTGCCTGGAAACTCCCTCCTTTGGAAAGCAGGACTGGACTGTGTTTTAGGATCCTTCTTTTGGTCCAGGAACTGAATGTAATATTCCCTTTCCTCTAGGATTGACTGCAGTGAGGCAATTTTCTTCACTCTTTCCCTCTAGAAAACTAAGTCCAAAGTCTTCCCTTTTACAGGGATTGCAATCAAAAGCAGCATGGCAGATAGGAAGAGAAAATGTATGGTAGGTGGAAGAGGCAATGAGGCATGGACAATGAAGAGGAAAAGATGTGAGGTAGTTGGGAGTCAGAGTTAATTGGTGCATTTTGCTATACTGCTTTCTTGGCTGTCTCTCCCATTTCCCAATATATAAAAAAAGGTTAGATCCAAAAACTCACTTTGAGATTTATTTGGAAGATTAAAAAATAGGTTAGGAAATTATTTTCTAAGTTTCTAACGGTATGCAGAGGACTTTATGTAGGCGAATCATGCAACAAAATCACATAAGGATGAAAACATTTATAAATTTCATAGTATCATTTTCTTTCAAAAAGAAATTATCTACTCACCCATTTTTAATTGTCACGTTTTAAATAGCCAAGATAACCTTAACCTTCACTCTAATTCTGAACTAAGGTGGAGTTGCAAGAAAGAAGATCTCAGTAGCTAATCAGTTAAAAGAAGTTTAAAAACAATTAGACTGAGCTATGTGGAGAATTGTGTTATCAATTGAATCAAACCAAAATGATGAAAGACGAAGCAGAAAAGGAGCACAGAGAGTACAGAACAAAAACTCTAAGGGACTTTGAAATTAAAAGATCAGATGATCTTTCCATTGACTTCTTTGCATCTTTTCAGTTTACAAATCTCCTGTCAACTTCAGTGGATGATTAAAATCTGGAAAAGCTACTTGAACAAAAGAAATGGTAAACGGGCTTTCTTTTTTAAATTAAGAGTTGAATTTTATGTTTTAGACAATATGTATAATTTTATATGATGTACTGGATGTTATATTGGGTTTTGACATTTTCTCTGTGAAATAAAATGAAATTTTAAAAATGCTTTATCTTAATTTCTGAGGAGAATTCTCTGAGTGGGAAAATAGATAGGATATACAGGCAATGAAGGTAATTGAACAACAAAAGGACTCACAGACATGAAACCTGCAGTGGGGCCAGCAGTAGGTCAGTGAGAAAGGATTCCTGAATGTTCATCAAGAGGAATCCACAAAGTAGAACAGAATGGAACAGATAGTCTGGGGAATTTTAATCACACTTTATCAAGAGGCAGGATTTCAAGATGGTCCAAAGCAATGTTTGAAAGCTCAAGAACATTTTAATAGTAAAAATACAACTCATTATTCTGAGGACCAAAGTATGACAGATTTCATGAGCTGTGGCAGGCTGTCTTCTGGTTTTCTGGTAGCATTTATTGCATATTTTCAAATGGAAACATTGGTGATCTGAGAACCTGTTACAGAAGGATTCAGCACTAACTTATATACACATACATATAAATCCATGGTGGGGGGGAGAGACACAGAGAAAGACACAGAGAGAGAGAGAGAGAGAGAGAGAGAGAGAGAGAGAGAGAGAGAGAGAGAGAGTGAGAGAGAGAGTGAGAGAGAGAGAGAGAGAGAGAGAGAGAGAGAGAGAGAGAGAGAGAGAGAGAGAATGCTGGGGATTATATCTATCTTCTTCCTAACTAAGAAAGCTGCATTATAACCTGTGATTTTTTAGTCTAAGAAAATTTTTTCTATTTACTAAGAAATAATGACCTGAGGTATGATATGAATGGGGAGGATGAGATCCAACGATTGTCTTACGTCAATAAGGAGGCAACGACTGTTTGCCTAGAATAAGGGGATGTTTCCTATCCCTTCACTTCCTTTACCGCCAATGATTGGTGCTGTTATAGTCCCCTTCTATGCTAGATTAAAAGATGCAAATCCTCAAAATTTTTTCTTACTATGCATATATGCGACTCAGGTATCCAAAATTAAAACTTTAAAGGGAAAAAAGCCGTAAGAAGGATAATGTTTCCAGTGAACTTTACAGCTGGGGACACGTCAATTCTATATGGTTTGAAAGAGTTTTTAATTTCATGGCAAAAACAATTTTCTTGTTTGTTCTGCTGTCTGGGACATATTTTGTTGGGTATTTGTTTTGTTTGAGTGTTTTTTCCCCTCTGTGATGATTCCTACTCTTTATACATCCCAAAAGACAGATCAGTTATACATGGAGATGCCATGAACATGAAGGTAATTTAAACTATGCTTGCAAAGTAAAAGGAAAATGCAGAGTATGCTTTCTGGATAAATATTACCTTTGTTAATTCAGATCCTATGTATGAATTTAATGTTGAAATTTTATACAGGCATCATTTCTTTTTAATCATGTCATATCTGGCCTTTGTTAAAAATGTTACTATTAAGTTGAGAAGTTAGTTTAGCACTCTGAAATATCTCCTTTTTGATGTTGCGATAATACTCTTCTCTGATAATGATGTCTAATCACAAACACTCATGGGATGTAAGCTAGGGCTACCAACCACATTTCTAAAAGCTGGTTAGATGATATAGGCTGGCAGCATGCAGCTGTCCATCCTAGTTTAGTTGTGCAGAAAAATCCTGCATTCTACATATTTAAATGAGAATTCAGCAGTTGGCATTTGTGATATTGTGCTTGTGTAACAGATGGCAAATCCAATGCCAATAGTGACCTAAAATACGAATGATCATGTTTTAGATTTATGAATTTTTGGAAATCATTTAATCTCAGTAAGATTGCTTTTTTTCCATCTGCTAGACAGAACTAAAAATACTTCCCAACAAACATTCAAAGATGCAAAGAACATTATCATGAAAGTAACTTATCCGTTCAGAGCTATTTGAAGGAAAGGTACCACACTTAACATTTGTAAGGAAAAGTATTGAACTCTGATGTTGAATTATTCTGTTTGAAGAGTAAAACATCATCATTTAATCTCAATTTTCAATTAAGTTAACCTTTATTCTAAGGTAAAAAAACAACAGCACAAGTTGTTAACTTACAAATTGTGCTAATGGAACACAATTTATAAACTATAACAAATGTGAATTTTAAGAAGGGAGCCATTCAGATGATGCAAGGGATAGAGAACTGGGTCTGAAGCTATAAAGATCTTAGTTCAAATTCAGTCTCAGTAGAGGGTGGAGCTAAGATAGCAGAATAAAGGCAGGAATTTGCTGACCTCTCTCCTAAACTGCTCCAAATTCCTTTAAATAATGACTCTAAACAAATTTTATTAGAGAGTCAGAGTAGATAAAAGGCAGAGTAGAACATTTTCCAGCTTAGAAAGTTAGGTGGGATTGTAACAACAGGGTGGGAGCCCAGTGTGCAGTCCAGGTACAGGCCCTACCAGTGTAGATCTGAACCCATCAAGACCTCTGAATCAGCCCCAGTACTGGTGGCTTCCAGACTTCTCAGCCCACAGACACCAAAGAGGACCTGAAAGGTCTGTGGAACCAAAATGGGAGCCAGGCCATGCCAGTGTACCCCAGTGTCAGCACCTGCCCCAGCTCTGTTCTCTCTCCCAAAAGCAGACTTTGTTGTTTTAGCACTCTAGATCTTACAGCTACAGTGGGGCAGGGACACTCCTAACAGCTCCAGGGCAGAAATGAAGGCTTGTGGTCAGGCTCCTAGAAAAATAATCTTTGCACAAAAAACAAAAAAACACATAACACAGCTGCACAAAACTATTGAAGCTTGTGACAGTGTACCCTCCACCCTGGAAACAGAGCTTACAAAGAGTTAAAATCTGGGTAATAGGCTGGGAAAATAAGCAGACAAGATTCTGACCATAGGAAGTTACTATGGAAAATCAAAATACACACTCGAAGATTACAAAGTCAAAGCTCCTACTTCCAAAGCCTCCAAGAAAAATAATTGGGCTCAGGCCATGGAAGAGTTCAAGAGATCTTGAAAACCAAGTAAGAGAGATAGAGGAAAAATTAGGAAGAGAACTGAGTGGTGAAAAAGGAAATTTAAAAAAGCTAATGAGGAGAAGAATGACTTAAAAATCAAAATTGGTCAAATGGGAAAAGAGGTAGAAAAGCTCACTGAGGAAAAGAATTCCTTAAAAATTAGATTTGAGCAAAAGGAAGCTAATGACTTCATGAGAAACCAAGATACAATAAAGCCAAACCAAAAAAAATATATAAAAAATGTAAAATATCTCTTTGGAAAAACAACTGACTTGAAAAATAGATCCAAGAGAGATAATTTAAAAATTATTGATCTACCTGAAAGTTATGATCAAAAACAGAACCTGAATATCAATTTTCAAGAAATTATTGAGGAAAATTGTCCTGATATTCTAGAACCAGAGGATCAAATAGAAATGGAAAAAAAAAAATTCACCAATTACTTCCTAAAAGAGATCCCAAATGAAAACTCCCAGGAATAGTACAGACAAATTCTGGAACTCCAAGATCAAGGAGAAAATCAATCAGAAGAAGCAATCAGAAAGAAAAAATTCAAGTACAGTAGAGTCACAGTCAAGATTTAGCAGTTTCTATATTAAAGGACAGGGGGATTTGGAATAAGATATTCTGAAGAGCAATGGAGCTAAGATTACAACCAAGAATCATGTACCCAGTAAAACTGAATATAATCCTTCAGGGGAAAAGGTGTACATTCAACAAAATCAACCTCAGACACCTCATAGTTCTGTGACCTTAAGTGACAACTTCTGTTTACCTCAGCTTTTTTCAACTAGAAAAATGAGGAAAATAACAGAGCCTGACTTATAGTGAGGACAGGTAGGTGACAGTGGATAGAGAGAGGGCTGAGCCTGGATTCAGGACGTTTTGTTATTGTTTCTTCAGTCCAACTCCTTGTGACCTTAATTAGGGCTTTCTTGGCAAAGATATTGAAGAGATTTGGCATTTGCCACTTCTGTAAAATGAGTCTGAAGAGGAGTCATGAAGACCTAAGTTCAAATCTACCCTCAGACACATTAGTTGTGTGACTCTGGGCAAGTCACTTAACTCTGCTTCAGTTCCTCATCTGTACATGATCTGGAAAAAGAAATGGTAAAAAAGTCCAGTATCTTTGTTAGAAAAACTCCAAATGGGGTACTGGAAAGCAGACATGACTAAAGAAAAACAGCAGTAGCAGCAGCAACAAGAACAACAAAATATTGATCCAACCTTGGTCTCCTGGTATAACTCATACATGGTTATATATTATAACTTCAAGATATAGAAGTTGTATCCTTGACTAGATAGTCTTTCTTTTCTCTGAATGTTCTTTCCCAGCTATAACTAAATAAATCTTTTATTAATGATTAGGTGGACTATTGTATTCCATGTCATTCTAACCTGAGTCCTTCTACATCTTAAGTAGTTTGTCTACACATTCCAATGGGTCATCCCACACCCCTTGGGCTAGTGTGATACAAAACTAGGTGAATGACCTTATTTGGAAAGTAATTATTCATGGTGACTATTAATTTGGAAAGATAATTCCTATAGAATGGCCTAGGGACTATGTTTGGTCCTGTATTGTTTAATGTTTTTATCAGTGATTTGGATAAAAGAATTAATGACATGCTCATCAAATCTGCAGAAGACAGAAAACTAGATTATACAACAGATGATAGCTTGGATTCAAAAAGATCTTGACATGATGGAGCTCAAGGATAAATCTAATAAGATGAAATATATATTTTAAGTCTTAAAAGTGAAAAGAAAAACTGACTTCCCAGATATAGTAGGCAGGTTGCTTGGTCAGACAAGTAGTTTGTATGAAAAAGCGCCGGACTTTTAGTGGACCAAAAGTTCAAAATCAGCCAGCAGTCTGACAGGGCAACATCATGAGGTAATAGGTATATTGTACTCTGCTCTGGGTAGATCACACTGGAGAGTATTGGGATCAGTTTTGAATGCCACTGTTTAGGAAGAACACTAATAATTAGGCCAGAAAGTAGATGAGAGCAGCCAGGATAGTAAAACCTCTCTTGATCAAGTCCCATTTTTAATGGGACTTTAATTCTTGAGAATGGGTTAAAGGAACTAGGGATTTCTTCACATATCATGCAGAATGAAGATCAAGATTATTTTTGGGAGGACCCAAAGTATAGAAAGCAAAGTGGGGAAACTGAAAAGACAAATATTTAGATTTGTTAGGACAAACTTCTGAACAGTTTATATTTTTCAAAGCAATTTGGCTTTGGGATATTGAAAGTCTTCAAACAGAATCTGGATGACCACAAATCCATAGCTCACTTCCACAATCTTGATCCAAGGATTTGGTTTCCCAGTTGTTAAATATGCCCTTCTTGAAGATCTAGTGACGACTC
Organism: Sminthopsis crassicaudata; assembly: GCF_048593235.1. Classification (NCBI taxonomy): domain Eukaryota; kingdom Metazoa; phylum Chordata; class Mammalia; order Dasyuromorphia; family Dasyuridae; genus Sminthopsis; species Sminthopsis crassicaudata. The sequence goes on from NC_133622.1 coordinate 155,927,296, forward strand.
TAAAGGATTAGGATCTCATAAGCCCTCAATGGAATGCTTCCCATTGACTGCTGGCTAGTAACTTTTTGCAAGTATTTTGTTTTGTTTTGCTTTTTTACTAAGATGGTTAGAATGAAAATAATTGGTACTAAATATGTCCACAAAGATCTTTCCCTTAAAACACAAGATCCCTGGAGGGAAGTAATCATATGGGTGTGAAACACATTGCAAAGAGTGTACTTTACATTGGGAAACTCTACTTTGTGGAATCTTCATGAAATTTCTCTAAATGTAGCTATTTGCTAAGTTCCCATCAACTGAGTCTGCAGCTAGAATATTCTGTCATGAGGGGCCTAATCTCTGAAACTGCTGCTTCTCTTTGACGACTATCTTTTTGTACCTGTCTGTGGCTGTCCATGTATTTCCTTAGTATTCTTTTTTACTACTACTTTGATGTATTTTTAACTGTATTTATTGTATACTCTATTTACTGTATTTACTTTTCAAAAAATCTATACAAAAATGGCTATTGGATGGGAAAGGGAGATTCTTACTTTCTCTGTGGTCCTTTCCTTTTTCTTTCTCTGTTATGGGCTCAAGGGTCTGCCTACTCAAAGCACTATCATCATGTAATTTTGCTGTTCTAAACTAAATTCCTGTTTTACACATATCCCAACGGAAGTAAGATTTGATCTATTCCACTAATAATAAATTTTGCCTATGTGATATTACCCTGCTTTCATCCAATGACCTAAAGTCCTGTGGTCTCTTCAAAATGATTAAGAGCTTGGCATTCCTTAATGTCTAATTCACTCTACTGATTGATTTATCAATTAAATTAAATTGTCTATGCCTTCAATGAATACATTATCTGGATTAGAGATAGAAATTCCCACCCTTACCTAATTGTAGTATAATAGCTATTAATTTGGGATATAGTTTGGACTTGAGAAATACAACTGGAATTCTGTGATTCTGAACTCTATGTAAGGAAAGAAGTATATTGAACATCAATTGTCTAAAACAAATATTTAAAACTATTTGGCATATTATTCATATTCTTGAAATATAACTTTAACTTTGAGACATATGAAATGTGATGTGTCAGACATAGGAAACTATTCAGAAATCGATAATGGCTTGTTTCATATAATTCAAGTTACTGAGAATTCACTTTCCCTTTCATACCTTTATGAATATAATATAGTCAGCTAAAACATAAAAGCTTTGTAAATATCATTTCATACACTAAGATTATTGGTTGTTTGCCTGAATTAAAATTACTTGTTTTCAGAAGAGGATGTTTAGACATAGTTTTCATAGTCAAGTGATACATAAGAAGTTACTTCTAGAAGGAACATGGATAAAGTAATTTCTCAAGTAGCAATATGTATATATATACATATATATATATATATATATATATATATATATGTAAATAATGATAATAATGATTCACCTTTGCTATGCCATAAAGGCTCTAGCCTGAACTAAAGCTCTTCCTTTATTTGGTAGTAAGGATTTTAAGTCTTAAAAGATCTTTCCTTTAGTTATATCCTTACTATTTTATTTAATTATTTTTCTTTCTTTATACATAATTAGACTCAAGAACTTCTAGAATTCATGAAGATGATATCATGTGACCAAAATATCTGTCACAAGAAAAAATTCTAATAACATCACTGTACCTTTAAATAAGTAAAGGCTTAAATTTGCTAAGTAAAATATACATTTTAAGACATCAATCTTTTTACATCTGAAAATACAAGTATTTGTTTTTCAATAAATGAATTAACTTTAAAATATTTCCCATTAGCAAATTCACAAAAGTATAGATATGCACACTGAATTTGCCTTACTGAGGAGCTTACAGCCAGGAACTTGGAAATACACCAGGAAGAGTATACAATTCCTGTTCTATGCAAAATTTTATATGTAAGCTTAGGTGTATTGGGATTGAGAGTACTCAGACCATTTCAAAAATGCTGCCAGCTTACATACTGAGTGAGGGAAAACTATTCTGGAACATTCAAATTCCATTTTCCCATCCCATTTCAAATCAGAGTCAATAATTCATTACTTTAAATAACCTTTCCTAAGTCAAACAGACTTATTTTTGTAGTAGGAGAATTTTCCCATTCTTGTGTTGTATAGATATTCCTAAAAATTCATGGTGATTGTTTATTAGTTTATTAGCTTCCGAAGGCCAGAAGGCACTCCCAATCCATATTTTTATGACCCACTACTAGGGAAGCTTAAGGCTGGTGGATCATTTGAGTTAGAGAACTCTGAGCTATAGTGGGCTATGATAATTGACGGTCTACACAAAAGCTGGCACCAATATGGTGAAATCTTGGGAGTATAGAGCCATTAGGCTTAGTGAGGAAGAGACACCCTTGTCTAGACTGGCAATGGAAGTCAAAGCTTTCATGTTGATTAGAATTGGATGGAGGGCCCATAACTGGCAGCTGTTCTATGCTAGGTAAAAAAGGATGATCCAATCTCAAAAAAAATTTGAATTTCAGAGCTTGGTTTTAAAAAGTGATTTGACATTGTTTATTTGAAAATTTCCAAAGTTCTTCATGTACTCTAAAAGGCAAAAACTTAATTCTTTAAAAAATACCAGATACTTAGCTGAACACTTTTAATTTTTAAAGTATGTTAAATACTAATGGAAAAAAATGAATAAAGAGCCAAAGAACTCTTACCTTTGGATCTACATTGATAATCTTCCTATCTCTCTTGTATTTGAAGAGCAAACCATCACAGTTTTCAGCAATCACTTGATAATTAGGACTTGAGTTCAAAATAGCAACGTGGCTATCCCAGTTGTAAAAGCTATAAAAATAATATAATATTGATTGAATTGATATAACTTATTAAATTACCTACTGTGACTCTGCTGGCTTTGAAATTAGAGGGCTGAATTTAAATCCTGACTCTATCATTTAATACTTATATGATGTGAGTAAGTCACATAAACTCTCTGGACATTGGTTTCCATGGCATCCATATAGGCTCAATTCCTATAAGCCTAAACCTAATCAAGATCCTGCTATAAATTTAAAGTTAGTGAATAAGGCCATGAAAAACAATAATAAGAAATCACAGATAAAATGCCACAAATTAAAATTCTAGAGAACAAATCAGCCTTCTCAGTGCTCAATATATATTTGTTAAGCACCTAATATGTGCCAGATACTGTGCTAAGTACAGCAGGAGACAGATACAAAGAAAGAAAGACAATCCTTGCTCTCAAGGAGTTTATTGTTGTTTGTCCTTTGTTCTTTAACTGGATCATGATACTACAGAAGTGATGCCATGATATGCAAAAATGAGAGATAATGGTGCAAAGTTACCAGCTTCACTTTATGGTCTAATGGAGGGAGACATAAGAAAATTGACAAGGTGGAGTCCAGAGAATTCTCAGTACAGTATAGCTAGATAAGAAATGAGGACATATTTGAACTGAGGTATCTCCTTAAATGAAGTTTGAAGTTCACAGTCCAACTCTTCAATCAGAGAAGGAAAGGCTAGATCTAGAATCTGGATCTACAATCTAGAATCCAGAAGACAATGAGAAATAAATATGAAGAGGAAAAAGGGAATTTTCTTTATTATATTCTATTTCCCCCTACATACATGTTAAAATAAGCTTTTAACATTTAAAAAAACTATCTGTAGGAAAATGAGAGAACATGATGATAAATTCAAGTCATAAAACATGAAAGGAACTACCAAATATCAATTCTGATAAATGTTTGGGAGAATATGGGAAAACTGTAACACTAATAAATTGCTGACAAAATTATGAACTCATCTAACTATTCTAGAAAGCAATTTGGAACTACGCTCAAAAGACTATAAAATTGTGTATACCTTTTTATCCAGCAGCATTACTACTGGTCTATATTCCAAAAAGATCATAAAAAAGGGAAAAGGAATCACATGTGCAAAAATGTTTACAATACCTCTTTTTGTAGTAGCAAGGCATTGGAAATTGAGGGGATGCCCAGCAATTGGAGAATGGCTAAATAAGTTGTGGTATATGAATGTAATAGAATATTATTCTATACAAATGAGCAGGCTGATTTCGGAAAAATCTGGAAAGACTACATGAACTGCTGCTGAGTGAAGTGAGAACAACCAAGAGAACATTTTATAGAGAAAGGGTAAAATTAGGTGGTGATCAATTATGATGGACTTAACTATTCTCAGCAATTCAGTGATCCAAGACAGTTCAATAAACTTCAGATAGAAAATGCCATCTGCATTCACAGAGAGAACTATGGAGACTGAATACAGATTGAAGCATGCTATTTTCACCTTTTTTTTTGTTTGTTTGTTTTATCTTGATTTTTTTTCCTTTTGTTGTGATTTTTCTTTCACAACATCATTAACATGAAAATATGTTTAAAATGATTATACATTTATAACCTATATTGCTTGCTCTTTTGGGGAAGGGAGAGGCTAAAGATGGAGCAAAAAATTTGGAACTCAAAATATTAAAAAATGAGTTATCTTTAGATGAAATTGGAAAAATAAAATACTATTCAAATTTTTTAAAATGTGAAGCTGAACTGTAAGAGATTTCTGAAAGAAAACAGAGAATGGGAAAGGAAAAAAAAAACAACTAAGACTGTCCCTATGTTCAGAAAAAGAAAAGAATGGAGTCTGCCAACTATAGACCATTGGGCTTAATGAAAATTCCTGGAATACCTCATTAAATTTCTAGAATACTACATTAAAGGATGAATAATGAATGTATTGAAAAGGAAGTGGTAAAAATAAAGAGACAGAATGTTTTTTTGTCAAATACAAGTCATGTTAGAGCAGCCACTTTTCCTTTTTTTCCCCAAAGGGTTATTAGGCTAGGGGAATTCTACAGATATAATTTATTTATATTTTAACACATCATGTGACACATCATGTCACATAATGTGCCACTAATCATTTGGAAAAGATTTAAAAATGTGAGTGAATTCATAAACTTGATGAATGGTGGCATCTGAAAAGTAGCTATCAGTGGCCTAATATCAGCTCAGAAGGGTTCCAATGCAATGCCAGGTGCTTAGCCCTGTGCTATCCATCAAAATAGCAATGACATGGCTAAACTGGCATACTTATTCAATCTTTAGATGGTGCAAAATTGGTAAGACTATATAACTAACACTCTACATAACAGGATCAGGATTCATAAATCTCTCTTCAGGTTAGACTATTCAATAGAATGAAATAAGATTAAATTAGATTTAAGGATAAAATATAAAGTTTTACACTTAAGATCAAAATCTCCCAATTTTGTAAGATCATAAAATTGTAACTTTAGAGATAAACAGATTATAAATATTCATTTTGTTTAATCTTTTCATAAGGTTAAGGAATTAGAAACAAAGGTTCAGAGTATGTCTGTGGTGATACAGGTATTGTCTGACCTAGAATAGTATTGTCTGACCTAGAACTCAAACCCAAATCATTTAGGAGCCAGTATTTTTTTGATAGAGAGGACAAGTATAGATATGATTTCATTTGAAAACTCTTGTATAGGGTCTTGGTAGACTCAAAACTCAGTATGAATCAATAATGTGTAGGATGATTGTATTGATGGATAAAATCAATAATTGTGTAGGAATTTATTTTTATCTGCTTATTAATTTTTATTACTATATTCTGGAAACTTCTCTCCCTCTCTGGAAATTTTGTATATTGTATTTTATATATAACTACCTGAACTGGAAATAATAAAAATTTGATAAATCCCAAACATATATGATATATATCATAGTTAGGTAGCTAGATGAAATAGTGGAGAGAATGTTGAACCTAGGATCAGGAATGCTATCTCAGATATTTATACTTATTAAGTGTGTGACTCTGGGAAACTCATTTAATCTTTTTTTTTCCCTCAGATTTAAAAAAATTGTCTTTTAAAAAAATTTATCTTCTAGGATTGTTATGAAGATAAAATGAAATGTTTGTAAACACTTTGCAAATCCTAAGCTAGTTATTATTAGCATAGTAGTCATAATAAAAACAATAACATACTTTCATTGTATTTTGAGATATGTTATGAGTTACTGAGTATGAGATACATACTACTATACTTGATCCTGAAAATGACTTTGTGAAATAGTTATTATTCTTATATTCATTTCACAGATGGGAAAACTAAGGGATAGAGAAATTAAGTCACATGCACAGAGACAGAGCTACAACCTTGACTTGATTGAACCCGGGCCTCTGACTTTAAATGTTTTCTACCAACTTCAAAAGGCCCCACTTAAGAGTCACCTCTTCCAGTGCAGTTTTCACATAATCTTGAAGTTCACCTGGTCACAATTGAATATGAAAATGAATATGAATATGAATGTCAGCATCTCTGGCAAATGATCATCTAGACCCTGATTGAAATGAATAGTAAAATAACTTCTTTTTTAATGTGGTCCATTCTTCTAGCTTCAATTATTAGAAATCTTAAAACAAAATTTGCCTCTTTGCAAAAACTACCCATTATTTCTGAGTGGAATCAGGTTCACCTTCTTGTCTTAGCATAGCATTAGATTTGTTAGGATTTGCATATATTATGTCTTTCCAAAGTCTTCTCTCCTCCAGTTCTTCCAATCAGTCCTTGAATGGCATGTTTTCCTAGCCTTCTTTCAATCTTGTCTCACCTTCTCAAGCATGCTTTATTTGGCTAATGCTTTTTATCAAGACCAAAATGATAATCCAGATGGACACGGCAAAGTGTGATGCACTAATTTTTTTGGCTGCCGTGTCACACTATTAATTCGCAATGAGTTTGTAAGCCATTAAAATACTCAGTATTCAAATCTATTTGTGATTACATTGATTATTTCTTCTAACACTGTAATTATTATGAATAATAAGATTAATTTTTACAAAAAATTTTACATGTATCATTTTATAAAACAGCAAACTGAAGCCCAAAGAAGTGACATGATTTCCCCAGAGTCGCATAGATAATGTGTTTAAGGATTTGAAATTTCATCTTTGTAATTCCACCTAATCCTTCCATAAGTGTAATTCTTGTCCATATACTTTGTGTAAACTCTCATCCATGTTCATCTGAGAATCTATCCCAGGGCTTCTTAAAACATTTTCTATTCATAACCTCTTTTTGCCTGAGACATTTTTATGTGGCTCTAGGCATATAAAATAGGTACAAATAAAATAATTGCTGATAATAGATCATAATTTTACAACATCTACATTCAGTTACATGAGCCTGTGTAAACCACACTTTAAGTCTATCCAATATATCTGAATCTATGGGCTTTTCCTGTCAACTACTTCCCAAGCAATGCCCTGGGGTTTGATGCAAGTTACTTGATAATATCTGCAAATGGGATAATTTGAAAGACTTTATCCTCTCTAGAGAATTCCTTTTCCATCTGGACACTGTATACTCCTTTGTTGATCCCATACTTCAAAAAGAATCTTTTATTTCTTTGACTTTTAATAACATACTCAACAAGTGGCTTGGTTACCTTCCAAAGCAGCCTATTCCATTAGTGGACAACTCTAATTGTCTAATTAGACAGTGAGTCTAAATTTGCCTCTACTCTTAGTTCTGTTTTATGCTACTAAAGAGAACATGGTTTCCATATGATAGTTTAAAAATTCATTTGTCTACTTTTTAATTTATTGTCTTTTCTAAAATATGTTACATGAAATTGAGCATGCTATTCCAGAGGTGGTTTGATCAGAGCACAGCAGAGCATAAGATCTTGGGTATTTTGACCTTTTTTGGTCTTCAGGGACTTCTTGTCCCAGGTTCTGTTAATGTGTTCAGAACATCAACTCCCAACATAACCCCAAATCTATCGTCCAGTACTACTGAATTCAACAAAGAATTTGAAAAAGAGCTGGTTCATTTCAGTTTGTCTTTCTGCTGTCATGTCACAAATGGTCCTTTCCCTTATTCTTTTTGATCATGGACCTTTTGGTACTTGGGAGGAATTATAAGATGCCATATGGGGTAATCAATCAACCAGCAATTTACTGAATGCCTTTCATATGCCCAGCACTATATTATGTGCTAGAGTAAAAAGACAAAAAGTTCCCTGATTCTTCTCCCTACAATTCTGTCCCTACCCATTATATGACTGTTAACTATTTTAAAGTATTTTATTTCTCGTTTTTTCCCCCTTGACTTTGTTTCATCATTTTTTTCTTCTGTCTCCACATTTTGTGTTCTAAATTTTTTTCCAGATATTTTGTGAAAGTCCATCATGTTTTGCATTCTCTATTCTAGATTGTCTTCTCATTGATCACTTTCTTCGTTCTTCTTCTGTCCTAATTTCTGCCTTTTGTTTCTTTTACATTTCTTCTTTTGCTTCTTTGCATTTCATTTTTAATTTTCATTCAGTATGGAGACCTTTGTAGTTGAAACACTGTCATTAACAGGGACTTTAAAACATCATATATCTCCTGTTTTCAGATTTTCAAAACAATTTCATTTATATCACATTACTTATTATATTATTCCTATCTGGTCATCCAGGAGGACGAAAGGCTTACCCAATCTAACCTTCTGTCATCCATTTTACAACTGTTCCTTTCTACCAGTAACAATGATAATCTGACCTCAGATTGAAAATCATGTGTACAACACGAACAGAGATTCTTCTTAGGAGTTGAATGGGTGGCTTCAACGCATTTCCAGTGCTTGGGACACCATGTATTCCCCAGACAAGTTATTTTGCCATTAATCCTGTAATTGTATATGTACTCCTTCTTTGATCCCTGAAATTCAATTTGTCTATTTTTTTGGAGGGGAACAAAAAAATCAACTAAATGTTATACTTACTACTGGAAAATGTATGAAAATTTACTGATCTATTTTTCTATCCACAATCATTGTGATAGCCTAGATCAAAACTCCATTCTAAGGTTACCTACCACTTCTGTATTTGTGTTATATAAATATGCAATTTTAAAAACTGCAAGTATATGAAGACTGACTTTCACTTTTTATCTTGATATTTTTGATAGCTGGCAAACAGAAGACATATAACAAACATCTGTTGATTGATAGGTGATGAGAAGCTGAACCTTTTCATCTTCAAAAGCCTCTCATGATATCCTTTTCCATTCTAGAAAAGTTCTTAAGTCTCTTTGATTTTGAGGACATGGCTACTTCAGGAATGTTTTAGGATACATACTCATATCTTGATGAAATATGATATGACAATATAATAGAAGCTGTGCTAAAGTGACATTTATCAATGGGCATTTCCAGACAACCTTCTTCCATCATTATCATCAGTTTTTTCCTTTATGTTCTTCCAAAGACAAAATATCATGAGATACAGTAACAATTTCATAGTTCATGTCACAAACTACTTTCTCCAGCCTTTAGAAAGTGGCCAGTGCTTCCAGAAGCTTTGTGGCATAGTTCTGACTGATAAAATTAGACTGAACAGATGAAGACAGTCTTTTCCTTGTCTTTCTCATCTTCAGGAATCTGATTAATATTTACCTCTATCTTTAAACCTGACTCAGTCTATAGAGGTTAGACTACTCTTTGACCTCTACAGACTCCAGTGACAAGCTCTACTTCTTCAGTATGTCCCCAATTCCCATATTTGTTATGGCTATCCTTATGAGTAACAGTCCATCTGCTCTACAGATATATTGTATGAAGATAGTGATTTGTATGATGAGCATTTCCATGAGAATGGAAGCTCCATAATGGCAAGGGGCTACGTTTCTGCTATTCTTTGTATCCCTAATATTAAGCCTAATAATACCTGGCATATAAGTAAGTGTTAAGATAAATGTTTGTTCATTGATTGATCCAAAGGCAGATTCTCATTCTATCACCTTGCTGTGGTATACTGCTTCAAACTTCTGATATACTTATCCTGAATTATTGTGATTTATTATTCTTGTAGGTTATAAACTATATTCTACTAGTTATAAACTATATGAGTATAAGAGCATGTCTTATCTAAATTCTGCATTTCTTTTAGGCCCTATTATAGTACTCTGTACATGCTAAATGTTTAATAATAATGTTTAATAATTTCACACTAATTCAATTCAAAGACTATTTTGATCTTGTAATGTGAAGTAGCATTGAATTATTTCTTCTATAGTGCCTATAATATGAAACTATGGGTACAATCACTGAGAATACTAAAATTTAAATGCATTTCTGACATGGGAAAAATTCTAGCTTAGATTTCCTCCCTCATATTTATATATATGTGTGTGTGTGTGTGTGTGTGTGTGTGTATAAAACTGGTTGCAAGATCAAGTTGGAGTGTCATTCTAAACTTGTACTGTCATGATTTTATTCAAAGAAGATTTAAAATTCTCTTTAACAATTGAAATAAAAAATGAGATCCACAGTTACAAATCTTATTCTATATAATTATCACTGACTTTGATTTTTAACACACCATCAAATATAACTCATGAGAACCATATACTATCTACAATTTGTCATTACTTTCAATTGAGATAGAAGAATGACAGGTCAAATTTCCCACTTTTACTTCAGTTAATGATTAGAAAAAGCACCATATTTAACAATGACCAAGAAATCCAATGATGAAATATCAGCAAATTTCTTCATGCAGTTTGGGATTACTCAAAAAAGCCAGAAAAGTTACAGACACTAGAAGAGAACACTGTTTCACTACCATGAGTGCCAATAAACAGAATAGAAGATTGTGGAAACTCCTGAAATTAGGAAGCTTAACTGAAGAAGCTCCGTGGGGAAAAGAAACTATTAATAGGGAATTCCTTGGGAGAGACATTCAGTACTATGATTAAGGGAATCCCATGGGAGACAGAAATTTTTCTAGAACTTTGATTGGGAAGTCAGGGTGGGATGGAAAACTATGGCAGTGACCTGAATGGATTAGAAATAGAAAAATTTTAGTAACCATTTTGCTTAATAACTTGCCAATGAAAGTTATAACGTTTTTTAATTAATGTTTAAGTTAAAACTTAAACATTAATACCTATAAAAAATAAAATACCCTGGCATATGAATGACCTAATCTCAGAAGAAAATGTATAAGGAGCTGATGGATTATATGAGTTCTACCAAATATTCAAAGAATAATTCATTCTAATAAACTGATTTCAAACTAGAAAAAGATCTTACTAAATTCCTTCTATGATAACAAATATGGTCTATATACCCTTAACCTGGAAAGCAGTTGGAGAAAAAAATAAACTGTAGACTAAAATTCCTAATAAATATTGATGCAAAAGTCATTGAAAAATTAACAAAGAGGATATAGCAACTTATCAAAACTTTTTTACACTATGACTGGGATGATTTTATATGGGGAATGGACTATTTAGGGAAATGATATATGTTACAAAACATATCTGTAACTAAAACAAAAGGATATGATTATGTCAGTAGCTGGAGAAAAAAACAACAAAAAAATTTAATGTCTATTTCTGTAAAAATAATCCAAACACTGAAAATTATAGGAATAAAAAAAGTTTTGAAAACTAAGATAAAGCATTTAATATAAACTGAAGCCCTTTCCAATAAAATTAGAGATTAAGGAAAAATATTCCTTATTAGTACTAAAACTTGTAATTCTTTCACAAATGCTTGCATTGGCAGTGAATAACAAAAATCACTTATTTTTGTGGATAACAGAATAATTTATTCTTTCACATTTAAAATATAATTCACATTAATTTTTGCAAGCACTTAATCTCTTTCCTTTCCATTTCTTGTTTCAACTGAATAATTAAAAATGACTAATATTACACACCATATACCACAATTAGACACAAATATATGCAGAACTAGAATACAAGGTCATATCACAAAAAAGTTAGGAGATAAAAGAAAAAATTAATTTTCCCAATAACGGATAATAAATTTCATGAAAAGTGAATGAAAAGATAAAGGCAATAAAATAGACTATATTGGTTATATAAAATTGACAAAGTTTGGCACAAATAAAATCAGTAGTCAAAAACAAGAATAGAATTAAGTAGAGAAAAACTTTATTTCACTAAAAATCTAAAATATATAAGAGAACAATTTCCCAAAATTTAATTGGTCAAAGGATAAAAACAGACTTTTCTGAAATAAAGTTTGCTATTAAAAACACACATAGTATTTCCCCAAATCACTAATAATAAGGAAAATTAAAACAACTCTGAGGTTGTACCCCATGCCAGTGATATTATAATCCACAATATTTCACCATCTGCCCTATGATTTCCAACAATCTATTTGATCAAGGTCACAAATGTCATCTTCAGAATACATACAAAAATACTTGTAAAAATAGTTTTTCTTATATTTTTCTTTTGCTTTCTTAAAGAAATATATTTTCTTATAGAAAAGAAATGGAAATTAAAGGGATAGCAATCATTTGAAGAATGTCTGAACAAATTATGGCACATGAATGAAACAGAACATTATTAAGCCAAAAGACATATTGAAAGATTTGAGTGAATTTGTTCAGAGTAAGGGGGGAACAGAACCAGGAGAAAATTTGTACAATGACTACATTGTAAAGAAAAACTGTTTTGAAGGATTTAATTCTGATCAATGAATGAACCAACCAATGGTTAAACACTATTTCTTTTACTTGATTAACTCAAAACAGCTGACCTTTACCAGATGAATCTAGTTACATGGCCTTTAATTAGTTCTCCATCAGTGGAATGTTAGAATGGGTAACATATAGAGGAGTGATGAACCATCACTTCTAGGTTAAGAATGAAATGGACATGTTTGGATATCACCAGGTCTAAGTCTTGGTCTGCTGCTTCAGGTTTGGATCTGACCAGAGCTCACAATGACCTGCTTGTAATGAGACTAGAGAAGGCAAAGATATAGAATTCCCCTGAACCTTAGCAATTTAAAGCAGAAATAAGGGCAGTGACAATTAGCCATATATCATTTCGGATACCGTAGCAGGATAATGAGGAAAGCAGTAGCACTCAAGCACCACCAGGTAGAAGAGAAGAATGATCACAATAATATTCATCCTCAGGTGGAATCTTTAATATCTTCCAATTGCAGCAACAATCAGTTAACAAGGATTTACTAAGTGTCACAAGGCACCATACTTTGTGCTAAGACAAAAAGAAAGTTCTAGTTCTCATAGTCCTCATAATTTCATATGGAAATGACACCCTGGTTTATGACGTCGGCACAGTGACTCATGCAGGTTAAAAGCAGTAATAACTATTAGGGAGTAGAAGCAGTCCGAAGACTGGCCCTTGTCACCGCAGGCACAAGAGAGACAGGCCTGTGTCTGTTTCTTTTCTTTTCTTTTCTTTTCTCTCTCTGTTGGTTTCTTGTTGCTGTTTTGATGTTAGTCTCACTGGTTTTACTGCAAGCAGGAGCTCTTATATTGTGAAGCTGATATTTGTGACAACCCCCTAGGTTACTGGAAATCATGGGGCAGGGGATGGAATGTTGTGGGCTAGCACATCACTGACATTGAGGAGAATTGAATTACCCCTTTTCCACTCCCACAATTACAGACCACCACTCAAGAGTTCTTACGAATCAAGACTGTGAAACAAGCTTAGGAAAGTTTAGTCAACTGCTACCAATTAGAGTCTGTTCTAGGCTCCAGCTGTGGGGCCTTGGGGCAAGGAGCTTCTGAACTCTAGAGGAGAACTTTGCCAACTGAATTTAATCTCTTTGTTGGCAACTTTTATCTATCTGTAACTCTTTGGACTGCTTTTTATCACCTTGGGGACTGATTTTACCTGAAGATTTTTTATTAAAAAAATTGTTTATATGAAATCTCCGGGTCTCAGTGATTCGTTGCACCTGACGTGGGCCATGATAGGTCAAAATTCATAGAGATATACATCTTTAATGAAGATACCATTGGGCCTTCTCTACTGTTTGAATTTTATATATGAAGAAAATCAAGATGTATATGATGATATTCCAAATTCTGTGTATAATTCTCTTTTTCTATTCATTTTTGGAAATGGAAAATTCAAATTTGATAGTTTTAAATTCAGAATAAATAAAAATAAAATGCATTTTATTTCATTATGTATAGCTCTCTATCTTGCATTAGAGTTCACAATATTATTTCTATTAATCAATCTAACATTTTTGGCCCTCTGAAAAGCACCAGAAGAATTTACTAGGGATAAAAGATTTATACTGTGTGTGGGGAAGATGCCTGTTCGCTTCAGTGTTCAAGGCTTGAACATTCTTTTTCATTTTATTGTTAATCTTTAAAGATAAAAAAATATGAGGAACATTTTAAAGAGTCGTGAAACAAAACCACTCTGTAATGACACTGAGAAAGTATTCTTTTAAATGAAAAAGCTGTTCTCCTGTCATCAAAAGATACTATTGCTATTGGGTTTCCTAGCTGTATTCACAGGTTTATAGATTCCCAAAGGTGAAGACCAACCTCAAAGCTCATCTAATTAAATTTCTGATCTGAATGATGAATCCAGTGTTACTAAAAAGTGATTTACAAATAAGTGATCTTAAAAAAAAAACTATGAATGTGATTTTAGCTAGCATCCACAGAGAGTTGTGGGGCCTCATAGTGATACAGCTAACTCTTATGACATGCTTGTAGATCCAGAGGCCATCGAGTCCAACCCCCTTACTTGTAGACAAGAGAGCTAAGGCTGGAAGATGTCAAATTGGTCAATATCACAAAGACAGCCCTTGAGGTAAGATTTGAATTCAGATGTCTGTAATAACAAATCCCAAATCTCATTTCATCTCATTACTTTAGAAGCCTTGGAATATTATTTTATAATACTTCTTTAGAAATATAGTTGATCCTTTTGTTAGATAATCAAGCAGAGAGTTTATCTAATCTCTATTGCCTTTTCCAGTACCTATCAGAGTATCTATCTATCTATCTATCTATCTATCTATCTATCTATCTATCTATCTATCTATCTATCTATCCATTTTGCAGAGGCAATTGGGGTTAAGTGACTTCCCCAGGGTCACACAGCTAGGAAGTTTAAGTGTCTGAGACCAGATCTGAACTCAGGTCCTCCTGACTTCAGGGAAATTATTTCCTATAGAATCTATGAAAGCTAGTAAGCTTTCCTATGGAAGCAGGTATATTCTGTAATCCCAATCCCAGAATCCCAAAAGGAAACCAAATAAAAGACATGATTTAGCACCCTCAAGATTTTCCATCTTTTACTCACTCTGACTTGCTCATACAACCAAGGGATAAAATGTGTTATATTTCTGTGTACATAATCTCTTACATATATCCTCTTCTCTTCACTCACCCAATTAAAACCTTGGATAAGGCCTATATTGTTTCAGTGGCATTTGAACTATTTGTAAACTAATCCATTTTCTACACAATGGAGTGATTTTTTCCCAAAGCATTGGTAAGACCAACTCACCCTCACCTTTAATTCAATAAACTCCAATGGCTCATGAGAACCTTTATGACTAAATATAAACTCTTTTGTTTAGCCTTTTAAGTTCTTCAAAACTGTGCCTTTCCCAGGTCGTCTTTCCCATAATTCCCAGAATGTACCTGTGGTCTACTCTCAATGACCTATTTGCCATTAGACTATATTGCCTAACTCCCTTTTCCACCCTTAGCTCTTCCTTCTGCGGGAGGCAGGGTGTCAGAAAGACCTGGGTTCAAATTTGGCCTTAGATATTTATTAGCTGTGTGACACTGGGCAAGTCACTGAACCCTGTTTGTTTTAATCCATTGCAGAAGGCAATGGCAAAACACTCCAGCATGTTTGCCAAAAAAAGCCCCTGGACAGTTTGGTCCATGGGGTCATGGAGAACTGAATATAATTGAATAATAACAAAACATTGTGTAGGCACCAATGCAGTAGTTGGTATGTTTGTTATCCCTTTGTTCTCAGTGAAAAATTGGACTGTTTTATTTCCTGAACATACATCTAGTATATGTTTTATTCCCCTTCTTTAATTAATCAATTTAACATTTTTTGCATGTCTATTATGCTGTTAGGGATGCAAAGACCAAAATGAAAGAGTTTCTGCTCCCAAGCAGTTCATGGCCCACTTTTTCCTAGTAAATATCACAAAAACTTTCTAAATAACCAAAATTTAGAAGAGAATTTTCTTTGTAAAACTTGGGCTCATTTTAAAATCCAATTTATGGATTTTCAAAAACATTAGTACATCCTTTATATTATAGTTTCCATCAAACCATAACACCAGAAATCCATTATAGAAGATAATTGTAGAGTTAATTATCAGGAAGAATAACTTCAGATTACATGTTCATATTGATTACACAGTAAAAGTAAAGATTTAGGATTATAATGGGGTCTGTAGACAATGACATGTTTATATTGATTATACAGTAAAAGTAAAGATTTAGGATTATAATGGAGTCTGTAGACAATGAATTTAGTAAGATATTAATTCAAAAGAAGGAAGAAAACTTTATGGCCACTTAAGACTGTAACCCTGCATCACTAATCTTACAATACTTCTCTGGCATTTGAAATGAAAGCTAAAGATAGCTTTGAATCCAAGATATATGGAATAAGCTTGCTGAGAGATACTGACCTTGTTTCTATACCAAAGCATTATTTTGGGTAAAGAGATGTAATGGGGAGAAACAGGGGGATCAATAGGTTTAATTACCATTATTTAAATCATAAACAAATTAGCATTAATGCATAAAGCATTTAAAGGAAGACTATAGAATGTGTCAGAAATTCAGGACTCTATATTCTCACATAAAGGTATTTTCTAGTTAACTATACAATCATTTCACATCGACTACACAGATCTCTTAAATGCACATCAGATTTCTTTGCTAATGTTAAATTTTTGGGCATATGAAAAATTTCTATTTCTATTCTCTTAATTTCTATTATTAATTATATAAATTTCTAAGACTAAGCATAATAGCTAATATTAATCTAAATGGAGAGTGGGTACTTTCTCACTGGGAGATTACTATGCAGATGAAATCATAGGTCTAGTCAAAAACAAAAACAAAAAACCTGTTGAACCTCAAACACTTTTGTGCCACCACAGTGATAATTTGGGGCAGGCCATAGCAAAATGAAGAGGCTCTAGAGATTAGTGATTGATATGTCTTGTGTCCAAGGACCAGCTAGGATCATCACTACTTGACTACCAAGTAACAGATGGGCTTTCTAAACTCTTGTCAACTTATGCCTTCTTAAGGCAAAGGAAAACATAATGATAAAATTATAGCTTACTGAAATATTCTATTAAATAAAAAAAGAAGGTATAGCAAATAAGTCACTGATCTTGGCATCAAAAAACCTGTGTTCAGACCCAACTCTATCACTTCTTAATCACTTAAAGCCTTTCAAAACCTCACTTTCTTTTCTTAATTGAACTATCTTCCCCTTAGTGTTGTTGTAAAAATCAAATGAGATATGTTTTAAGTATTTTGTGAATATAAAAAAGTTATGTTAAAAATCAGCAATTATCTAATAAAATAGCATTAGCTACAAAACAGTTTTGTTTGGGACTTTTCTCTTGCCTCTTGATAACTTTATCTTTTAATTTTGTAGGTTTCTATCTGAAAAATGAAAACAGGATTTAAATCCTTTGATGATGAAGAATGTATCAAAACTATTCAGTTCAACCAAATTAGCAATTTTAAGCACATACTATACTATGGATATGACACTGTGTTAGAAGTTGAAATTACACAAACAATCCCCATCCTTCAGAAGTTTAAGTCTGCTGGGTCCATGGAAGGGCCCCAATGCTGGGGGTGAATTATATAACACCTAAATGGATGAAGATGGTGTAAAATTTAGTGAAAGAATTAACTGAAGGATTTTGGAAGAGCTCTGTTTTCAAAAGGATTGTGTTGCTATTTAAATTTCAAGGAATGGCATAAGCAGCTTGCCTTTCTGGGGTCTGAAGAAAGAGAAATCTCTTTTTATCTTGTGTAATAAGATTCTTGGGTATAGTAAGCAGGCTCTTAATAATAGCCAAAGTTACTTTATGTTTTCTTTAGGTGTTCATTATTAGAGTAATATGGTTAGACACAAAGGAAGACAAGTATATTGAACATGGAAAATCTTGAGGGTGCAAAATCATGTCTCTTTATTTGGTTTCCTTTTGGGATTCTGGGATTGGGATTACAGAGTATACCTGCTTCCATAGGAAAGCTTACTAGCTTTCATAGATTCTATAGGAAATAATTTCCCTGAAACCTTTCTCAATACTTTTGGCATAAAATGGCAGAGAGATTCCAAAGGCTTATTATAATTTATTTGTTTCCTTCCCACAGAGAAGTTTAACATACTAGGCTGGGTTGATGATTTTAAGAAGCAGAATGAATTATGATAAGATCCATGGTGCACATTTATGTGTACTTTTATTTTTATTTATTTAATAATACTTTAGCATTATTACTTTAATACTTCAGTAAAGCAAATGTTGGTTCTTTCAAATATCAAGTCTTTGATATAATAAAACTTAATTTTTTCTACTCTAGAAAATATGTTTCTAGATTTGTAACAAAAGTTGAATGTGATGCAAAAATCCTCTTCCTTAAAACAGTGAAAGAATGCTTTCCTTCTAAGTGCAGGCTTTTGGAAACAATTTCTTTTGTGGTTGGCAAATCAATCTTTCTACAAAAGACCGCTATAATCGAGTGTGTTGTAGATTCTGCTTCTATGAATAGAGATATATTTAACCTGTCTAGAAAGTTTGGATATCTTTCAACAGCAGAATCATCAGTACAACTTTATTGCTAAAGTTGAGACTATTAGATCAGGTTTCACTTTCAATCTGGCCTCAGAGCAACAATGAAGATGATTGGTGCTTCCAATCATTTTTAAAAACTTTTTTGAATTAAGGGATGCCATTATGATGAAATCCTTCATAAGAAAGAGTGGGGAGGTTTGTTACATATGGCCTCAAATGGAAAACTGTTCATTTGTATAATTTATAACATGACTCTTGAACTCTTTATTACATACATATATATATATATATATATATATATATATATATATATATATATATCAGAAGATCTATGTTCACATGGAAATATATTTGGATTTAAAGAGAGACAGATGAAAATAAAGAATGATCTTTTGCCTAAGACAGATAAGAACTTGCTGGCAGCTTAGGAGAAAGAGGAATAATTCGGTTGACAACCTTTGAGAAATTAAAAAAATTCTAAAAACTTGAAAATATTTTTGAGTTTAGGTTATTACTCTTTGGAAATTCTAGGCTTAATAAGCCTCTGGGTTATAATGAAACTAAACTATAAGGTACATGCCATGGAGAAAGAGAGGCATCTGGACAAACAGTAAGCTTTAATTAGGCCAATAGGTTAAAAGTTAGTGGTTATTAAATCAGTACTCCAATGATCTGCAGTTGCAGACAAATAAGAAATGTAATTAAGACAGCAGGACACTCAAACTATCAAATTATTGTAAAGTTTATAACCAAAAAACCAGAGCTCTGGAATGTCATATTGCTGTGATAATGTGTAAGAGACAGGAGGCACATTAGAATTCATAAAGTAAAGCCAAGTATATTCTTTCAATTGCCTTGACCAAAGGGAGAATAGATTTCTGATGTTTTTTCCATCCATGTTTGCTGAATATTTAATAACAATATCAAGTAACAAGCATTGCATCATGATAGCTCTTATTGGATGGTTCATCCACAGGGAAAGAGGCTGTTTCCAAGCAGAGATCTTTGATATTAAGTAAGAATATATATACATAGCCCAATAAGTCATAAAATCTTCATCTAGCAGGGACCTTAGAGGTCATTTTAGTGATAAAAGCTATAATCAAGATCAAGCCTTGGGAAAGAAATAAGACATAAAATTGGGGTCTTCCTTTGGGATTCAGATTATTTTTCTCCTATGGAAGATAAAGACAAAGCCATTAACAATTTATTGAGATGAATGAATCTATCTCTTTAATGGGCCATAGGGATGAACCTTTGCCTCATGAGTACTACTAGTCAACTCACACTTAATTGAGGATGAGTAATTAAATCTCAATATTTGGAATATTTAATTTGAATAATCATAGATACGAATGATAGCTTTGCATTGAAGCCAAAAAAAGCAACCAGATATTGCTTTTGGCGAGGCAAAGAGACAGGACAGGAACAGAGCTGAGAACAGACCTCTGTTGGGATAGTGGTAGTGCTCTATCTCCACAGCCACCCAAACTTCAAGACATCATTCATGAAAGTTATGTGATCTTAGGAGATGATGAAGTCAATAAATAGACACATTTCAGTTACACATGCTCAAAACAGGTGGCCACAGCTTTACATAGTAGTAGAATGGCCAAAGAAGCCAGAGCCACATTTCTGGAGGAGTGGAGAGCTCCAGAATCTGGGCTTCTAGGTGTATAAAGAAAATGGACAGTGCTTACCAGAAAACAGAAAAGCATATCAATTTTTTGTTGTTGTGCAGTTGTTTCAGTAAGAGATGACTTTTTGTGACTCCGTCTGAGGTTTTCTTGGCAAAGATACTAGGTTGGTTTGCCATTTCTTTTTCCAGCTTATTTTATAGATGATAAAACTGAGGCAAATAAAGTCTGATGACTTATTTAGGGTCACACGGTCAATAAGTATCTGAGGCCAGATTTGAATTCAGGAAGAGGAGTCTTCCTTACTCTGGCCCTCTTCTTATTTATTATTATTTATTATTCTTCATTATGTCATCTAGCTGCATATCAACAGTGTATACATACCTGTGAACCTTTTTCATCATATTCTCATTTCTGTTATAGGAAATAAAGGCTTTCCTGTATACAATATTGTGAACTGAGTATTAAAAGTAGAGATATGCATGACAGAAAATTTAAAAGTTTCCATGGAAATGTGAGAGAAGGCAAAACAAATTAGAGACAAGATTCTAAGAAGCCCTCAAAGATCAAATCAGACTGAGATTTAATTAATTAAATTTAATTAATTAAAAGAGATCTGGGCTACAGGTTAAATTGTCTGGCTCCCACATTTTCCAGAATAAGAAAACTGAGTGAGTAGCCTAAGATGACTCACAGAGCAGAAAAGGGACTCAAAATTATGTCTTATGACTTTATATTGAGTTTCTTTACATTCCACTAATGTTTCCAAAAGTAAAAAAGAGGTATTATTAACTCTCCTATTTTCTCTACTATGCATTAGTATTCTATATAGAATTCAATGAAAACCAAACATTAGAAAAAGACTACCATGGAGAAATAAATCAGTGAAAGAAAACTATAGGATGACACCTGCTTAAGATAGACACATGAAAGTACATGGAGGAGGAGGCCAGTTCTTTAAAAAAAACTGCTTATTGTGTTAGGACCAGTGGTTTGGAGAGTGCAGCCATACTCAGGGTTCTTGTGCTTATTGGTGGCAACTGGTGAACAGTTATGCTTTGTGCTAATAAGGCAAGTAGGCCCCTTCACATTATTTATTTTCTCAATAATGACTGTAGAGCCTGGGTTGAAAGTAGGTCTAGGGATTTGGGGAAAACTGTTCCCAGTTTTGGGGTCCTTGAATTGAGGGTCTTGGATAATATTTTTCATGGTATAAGGAAGGTGATGGAGGAAATGATAGAAAAGCAATAAAAAGTGATTAGAAAGAGAAACTAAGCACTAATACTTCAGAAGTTTTGTTGTTTTTGTTTGTCTTTTATTTCCATGAAGAACATAAAGAGATCAAAAAAGGAATAAATAGATATAAACCACGGATCAAAGAATAAGAGTTTAGAATAAACATAAAGGGAATATAATTAATGAAGAGAAGAAGAAAAATCATCCTTAGAAAAAGATCAGAAAAAATGAAAAAAAAAAACTAATGAAGAAAACAAGTTAGGGGAAGGAGAAGAAGAGGCATTTTAAACTAATCACTGAATTGGGAAGAGGAAAAAAGGAAAGGAAAAAATCAGCTAAAACTAAAGAAAACAGATAATTAAAAGAAAACTCAAGACTAAATGAGAAAGACTGATAAATGGAAAGGAAGGTATTGGAGAAGGAAAAAACTTTTAGAAAGAGTATTACTTCAAAATAGTTTAAATAAAATTAATCATACACACAAAACATGGCTTTAAAAAGAAGGTACCTTTAAATACTCTAAAAATAATAACCTAGAAAAGAGACAAATAAAGGAAATCATAAACCCAATTCCCATAAATTTAAATCAGAATTTATTATGTAATACAACAAAATTATACAGAATGGACAAACCCAAAGACAAGTTTTTAATAAGAAACAAACCTAGAGCAAAGTCAGAAATAGAATCTGAAGGAGAAATATATTCTATATCAAGTGAGTTAAAAACCAAACAAATCCAAGAGATACATTTCAGGTATATTAACACAATAATTGTAGGAAACTTTAATATTCCTTTTTCAGAATGAGACAATGAAAATGAAAATACTGTTAGAGAGTTTAGAGCTAAAAGATTTATGGCATCTTCTGAATGGGACAATTAAAGAATATACATATTTGTCAGTACCAAACATATAGAATGACTACATCAAAATCCAAATTATAGAAATAATAACTATGAAAGATAACTCTAATGAAAAACATCAAAACCTGTGGGATGCTCCTAAAGCTATCCTCTGAGAAAACAAAATTATTTCATAAGAATGTACATTAACAGAAAAAGAGAGACTTAATGAACTGTTACAAAAATGAGAGCTAACAAATAAATGAACTCAAAATATGTACAAAAACTAAGATTTTGAAAATTAAGGAAGAAATAGATCAACTGGAAGACACAAAGACTGATGAAGCTTAACTTTAAGATAATTTGGTTATATTATATTATAAAGGTTTGTATTCCTATAGTCACTGTTACTGGAAATGCTGAGGCTTGTGGATTGTTTGAGTTTGGGAGATCTGCGCTTCAGTAGAGCTAATATTGATCAAGGATTAAATCTCACCACTATGGTGAGACACTGGTAGCAAAGGACCAATAGATACTTTAAGAAGGGGAAAAGTGTCCAAGGATGGAAATGGAACAGGTCAAATCTTCTCTGTTAAGCAGGATGGGAGTGGAGTCGTAAGTGGCTATCACATTCCAAGTGGAGTCTAGACAGGGATATCCACCTGATCTCAAGAAAGAACAAAGAGAGCAGAAAAAGAAGGAAAGGAAGGGAGGAAGAAAGGAAGTAATGGATGAAAGAAGGAAGGCAGGAAAAAGTTTTGCACTATTTGCACAAAAAAAATCATTTCAATTCAACTTAAAGTAGAAATAATCAGAAAAAAAACCTTTGTAGAATTTTTTTTTTATATAGAAAAAGCCTGAAAAACCTAGGTGTGTAGAAAATTGATGTAAATATATAAGAACAAGAGTCATTCTCTAACAGATAAATGTCAAAAATTGTGAACAATTCCACTTCAAGTGAAGACATCTAATCAAGATTATGTGACAAAATGCTCCAAATCATTCTCCTTTGAGTCAGTGATACCCCAGCTAGACATATATCAAAAAGTGATCAAAGAGAGAGAGAAAGGAGCCATATGCACAAAAGTATTTACACAGTAGCACTTTTTTTGGAGAAGCAACGAACTGGAAACAATATGAGTGTGATACCCATCAATTGAAAAATGGATGACCAAATTATAGGCATTATTGTTATACCTTAAAAATGGCCAAAGGGATAGATTCTGAGAAACCTGGGAAGAGGTATATGGACTGATGCAGAGTAAAATGAAAAGAACTAGTGGAATTAGTTACACAACAAAACTGTTTATATAGAGACCACATAATTTTAAAGAAAAACAACTCTGAAAGATGTAAAAACTGCAATCAGTAAAATAAGTCAAATCTGAAAACAAGAATCATGAACAAAACATTAAAAATTACAAAGAATAGCACAGAAACAAGTTTAGAAGGTGACTGACAAACAGCACAATGTTGGTGGTTACCATGTTAAATTTAAATTATAATTTATAATTTATAACTGAAAAATTATGAGTCATAGTTTCACAGAAAATGTTTTTTTTTATGATTCACTTGCTTTTTCTAGCTCAGTTTAAAAAAATAAAAAGAAAAGACTACTAAAGGATTTGATAAGTATCATAGGCATAAACATTATAATGTAAGAAAATTTATAACCATATATTAAGTCAACTTACTATGGCTGAGAGATGTGATTTAAATAATTAAAATGAAAAATAGTTCCTGCCCAAATTGAGCTCATGCTTTATTATGCAACATAAATAATAATTATAAAATTATAATAATTATAAAATAAATTATAAAATAATAAGAGTGAATGAAGAAAGACTTCCCATATAAAGAGGACCTAAAGTGTCAGAAAGTTGTGAGATATAGTATGTTTTAGCCAGTGGAGACAGCCTAACAAAAGGTAAGAGATTAGCAACTTCTATAGGCTAATCTGTCTGGAATGTGGAGGATCACATGACGGAAAGTAATGGGAACCAGCAGTATTTGTGAATGCCCTTACATAAATCAATAAATAATCAATCTGCAAGCATTTGAGCAATGCCATGTGTGTCATATGCTCTAGAGATACAAAGACTTAAGTCAAATGTTAACTTTCCCTACCAGGGAAGACTAAAACAATATAGGACTATATGTAGGCAACATTTTGAAGACAAAGCTTGAAATGGCTGTCTTGGATGGCCTGGGAAATTAAATCAAGGTACTGTCTTGGACCAATGAAATCTCAGGGCTGACTTCCTTGCCTTAAGAGGCATAAAAGCATAAACTACATAATGAAAGGAAAGAAGAGAGAAAATAATTTAGTAGATGTATGGACCTTTTGTTATCAATCTAACCAATAATCCAACTACCTCTAGAAGTTTTAGGACCAAATCTTGGAGAAGATGGAGAAGAGACAATGTGGAAGAAAGGACATACAGCATGCTGAATTACTGATTCTTAATTACAGAATCATAGAACCATTGAATCTTGAACTGGGAAGAGACCTTATAGGCCATTAAGAACAACCCAAACCGGGAAAATAATCATTGCCTTCTACATCATTCCCTACAAATGGGAGAAGAAATGCTATTCTTCAAGGACAACTATTCAATTCCATTTCTACAGTTACTTTTACTAACTGTATTTTCCTCTATCCTATTTCCCTCCTCTCCTCCCCCCCCTCATTTATTCTATTGTCTTTATCCTTTCACCCTGTCCCTCTTCAAGTGTTTTGTTTCTGACTTTCCCTTTTCCCAATCTGCCCTCCTTTCTGTCGTTAACCTCTCATTCCTTTCCCCTCCTACTTTTCTGTAAAGTAATAATTTAGATTTCTATATTCAATTAAATGTGTGTCCATTCCATTTGTAGCCTAGGTTCTGTACTTGCTTTCCACCCGGCTTGACTTTTTTAATCCTTAACAATAGGAATGCAATCTATATGGCCAGCCTAACAAGAAGAATGCTCCCTCAAGAGTAGTTTTATAAAATCACTGAAAGAAAATAACATCATGCTTATATTTTTTTTGAGAGGTATATGTACACAATACTGTTTTGTTACAAATATGCATGTGAATGATTTTTACTTAACTTGTGACCACTCTTTAAAAATCATGTCATACCTTAAGTCTTCTGAAATAAGTACTCTTCCATTTTTAAATTTATAAAAATAGTTTTGAAGTGACTTGATGTTTTAGGAAATGAGAACATCATCTGTACATGCTTCCTACTTCAAATAGCAAGATTTGAATTATTTTCTGTCTGTAAAGTCCTGGGTGTGGCACTGAGAAGATAAGGATTCAAATTTTGCTTCAAAATGTTAGTAGCTAAGAGACAAATCAGGTAAACTTTCTGCATCTTTGTGACTTCATCTCATATAATTGTTATGAAATTTAGGTGTATATGAAATGTTTTGAAAAATGCAAATGTCACATAAATTTGTTATTACTATTTTTACTAATTACTTGCATTTTCTCTCTTTCAAAAGTTAACCTAGCAGGGGCAGTTTATATTCTTAAAAATCACATTTCAGGTAATGTACTTGTTCAGTGTGGAAGAAATACTCTAAATCTTTCCACTGAGCAGATTTTATTTTCTTTAATAAACTGAAATTTACATCAACAAATGAAATTAGAACTGAAAGAAGTAATATTTACACCAAACAGAAGCCAGATGTGGAAGCACACTTCTCCAGATTAAACATTCACTGAGTTGGCAAGGATGAACTTGGTTTCTCATTTATCCAAATGTTTCATTTGAATGGATTCTAATTTCCTCTGATTCCTTTACTTTTTTCACCATCATTCTGTTGTCCTGTTTACCTAACAGTGGCTCTTACCACAGTTTTATACAGCTGCTTCCCAGATGCACTGAACAGCTCAATTTAGGCGTTAGAAATTTTTAAATGATGTTAACTAACCCTATATATCTTTCATAGAAAGAACCACCAAAATCCACCTGAGTATTTTTTACTAGGATATAACCCATTTTTTGAATATTTCACTTGTTTCCTCAAAAAATTTCAAATATTCCCCCCTCCAAATGAAGAGTCTTAAGTATATTTTAAATTAAACCAGCATCACCCTGTTAAAAAAATCTTGCAGTCACAAAATAGTTACAACATGGATTTTTTAAGAATATTTCACATCATTGTGGCATTTTACAAAAGTAAACAGGACACCATGATAATACTAACTCCACAGAATGCGACTTGATTGCAAAGAAGGAAAAAAAAACAAATGGACAAAAAATGTTCTTTTGTTGATAGTATTTTTCCAAATACGTGCAAAGATAATTTTCAACATTCATTCACCTTTACAAAACCTTGTGCTCCAAATTTTTCTCCCTCTCTTCCTCCCTTTCACCTCTTCTAGATAGCAAGCAATCTGATATAGATTAAACATATTTCCATGTTCATCATGCTGCATAAGAAAAATTATATCAAAAGGGTAAATAACACGAGAAAGAAAAAAATTAGGAAACAAACAACAACAAAGGTAAAAATATATGCTTTGAACCACATTCGGTCTCCATAGTTCTCTTTCTGGATGTGGATAGCTCTTTGCATCACAAATCTTGGAATCTCCTTAAATCATTTCATTGTTGAAAAGAACCACAAGTTGATCACCACATAATCTTGTTGCTGTGTACAATGTTCTCTTGGATCTCTCACTTTAATTAACAGTTCATGTAAGTTTTTCCAAGCTTTTCTATAATCATATGCTAGTTGTGTTTCTTACAGGACAATAATATTCCATTACACTTATAGACCATGACTTATCCAGTTATTCCCCAAGTGATAGGCATCTACTCAGTTTCTAATTCCATGCTACTACAAAAGGGATGTTACAAACTTTTTACATATTATCATGCTTTTCTGACTATGCATGAACAGAGACTATTATAAATGGAAATCTTAATATATATAATATAAACAGAGAGGTAATTAATGTCCTATACTGACACTACTAAAAGTTTATATATGGCAGGATTCAATTATAACTTAATTTATATGGATTATATCATGATAACATGCTCTTATTAACAACAAAAGATAAAATCCTGCTATAATGCATTTAACATATTTAACAAATGTCTATGTTCTAGATAGAAAGATGGAGCATGTAGCAAAATATGCTTAGAGGAATTTTTTGTGATATAAGCATTAAGCTGGAAAATGTGGATGCCTATCATTTGAGAAATGGCTAAACGGTTATAAGTGAATGGAATGGAAAATTTATAAGAAACCATTTCAGAGAAACATCAGAAGACTTGTGTGAACCAGATGTGAAGTGGAAAAATTAAGCAGAACTAGTACATATGACTCCAGTAATATGATAAAAAGTAAAGACAAAAGGCAACAAATCTGATCATGATGACCAATCTCTGTGCTGTTGTTATTCATACTTTGTACTCGAAGAGGAACAACGACATGGTAAGGGTACAGCATGTTTGACTGTGGTGGATCAGTCCTTTATGAGCTTAGAAGACAACTATAGGTCAGGCATAAAAAGTCCGAACATTTGAATGAAGATGTCTTTAGTGCCTCTGGGGATATGCATTTTACTTTTTTCTTTGTGTTACTGCAATTCTGCCTTGCTCATATAGCACAGCATGTTCTTTGATATGGACATACTGTGTTGGGCAGTTCTGTGCCGCATTTCCATGCCTCAAAATCAATACTAAAATTCTTCCTAGACACCTTGAGAGTATCCTTGTACTTCTTGAGCTCCATGTGAGCACATGCTTTATATGAATTCTCCATAAAATAGTCTTTTAGGTAGAAATGCATTTGACATTAAGGCTATGTGGTTAGGCCATCAAAATTGTTTTCTTTGCAGTAGAGTTTGAAACCTTTGCAATTCAGTTCAAAAAAGGATCTCAGTTTCTGGTACCTTGTCTTGCTAAGTAATCATAAAAATCTTTCTAAAACAGTTCAGATGAATGCAGTTCAATTTTTTTTCCTGGCACGGTACTGTCCGGGTTTCATAGGCATAACAATGAAGTCAGTAGTACAAGAGTTCTTGGACCTTAAGAGTCTGATAGGCTATTCTAACACCTCCTTGTTTTTCATACTTTCTTTAGGAGTCTCACAAACACTGAACTAGCTTTGGCAATGTGAGTATCAAGTTTATCATTTATGTGGACATCCTCCTAATGCAGCATAGATAGGTAATTAAGTACACATGCATTGTTAGACAAGATGGTTGGGTCAATTCATTTTGCTTAACTTTTTTTCTTTGTTGTGTAATAAGGTTCAATAAGGATTGGAAAGTTATAACTTATTACTATGGTAAAAAAAAAAAAGAGGAAGCATTATTGAAAGGTTCTTCACTTTACTCAACTGGATCTATCATCTCATCAATTTAGAAATTCTCTTCAATAAAATGACACCCATGACTTTCTGTCAATTAGGCTTCTTGTCCAAGTCCTTCCATGAGTTCACGGAGGAAAAAGGAGACAATGTAAGATCTATTTTTTTTTTCCTCTTCAATTGTGAGACAGTATCAGTGCATAGTAACCTTCCTTATGCTTATCACATTGTCAACCCCTCTTCCCGACATACAACTTCTTGTAGACACCTTGTACTCCTGATTTCACTCAAATTTCCTCCTCAGTCCTAGACTGTAATCTGCTACCATTTCCCAGATAACTCTCCACTATCCACTATTAAGAAATCCTAAATTTTTTCTACATGTGATTCCTTTTCATCTGAGAAATTTTTATGTACCTGGGTATATAAGCATATGTATCTATATGAAAATGTCAAGCCAATTTAGTTTTTCTCAAATGAATAAACACATGTAATTTTTCTCAAACCTTCTCTTTTAACTGGCATATGCTAATTTGTGGGAAATTGCATTCTAATCTAATAACGTTGCTAACATTGAAGCTCAGATAAACAAGAAGAAAGAAATATTTGGTCCCTCTACTAATGCTGAGGATGTCACTATTAAGTGTTATCCTTCTTTCTTTGTCTGTTCCTGTTTTGTTTTATTTTTTAAATAACATTCATTAATATATAGCCCTTTAGAAAATTCCAAATTATTCTTCAGAATGGATGCATAAGCTCAAAATCTCTCATCAGCCATGAATTACTGTCTCTATTTTTCCATGTTACTCCAACATTTTTCATTTTCCTTTTCTTTTATATTTGTTGTTGTTGCTGCTTATCATTTCCAGTTATGTTCAACTCTTTATGACCCTATTTAGGGTTTTCTTGGCAAAGATACTAGAATGGTTTGTTATGTATCTTCTCTAGTTTATTTTATGAAGAAACTGAGGTAAACAGGATTAAATGACTTAAGAGTCACACAACTATCAAGTATCTGGGACCAGATTTGAATTTAGGTCCTCCTAACTCCAGACTTTATCAACTGTGTCTCTTAGCAGTCTGTTATCACAACACCTCATCTAATAGGTATAAAGTGGTATTAAGAGTTGTTTTGATTTGCAATTCTCCAATTAGGATTGATAGATAGCATTTTTTTTTCATATAAATATAGCTTTGATTCCTTCTGAAAAGTTCCTATTTATATCCTTTGACTACTTATCAGTTGGCAAATTATACATAGTTTTATAAACAATTCAGTTCTCTATACATTTGAGAAATGAGGCCTTTATTGCAGAAATTTGCTATAATCTCCCCCCTCCCATCCAGTTTCCTGTCTTCCTTATAATCTTGTCTTTTGTTTGTGCAAAAACTTTTTTAACTTAAGTGTTATCAAAATTATCCAATTTGCTTACACACTGATCCTCTCCTTTGATCACAAATTCTTCCCTTTTTATATGGATCTAACAGGTAAAATTTTTTTCATGCCCCTAATTTGTTTATGATATCACCCTTTATGTCTAAAATTTTTACCTTTTTCCACCTTATCTTGGTATTATCTTGTGAAATGTTGATTTACCTAGTTTTTGCCTCTCAGTTTTTTCCAGCATTTTTATTTGTTTTTGCTTTTGTTTTTTTTCTGAGGCAATTGGGGTTCAGTCACTTGCCCAAGGTCACACAGCTAATAACTGTTAAGTGTCTGAGGCCAGATTTGAACTCAGGTCCTCCTGATTTCAGGGCTCATGCTCTATCCACTGTGCCACCTAGCTGCCACTAGCATTTTTTAATTCTTTTTCCAAAAGCTTGGATCTTTTGAGTTAATCAATATTGTGTATTATATACTTAATCCATCCAAATGATTTGCCATTATATTTTTTAGCCAATACTAGGTTGTTTTGATGTTACCACTGTGTAATACAATTTGATATCTTGTACTGTTAAGGCACTTTCCTTCACATTTTTGTCCACTGATTGATTCCCTTGATATTCTTGATCTTTTTATTCTTCCAGATAAATTGTTATTCTTTCTACTTCTATAAAATGATTCTAGGGGTAGTTTAATATTAATAAATTAATTTAGGTAGAATTATCATTTTGACTATTTTAGTTTGGCTTCTCCATAAGCAATTAGCACATTTCTAGTTTAGATCTTTATTTCTCTGAAAAGTGTTTTATAATTGTATTTATATAGTTCCTAAGTTTATCTTGGCAAGGAAAATTCCAAGTATTTTATGTTATTTGCAGTTATTTAAAATAGAATTTCTTCCTAGCTCTTTCTTCTATAAAGTTTTTTGAATAAATATCTATCTAGCTACTTATCTCTATAAAAGATGACTTAATGTAGCTTTATTTTATATCCTTCAACTTGCCTGATGTTGTTTCAAGTAATTTTTAGTTGATTGTCTTAATTATTCCATAATATTGTTTGCAAAACATAATTGTGTGTCCTCATTGCATATCCTAATTCCTACAATTTTCTTCTTGTTTTATTGTTATAGCAAATTTTTTTAGTATAATGTTGAATAATTGACTTCCTTACTTCACCCCAATTTTATTGGGAAGGCTTGTTGTAGCTTATTTCCATTACAGATAATGCTTGCTGATGGATTTAGATAAATGTTACTTATCATTTTAAGGAAAGCTCCATTTATTTTTCAGCTTTCTAGTGTTTTTCACTGGAATAGAGTGTTGTCTTTTGTCAAAAGCTTTTTCTGCATCTAGTGAGATAATTATATTTGTTTTTGTTGTTGTTGTTGTTATTTTGTTGTTTACTGACATGTCAATTATGCTGATAGTTTTCCTAATATTAAACCTATCCTGCATTCCTGGTAAAAATCCTATCAAGTGCTGTAAAGTCTTCTGGCCAGATTTTATTTAAAATGTTTGCATCAGTATTATTTAGGAAAATTGGCCTATAGCATTCTTCCTCCCTCTATTTTGCTCTTCCAAGTCTAGGTATCAGCATCATAAATGTGTCATAAAAGAGATTTGGTAGGATTTTCTGCCTAGTTTTCCAAAAAGTTTATATAATATTGGAATTAATTTTTAAAAAATTGGTAGAATTCATCTACCATGTGAATCTATCTAGTCCTGGGTGATTTTTTGTAGAGACCTCATTTATATATAGCTTGTTTAATTTTTTTTCCTAATTTGGGGTTATTTAAGTATTCCATTTCCTCTTCCAATAATCTATATAATTTACATTTCTGCAAATATTCATCCATATCACCACTTAAGACTGTCAGATTTATTGTCATATAATTGGAAAAATAACTCCTAATTTCATTTTCATTGGTTGTACATCTACCCTTTTCATTTTTTGATACTGGCAATTTTCTTTTCTTTAAAAAAAAAATCTGAATAGAGCATCAGCCCTGAAATCAGGAGGACCTGAGTTGTTTTTACGCCCTAATGCTTTTTTTTTTTTTTTTTTTTTTTTCCCCTTTGGTGAAGGAAGCACTGCCAGAACCTAGCCAAAGGGAATAATTAAATGAGACACAAAGTTGGTAACAATAACGTCATTTTTATAAAAGTTTTTGCTCAGCAACCACAGCTCTCCCAAGATTATCCCTAGAGGTCACTGCTCTGAAGACCCAACTTGTGAGAATGAGTACAAGTTAGGGGGAATCTCTTAAAAGAGCATTACACTGTAAAGGCTTTGCCTAGCGTTTCTGGAAGACACCCCTTTCTAATCTAGTTCTGCTCCTGATTCTATAGACTTTTGTACTTCTGCTCTTGCTGTTCCCTCAAGGTGGGGATGCCAATACACCTGCAACCCACTCCTCTATTTGATAAATTTATTCCTTGAAAATCCATTTGAGGAAGTACCTATGTCAACCACGTTCATATCTAGGTTAGCTCTCATCTTGACTGTACAGACTTTTTCACCCTGTCTCTGAGGGAATACCTTCCTTTTACCACTCTATATTAATCCCAGTTTTTTAGTTCCTTTTAATGCGTTTCTCAACCTGTTAGAATGTAAACTCTTTGAGGGCACAGAGCTGGCTGTGATTTTGTATTATCCAGCATTTTGTATAATGCTTTTATATAATGGCACATAATAAAAGCTTTTTCTAATCCAAAATCCTTCACAATTGTGGGGACTCATGGGAAAGATTTTTCATCTTGATCTCTCATTCTTGGTTGCTCTGACTTTTCAGAATTTATTAGAGAAAAAGGTACAATTTTCTTTGGATTTAGAGTATAATTGTATAACTATTTTTATGGTTTTTCCTTTATAAATCAGATTAGTTTCTCTGAGAAAATTAACTTATTAAAATAACCACATGCTGATAGCTGTTCTATTACTGTATCTATTAAAACTATTGTAGCAATGCAAACAGCCTAGCCACAGGGGACTCAAGATTTGACCAAATGGTTAAAAAAACTAGAAAACAGTCTTGCAGAAATCAGGTTTAGTCTATTACTCACACCATATTCCAACATAATCTTAAAATGGATACATGACTTAGGTCACATTATAAATTAGAGGAACAAAAAAATTAACAATTTATCACAAAAGATAAAATGGACAATTTTGATTAATTAAGATTATAAATTATTTTGCATAAACAAAACAGATTAGAAGGCAAGCAACTAATGGAGAAAAAAATTTTTTTTTCATTAAATTTCCGTGACAAAGTTCTCAATGCTAACAAATGTAATGAAGTAATTTCAATTTATAAAAAGAAAAGTTATTTGCCAAAGGATACAAACTGGCAGTTTTCAAGTAAAGAAATCTTATCTAAAGCCATCTGGGAAAAATATTCCAAATCACCAATAATTAAAGAAATGAGATTCCAACTTATATTTATCAGATTGGCAAAGTTGACAAAAAAGGAAAATATAAAATGTAGGAGGGCTACAGAAAAAGAAACACACCAATACATTGCTTCTCTTTCTTTTTCTCATAATGGCCTAGAATTTTGAACATAAGGGATTGTCCATCAATTAGGGAATTCCTAAAGAAATTATGTAGTATAAATGCAATGTAATACTAGTTTGCTATGACAAACGATTAAGTAGTCATGGAGAGAAATGTGGTGAGATGTATATGAATGAGACAATTTTTATTATACCATCAACTTCATAAAAACAAGTTTAAAAAGCTTAAACATTAAGGTCAATGAATAATCAGCAGTGATTCCAGAGAAATGACGATGAAAAATGTTACCCATTTCTTGACAGAATTATGATGGACTAATATGCAGAATGAGATACACATGTTTGGACATAGCCAATATGGGAATTTGTTTTGTTTGACTTTGTTTATTTGTTACTAGGCTTTGTTTATCATTTTTTCCCCTCTGGGTGGGGGAAGATGGAGAGAGAAACAATAAATGCTTGATAATTTAAAAAAGTACTGCATCTAACAGGAAGAGAATGGTTTCTTTATCTGTGAAATACTGATGTAAAGCATTCTGCCTAGAACATACTATGAAGTTCTTTTAATGCTGTGTTTCCTTTCAAACAGATTTAGACTGTCAGCTTTTCTGGGATTCCTATGTACTGCAGATCAAGAATAGCTTTGTTTCCTGGCCCTGAAATACTCACAATAATCTATTTGAAGTTTTAATCCATTTTGGGAGCCTCACTCCTTCTAGGGCCTTTTTTGACTTTGTTTTCTTCTAATTATCCTATGAAAGATGAATGTTGACATATATTTGGATTTCCTATGTGTTTCAGGGATCCTTGAAGAAACTCTTAAGTTCTCTTAAGTGCAAGGACTCAGAAGACACTTTTATTTAGGAGATTAGTGGAATCACCACCCTTTTTGTGAAAGAACCCCCTGAAGACATTTGTGTATATGGGACATTTGGAGATGATACATGCATTTAGCCAACCTGCTGTTGGATATCCTACACACCAGAATTTTGAGTGCTCTATATACTGTTGCAGCTTCCCTGAGGAATTTACTAGGATTAAAGTTAGTCAGAATGTGTGGATCCAGATCAGAGAAGCTCCTTGGGGAAAACATAGAGCCCCACTTTGAGGAAGCTCTTGGTACCTGCAGGGCCCAAAGTAGAAGGATTTCTCCGTGTGACAGGAAAGTGAGCTCCACTTTATCCACTCCAGTGTGTCAGTGTTGTTACAAGGCATCAAGCTAAAGGAGTTTGATTTCTCACCTGAAGGATGAGGGGTAGTTTTCCACTGATTCTAGGATAGAGAGAGTTCCCCATATGTGATAGAACCTCGTTTGATATTTTTTTTTAAATCTTTTTTCCCCTTTGGATTAGGGAAGGCCTCTCATTCACTAAGAAACAGGGTAACCTAAGAAACTTTATGAAATGATGAGTTTGTTGAATTAGAAGAGTGGAAGAATGCAAATTTCCAGGTTTCTTTATGAACTGATCAATGTATACTCTTTAGTAAAAGGTAGTAGGGAAGGAATTTGAAAAAACAACATTTGAATCATCTCCAGGAATCCAGAAAAATATGCAAGATTAGGGATGTAAGCACAAAATATAGCCTAAATGATAATATGGGGAATATAAATAATAAATAAATTACTAAATAAAATAAATAAATAACACAATGAATACAGGAAAATAAAATGTAGATAAATAGCCCAGAAGGGTCATTCTTTGGAGCATAGTCCCTGCCTGATTTCAGTTTACCATAAAGAAGACCTACTTCTAATAACAGAGTAGGATTTGTACTGTGAGATAACAAAGTCTCCTCACTGGCTACTTAACCAGGAGGAGGGATGACAATATACGAAACTAAGCTCTAATATCTTGGAGTAATTATTAGAACCCAATAATTTTTGGAATTATCTGTCATTTCTAGTGATGAGTAAGACAGGAATGATTTGGGTTGCTTGATATATAGATGGGAGAGTGGAAATTAGATCCTTTTCCCCACCAATCTATACAGCCACATTTTGTTGTTATTTTTCAAGTCTATCAAAAATCTCTTGACAGTTTGGTTTGACTAATTTAGTTTTCTTTTTAATAGTACTAGCATAGCCTATTCATGAGCAGTGAATAAATATTAATTTTAAAAATTATATCTAATGTTAAGAAAAAAGTATTTTGTACCTACATTGATATCATTGCCTGCTTGACCTACAAACATTTTTATACATCTTGGATTTTATATATATATATATATATGTATATATATATATGTATATGTATATATGTATATGTATGTATATGTATATGTATATATTTATAATTTTTTTCACAGTATATATGCATGCGTAATTTTTTAAATAATATTATCCCTTGTATTCATTTTTCCAAATTATCCCCTCCCTCCCTCCACTCCCTCCCCCCGATGACAGGCAATCCCATACATTTTACATATGTTACAATATAACCTAGATACAATATATGTGTGTAAATCCCATTTTCTTGTTGCACATTAAGTATTAGATTCCGAAGGTATAAGTAACCTGGGTAGATAGACAGTAGTGCTAACAGTTTCCATTCCCAGTGTTCCTTCTCTGGGTGTAGTTGTTTCTGTCCATCATTGATCAACTGGAAGTGAGTTGGATCTTCTTTATGTTGAAGATATCCACTTCCATCAGAATACCTCTTCATACAGCATTGAAGTGTACAGCGATCTTCTGGTTCTATTCATTTCACTCAGCATCAGTTCATGTAAGTCTCTTGGAAGTTTTTTGAATGGAATTTGTCTTTCTTGCTGAGTATGATTGCTTATATATAGGGATGGTGATGATTTATGTAGAATTAATTTATATATTGTAAATTTACTAATTGATCATTTCAATAGATTTTTGGTTGAATCTTTAGATCATATAATTTTCAAAAAGTGATCATTTTGCTTTCTTTCTTTTTTTTTTTATTGTCTTACCCTATCTAGCATTTCTAGTCAATTTAAATAGTAATGATGATAATGTTCTTCCTCCCTTTATCTCTGATCTTTTAAGAGAGGACTTTAAACTTTCTCCATTATATATGATTTTCTTTTAATCTTAGATACTACCTAATTATATTAAAAGACTGACAAAAGAAGAAAAATAAAAGTCCATTTAATCTTACCCTTTCTAAAGTGTTTTCTACAAACAGAAATGAGGTTTAGATTTCATTAAAATATGTTTTTAGTATTTATTGGCAAAATCATGTGGCTTTTTGTTTCTTATCTTATTTTTGTTATGTTTATGATTTTTCTTATGTTAAGCAAACTATTTGCCTTCTTTCTCTTGCTAGACAGGTGACAAAGGTGTGAAAATATAACAATGCCTACCACTTAGGCTGGGTAGGGACAATGGATCCAACTTTTACTTTTGTTGTTTTGTCATTTACCCAAAGCTTTGCCTAGTGTTTGTCACAATTTTGTTGTTCAGTCATTTCAGTTGTGTTTGAATCTTTGTGACTCATTTGAGGTTTTTCTTGGCAAAGATACTGGAGTAGTTTGCCATTTCCTTTTCTAGCTCATTCTACATATATGAAAACTGAAGAAAGCAGAATTAAGTGACCTATACAGGGTCATACAGCTAGTGTCTAGACTGTATTTGAACTCAGGTTTTCCTAAGCATGGCATTCTATCCACTATTCCACCTAGCTGCTTAACTTATTAAATGCTTAATTTATATGATTAGTAGTGAAGTTTAACTGTCCTTGCAATCCTGGTACATGTGCAAATTTACTAGAATCCACAATATATTTAAACTTTATTAAAGAAGTTTCTTTGATAAGATTTTAGTTTAAAATTTCAGTTTAAAAACACCTGACATTACAATGAAATTTGTCTATAGTCTCTTTTTCTTTATGTTACCCCTTTTCTAGTGTGGATTATCAGGGGACTATATGTTTTTCTCTCTCAAAAATTAAGAATGATTTTGGTAGTTAGGTATTCATTTGCTTTTAAACATTAGGATCACCTGTCAATCCATTTGTTCTAGACTTATCTCCTTCCATTCTCTTCAATCTTGTTCATAATATGGGCTTTTACATTTGGTTCATGTATCCATTTGGAGCTAATTGTGGCATACTGTATGAACTGCTGGTCTAAATTTAACTTCTTCCAGATTGCTTCCCCATTTCTTATGCATTTTTTTTGTTGTTGTTGAATAACTAAATTTTAGTCTCTTGACATCTTTTTTTGTTAATCAAACACTATGATATTATGTTCTTAATTACATAATTTCAGCCACCAATGAACTTCCCTATTTGTTTTTTAAGCAGCTCTCTTCCTACTTGATATTCTTGACTTTTGAATCCTTGAGATGTTTCTGTGATTTGTATGATACTTATAAAGTAAGTTAATTTATGTAGTATTGTCATTTTTATTACAGTGACAATTCAACTATGAGGAATTAATAGTTCTATTATCAAATATGTCTTTATTTCTATAAAGTGTTTTGAAATTTTATTTATATAATTTGTATGTGTCTTAATGCTGCACTTCCCATGCTAAGCAAATTAATTTAAAAATATTATCTCATTTAATCCTCGAAATAATCTTTTGAGGTCAGCGCTATTATCATATGCATTTCATAGAGGAGGAAACAGACTGATAGAGTCTGAGGCCACTTTTAAATTTAGATTTTCTGACTCCAAACCCAATGCTCTATCCACTGGCCCCAATATCTTTTGATATTGGATAAAATTTCTTTATTTCCCCTCTATCTCCCTGCTGAGTTTTGTTGGAACAGCAAGCTGATGATTTTTGTGTGGATTTGTATATCTTGTTACTTCACTGAAGTTATCAACTGCTTTTTTTTTTTTTTTTAAATATAAGAGAGGATTGGTTCATAATGGCCTAGTCCAAGTAGGTACAATCTTTGCCTGTAAGTTATTCTTTTAAATATTAGTTCAAACTCTTCTCATTTCTCCATTCTTGTGCTTCCCTTTTATTAGCTAGTGCATTAGCAAAGGCAAAATTTACTCTACTGGTATAGCCAGAACATTGGTTACAAAGCATTCCTCCCTGTACTAGTAACAGATTACAATGACCATTAGCCCTCAAAAAGGGCTAAACATCCTTCCCAAATCTAAAATGAAAACTAAGGAATGCTGTAGATAAATTTCAGAATTATCATTATCATTATTATAAATTGCAGAATTACTGCAAGCAAACAGAAATAAATAATTCAAGGATAGTGGAGCCTGCATCAGGATTTAACCAAAATCTAGTTAGTACCTTCCATATTAAAGGATCAGAGGGCCTAGCTCTTCCGGATCTTCCAGAAGACAAAGGACCTTGGATGACAAGCAAAAACCATCTGTCCAGCAAAACTAAGCATTATCTTTCAGGGGAATTGATGGACATTCAATGAAATAGGGGACTTTCAATCATCTCTGATGAAAAGGCCAGAGAACAGAAAATTTGATTGCCAAATATAAGATTTAACAGAAGCATAAAAATGTAAAGAAAAAATATTTTTATAGTTGAAATATTTACAACCCTATATAGAAATAAAACACGTGTAACTTTTGAGAACTCTATCTTTTTCAAGGCAGTTAGTTCTAAATTGACTTTAATGTGATGATATAAAAAAAAATTAGGGTTGGAAAAGGGAACTGAAGTAGAAGAAGAAAGAGGATCATAAAATCAGATAAATTATACCACATGAAGAGGCACAGGCACGAAAGATCTATTATAGTTGAGCAAAACAAGGGAGGAGAATGAACATTATTTGAATTTTAACCTCATCAGATTTGACTTAAAATGGAACAACATATATACTCAGTATGATATAGAAATTTGTCTCACTCTAGAGGGCAGTAGGAGGGGGAAATGAAAAAGCAAGGGTGAGGCTAATAGAAGAAAGAATAGAATTAAAAGGGCAAAGGGATAAGAAAAGAGGAAGAGGATGAAAAAAGAGAGAGCAGATCTGAGGGAGGTGGTGGTCATAAGCAATACACTGGTAAGAAGGGAAAAGGTGAAAGGAGAGAGAAAAGTATAACTTGGCAAAAATAAGATGGCAGGAAATACAGAATTAGTAATCTTAATTGTGAATGTGAATGGATGAACTGTCCTGTAAAATGGAAGCAGAAACCAGAATCCTACAATAAAGTGATTATAAGAAACACATCTGAAGCTGAGATATACATACAGAATAATGGTAAAAGGCTGGAGCAATATATACTTTAGCTGAAGTAAAAAACAAACAAACAAACAAAAAACGGTAGCAATTCTGATCTCAGATTAACACAAAAACCAAAAGAAATTTAATTAAAAGAGATAAGGAAGGAAATTACATCTTGTTAAAGGATACAATAGACAATGATGTCATCAATAATAAATGTATATACCAAATGATACATCATCCAAATTCTTAGAAAAGAAGTTAAGCCACAGTTACAGGAAGAAACAGATACTAAAACTATAATAACCATAACTTCAACAAAGTAAACAAGAAAGAAGGAAAT
The DNA here is from genome assembly GCF_048593235.1 of Sminthopsis crassicaudata. Classification (NCBI taxonomy): domain Eukaryota; kingdom Metazoa; phylum Chordata; class Mammalia; order Dasyuromorphia; family Dasyuridae; genus Sminthopsis; species Sminthopsis crassicaudata. The sequence continues at coordinate 155,967,337 of NC_133622.1, forward strand.
GAATAGAAATGTTATATGATAGCCCTTTGACAGACCACATAAAAACTGAACATATTTTAGGGCATAAAAGCCTCACAATCAAATGCAGAAAAGCAGAAATAGGAAATGCATAATGTTCAGATCATGACACAATAAAAATTACAAATAATAAGGGATTATGGAAAAATGGACCCTAAATTAATTGGAAACTAAATAATCTAATCCTAAAGAATGAATGGGTGAAACAACAAACCATAGAAACAATTAATAATTTTATCTAAGAGAATGACAATAATGAGACAACATTACCAAAACTTATGGGATGTAGCCAAGGCAGTTCTTAGGGGACACTCTATTAAATGCTTACATGAACAAAATAGAGAAAGAGAAGAATAAATTTGGTTTAAAAAGGCTAGAAAAAAAGAACAAATTTAAAATCCCCAATTAAATACCATATTAGAAATTCTGAACATCAAAGGAGAGATTAATAAAATTGAAAGTAAGAACACAATTGAACCAACAAAACAGAGTTGGTTTTATGAAAAAACCAATAAAATAGATAAAACTTTTGATTAATTTTATTAGAAAAAAGGAAAAAAAGAAAACCAAAATACCAGTATCAAAAATGAAAAGGGTGAAATTACCACCAATGAAGAAGAAATTAAAGCAATAATTTCAAACTATTGTGCACAACTGGATGCCAATAACACTGATAATTTAAGTGAAATGGATAAAAACTTACAAAAGAATATATTTCCCAGATTAACAGATGAGGAAATAATTACTTAAATAGTCCCATTTTAGAAAAAAAGAAATTGAACAAGGCATTAATGAACTCCCTAAGAAAAAATCTCTAGGACCAGATGAATTTACAAGTGAATTCTACCAAAAATTTAAAGAACAATTAATTCCAATACTATATAAACCATTTGAAAAAACAAGGGAAGAAGGAGTCCTACTAAATTCCTTCTGTGACACAGATATAGTACTGATACCTAAACCAGGAAGGTCAAAACAGAGAAAAAAATTATAGACCAATTTCCCTAATCAATATTGAAACCAAAATCTCAAATAAAATATTAGCAATTTATATCCAGGATCACTTATACCAGGAATATATGGCTAGGAATAACTGATTCTATCAATAGAAAGAGAAATCATGATTATCTCAATTGATGCAGAAAAAGCATTTGACAAAATCCAACACTCATTCCTATTACAAAGATTTGAGAACATTGGGATAAATGAAGTTTTCCTTAAAATGAAATTAAATGCAGGATTTTCTATTGGAGTCAGTTTAGGAGACTTCTCCCAATACTACCTAATTCTAACTTGACATTTTTGTGTGATAAATAATCTATATAATAATCATTTTGGCACAATGAAAAACCATTATGCTTTTTAAAAAGTTTAAATAAAATCTCATTTTATGAATACTTTTTTAAATTGAAAAATGAGTTCCAAATTGATATTTTTAAAATTATGGAAACAATACATTCTAGGCAATGTAGAAATGTTAAAAGTATCTTAGGAAACATAAACTGAGGTTCAACATGCCATGGCCAATCTTCCCTTAAGCAATTTTAGGCTGAAGCCATAATTAAAAGCCAGTTTTAGTTTTTTCCAAAGCTATTCCACACATAAGACTGTGGGTCACTATAATTTCTACCCATGATGACAGAAATGAAGGCTTAGTTAAGTACAAAGGGACACTTTCTGCCAAATACAATGATAGAAGGGAAGTGGTCAGGGTGGGGACAGGATGGCTGAAATACCACAGTCTTAACCATGAATACCAGGAGTGTTGTAACTTCTGCTAAAAATACTAAATTAAGAATTTTCAAATTATGAAATTATAAAAGAATTATATTATCTGAAGGTTCCTTGATGTAAAGAAGGTTTTTAAGGCCAAAAGCAAAGCAATTTTATTTTTCTTTACATAAAAATCCTTTATCTTTCATATGAGAATAATTTTTCATCCATGATATTCTTCTTCCTTCCAAATCCACAGATTATCTCTTTAAAGCATTTAGAACTAATACCAGGAATGTTGAATAGGGACATTTGTCTTGGAGGCTTGGATGCTTACCAACTATATGACTAGGCAAAGTATTTAACTTTAACTTCAGTTCTTCAACTATAAAATGAGGTGACTTTTAAGTCCTTTCTAACTATATCTACAATCATCTATCAGATACATCAATAAGTGTTAGATTTAGAAGGCACTTTTAATAAAGTTCATCCAATCTCCTTATTTTACATAAGTGAAGATGAATGAGGACTAGAGAGATGAGTTGCTCAATGTCACAGAATAAATAAAACGATAAAGATATAAAGATTTCCATTGGGCTTCAAATCTAACACACCTCCTACCATACCATGCTGCATTTTATATGAAAGAATTGTAAAAAGTTTAGTTATTTGCTTGGCAAAGATCAAAGAATGAATGTAAGTGACTAGGTCTTTGGTTTGCTAAGTCAGAAAGGGCCTTCATCTCGAGTTAATCACTAGGGTGAATGATTTTTTTTTTTTTTTTTTTTGTTACTGCTATACCAACTGTGCATAATGACAGCGCACAGACAGGTTAAGCTTAAAAGACTGGAACTTTTCAAATCACTAGTACTATTTTCATATGAGTTTCCAAAGCCATAATTCCAGGAAGCCATATTAGTAAATGGATGACTGCCATCAACATGGCAGACAAGCCTAAGGCAGGGATCCTTGAGAAAGATGTATAAAGTTATCAAATGGCAGTCAAATCAAATTACTAACACTACCATGACCACTTTCTGTAATGTTCTGTTTCTCTAAATTATAATCCTTCTCTGGGAGCAGATTTCTTGGGGAGCTTCTGGATGCAGCCTTGGCTTTAGTTCAGTTCCAATAATCCCAAAATGCAGTTAGGAGTTAAAGGTCCTTCACTTTCTCTTTCTAAATCTTATCTCCAGATCCTTTATTTTCTCCTTCAAGTCTTGTCTCCTTCACTTGGGGCTCAGCTACCTTTCTTAGAGACCTTTCTCTCTCTCTTTGGTTCCCGAGAGCTCTTGTTCCAGTGTCTCCAGCCAGCATGAAAGTTAGAAGTTGGAATGATTCTGCCTCTGCCTCTGCCTCCAAGAGTGTGGGACTGTGGGTTTCCCAGAAGTCAATCTTAGTTGTGAATCTCCCAAAGTCCTCTCCTCCAAAGTCGCCTGAAGTTCTCCCAGGAAGTCCTCTCCTTGAGTGAAATCCAAATTCTAACTCTGCCCACTGAATCCTGGCTCCTTATATCCTACCAGAGAATAGGCTTATGGGAGCTCCTTGTGGACCAATGAGCAAACTCCTTTAAAGATGTAAACTCCTTTAAAGGTGTGAACTAAATGTATAAGTACCTTGTAAGAATCCTAACAACTTTCCATATAGGCTCTTGAACTCAAAAGTTGTGGGAGTAGCAATGCTTCTAGAGCAGAATCTTTGTAGAAATTTCTCACTGCCTGTTAGGATTACTAGGTGAGAACTCAGGTTGTCTGGACAGTGACAAGGTGAGAATTCAGGTTGTCTGGACAATTAATTACAAGGTGAGAACTCAGGTTGACTTGATAGTTCCTAACACAAGATGAGACTAATGGACAATGGACTTATGGACATTTATAAATTTTCAATTTATGATTATTTGATCATGTTATTTGTTATATACTTCTAGCATGTATTATGTTACTATGTTACTATGTGCTTATGTAATCTATGTAATTATGTGTAATACTTCCCATATTGATGGATTTATGTTTCAAGGTCATGACTATCCTATGTTCTAAATCAAAAGAAAGGAGGAGATGTTAGGATTACTAGGTGAGAACTCAAGTTGTCTGGACAGTGACAAGGTGAGAATTCAGGTTGCCTGGACAATTACAAGGTGAGAATTCAGGTTGACTTGACAGTTCTCTGGCTCAGACCTTTGGTTTAGGTCTTTAAAGGGAGTTGACACCTTAGGAATTCTAAGAGAAGCAAGCTCATTGGTTGGAGTACTTCTTCCCAGAAGCCCTTGCATTATCCCATGCCCATTCTCTGGGAGGATAAAAGAGGACAGCACTCCAGAGATAGGAGAAGTCTCTGCACTACATCAGGCTTGACGGGGCTCTCTGCAGGAAGGGAAGTCACTTCTCTGGACCAGAGTTAACAGCAACTGCCTGGAGACAATGGTTCTCTACAGGAAGAAGAATCTGTCTGAGAGATTTGAGTTGACACAGAAGATCTCCTTCCAGAGAGCGATCAGCAGCTTCTGGAGACGACAGCACGCTACAACTGCCAAAATCCTAGGCATTAGAAACTGTTATGATTTTATCAACAGAAATGAACAGAGTCATCTAATTTGCTTGCTATATCCTAAGGACTATAGGATCTTTCCATCTTACATATCGTTTAAGCCTTCTAATTGTGTTATCTTAGCTACTAAAATGTGAAATCTCTCAGAGCAGCAGATTTTACTTTTCTATTTGTATCCCTAGTGCTTAATAGTGTTTTGTACATATGAGTATACTTGCCTATCATTTAACCATTTAATTAACAACAGTCAGTAAATTAGTGTTTGTTAAGTCCCTGTTATGTGAATGAAATAGAGATAATCAAAAAAAGGAGCTCTGTGTCTATTTGTCTGTCTCTTCACACACACACACACACACACACACACACACACACACACACACACACACACACAGAACTAACACTAATGTGGATCAGGAAAAACTCCTTGAGGAGGTGGGGTTTTTTAGCTGGGATTTGAAGGAAGCTAGGAGGTAGAGATGATGAAAGGAAAACATTTCTAGTAAAGGGCATAGCCAGAAAAAACCCAGTCTGAAGATGGAATGTCAAGTGTGAATAATAGTAAACAGGCCAGTCCTGCTGGATTACAGACTTCTGAAGAGGTGGGGGAAAGGTAAATCTAAGATAGTTAGAGGCAGAATGGGTCAGAGGATTTTATATTTGTCACCTGAAGGTGAAGTGGAGCCAATTAAGTTTGCTGAATAAGGAGGGTACCATGGCAGGTTATGCTTTAGGGAAGCTTTGGTAGCTGAGCTCAAGATAGCCTGGAATCAGAGAGACTTGAGATAATCAGCACATTATTGTAATCATTCCATTTGAGGTGGTATGAGCTACACCAGGGTGGTGGCAGTATCAAAGGAGAGAAGGATTTAATAATAGATTGGATATGGAGGATGTGAGGAAGTATGGAGTTGAGAATGACATTTAACTTGAAAGCCTGAGTGACTGAGAAGGTAGTGGTAATAATTATAGAAATAATGGTAAAGATAAGAATGCAAGGTGGATTTTTAGTTTCCAATTATTTTTTGATCTTATTTTCCCCTGGCTTTTTATTGAATGTAATTTTCATTGCATTGTGGTCTGAAAAGGATGCTTTTACTACTTCTGCCTTATTGCATTTGAGTTTGAGAAGGTAGTGGTAATAATTATAGAAATAATGGTAAAGATAAGAATGCAAGGTGGATTTTTAGTTTCCAATTATTTTTTGATCTTATTTTCCCCTGGCTTTTTATTGAATGTAATTTTCATTGCATTGTGGTCTGAAAAGGATGCTTTTACTACTTCTGCCTTATTGCATTTGAGTTTGAGGTTTTTAATGTCCTAATATATGGTCAATTTTTGTATAGGTTCCATGAAATGCTGAGAAGAAAGTGTACTCCTTTCTGTCTCCATTTAGTTTTCTCCAAAGATCTATCATATCTAATTTTTCTAGTATTCTATTTACCTCTTTGACTTCTTTCTTGTTTATTTTGTGGTTTGATTTATTTAATTCTGAGAGTGCAAGGTTGAGATCTCCCACTACTATAGTTTTGCCTTCTATTTCTTCTTTTTTTTTTTTTTTTTATTTCACCTGAAGCATAGTAGATTCTGCTTCACCCTTTTACTTTTATTCTTAATGTATCACCCTGTTTCAGGTGTGTTTCCTGTAAACAACATATAGTAGGATCCTGCTTTTAATCCAATCTGCTAATCACTTACTCTTTATGGTAGAGTTTACCCCATTCACATTTATAGTTAAAATGACCAATTCTGTATTACTTGCCATCTTATTAATCATTATTATTATTGTTAACTGCTTATGCTTTCTCCTTTCCTTCCCCCTTTTATCCCCCTCCCCAGTATTAAACTTTTGAGCACAACCTGCTTCTCACAGCCCTCCCTTTTTAGCATCCCTCCCATCATCTTAAGAGTTCCTCCCTCTACTTATCCCTTTTCCTCACAACTTCCGTGTTTCCTTCCATTTAGCTTTCTCCTTCCCTTTTCATTTTTCCCCTCCCACTTTTCAATGAGGGGAGAAGTTTCACCATAAATCAAATATTCTAATATTTTTCTCTTTAAGCCAATTCTGATGACAGTACAATACATACTATGTTCATCCTCCTCCACTTTTTCTCTCAGATATAATAGGTTTCCTTTGCCTCTTGGTGAGATGTAGTATCTCCACTTTACCCTTTTCTGGGTATGATTTCCTTTCCACCTCTAGTTTATAGAGCAATGTATACATGTGTTTTTTAATATATCTTTATAGAAGAACTATAGTTCCCAAGATTTCTTTTTACCTTTAGGTTTCTCTTGAGTTCTATATCTGTAGATCAAACTTTTTGTTTAGATCCGGTTTTTTCATCAAGAATAGATATTCACTTATTTCATTTAATGTCCATCTTCTTCCCTGGAAAAAGATGCTCATTTTTGCTGGGCAAATTATTTTTGGTTGCATACAAAGTTCCCTAGCCTTTTGGAATATCATATTCCAGACCCTTTGATCCTTTAATGTGGACGCTGCTGGATCCTGGGTAATCCTTATTGTGGCTCCTCCATATCTGAATTGATTTTTTCTAGTAGCTTGAAGTATTTTTTCCTTCATCTGATGGTTCTGGAATTTGGCTACTATATTTCTTGGTGTTTTGATTTTAGGGTCCCTTTTAGTAGGTGATCGACGAATTCTTTTAATTACTATTTTGCCCTCTGTTTCTAAAACATCTGGGCAGTTCTCTTTGATAATTTCCTGGAGTGTCCAGGTTCTTTTTTTTGTCATATTTTTCAGGGAGACCAATAATTCTCAGATTGTCTCTCCTGGATTTATTTTCCAGGTCTGTTGTTTTTCCAAGAAGGTATTTGACATTTTTCCCCATTGTTTCATTTTTTTGGTTTTGCTTGACTGATTTTTGGTGTCTTCTAGAGTCATTCAATTCCATTTGTTCTATTCTGATTTTCAATGAAGTATTTTCTTCAGTCACTTTTTAATTTTTTTTTCTAATTTTCCAATTGAGTTTTTAAGTGAGTTATTTTGTTCTATGGAATTGGTTTTCCATTTCACCAATTTTATTTTTAGGGGGGTATTTTATTTTTTTCCAGCTCAATTCTGCTTTTCAGGGTTTTGATTTCTTTATCCACTCTATATTTAAATGAGTGGGATGACTTATCCAGACTCTCTTGCCAAACTTCCCTTTCCTTTTCCCATTTTTTCTTCTAGCTCTCTTGTGGGAGCCTTTTTAATTTCTTCCATGAGAGTCTTGTGTGGTGGGGACCAGATCATATCCTTCTTTGGGGATTGATCTGGAGATCGTCTGTTTTTAGTCTCCTCAGGGTTTAAAGTCTCCTCTCTATCCACATAGAAGCTATCAATAGTTACAATGTGCTTTAATTTTTTGCTCATTTTGTCAAAGAAGAGTCAAAGAAAACAAATAATAAGAAAAAGAAATGCTCTGCTTTTTTGGGGGATGAGGCTGGATGTTATTACCAAGCTTCCTTTAGAGACTGTAGGGGATAGCAGCAAGGCATTAGCAAGACAGCAATGGCTGCACTGCATCTGCACTCTAAGACTCGAGAGTGTGCTGAGTCACTCTGGGTGGGTGTAGCCAGGTCCCAAGAGACACTAGCTTTTTGGGTTATAGTCTTCACCTCTTGTGTTTTTAGATTCTCTGCTTGTCTACTGGCTTGCTGCCAGGGCAAAGTAGCAAAAACTGTGTTAAAGCTCTCTCCACAGAAATGGCTGAAATCACACCTCATGTTCAACTGTGAGCTGCCTGTCTTACTCTGTTGTGCTGCAGCTGCCTGCCTTCAGTTTGTGTCTGATCTAAAACTGTCCCCATCTGTGAGCAAAAACAGACCTTTTCTGGAGACTTTCCAGGATATCTTCTCTTGGTAATTATTTGTGGTTTTTTTCAGTCAAGCACTAATTCCGAGGCTTGTCATGAGATAAATTATTCTTAGAGAAAATGAGGAGCTTAAGCAGATGTGTGCATCCTCTCCATCATCTTGGCCGGAAGTCCCGCAAGGCGGTTTTGGGAAGAAAGATAATGACTTTGGGTTTGGGCATGGTGAATTTTAAGATGTCTTTAATTTTAATTGTCCAATAAACAATTGGAGATATGAGTGTGATGGTGAGAAGTGAGAACAGAGCTAGATAAGGAAACATGAGAATAGTTAATAGAACCTATTGGAGCTAAGGAGATCACCAATTAAAATAAGAGAGAGAGAGAAAGGTGTCTGGGTAGATATCAGGAAGGATGACTAAAGATCTGGCAAAAAGACTGAAAAAAAGTGGTCAGGCAGGTAGGAGAGAAATAGAGATTAGAAAGGATCCAGGGAGAGAAGGTGATTGACAGTGACCAAGGCTGATGACAAATATATGAGGATGAAGGCTGGGAAATAGGCATGTTAATGATTTTGGAGGGAGAAGTTTCAATTCAGTCATGAGGTCAGAAGCTAGAAGAAAATAAGACAAGAAGAGAGGTTTGAGATAATAATAGAACACTATCACTGTGCTTGTAGGCAAGATGGTAACGACTGAAAATCAGAGAATAAGGATGAAAGAAGAAACAACAGTGGGAGTACTTGAAGCTTGGTAAGAGGCTCATGAGTGACATGTGTATGAACTTAGTTAATGATATTTCTTCTTGCCTTCTTACTTTTTTATGTGATACATGGTGAAGGAGGATGCAATGGTAGAAGTCATCCAATGAGATGAAAAGGAGTATAAAAGGGAGTTCTTGGTGTATAGTCTTAATTTTTTCAGTGAAATATGAAGACAAAGGCAAAAAGAAAAAAAGAACACAAGAAAAAAATTCCTGCTTCCAAGCAAAAAGGTCCGTATTCATATCACCAAAGACTTAATTTTCTGGCAAACTTCTGTTATAAAAACTCAACTAAATGGTAGGATTTTCTCACTTTTGATTATCTAAGGGAAATATTTACTTCATTATAAGAACTCTTTACAGACTGGTAAGTCAGTCTTAAGTTGATGAATACTTGGCTTAATTTTTTTTAAAATATCATTCGATGTTATGTGCAGGCTATTTTGCTAAGTACTAATCTCTTAAAAATAAATTCATTATAAAAAATGCAAAGTATTGCATTATGAAAAAATGCCTGGCAGTACAAGATATAAAACTCTAATATAAAGCATCAATTATCAAAACCATCTGCTACTGGATAAGAAAGTGGTGGATTGGTGAAATTAGTTAGATACACAAGATAAAATATTCAATGACTACAGTAATCTATTGTTTGATAGACCCAAAGAGACTAGCTTCTGGGATAAGGAGTCATTATTTGAGAAAAATCATTTTAAGAAAACTAGTACGGCAGAAATTCAGCATACATCTACATTCTCACAACCCATACCAAAATAAAGTCAAAATGCATATATGAGTTAGGCAATAACAATGATTCTATAACCAATTTAGGAGAGTAGGGATTGTTTATCTATCAGATCTTAGGAGAAGGGAAGAATTTATGGCCAAAGAAAAACATTATAAAATTCAAAATGGATAATTTTGATTGTACTGCATTAGAAAAGTTTTGCACAAAAATAGTTTAGAACTAATCTACTCAAGATTAGAATGGAAGTAGACAGCTGGGAAAAAATTTACAATCAGTGTTTCTGATAAAGGCCCATTTCTGAAATATATAGAGAACCGAATCAAATTTATTAAGAATACAAGTCATTCCCCAATTGATAAATAGTCAAAGAATATACGAATGGATAATTTTCAGAGGAAGAAATTAATTTCATCTATAATTATATGAAAAATGTTTTAAATTACTATTGATTAGAGAAATGCAAATTAAAACAACTCTGAGGTACTTACTTCACATCTTTCAAAATGATTAACATGACATGACAAATGTTGGAGGAGAGGTGGGGGAGGGAGGACACTAATGCATTGTTGATGGAGTTGTGAAATGATCCAGTCATTCTGGAGAGCAATTTGGAACAACTCCCAAAGGGCTATTTCATTCAGCCAACTCACAAATGAGTCTGTATCCCAAAGAAATTATATAACAGGAAAAAAAGATTCATGTGTGCAAAAAGGTATGTACCATAACCCTTTGATTTGGGGTTATATCCCAAAGAGATCTTATAGGAGGGATATGGATCCACTAGTGCAAAAATGTTTGTGGCAGCCCTTTTTGTAGTGGCCAGAAAACTGGAAACTGAATGGATGACCATCAGTTGGAGAATGGCTGAATAAATTATGATATATGAAAGTTATGGAATATTATTGTTCTGTAAGAAATGACCAGCAGGATGAATACAGAGAGGCCTGTAGAGACTTACATGAACTGATGCTGAGTGAAATGAGCAGAATCAGGAGATCATTATACACGGCAACAACAAGATTATACAATGATCAATTCTGATGGATATGGCTCTCTTCAGCAATGAGACTCATCAATGCTTTCAATGTGGTAAAGTAGGCCATCTGAAAACTCAATGTTGGCATAGAGACAGAGTGAGAAAACTGGGTGGGAGAACAAGACCCAATACTCCATGTCCAAAATGCAACAGAGGACTCCATTGGGCATCAGAGTATAGATTGATTCAGGAAAACAGGATGAGGGGCCCAGCCCCAGGGCCCCAGGCAAAAAAACACTTGGGGCATGATGGCAGCCAATGCCACACCCAGAGAGTGCTTACAAGTCCAATACCCAGACATGACCAATCAGCCAGGAAGCCATCTGATGGGAGAAAGGGACTACAATTAGGGAGGATAGAGTTGTATGCCGCTGGGACAACTAAGAAACCCCCAGAAAGGTGAAATCTATTCCTGTCCAGCCTTTGGATCCCTTGCCTCCAGGCTTGACCATTTCACCTCCTGAGAGTACTTACAAAACATTCATTCATACACTGATGTGGGAAACTGGGGAGTGTGTAGATAATATCCCAGTCACTAACACAGGTAGACAATGTGTGACTTATCAACCAGGGGAAGTAGTAGCATCAGGTTTATTGATACAGACCCCTAATAAGCAATCTGGTGATAGTCGCCCAGATTCTGACTCCAAGCAGCAAAACTCAGGAATATACTGGACAGCAACTGTGACAGCTGACCGACCTATGCTCACCATCTATATAAATGGCATACCATTAGAAGGACTGGTGGACACAGGTGCAGATCGCACAGTCATTAGAGGTGCCAACTGGCCCAGTCATTGGCCAAAGACTCAAGGCAGACACCTACACATCTGGGGTAAGAGGATCAATAGCAGCTGAAGTTAGTGCTACCCCTTTAAGATGGATATTTGAAGGTGAAACAGGAGTTTTTACTCCTTTTATAGTTGAAAAAATCCCCATCTGTAAAATTCTGATCGTCTCGCCAGTTGTAATCCTTCTCTGGGAGGAGGTTTCTTTTTTCTGTGAATCTTTTTCTCTGTCCTCTTCACTTGCAAATCCACGGGAATGTCTTCTCCTTGATCCAATCCAGAACTGACTTTCCACACTCTAACTTCTTCTTTTATCCTCCCAGAGAATGGGGGTGGAATAACTCAGGGGCTTGTGGGAGAAATACTTCAATCAATGAACTTGCTCCACTTAAACATGCAAGCTCCTCCCCAGAAGTTCAAAGGGGTAAAACTTCCCTTAAAGGCCGGAACTAGAGAATTGTTAAGTATGGACTTAGCACTTAGTAAGAACCTAATATCTCATTATCTCATTAGCACTTAGTAAGAACCTAACACCCATCAATCTGTGAGGAAGAGACATTTTACAACAATTAGGGTTAAAGATGAATACTTCGGTTTTTTAGGCCTGCCACCACTTTCACCTGTTCCTATCCAATGGAAAACTGATATACAGTGTGGATAACAGTGGCCCTTAGGTAGCCATAAAATTCAGGCCTTACTAGACATAGTACAGGAGCAACTTGACCAAGGGCACTTACAACCTTCTCTAAGTCCTTAGAATTCCCCTCTATTTGTTGTAAGAAAGAAATCTGGAAAATGGAGGATGCTAACTGATTTAAGAAAGGTAAATGAACAGATGGAAACTATGGAAACTCTTCATCTTGGACTTTCCAGGATTGGAACACAGGGTTTTGCAAGGGCTAATGCTGAAGAATTGTCCATGTATATGTTTTGAAAAATAAATAGCTTTAATAAAAATGTATGTAGCAGCTCTTTTTATGGTGACACTATAGTATTTGAATGTCATGGAATATTATTATTCTATAAAAAAGAATGCATAGGTTGATTTTAAATGAACTGATTTACATGAACTGATGCTGAGAGAAGCAAATATGACAGGAAAACACTGTAAACACCAACAAGATTGATGATCAAGTGTAATGGACTTGGTTCTTCCCAGTATTCAGTGATACAAGGTAATCCTAATAATGGAAAGTGACATCTACATCTTAGAACTATGGAGACTGAATGAAGATCAAAGTATAGTATTTTCTCCTGTTTCTTCCGTTTTTTTCCTCATGGTTTTTCCCTTTGGTTCTGATTTTTCTTTCACAACATGATTAATATGGAAATATATAAAATAATATAATTTATAACCTAAAAAATTAAATTTAGAGAAGGTGAAGCCAGTATCGTGGAATAAAAACAGTGACTTGCCAAGCTCTCTTCCCTAATGCTTTAAATAATGACTCTAAACAAATCTTAAGAGCATCAGAACCCACAAATGATGAAAGGACCAGAGCTAAATAGAAGCTTTCAGATGTAGGTCTTAGGAGAAGCTAAGGGCTTAATCAGGAAAGGAATATCATAAGGGACTTAATAAGGTTTATTTGTTTACATTCCTTCATTGGAGGGTGATACTTATAAAGAGTTTCTCATTTTTATGGCAGTTATAATGAGTATATAGACTAAAGGAACAAGAGTGACCTTAATATGAAGGAATAATATTTAAAAATATTAATAATTAATAAAAAATTAAGGGGTGAGAGAGGAATGCATTGGGGAGAATAGGACAGAGAGGTGGAATGCCATATCTGTCACGAAACAAGCAAGAAAAAACTTTTACAGTGGAGGGGGAAGGAGAAAATGGGAGAGGGAGTGAACCTTACTTTTATCAAAATTAACTCAAAAAGGAAATAAAACATACATACTCAATATGAGTGTAGAAATTTATCTTACCCTGCAGGAAAAAAGGAGGACACATAGGAAGAAGGGTAGGTGATAGAAGAGAAGGAATATTGGGGGAATGGGTGGTCAGTAGAAAAAACAGGAGATCAAGGTGAAAGGAGAGAGAGTGTAGAAAAAACAGGAGATCAAGGTGAAAGGAGAGAGAGTAGAATAAACAAGGGGGAAATATAGGTAGCAAGAGTAATTGGGGAAATAATTTTGGAGCGAGTTTCTTCAACAATGCCTTCATTTTTCAAATATATAGAGAACTGGGTCAAATTTACCCCTCCCCCAAAAAGAGCCATTTCCCAATTGATAAATGATCAAAACATGTGAATATTGCCAAAAGGATTATAAAATCATTTAACTCAACAATAATACCATTATTAGGCATGAATCCCCAAAGAATATTTTTTTTTTAAAAAGGAAAAGGACCTATATGTACAAAATACTTATAGCAATTCTCAGGGCAAAGAACTGGAAATTGAGGGGATGTCCATCAATTGCGAAATGGCTGACTAAATTGTGGTATGTGATTATGATGGAATATTATTGTTTTATGGAAAATGATAAGCAGGATGCTTTCAGAAATCCTGGAAAGTCCTCTATGAACTCAAGCAAATTGAAATGGACTGTGTACAAAGTAATAGCAATGTTGTGGGATAATCAGCTGTGAATGATTTTGCTGTTCTCGGCAATAACTGATCCAAGTCTATTCTGAAGCACTTATGATGAAAAATGCTATCTATCCATACCCAGAGGAATAACTGATTGTCTTAATTTTACTTGAGTTATTTTTTTTAAGGGGGGGAGAGGGGTAGAGATCTATGTTTTCTTTTGCAACATAATTTTTATGGAAATGTTTTAAATAACTTCACATGTATCTTCTTAAAGGGTGTTGAGGGGAGAAAGGGATAGACTCTGGAATTCAAAGTTTAAAAATAAATATATAAAGTTGTTTTACATGTAATTGAGGAAAATGAAAATATTAAATATAGACACATATGTATATGACCTAAAAATATATATGAGAAGAAATTTAGCTTGCTTCTTTGCTGAGGTGAGAGGTCTCCTATCATATCAGGCAAAAAATGTATGGAGCATTCAATATAATTTTAGATTTATAGAGATAGCTGATTTGCTAATATTTTTCTTTCATTCTTTTTATTTCAAAATACTTTGATATAAGGGCTGTCTCTTTGGAAGAAGAGTGGAAAAGGATATCAGGGCAAATCTAATGAATGTGAATCTATGAATGAACAAAAGACATCAATAAAAATCTATGAAAAACAGGCTAAAATTAAATTCAAAAAAATTATTAATAATTATTATGTAGCTTTGAATTAAGATAGGCTTTTCCTTAAGAGTAGAAACTTTTGAAGTATTAAGACACAAGGTTTCTGAACCAAAACAGTATTATTGGCATAAAAAGTAAAAAAGGAATTTTAAGTCTATCTTAAAATGTTTTTAGGATGATAAGAAACTTTTTATGGATCAATATTAAAACTTTTATCATTTGTCAATGAAATGTTGATGCAAAGCAATCTGAGTCAAGATTCTCTCCTATTATTCTTTTATATCTAATGTTCTGTGGACAAAAATCAATAGAATGCAATAGTATTAGTGGGCAAAATAATTTGTAAATAAAGTGGCATGATAGCTCATTTTGGGAGACCTTGTTGAAATCATTATCAGGACAACTCTAGTAGCTGATAGTGCTGAGATGATGGATACCTCATCTATTTCCCATAGGACACAATTTCTTGGCTAGATCTCTCTCCATATAATATGAAGTTGTTCATTCTATGCTTGGAGGGTAAGTGTACTTGGGATGGCAGTATTTATTAAACACACATAATTCTTCAGTTATTATGGCTCAAGAAGATGCTGGAGATTACAGACTATATAGTTGGTCTGTGATAAATGATTCACTTCAAAGTCCTTATTTGGTCTCCAAGATACTTTGAGGGAAGTCTATATTTGTACCACTGGCATTTGCATTTAAGAGTCCATGAAATGCAGCATACTTCTGATGTGTAATATTAGCTTCCAGGAACCTGGAAGTGATGTATTACATGGTTTCTATCATTTCTTTTCACAATCTGCATTGATCAAGTTCAATTTTTGTAAAAACAGTACTGCAATTACTGATTCAATGAACACAAAGTAATCATCATATCAGTACTTTGCTGAAATACTATGGGGTAATGCAAAAATGAACTCTCCATTATCACCAAGAGGGAAAGGTAGAATGAACAAGAAGTATGGAAAAATAGAATTCTTAACACGTTCAGAAGAATACTTTGGTTTGATTTTTTGTTTTGTTCTCTATAGCCCTGATAATTATAAAGTTTAACTTCATAAGACTTTCATCATATAAAGTAATTATTTGAAGGCTGATATTATTAGATTTTATCAGACACTGTTAAATTATACAGTGTATTTAAGTAGCCAAGCAACTTAAGAATCTAAGAAATAGTTAGTAAATAGATCCGAAAGGAAGAAACAACCCTAAAAAGATAAAATGGCCCATTTGAGTGTAAGCTAACCAAAGTGAAACACTTTGTAGCAGGGGTCTAGGACAGAATTTTTTGATTCAGAATTACATTGAACAATATTTTGCAAAAGCAGATGATTTCATGAAGAAGACAGTTAAATTCAAGATACAATGAACCAAGATAACTGCTATATAAATGAAAATTAAGATGCTAGGCCTGTTTCATATTTTTTGGTCATCTTGATTATAATGTTACATTTGTTGTCAGTATTTTCTTACATTTCCTGACTCTTTTGGAAAAGTAATGAAGGGCCAGGTTTAAGACAAAACAGGAAATTTAAAATCTAGGGTTTTTTGTCTATGATTCTTGCAAAATTATTGGTAAATGTCCTACAGAAAAATTTCACTGGCTGTTCCCATGCCTGTAATTTTCTTTTTTTCTCACTTCTGCCTCCTGGATTCACTAGCTTCCTTCAAGTCTCAGGTAAAAAAAATCACAACTTCTGTAATATCCAATAATATGATCCAGCCTTCACACTGCTTTCAGTTTATCCTATCTATATCTTATTTGTATATAAATGTTTACATGTTCTCTCCATTAAGAACAGAGGCTATTAACTTAAAAAACAAAGTCCTTGGTTCTTAGCATAACACTTAATACAGAGCTCCATAAATGGTTAATACCTGATTGAGTGATGTGTTGCCTATTTGTTACAAATTTATTTCAATAGCTTTTTTTTAACCTGCTTATCATTTGTTCCCAGAAGAACTACTGTGCTTATTTCTCATAACAGATAATGTTAATCTTTCTTTAGTGTCTTAGGAATGATGGGCCTTTTACTTCATCAGTGTTGTATGGGTTTTTTTCCAAGATTATTTTCCAAATTTGTAGTGGTTCACTTTACTGTCCTGAAAGTATACATTATGATTGGTATTGCATATAAGGTAACTAATCTAAATGCATCCTTTCCAATCACATTTAACTTCAAAAATACAGTGAATCTCTTAATATATTCATTCACAGCATCCTTTGACACAAGATGAGTGAAGCCTGGCACAGGCCAAATTATTTATATAGTCATTGACTTCACTGAGTAAACATAATCTTGGAAATTTAATCTCAAACCTCTATTCTTTATAATTCTTTGGTATTTATTAGGAATTTTCAACATTTTAAGGCCAAATGACATTTTGATATCTTTGGGAAAAGACTTCCCAAAATGAAGGAGATATTTAGTTTGTATGGGGTTTTATGTAAGTATTTTTTTTTTCAATTTACATGTAAAAACAGTTTTCATCATTCATTTTTAAATAAGATTTTAAAGTCCAAATTTTTCTCTCTCCATATGAAAAAAATAATGTAAAAAAATAGTAAGTATTTTCCCACTTAAAACAAAGTGAGAATCTCTTCCTTTCTCTAACAGATAATATAATCTGATTGGTTGGGGTGAAAAATTTTATAAGATATCACATATAACTTACCTCAAATCAGTGGGCCTTGGAAGCAGTTTTCTTTTCCCAGTGAAGTAGACTTCGAAATCTTCCATCTTAAGCCTGTGTGCGTAGTCAATATAACCAGATAGCTCCTGACCGTGTGCATTTCGATCACGAATGAAGATTATAGACTGGAAAATAACATAAAAGTGGAAAAAATAAATCAATAAAAATAATGTCATATTCTATTTGAACAATTGCTAAATGTGTTTCTTCCCCTTCTCAGTTATAAACTGTGATAGGTCTGTGATAGAACAATATGGCTATTCCTACTTGACATGCACTCTGCAACAACTGCAATGTGCCTTTTCATTCCTTTCCATGTTCAATTTAATTTGATAAATGTTTAGTTAGCCTAGTTATGTAGAAAGAAGTCTCTTCTTTCAATATGCTCAAATTCTGCTGGTGTCAAAATATCTTGGAGACACCCTATTTCCCAGAGTTAACCCAGACTGTACTTGGAATAATAACAATCCTTTGTGCTTTGAATGGCCTCACTCTCTGGCAAAATGTATTGCTTTGACCAGCAGCAGATATTCACTGAGGGAGCTTCCCCTATTTCCCAGGGATTTGAGAACCAGAAGCAGGTGATCCATCACATCTCCACATGCTCACAACCCTTGTTTTTGTAGCTGCCAAATGAACTGAACCAGGTACTGCAGTCCTATTCCCACCATACTAACTCTGGTTTAGTACCCCACTGTGAGACAACCAACTTAGAGACTGTTTTCACAGACCCCAGGAACGCTTACACTGTCTACACATGAGGAAGTGCTACTCAAGACCAAGGAATGATTATATCCATAAAAGTGGATGAACCACAACATAAAGTGCTGTCTTTGCTCCAGCATGGTAAGTCCTCTATCACTTGGAAGTGCTTTCCTCACTCTGAAATAAATTAAACTTATGTTTGTTCCCTGATTCTCCTTTCTCTTTGATTATAGTCTGGTTGATATGCTGTCAGAAGTGGAATCTGATATGGAACAGGGCCAAATGGACTTCTAGTAGAGTTGGACTAGATGCCACCAGAGAGATCTCCGAGATATCTTCCCTTTCAGCTGTAGAGTACACCATTCTTTCCTACTTATTCCTCTGAGCTCATCCTTGATTAGTTTGCCTTTCTTTTTAAGGAAAACTCCAGGGCCCATACCCCAACATCGCCCCCCAAACCTCTGCTCTCTGCCTATTTCTATAGATTTGCTGCTATGTGCTTTTTTTCCCTGTATACCTTAACCCATACCTCCCCTAATCAACTGTGTGCACCAAGCTAACTGGATAAAATTAGAATTGCACACCTTGTCATTATGTCTGTGCCTGTGTCTTTGTAAGATATAGAATGCCTGTGTTGTGCTTGTGTTGTGAGCTAGATTCTGTAACTTCAAAAGATTTAAAAAAGAAAAAAACAAAACAAAAAACCTTCTAAGCCTGGGTTTAGAACACTGGGAAAGACTAATTAATTTTCATCACTGAAACAATTGGCTTTATAAGCAGGTCTAGTTCCACTTTAGTTATCCATAGGAGATTAGATTATAAGAAAAAAAATTCTGGAAGACACTTTTTTGTTGTTGTTATCACTGCAACATTTGCCAAGTTAGAATTAAAGAAATAAACTCAGATAATAAAATTTATAGAACCACTAGAAACATCTTAGAAGATTCTGAAGGTTTGAAGATTAATTGTTAAGGAGTTCAAAAATTAATCATTTTAAGATTGTAGAAAAGAACTCCTGAAACTTTGGGGTAATTCCAGGAACTCACTCCCTTCTAAAATTTTGGGGTACCAATATGTGGAACAAGTTTTAAGAAAAAAATAAGGATTAAATCTTACATAAGTTTAAAAAAAATTAAGGTAATTAGAAAGATTAACAGTTTTATTGTTCTAGAGCTTTGGTAATGATCCCAGAAATGAAGAGAATGAAGAGAAAAAAAGGTTCTACCTTATAGCAATTTCCTGTTAATTTTTCTCTGACTTTTTAGCTTCTACTCCATTTGATTAATAATTTTCACATATATCCTCCCACTATCTCTAAACAAATCGGCTAATTCTAATGGGCAACATTTTGACACTGAGTATCCCCTTAACACCAAAGTAAATGGAATAGGATGAAACTAGTTCCCTAATATCTTCTGTACCATTAGGAAAGGAAAGTATGATCCCTTTAATCAATAAGACACACAAGATAAGGGTTTGTTTTTACTGTAAGAAACTTGGTCACTGGAAAATAATGTAGAATAAAGATGATGAAAAAGAGAAAGTAACCCAGACGATATTGAGGGATCCTCCCCATAAGACTGATCACTCAGCATGATAAGGCTCTAGGAAGAGATAGCAAGAGGAGGGGACACTCAGTAAGCCCTCTTGCCTTCCCCACATTTCTTCCCAGGAGTCATGAGTGTATTTCACTTGTGGGGAGTGCTAACAAGACCATTACAATCATTGTCTTTCTGTTAAGCATTCTTATCTCAGGTCTGAATCATCTCTCTGTACAAGTTAATATAATTAATATAACACAACATAACATAACATAACATAACATAACATAACATAACATAACATAACATAACAAAACATAATAGTTTTCTCACAATTGTACATCTCAAGCAACCCATATGTTCTGTCTGAAAACTGACTCCATACTGATCAATTACTGTTTTTAATAGCCCTTATTCTGTCTACTTCCACAGCTGCCAAAGTTGTGAGTGTGTAGTTATACATCAACTACCAAGACTCTGATTCAAGTGTAGGTTAGTATTCTCTCCCCTTACACTCTTGCATTTCCCCTTGGTTTTCTGCTTGTAAGAAAACTATGGCTAGCACTGATATTTTGGACACACTTTCTCAATAGGTCCCTCTCAAGGAGCTAACTTCCCTGGTCAATATCTCATCCTGGCCCAACTGACCATTTGTGGCATCTTAGCTTATATCTGCCTCTACTTTTTTTGGCCAGGGTTCTGGTAGGATAGGGGTTGTTTTAGACCCCTTTCTGTGGTCCAAAGGGGGAAATGTCAAAATATTTTAGAATCACCTGTTTCTCACAGGTAAAGCCCAGCAAGTAGGTTGGTGCTCTGAGCCTGAGATAACAATAATACTTTGTGCTCTGGATGATTTTACCTTCTGGCAAAATGAATCTTTAGGAGACCATTTTGTACAATAAGTCACTTTAAGTGAAGTGATAGAAAAGTTAAGTCTGGAAAGACTGAAATTGAGATTGGAGCAAGGCAGAAAGCTTTGTATTCTACCTCAGAGTAAACAAGGAACCCTGTTAAGTTAGGGGGAAAATCTGATTAATTAAGTATATTATTCTGACAACTGCATATGGGACAGTGTGCAGAGAGGAAGTTGTTGCAATATTTCAGGCAAGCAGTAAGGAGGGTGTGATTTCCCTCATAGACACACAGTGTCTTTAAGGCATATATAAGATACATGTGGGGCAAAGACTACATAGCTCCTGGTACTCTACGACTTGGAAGTATTTTCAGAGACTTCCTAAAATTCTCCCGTTGCCTTGAGTTCATAATGGCATTCCCCCAATACCATTAGGGACCCCTTTCTGAAACTGCCACTTTTGCCTCTCTGTATTTATCTGTCTTTGATATGTTTTTCTGTCTGGTGGTGTCAATGGTAAGGGAGAGAAGAAAAATGTGTCTTCCTTTCCCTTCACCAGGTACTTATCTCAGGGACCTGACATCTCAAACTGAAATTATGCAGCTTCTTAAAGCCTCCAAAGAATAGGCAGACTGTTGGTAAAGATCATCATATGCTTTAGATACAGAAGATCATCTTTGTAGCACCTTGCTCTGAATTCTTGGTCTTCAACAATTACATTCAGAGATATGTATGATGTGTCCAGAAGAAAGCCCCTAACCTCATTTATAAAAGAGGGCCTGGGTGATGTTTAGTAGATAGAAGAAAGACAACAATCTTAATAAGACGACTGCACAATGTTCAAACAGCAAGATGGAAAACTAGAAAAGGACAGTGTCATAGATCTGAGAAATTAGAATGAACCATATCATGGATCACAAGGCAAACAGTTGAGAAGGATATTTGGTTTGGCTCTTCGTATTGTGTGCCTACAGGGACTGGAAAATCAACTGTGCCTGACCTTCTTTAGGGTATGTTCTGTCTAAATTTTTATGACAATGATTTCTCATGGTATTCCTCCTACTATTCAAAAGCTCCTAATTTTTCTTTGCTGAAATTTTATTCATGTCATGCTTGGTAATACAGGTATCCACTGAGGCTCTGTTCTGGGTCCTCTTATTTTCCTTCTATACTTTTTACTTGGTGATTTTATTAGCTCAAATGAATTTAATTATTTTTATGCTGATATTTCTCTTTTTAAATTTTATTAATTATTTTTAATTAAAATTTTTTATTTTCAAAACATATGCACTGATAATTTTTTCTATACTGATCCTTGCAAAACCTTGTATTTCAAATTTACCCCCTTTCCTCTTACCTCCTCCTCTAGATGGCAAGTAATCCTATATATGTTAAACATGTTAAAATATATGTTAAATCCAATATTTGTATGCATATTTATACAATTATCTTGCTGCACAAGAGAAATCAAATCAAAAAGGGAAAAAATGAGAAGAAAATGCTAGAACAAAAAGAGTGAAAATGCTATGCTGTGATCCATTCTCAATTCCCAGAGTCTTTTTTCTGGGTATAGATGTCTTTTTTCACCATATGATCATTGGAATTGGCCTCAATCATCTCACTGTTGAAAAGAGCCATGCCCATCAGAATTGATCATCATATAATCTTGTTGCTGTTATATATACAATGATCTCTCCCCTAGTTTTGCTCATTTCACTTTATGCTGATACTTCTCAAATCTATATATCCAACCCTACCTCTTGATCTTCAATCTTGCACTTCCAATGATCAGACAGATTGAACATTCATTCTTTCCCCTCGAATGTTCTCTCTTTCAAACTTCCCTTTTACTTGTTGTTATTACTTGGCAATACCATCAGAGTCCTCACTCTCACCCTCTATTTCCAATATATTACCAAAGCCTGCTGATTTTACTTGTGTGATAGTTTCAAATATGCCCCCTTTTATGCTTATCACTTTGTGTCTGAACTATTGTAGAAATCTTGTTGGTCTGCTGTTCCTCTGTATACCTTTTCTGATCTTTTTACCTGGTACTTTCTTTTGCTCCCCACTTCAATCCAGTGAAGGTCTTTTTCCTGTTTCTCAAACAAGTTATTCTATTTTTAGTGGCTGTCTCACCTCATTTCTGCTTTATTTGCTTGTCTGACTTTATTCTACAGGAAGCCTTTCTAACACCCCTCTTAATTCCAGAGCTTTTATCCTGTAAATAGCTTGCTGGTTCATGATTATTTGTCTGTTATTTTCCCCATTAGGGGGAGGGTAGGCTGCTTCTTGTGAGTAGAAATTATCTTTATCTTTTTTTGTATCCCCAAAGTTTGGCACAGGGCTTGGCATATAGTAGTCTCTTATTAGATGTTTTACTGAGTAACTATGTCAAATTTTTTTGAGCTGAAGAAAGCAGGTCCTTATGCTAGCTTCTTATAAGCATTTTTTTTAAAAAAAGAACTGGTTATTTTTTAAAATGTTATTGAATACACACTTAAAAGAATGTTTGGTTTCACTTCTACTATGTAGAAAATCAGGTTCTTTTGTTTTCTTTCCACATTTAATACATGAGATACTAATACAATATTCATCTGCTCTAGCATCCCACTCCATCTTCAGAGCCTTATAATTCCAAAGTTCCAACGTTTTCCCCCTATTTTCCTTATGCTCCCTTCCCCAAGATAGTAAGCAATCTGATATAGACTATATGTGTACAATACTTTTAAATATATTTAATATATAATATAAATATACTAGTCATATTGTGAAAGAAAATATAAAAATGAAACAAAAATCACAAAAACAAACAATGCAGAAAGGTAAAAATAATATGCTTGGAACTACATTCAATTTTCATAGTTCTCTCTGGAGGTGGATGGAATTATCTTAGATCACTGTACTGTTGAGAAGAGGCAAGTCTATCATAGCTGATCATTACAAAATCTTGCTGTTATTGTGCACCATGCTTTCTTCACTCAGCACCAGTTCAGCCTTACTAGCATTTTCTGATATCAACATGCTCTCCATTTCTTATAGAATAATAATATTCCATTACATTTATATATATATAACTTATTCAGTCACTCCCCAGTTGTTGGGTATCCACTCAATTTCCAATTCCTTGACACTACAAAAAGGCTGCTTACAAACATTTTTGCACAAATGGGTCCTTTTCCCTCTTGTATGATTTCTTTGGGATACAGACCCAGTAGTGGCACTGCTAGATCAAAAGTATGCATAGTTTTATAGCCCTTTGGGAACAGTTCCAAATTGCCCTCTACAATGTCCAGATTCCACCAACAATGTATTACTGTTCCAGTTTTCCCACATCTTCTCCCAGATTTATCAGTATCTTTTCCTATTTTAAGTCAATCTGATAAGTGTGAAGTGGTACTCCAGAGATGTTTTAATTTGCATTTTTAATCAATAGTGATTTAGAGCATTTTATATGACTATATATAGCTTCAATTTCTTCATCAAAATTTTGTTCATATCCTTTGATCATTTATCAATTGGGGAATGACTTATATTCTTATAAATTTGACTCAGTTCTCTATATATTTTAGAAATTGAATCTTTATCAGAAACACTGGCTATAAAAACTGTTTCCCAGCTTTCTGCTCTCCTTCTAATCTTGACTGCATAGGTTTTGCTTGTCACAAATTCCTCTCTTCTCCAAAGAGCTGACAAATAAACCATATCTTGCAAAGCCTAAGAGTATATAAAAAGGAACCATTTATAGAGGTTTCCAAAAGATACAATATGTAATTTTATTTTGCATACATCAGCAACTTCAAGATATGATCAAGTCTCCGGAATAATGACAATGTTTAATATGCTAAATTTTTCCTACATATTCACTCCCAACACTATATGCCTGCTTTGGGGGAAAAAAAAGCAGTTTTCTTCAGAGGTAAGATCCTATTATTGGGAGAGAGCCATGAATAAATGGGTTTAGCAGTGATAGTACAACACCCTCTAAAGCATCATCTAAAGTACATCAAGTCTCAGCAAAGTAGCAGGGGAGGTTATGTATTGAGAGGGAGAATAGTGAAGTACAAAAACAGTTGCTCTGTTATGAGACAGTCAATCAGTGACATGGCAAAAACAGAGAGGACCTGGCTGAGACTAGTGGCTTTCTCAGGGTTTGGTATTTCATGATTAGGAATAGAAAAGGCAGATTGTGATGGTGGCACAAGTTAAAACTGGACAAAGTGTGGGGGGAGGGAGGGGAAAAACAAGGGAATAAAAATTTCCAGGGGAAAAGATGGTACTTGCTGAACTGAATTATCCCTAGAAGACAGTGAGCTCAGAGCAATGAAGGGGAGGGGGAATGAAAGTCAAAATGAGAATAAAGAAGTGCTTTAGGGGAAATAAGGCAAAGGGGAGAAAAGGAAGTCTAACAGTTTCAGGAGTCAATAAATATTTAAGTGCAACACTGAACTAAGAGGTGGGGGCACAAATATGAAAAAAAATTAGTTTTTGTCCTCAAGAAGCTTACAGTCTAATAGAGAAAAAAATATATATATAAATGAGTTTCACAGTAAGGAAAGATGAAAAAGTTATCTAGCAAATAAGGGAGATTTCAAAAGGAATTAAAAAAAGAGCCAGATCTCAAACTATATCACAAAACAATGATCATCAGCATGACTGTGTAATGGTTATAGAGCAATCAATAAGTTGAACAGATTAAAATACACAAACTATATAATGAATAAAGTAGTACTGTATTTGATAAACTCATAAATCTCACTTTTTTTTTTGTAAGAACACATTATTAGACAAAAATTTCTGGGGAAAACTAGAAAGCATTCTAGAAGAAATCAAATATAGACCTGTTTATCTATCTATCTACCTACTTACCTACCTTTCTATCTTTTGTAGAGATAATAGTACACCAAAACACTGTGTATACACATATATGAAATATATATGTATGAAAACATATATGAAATATGTACATATATATGTACATATACACATATGCACATACAAATATGTATATATAATAAAGGAATCAAGAAGAAATTGCTATTAAGATCAATGGATAGGGAGGGGAATAGATCAAGAGATATTGAATAGGGACAGCTAGATGGCACAGTAGATAGAGCACTGGTCCTGAAGTGAGAAGGACCTGAGTTCAAATCCAACCTCGGACACAACACTTTCTAGCTGTATGACTCTAGGTTAAGTTGCTTAACCTCAATTGCCTTAAAAAGAAAGAAAGAAAAGAGAAAAATGAAAAAAAAATATTTATACTCTAGAATGAAAGAGGATGTAATGGAGACAAAAACAAACTTCAAAAATGCATATTTTTAACTCCCACCCAAATAAAATGCACAATTTTGATTATGTAAAATGAAAGAAAGTTCTTACACAAGCATAACATATGCAGGCAAAATTAGAAGATAAATAGAAACTGGGAAAACCAGTCTTTACATCAAGTGGTTCTTGATCTCTTCATTAAATTAATAAATGAGAAGATTGGACTTAGTGATCCTCAACTTCTTTGCAAGTCCTTATCCTTTGTTGTTGGTCTTTTGTCAGTCTTATCCAACTCTTTGTGACCCCATTTTGGGCTTTCTTGACAAAGATGCTAATGTGGTTTGTCATTTTCTACTCCAGCTCATTTTAGAGATAAGAATGCCCCGGCAAGTCACTTAACATTTAACATTTGCTGATTACAACTAAATAAATAACTAATTAATATTCTGTGATCTTATAATAATACAGTTTAGGGTCCAAAGGAATTTCATTTATTTCTCTAACAAGAGAAATTCAATTTCAATAAAATTAGAAGGTAATATATAAAGCAATAATAAATTATAATATTGTTTTATGAGGTACAGGAGGATACTGGGAACATAGGTCTGGTATTTCCTCCAACAATATTTGATATTTACATTTCCAACAGATCAAATGAAAACTATACTTGATACTTTTAGTTTTTTAGAAAACTAGCAGTACAGGAAAATCCTAAATATAAAGACAAACAGTCTTTATGTTAAAGTGTGATCTGCTGACAGTGGGAAGAGGGCTTTACCTATATACTCTGGGACCTCAGCTTGGGCCATCTTTTCATTGAAAAGTCTTATGAAAGATCTTATAAATTTATCTTTCAATCTCATGTTTTTGGAAAAATAAACTGACAGGAAATTTAGTGTATTACTATTTCATGTAGATCTCTAGTTGATTGGCTTTCCCCAGATGTGGAATAAAATCTGTATTTGTAAGATTATGAGAAGGAATTTCATCCCATATTGCGTGTGTTTCTTGCCAAATATTAATGAGGAGATACAGACAAGATCCATACAAAAAGGGAAATGTATATATAGAGATGCCAAAGTAATTTTACTTTAAAATATATGCAAAGAAAGTTTTTGACATTCACCCTTGCAAAACTTTTATTCCAAAGTTCTCCCCATTCCTTCCCCTAGACCACAAGTGATCCAATATAGGTTAAACATGTGCAATTCTTTTAAACATAGCTCCACAACTATAAGAAAAATCAGATCAAGAAGGGAAAAATGAGAAAGAAAAAAAGTAAACAACAAAAAAGTAAAACACTATATTATGACCTATATTCAGTCCCCATAGCCCTTTTTCTGGATGCAGATGGTTCTCTCCATCACAAGTCTATGGACATTAGCCTGAATCACCTCATTGTTAAAAAGAGCCATAACATGTCTGTCACAGTTGATCATTATATTATCTTTGTTTTATACAATGTTCTCCTGGTTCTATTCACTTCTCTTAGCTATTGCTATATTCTGTGAATCTCTCCAGGCTTTCTGAAATTATCCTGCAGATCATTGTTATAAAAAAACAATAATATTCCATTACATTCACATACCATCATTTATTAGCCATTTCCCACCGGATGGGCATCCATTGTTACAAAAATTTTTGCACATGTGGACCATTTCCCACTCTTTGGGACATAGACCCAATAGAGACACTGCTGGATCAAAGGGTATGCAAGAGCAAATTAATTTTTAAAAAATGTACTAAACAACATGTTTGGAAATTAAATATCTATTTTCAGGAGTGTGATTAAAGTCAAATTATGCTGTTTCTTAAATGGATATCTGGGACAAAAGTATGCAAAGAGAAAAAAAAGACTGAATAAATTTTATCTGCAAAAATGTTAATTTCTAGTAGACTATTTTATAGATGTCTAATTATGAAGAAAAATGATTTCATAATTCAAATTTTATGTTTTTCTGCAAGAAACATATTGGTTAAATGTAGACATTTTAGAAACCTTAAAAACTCCCTGAAATTTTTTTTGGGGGGAAAACTTTAAGCTACTTAAAATAAAAGTATTTCTATATCTACATATATAAAAAACCTACATTTCCAAATATATCTAGCCCCTGTCCTTTCTGAGAAAGCAGTCTCTTAGAACCAATAATTTTTTAAAAAGAGGAGAAAAAAAGTTCAGCAAAAATAATCAATATATTGAAAAATCTGACCTATACTGTGCTTTCATTATTCCTCAGATCTACAAAAAGTAAGGAAAGATAAATAAGAACTTCTCATATTTTTTCTCTGAGGTCAACTGTGATTTGTGTAATCCACACACTTTTCTTGATTGTATTATGTATTTCTGGGAACTTGGTTTCCCAGAAAAGTTACAACATTCTTTCTTTTATTTGAGGGGACCTGGAACTAGTGAAAAGGAGATATTAAGTATTGATTTGTGAGAATCTTCTGCTTTTATATATAAGCATCACAGTATTTTTCTTTCTATTTTATTTTCTTGTTCAATTTTTCTTCTTAATTTTCATTGAAGATGGATGAAATAATTTCTGGAGGCAGAAGGTGTTCTTAACTAGCTTTATTGTTTTATATCACTTTTCCTAAGTATGAAGTAGCTATTATATCTAACATAAACATAAATTAATCAGTAAATACAAATATATTTATTGAGACAGGAAAGCATATATTTTGCTTTGGATATGAATAGTGATCTAACTTACATGAGGGGATGATGAAGACTAAGAATAGAAAGTTAGATTGGAGATATAATAGACATTTTCCAGAAGTTTCTGAGCAGGGGAAAAAACAGATCAACATCAAATTTAGAAAGGTTGATTTGACAATCATTGAAATGAGTGGGAGAGAGATACTAAAGGAAGACTACTTAGAAAGCTATGATAATAGATCAAGAATAATGAGATGAAATTAAACTAAAGTAGTGGCAGTGCAAATGGAAAAGAAGCTATAGACACCAGATTTCAAAGGAAGAATGGGAAAGATTGGTGAATGGTTGGACATAGAAAATAATAGAAAAAGGTAACATGTTGATTGGCAGAAAAGGGCTACCAATAAAAGAAATAGAGAAATGAAAAGGAGCACCTCATTTTGGTGAAGAGTGGAGGAAAAAGGAAGGATAATGATTATATTTGATGCATGGTGAATTTTAGTTATTTCTGATCACTAAGAACATCAAGATAACAATCCACCAAGAAACATTAAATGGATTGTCTCCTGTCTTTATTGTATCATGGTCCATCCACTACATTAATATATCAGTACATGCATGAGATAGGTACTGCAGACAATGAGTTGGCCTCAGAATGTAATAGAAGTTAGAAAGCATGCCAGATTGCATTTGGGAAATTACACAGTATTTGTTCTTAATGATTCCAAGTTTCTATCAGTGGAGCCAATACTCAATCTTTCTAGGGAATCAATGTTTTCTTATCTGCAAAACTGAGGTAATAATAGTAGTTACCACACAGGCATTTGTGAGGACCAAATGAAATCATGTATATAAAGTGTTCTGGAATTCTCAAAGCACTACATAAATGTTAAAATTTTCTTTTTGTATTATAATATTATAAAAGAACAACAATTGGGAGAAATCATTTGGTCACAGAAATAAACACAGAAAAGAATAAGGACTCTTCCACAATAGCACCTACCTAAAACAAAGAATTGGGATTATTTTTAATGCAGAAATTCTAGAGGTCTCCAAAATCAGGTCAAAGGTAAAGTAGAGATGTCCATTGTCAACACTATTTGGTAGAGTTCAACAAATGCTAATTATATCCGTAAGATGAGAAAAAGAGGAGGAAGTGGAGCCAAAGAAGAAAAAAAAAATGACAAATTTTGCTACACAATTGTCCAGAAACTTAAATTTTGCCTCTGTCACCAATAAACCTAAAGGATTAAGTAGAAGACATAAATATAAACTTAAACAGACAACAATTCTTGCCTAAAGAATTTTCTTAGGAATTAGGAATGTTTTTAAATGGAGGATCAGAGTGATTATGATAAAATTTAACTTTTCATTTAACATAACATCATTAATACGTCAGAGAAAATAACAGGGATGACTTCTGAGCTTCAGATAACTTCATTATTGTAATAGTGTGTAATAAAAGAATTTCTAGAACTCTTTTGGCTTGTCATTCAGTAATTTCCTTCTCCTAGTATCTCTCTAGGCTTCTGGCTACACAAGAAAATCTGGATTGAATAGGATAAACAACAAGTCAGAACTAATCAACCATAAACATTGACATCTTCAACTCAGCAAACCTAAAACTGAAGCCATTATTTTTCTCCCCAAACCTTCCTGCTTCTTAATTCTTTTATTATTGTGTAAGGTATCACCATCATTTCAGGCACTCAGGCTCACAGTCACGGCGTTATTATTAATTCTCTACTCTCTCATCTCCCACATTCAATCTGTTGTCAAGTCCTTTCAATTCCTATCTTCAATTCTACCATCTTCTTTTTTTTTAAAAAAAAAAAGTTTCATTATTTTCAATTACATGTAAATTCTATTTTTAACGTTCCTTTTGTAAAAAAAAACTGAGCTCCAAATTCTCTTTTTCTTCTTTCCCATCATTGAGAAAGCAAGGAATTTGATATAGGTTATACATGTGTAGTCACACAAAACATATTTCCATATTAGTCATGTTGTGAAAGAAAACAGACCACCCCCCCCAAGAAAAATAAAGTTTCTTTTTAAAATGTCAATGTGCAATCAGACTCCATGAGTTCATTCCCTGGAGATGGATAGAATTTGTCACCATAAGTTCTTTGGAATTGTCTTAATTCATTATATTGCCGAGTATAGTTAAGTCATTCACAGTTGATCATCTTTCCCATGTTGCCATTTTGGTGAATGTTAGTGAATGTTTTCCTGGTTCTGCTTACTTCACTTTGCATCAGTTCATGTAAGTCTTTCCAGATATTTCTGAACTCATCCAGGTCTTAATAATAGTATTCTATCACAATGAGATACCACAATTTGTTTAGTCATTCCCCAACTGAGGAGCATTCCCTTAATTTCCAAGTTTTTGCCACCACAAAAAGAACTATTATAAAATATTTGTATACATATATGTCCTCCCCCCCTCTTTAAAAATCTCTTTTTTTGGAGAGACCTCGTGGCATTATGAGATCAAAGGCTTTGCATCAGTTTTATATAGCCCTTTACAGTTCCAAATTGTGCTCCAGAATGATTAGATCGGTTCCCAATTGCACCAACAATGCATTGTCTAGTCAATTTTTACTCATATCCAACTTTTTGTGACCCCCTTTTTAGGATTTTCTTAGTAGAGATACTTGGAATGGCTTGCCATATCCTCCTCCAGATCATTTATAGATAACGAAACTGAGGCAAATAAGGTTAAATGACTTGTCCAGAGTTCCATAGCTAGGAAGTTGGTATATATCTAATTTCTGTGAAACTACAGTTTTCTCAGCAGTTTTTGAAAAATAGTGAATTGTTGCATCTTTGTATTTATCAAATACCAGATTAATATGGTAACTTACTATCATGCATTATATTTATGTATATAAACATCTTTAATATACACTTTCTCCTCTCCTCTGACAATGCTACCACCAGACCCTCATCATTTTTATGCCTGAACTATTGCAGTAATTTTTTAGATGGGTCCCTGCTTCAAGTCTCCTCATAGGAGTCTGTCTTCTACTTAGCTATCAAAGAGAGCTAACTTCCCAGTGTACTGCTCTGACCATGTCACTCTTGTCTTTACCCCCATTCAGTAACATCGATGTCTCTTTATTACTTCTAGGATAAAACAAAATCCTATTTTGATTGTAAATACCTTCATATCTGGGTCTTTCCTACTCTTCTAGTCTTTTTTCAAAGTAATTCTCTCTCAATCCAGCGACCCTGACCTCTATGCTGCTCCTCTCACAACTGTCTCCGTCACCCAATTTTAAATTTTTACTGCCTCTCTTCCATAACTGGAATTCTTTCCCTCCTTATCTCTACTTTGACTTTCTTAAGTCTTAGGCAAAGTTCAATTTCTAGAAAAAGCTTTTCCCAACCACTTTAAAGTCTTTCCCTTTAAAATTATCTCATTTTTGTCTTGCATTTGCCTTCTTTATAATAAACAGTTGTTTAAAATGTTCCTTCTCCATTTGACTGAATTCTCTGAGAGCAGGACCTGGTTTTGACCTTCATTCTATACCCAGTGTGTGTGTGGTACTTAGTAGGCACTTAGTAAATGCTGGTTTATTCAATATTGATATTGAATAACCCAGCTTTTAAAAAAGATAACTCTTCTTAAGTAGAATTATTAGTTACTTTTATATGGATATACATGAAACCACTATCACTTTAAAAAATCTTTTCCTGAACTATTGGGGGAAAAAACTGAATTAATGAAAGAAGAATACAAAGACTTTTGCTTCATCTCCCAAAAAACCCAGGTTCCAACAGCCTTTAAATATTGCTGAAGGCTTTTCATATTATCCTTATGCACCTGCCTGATCAGAACGTCAGCAAATTATTTTCACTGGCAAGTAACTAATTTATGAATAAATAAGAAGTTGGATCCTAAGAAACTGGAATAATAAAGTCAATTCCTTAAAGTATTCATTTAAACATTTGCTTAAAATTGGTACCAAATTTTTTTTTTATTTTGGAATTTTAAAATTCTGTCAAAGAGACACAGAGTATATAAAAGATCTTTTCACGTGGTAAATCCTGTAGATTGATTTTTTTTCCTATCAACTATTCTGATAGATTCTCAGAATGGGGTGTGTGTGTGTGTGTGTGTGTGTGTGTGTGTGTGTGTGTGTGTGTGTGTGTGTGTATATGTGTGTGAATATATCAAACCAATGGAAGCTTACCCATCAAGTTTTAGTTAAAAAGTTCTCTCTAGGATGAACAATCATTCACTGTAAAACTTTCTGCAGGTGTCCTGGGGTGTCAGCCGGCCTCTGTTTATTATTGGTGTGCTGTGTACAGGGTGGCTGGCTGGGCCATCACTAACAACTCTGTGCAAATGGGTCAGAGAAATGAAAATAAACCCTGTTCTAACAGGAACTTTTCGGGTCTGGGGTTTTGTTGGCAATCCTTGTCCTAGTTTCTCTTTAGGTGCTACTTAAAATTGCTACTTATTTAACTTGGAAGAGACTTCACACAGAGAAGTCTTTGTGAGATATGCATAGTAGGAAAACCAGGTGGAAGCAGGTGTGCAGCTGTTTTATTTTAAGTTTCACTGGAGGAACACTTCCTTTGCTAGTTCTGAGGGTTTTCTCTTCTTCAGAAGTCTGTTTGTGGAATTTGTTTTCCAGGGAGAGTCGGGTGTGTGTGTGCATGTGTGTGTATGTGTGTGTATGTGTGTGTGTGTGTGTGTGTGTGTGTGTGTGTGTGTGTGTGTATTGAGAAGGTAGAATTACTATGAAAATAATAAAATATTCATTTGCATGATTTTTAACTTAAATAAAAAATAAAACTTACTTGTAATTAAATTTTTAAAAAATAAGCAAATACCTATTAAAAGAAAAATTTTTTCCCTACTTGGCTTTTATGTTGTTTTATGTCCCTCTGGTTTCTTAAAGCACTTGATTACTTCTACATCAATTCTCTAATCATTCTAAATCATTTGTTTGTCAGGCTTTTTCCTTTCTGAGAAGGGATCTTAAGAGATCATTTCCATTCCCTTTCCCACAAAATTACTTTGTATTTATTCTGTGTATATGGATATGCGTGTATGTGTGTG
Source organism: Sminthopsis crassicaudata (assembly GCF_048593235.1). Taxonomy (NCBI): domain Eukaryota; kingdom Metazoa; phylum Chordata; class Mammalia; order Dasyuromorphia; family Dasyuridae; genus Sminthopsis; species Sminthopsis crassicaudata. Next base: position 156,000,787 of record NC_133622.1, read on the forward strand.
CGTGCGCGCTTCTAAACATACCCTATATATATATAAACTCACCTATATCCTCAGTGGCAGAATCTGATTTTATTTTCACCTTTGTATTACCTACCCCAATGCTGCACACAATGAAAGTCTTGTAAACACTTATTCATTTATTAATTTATCTTACAGATAAGAAAATAAAGGTCAAACAGGTTAAGTTACTTGAACAAGCCCGTACAAGTAAACTGAATCCAGCTCTTCTGAACCCAGATTTAAAAGTCTCCCCCATCACTCTCTATAAAATGCTCTGAGTTCAATGTGCTTATGTGTCTTTAGTTCTAACTCTCCTTTTGTTTTTTGTGTGCATTTTTTTTTTGGGAAAATTGCAGTTAAGTGACTTGTCCATGGTCACATAGTGAAGTGTCTGCAATGGATTTGAGGTCCTTCTGACTCCAAGGCTAGAGTCACTATTATATTCTCTCTTCTTGAGCTCTAAGTAGATAATTCCCAAATCTATATATCTATTTCTAGTCTAATGAATTTCAGTCCTGAATCATCAAATGCCTCTTGGACATCTCAAACTGAGGCATTTCAATATGGCTAAGACAATTCATTATCTTTTCCTCTCTTCTTTTCAGTTTTTCTTTTCCTCTACAGGATACCAAAATCCTTTTGAATTCAATTGAGGTTTACACCCATAGAGTCATCTTCAAATTCTCACTTATATGCACTTTACATTTTCATTCTGTTGCCAAGTTGTCCCTTTACTTTTTTGCATACAACTCTCACCCACATGCAGACTTAGACTTCTCTTTGGACTACTGAAATAGCTTTCTGGTTGGTTTCTCTGGTTTGGCCTCTGTTCACTTCCTCCACTCATTTGCCAAAATGATGTACTCAGAAGACAGGGAGACCAGTGACACTCTCCTATATAGCTAGGTGGTATGGTGATTGGAGTGCTGGGTTTGTTGTCAGGAAGACTTGAATTCAAATCTGGCCTTCAAGATACTTACTAGTTGTGCAACCTAGGCACACCATCTCTGCCTGCCTAATTTTCATGTGGATTGTAATACTTCCTTCACAACACTGTTGTGAGAATCAAATGATGTATTTGTAAAGCATTTCGTACAATGACAGCACTTTTTCTGCTTTCCCCCCTCTTTTTTTGTTCCTTTGCTCCTTCCTTCTAAACTTCCTTTTTTTCCTTCTTTCCTTCTCTTCCTCTCCCCTCCTTCCTTTCCCAATTCAATAAATTCCAGTGATCCCCTATTATCTGTAGAAGAAAACATAAAAACCTTGTGATACCTAAAACCCTTGACACTGGCTTCTCTCTGTCCTCCTATCTCTATGTACTTTATTTATACATTAGCTACCTACATTTGCTCTTCCAAGTAAAAAATAATCCAACTTCTAATTCTATGCTTTTTTTTGCTGGCTATCCCTCATTCCTGGAATTCTCTCACCCATTATTTCAGCCTTCTGGCTTCCCTGGTCTTCTTCAAAACATCTCAAATCCCATTAAAAATGGCATTTTTCCTTCTCAAATGCTCATACTTTCCCTATGAGATTAACTCTCATTTACACTATCTATATCTCATAGGTGTTTACATGCTATACAAACATTAGATTGTGAGCATTTTGAGTCTGGGGACCCAGTTTTTGCCTTTCCATGCACTAATAGTGCTTAATACAATTCCTGAGATTTAATGAGGATTTAATAAATACTTGCCATATATCTGAAAATTTCAGTTATTTAATATGATTTAACTCAATCTTTTTCTACTACTCAATTCTAGGTACAGCTCATTTTCATTTTCCACGCCTACCTAAAATTATATATACACTAGTTTCCTGACTCTAAGGGGCTGCCTGTCCAGCTGCTTAACAAAATATGAGCAGTATGTGGTCTACTTTTCCAGTGTGGAAAGCTAGTGATTGCCTTTGAGTCACCACAAATTTCACTATGATAGCCCAGGGTGTATTGAAGTCTAATATAAATCGCTAAAACACCATCCTAACAGAAACATTTCTAGAACTATGTTCTCAATTGCTGAATCTAATTTCTTTGTTTGGACTTTGCACAGGATATCAACTATGGTAATAATGAGTAGTATTTGTCAAAATACATGTGTATATATGCATAGATGTAAATGAATATACATGTATTTTATCTATAGCTCTTAAACATACAAATAAATGTATGGGGAGTAATGGCTGATTTACTCAATCAACTCAATATGTAGTTTAATAATGTGTGAAAAAATAAGTCAGGAGAGTGCTTGACAAAAGAGCGTTTTATTAAAAAAAAAGTATATATAAACATATTTTAAGTCTTTGGGAAAATATGTTTAAGATGAAAGTAGTAATCAATAATCCTATAAACTATAAACTTAAACATGCCCATTTTATATAGAAAACTATTGCTCTACATTTTAGATAAGTTAATTTCAAATTTCAGAAAAAAAGTTCATTCTGATTTTTTGGTTAGAGAGAGGTTGTCACTGTTCAAGAATGGCTGTTTCTAGTATGTTTCCATATTATGTGGTGAGATTTTAAGATATACAGTTGCAAATTATTCAAAGATATTTAGAAACTGGAACCAGCCCTACAGAGCAAGCCATCAAAAGTGCTTATATGCTATAAACATGCGTCTACTTCATCCTCAAAAAGCTTTCACTCAATCCATTCATCCCCACTAGCTACTGTCCCCATCTCTTCTCCCTTTTGTGGCTAAATTTCTTGAGAAAGTAATCTACAATAAGTGACTTTAATTCTTTTTTCCTTCCACTCTAAACTCTCTACAATCTGGCTTCCAACTTCATCATTCAACTGAAACATCTCTCTCCAAAATTACCAATGATCTTTCAATCTCTAATAAATTTCTTAAATACTCATCCTTTCCTACCTCAATGAATAGTCCTTGAGCTACCCTGTAACTATGTAATATTAAGACATTTTGGTGGAGTATGGGGTGAAGCCAAGATGGTGAAGGAACAGGAAAAAGATACAGTCTATCTTTCCTTAAATCTTACACACAGATCTAGAAAATGTAACAGATTGAGTCCTTATCATAAGGAGTAATTTTCTTCCTCCAGTTTAGGTCGACAAAGGCAGAGAAGAATGCTTTGTGAACGCTAGGGATGAAATGCAGAGCATTCCAATACATGAACATCTAGCACAGAAATGGCCAACCTGGACAAGGGTACAGGAATAGGGGCTAATAGGAAGGTCTATCACTGACACCCAATTCTAGGTCAAGAGATTCATAGATGACTGCAGAACTTTGAAAGGTCTGCAGTCAAATTTGTGTTTTAGGATAAGAAGCTGAGCAATTAGTAAGTATGTGGCTCTGATGCTGGAACAGTGGAACTCAGTTCCAGCTTCTACTCTAGTCTAAATCCTGTAAAGAGTACCAAAGAAGAGTCTATAAAATTTTATAATTCTGAACCTGCAAAGCTTTCAAGCTGATTGCTAGTAATATGTCTAGTGGTAGTCTAGTATAAGTCTAATTAGGAACAAACTCATATGTGTGTTGCTAAGATTCTAACCAAGATCACTGTACAAGTCAGAGAAGAAGAGCAGAGAATAGACTTAGAGGGAGACAAAGAGAAAAAGGAGGAAAAAAGAGAGAGGGAGAAAGAATCCTATCATAGAGAGACATTAGGGTGACAGGGCCACTAGAAATATTATTATTATTATTTATAATAATAAATAAGAACAGAATCCTACTCTAAAACATCTATAAGCAAAGTATCAAAGAAAAAACAGTTTAGGTACAAGTAGAATTTTTGAAAAAGATGAAGCAAAAAGTTTTTTCTTAATTTTAAATAGTGTTGTAAATAAGAATGATAGAAAAATATGAAAAGAAATGAAGGAAATAGAAGAATTGGAAAAAGGATTAAAATTTTAGCATAAGAAAAATAAAAGATTACTCAAGCAACAAAGTCTCTTTAAAAAATGGACCAAAAAATTTGGCCAAGCTATATCAGACCTATAGCTGTGGTCATCAAAATCATTTGATAATGGCTTAGGTTCACAGGACAAGAGTTAATGACTATGGTTATCTGATGTTTGATAAATCCAGATACCAACTTCTTGGATAAGAACTATATGACAAAAATTGCTGGGAAAACAATATAGTAAGATAGAAACTAGACATTGGCCAATATTTAACATTCTAAATCAAAATAAGATAAAATGGGTTCATGATTTAGACTTAAAGGGTAATACTAGAATCAAATTAGGAGAGCAAGGGATAGTCTACCACACAGATCTATGAAGAAGACAGGAACGTATGGCCAAAGAAAAATTAAGGGAACAATTTTGATTAATATTATATTAAAAAGTTTCTGTGCAAACAAAATCAA